>NC_137738.1:66552072-67175822 GCF_963264785.1 Psittacula echo | reverse complement strand
AGGGGAGGGAAGACAAAAGAGGTGTATAGTAATAGAACTGCCTAATGTAAACTTTTCTCATACTTTTTTGGCCTAACAGAAATGTTTGGGCTGCCTAATGGGAGCTCTTTTTGCAGCTCAACAGGTACCTGGTTGCCCATCATATATGAGTTTTCCTAGTATTTACTGTGACGTTTGGAAATGACAGAAAGAAAAAAAAGCTGGTTTTGACACATTTGCTTCTCCAAAAGTCAGTCAATGAACATTTGTTGTGTCATTCGTTGATGGAAAATATGGAAGAACAAATTTGTTCTATATTTGCCACTGATATTGGGTGCAATTAGAGGTAAAATGGATATAAGAAGGGAGCTATGAATAACTCCCCCCATCTATCTTCTTTTACTATGATACAGTGGTAAGAAAGAAAATGGGCTGGAAGAATAAAGACTAGAGAACTTTAGGGGACAATGATGGAGAAAAAGCAAGCTGTAACAATTGCTCCACTGCTACTCCCATAATACATTTGTATTAGAGAATACACTATAGGCTTATATAAAATAAAACAAAAAACAGTATGATAAAATTCCTTGTGAATTTTAAGGAAGAACCTCTAGTTCTTCCCTCAGATCTGTACATCTGCTGTATTTTCTTCAAGTGACATTTGTAAGACAACAACTGTATTTTCACAAGTTTCATAAGATTTCCACCTGAAAATGCAAGTGCTTTTTCACTATAAATAAGCAGAAGTCTCAGTATCTGACACAAAATACACCTATTTCACTGTTTAAAAATGATAGTAATGTGTTAAACTTAGTAAGTAACAAACACAGTGCATTTTGTGGAATAACTCATTGTTTTCCTTCCACAGATCTATAGAAAAGGACAATGATGGACAAAATTTTAATAGCTTTTTATTTATGGGATTTACATGAATAAAGGTCATCAATAGAGGGGTCTTTTTCCTAAACTCAAGAACTGCTGATTGACAGAATATTGAACAAAATGTTCAGGATGAAGCAGTCAAAAAAGCAATATCATTGTTGGACTATGTTAAAGAAGATATAGCATGTTCTTACCTGTTGGTTTTAATCTAGTCTTCATCAGAAAAAAACCAAACAAAAGAACAAACAACAAAAACAAACAAACAAAAAAAAACAAAAAAAAACAAAAAAAAAAAAAAAAAAAAACCCAACACAAAAAACACCATGGAAAAGGCTTGACCACAGTAAGTATTATATAAGACTTTAGGGAAAAGAGTTATTTTAAGTATGTGGATGGAATCAATTTATTTCTGATGGCAGCAGAGAGAATGAAGGTGGTAGCAGAGGTAGGAAGAGGGAGAAAGTATCAGTGTAATTAACTATTAAAACTGTAAGTGAGGGTTGAAATCTTATATGCTGTCACAGCTGATGAACATATCATAGGTAAATAATACAATATGACAAACACAGAAGGACTGCTTAAACAAAAATGGTGTAGACACAAAACAGTTGATTAAATCTGAGCCTGCAGTCTTATGATTATAAATAAGCTGTGTCAAAGTAGTTTAAATATGGCAAAAAAGATAGCTAGTCAGCACCAAAAAAAAAAAAAAAACAACAAAACCCAAAAAACCAAAAAAGCCAAAACCTATTATGGTTCTGAAAGAGTTATATATAGAGAAACACAGGACATCTGATCTTCAGGGAGCATAAATCCAATCAATGTTAATGAAGCATTCAAATTCACACCAGCTGAAGATCTGACCCCAGCTTTGGTCAATTAATTTTATTTTTTTTCCTTATTGTTGTGACTACATTTATGTCTGTATTTTGAAGAGGAAGTAACTGATATTTCTTCCTTTAAAGACTGCATTGTGATTTGGCTGACTCCTCTGACAGTGAAACATTAAGGATGTTAATTTAGGATTGGTTTTGTAGGGTTTTTTTCTTCTGGAGGTCCCTATAATAAGCAACAGCAGGTTTTCTGCTATATGTCCTAATGGTGAGTAACGCAAGTTCACTTACAAAGGCTCAAAATTCAATCAATTTTCAACCTATCATTCAGTATAGGAAGGAAATAACAGTACTATCCTTAAAGTGCTACAGCTGATAATCTCTGTGATTTATAATGAATTACTGAAGCTGCATAAAAATAAGTGAAATAAATACATTATTAGGGAAAGAATGTCATAGAAGAATCAAAAGATCCAGAGGCACAGTTGAAACAAACAGTTTATTTGGCCACAGATCCTTCAAAGCGCACAGCAACTCAAGAATTACATACTTAGCCGTTAAACAGTGAGTCATAGTGTGCTAAAGAGCAGACATGCCTTTTTAATTTTATAATGTAGTGTGAAACCTCTTCTTCTCAGTAAAGTTAATGATAGAACACCCACAGACATCAATAGTGCTAGTATGTCACACAATATATTTGTAAAGTATAGACCACATTTATCAACTGTGTGCAATGTGCAAAGCAATCAAAGTGAAAAACTGAAAGTGAAAACTTTAAACTAAATTTCTATGACATTTTTAATAATCACTAGTGTGTACCCTGGCTGGCCAATAATTTTAATACTGGATCTATCTCAAACTGTAATAATCAGGCTCCTTCTGCCTTTCTTTACCATCTAATAAATTGTTGGGCTAATGCAAAAGCTCTTTAAAATCAATGATAAGCTTTCCAGTAACTTCTGAGTATGCATCAGTTAATGAAAGTCTGAATGCTGTAATAATATCAGGAGTAGCAACAAAACAAAAAAAAAATTACCCTGCAAAGATCAATAAAATAAAAAAAAATAACTTTTGACAAATCTTGACATTAGTATTTGCTGAGTTGCCAAATGTAGTGACACTGCACCACTCTGGATACAAACAATTTAAAGTCCATGCTATTATTAGTGTTTGCATAAATTTTGGGAGCTTACTGCTTGTCTGAATAACACTTCATCTGTCCAAGGTCTTAGACAGTGGTCTACTTGCACTTACTTACTATTGTTAGGATGCCTTGATAACAGACTAGTTGACAAATTCAGATTTCTCTTCCCTGTGGGAAATGGGATGGGATCAGAACAAAGAAAGATTCAAGTAATCTTCCATGTGTTTTGTCTGGGTAAAATAAAAAAAAAAAAATATTAAATACCTTCACAAAATGAGGGAAGATACATATTATGGCTAACTATTATAATTCACACAAGGCTAAAGCAGTTGCATATGAATGAAAAGTAGTTGTACCCCACACTCTGTAGTGCCCAAAATATTTGCAGTAAATTGAGACTACAACTTGCTGCTACTTTTTTGCTCCATTCATTGATTCTGGATATGTGGTCATATCAAATGAAGTATCACTGATATGATCTAAACTATCTCTTGGTCATGGCAGATCATAAAGTAATGTTTTATTGTATTGTTTGCACTGTGAAGGTACTCACCATGGTATAAATAAGGAGGCAGTCACCAATTTTCCTATATGAGTTTTTGTTATTGCTGTTAAGCTATTTTTATGTCGTAAATACTGTCAGATTAACCTCAGAAATCAGGTTCCGTAATTTATTTTTTCAAATGATTTTCTTTAGAATAACTTTTAAAAATGTTTCTCTGTGATTTTGAAAAAAAAAACCCCAAAAAAAAAAAAAAAAAAAAACCACAAAACCCAAGCCAAATAATTTAATTTTATTCTCAATAGCTTATGTGTGAAAGAGTCAGTTTGTAGTCTCTGCATTCACATTAATGGTAGTCAGAACTCCCTGGAAAAAGATCTGCAGCTGATCTGTGAAATAAAACTGGTTTTCCAGTTTTACAAAACACAAGATAAGCACACGATCTATGAAAACCAGTGTTAATACTTGTCCTTTGATTCAAAAAGGTTTAAAGATTAATACCAAGTGGTCCATGGCATACTAAAATAATATGCTATTTTCTGTCTTCTTACCTGTTTGGTTTTTTACGTACTTAGAAATTCACATAGAGAGGGAAATTATGACGACAAAAGATGATGTGATTAGATTATCTATTTTCTGAATTCACAATCTTTGAATTTTATCTGGTTACTCTCATTGTGAGTTTAGTTATGAATCTAGTTGGAACAGACCACCCCAGAGACACCTGTGTATACATGATTGTAGTACAGATGTTTCAGTATGTAGACAATTCTTTATTCCCACAGAGGTTAGTTCATATCATTGTATTTTTGAAAAAGCAACCAGGAGAAAAACAAGCATCGTAGGATGCAAACACGTATTTGCAACAGCAAGCTGAGTAGCTATTTCAAAAGGGTACTGCAAGTTTTCAGAGTGATGAAGAGTTCAATATGCCCTTGTCCCAGCTGATACTTATCTATCATGCAGTGTGTGGAGTATATATAATAGTTTGACCTACACTTTCCTAACTGACTACTAGATTCACCTATAGATTAAAGGGTGTAGTCTGAAATTCTGTTCTGTTAAAAACATATTAAACATGATATTAGTGGTCTAAAACTATATACTTCCCTGGAGACTCCCACTTTTAATAACCTCCAGGATAATAGATAAAGCAGAGGGCAGTAATCATTACTGAAATGGATTTTCTGGCAGAATTAGACATCACCTCCAGGAATCGATAATCATTTTAAACTAAAGGGGTGATTAAATGACCTTCTTTTTATTTTCCTTCATGTTGAGTTGCTTTTTATCTTGATTTAAAGCCACACAGCCAAAACAAAGATAAACACAGGACTGGCAGCCTTACAGAATCACAGTGAGGCCTATCCCTCATACAAGTAAAAGCATTTTACTTTAAGCAACACATTTGCTGCCCAATCGGTGACTTCTGAAGAATTAAACTAAAAACTCTCGATCCAGAATATTATTAAAGGATTATATCCCAGGATAGTTTTTGCACCATTAGCTTTGCTGCAGAAGGTGCTATATTTTTACATTTAATAATTTATTGCTCTGGAGCTTGCTTGTGGATATCTGTGTTGAATGATAACACTTTCATTAATCCTTTCTTCTTCCACTGCCTTCTGCTCTCTGTGAAGGAGTATTGGATGACTGCATTTCATTTTTTCCTCCTGAAGGAGACAGACTGAGAAGCAGCTACCTTCAGGGTGTTACAGTGTTCATGAGCTACAGTAACTAGGTAACACTTGAAAAGTTAACTTTAAATTCTTGTGAGATTCACTTCCCTGAAATCCAAAGACCTGTGTTTTGGGGTTTTTTAGTCTCTTCTGAAATATGTACTGGTTTTCTGTGTTTGCTTGTTTTGGGGGGTTTTGGTTGGGTTTGGGATTTTTGGTTATTTTGGTTAGTTGGTTGGTTTTGGGGTTTGTTTGTTTGGTTTGTTTTGTTTGTGGGTTGGTTTTGGGTTTTTTGTTTCAGATACAGGATGTGAAGAGATTTTAAGTTTAACCAAAATGTTAGAAGTGTCCATGATCAATGTCTACAAAATAATGTACGGAACAGAAAAGTCTAGAAGGACACTCATGGAAAACATCAGAAAAATAATCTTGGTGTCTATCAGTTTGAACAATCGGAGGTGAGGATATGCTAACAGCGTAAAAGATAGTGCATAATCCATAGCGACAGCGCTGCTTGCAGAGCACACTGTAGTCTCCATCAAAAGAAATGTCTCAGGCTGGTTTTGAGTAGCTGCTAAATCTCCATGCTTAGGGTTTGTTTGGTATTTTTTCACAAAAGCTTATCTGTAGAGCTAGTAAAGCCCCTCCTTTTGCCCTGTGAAATTGCACTGATGTTTCACTGAAAGAGCAAATGTAGAGATTTCAAACACTACATTTACCTGCAGCATTTTTTAGAATAAAATGTGTGTCTGTTTCAAACAGCTGTTCTGGGACCCTACACATCAGATACAACACCAAAACTTCATGCCCTTTGCAGGGAGGGATTGATACAGATGAGGCAGCTGCACCAGGAAGAGAACATGGCTGAGTGACATCGCTCTCCCTCAATTTCCAAACTCCCGTTTACTCTTACAAATTTTTGCAATGCCATTCAGTCCCTGACTTCACTGCTTTTTCTCTTCTGACTGCGTCAGATGTCATGAGAGCTCCTTCAACTGCTGACAATGCTTTGAGGTAGAGGATTAAGCTAATATAGACTTTTTTTTTGTCACCCAGGAGTAGGAACTGGCAGCTTATCTTGGCCAGTAGAAGCTTCCCCTAGGACAGCTTCATTAAACTAGTCCTCCTGCCAGATGAGAAACTGTTACAGCATTGGAGGGCTCTGGACTCTTGATGTACAGTAGACAGCTGTGATGTCAGAGGCATAATGGCTTCTTCCTTCCCTTTATTCTTTCACAGAAAAACAGCCTAAAGAACTAAGTGTAACTAGCTTTATTACATGTCAAGATTCATAAACCAGAAATCCTAGGATTACATTTGCTGCAGATAATTTCAAATCCACTCCCTTCTTTGCATACTTTTAAGTATCAATACTGTACATTGATGAAACACTGATGAAAGTAATTATGTCATTACTATGAGATAATTAAGTAATAATTACATGGCTTCATACCACCTAATTTTAGACATCATAGCCAACCATTGAAGCTACTCTCACAATCAACTAAGAAGAACAGGCATCTCATTAGGGTGGGAAGAATTCAGCCACTGATCATGGAGCCAGTCTTGATTTTAAGTGCAAACTAGATGCAAAAGTTTCAGTGAGCCGAAGTCATAGGAAAAGAATCTGCTTGTGGATTTCCATATAGTCCATTCAGGACCTTTAGTTTATATGTCAAGAATCCTGACAGCTTCTTTTCAAACCCCATACTTAACTTCTAAATATCCCCAAAATTTTATTATAGAGCAGCAAACATTTATAAGGTCAGGAAGTTTAAATGGAAAACTATTAGAGCCATACATCTAATATATGTATTACAAATATGCCATTCATGTCCAAAACATTTCAATAGGCAAGGGTTCTTGTCGTTTCAAAGAAACAAGTCTGCACAATAAATTATAAAAAGGCCTTAAATTGCTAACCCCATTAGCAATAGCTAGTGATTAGGTGCAAGTTTTTATTGTAATGAGATAAAGAATGACGAAAGTATTTTATTTTAAACGCACACACATACACACCTCCAATGCATATTTTGTATAAAATTATACAAAGGAATCAGTAGTCATTACTCCATGAAATACATGGGTCATCACAATATCAAATGGGTGTTATTTTCCATTTTTTACATTTTAAAGCTTCAAGATCCTTTCTGTCACTGCCTCATCCATGCATAATGCACACAGCTTCTTACAATGTATTACATGAAAGAAATTAGCTTTATTTAATATCATCCACTATTCCCTCAACAAAGTTCAGACAGGTCACTTCTAATCTCCTTTAACAGTGCTAAATTAGTTATGCTTACTAGATAACAACTTTCTCCATGTATTAAGTGGACAACTAGAGAGTCAAAGCAAGCCTTTTGGCTGTGAACCACAAATATCACTCCAGTGCCTCAACTTAAGACGTGCTTAGAAAGAGAAATAAATAAAATTTCATAACTAGCTCAGGTTATTGCATTTTTAAAGAGAAATATGGTCATTCTAATAACAAAACCAAGTGCATTCAGACCACTACTACATGTATCAATATTATAAAAAAAAAAACAAACGACATCTTAATTTGGTTGATGCTGTTATAAAATCTATAAAGTTCCCATGCAGCTGTCTTCACAGAATTTTGTTACAAATTGTGAGAATTTACACTGAATTAAATCAAACATAGTCTTTTTATAATTTGACAGTCTTTCCTTAAATAAAACCAATGAATGGAATTCATTTATCTGCATCCCTTATTAATTAAGAATAAAATAGTTACTCTCTGATTACAGGAACAACACAAATGTTACCTCAGTGTGAATGTAATATGTCTTATGACTTACTTAAAATGTGTGCTATGGTTTTCAGAATATTTACTATAAAAGTTACACTACAGGGGTTTTTTGTTTTCTACTCCTTTTTGAATGTATCTGTTCATTTTCTATTTTCTTTCATTGCTAAAGCACAAATCCTCAGTATTAAACAAGCATTACACAATTAGAGGGCTAATAGAGTCATTTAGTGTTTTAAAGCTGTTTAATGTGTGGATTTTATGAGAATATATGCACACACAGTGGTATAAGTTAAGAGAGAGAGAGGTGCTTTGCATTAAGTATGTTCTGCACTATTTGGATAACAGTGTTTTCAGCTGAATTACAGTGGAGGTCCTATCTTCAAGTGTATGCCATAAACACAGCTCCAAAAAGCAGGAAGAAATGTGTCTGGCAAATGGACAGCAGTTCTATTAGGCATTTATCCAAAACTTCTCAAACTCCAAGAAAAGAGAGAGACTTTGTTAACTGAAACATTATTCATGGTCGTTGCACTGTTCTAGATTTCTGCATTTAAGCAAAAACCTAGGGGACTAAATTCTGAAGCACAATTCAGTAGGAAGCATAAGGCTTATTTGTGAGTTTTGTTCCGTATTCTGCTGTCATGATGAATATAGTCTGCAAAACCACTTTTCCAATAGCATTTCCTGATTTCTGATTTTGTCTTACTGCAGTTCCAGGTACAAGGACTGTTCTGAAATGAAATTCAATGGTAGCATAATGTGGGCTAAACCTTCCACCAAAGTTTGAAGCTAGCACTTAGAAAAAACAAAGATTTTTAGGAGTATGCATAGAATATCTGCTCCCTTGCAAAACTGAACAAAACAGAAAGATACAAGCTTCTAAGGAGGCTTAGTCTAAACTTGATGATTACTGTTTCCTTCTATAATGTGTATATACAAAAAATAGTCTCAAAAAAATCTCAAATTTCCTGAAAATTTGAAAGTTTTTCTACTTCCACTGCTTAAAACTTTATTTTATTTGAATGTAGTCTAACTGTAATATCCAAAGATAAAATGTTGTCAACATAGTAAAAATTGTTTTATTAATCCTAAAATCAGAATCAGCGTTAATAATTTCTATCAGCATTTTCAATTTATGTAATATTCAGTTTCAGTGTGTACATCAACAGTATTTTCCCTCCTTGACTCTAACGGAAATTAAACAAACATATATCAGGATAAAATAACATTATTATGGTAGTTGTACAGAAATATGAATATAGAGACATAAGAGAACACTGTCTGAATTTTTCAGGTATACTATGGTATACTATGGCAGAGACTGTCTGCAACTCTATAGCCACCCATCCTGACTTATCAACAAAATACTTTACACTTTCCCAATCTCTTCTTTGCAGTTAGTACCTTCATTTCTGTCAGGCTTGAATCCAAATCCTGACATAATTTTTCACAACCAAATTCACAATAGCACTAGGAACTGCTGACATACAGATTGGCATATCTGTAACTTCAACTCTTACTTTTCAGAATGCTTCAGATACTCTTTCTCCACCGTGTACCTCTACAGCACCTGGTGCAAAAGCAACATAAACAGCCTCCTAGTAGCCTGCAAAGAATGGCAAATCTCCCTGATTCTCATCCATCCCATTCACATGACACTCTCCCACCAGCAACCTGCCCTCATCAGCTGTTTGCACTACTATGTTAGATAGAAATGTGGAACAGAAGGTGGGCAGGGCAAACATTTGCAGGAAAATAATCCTGTCATTTGCCTCTGCAAGATTCAATAGAGCTTTTTTCTGAGAGCAAGAGGCTTGAAAATGCATTCTGTTCTCTGCTGTCAGCTGGAAACAGTGCTGTCAAAGCTTTTGTTATGGTGGTGACAATTTCTGAGTTGTCTGTGTTGACACATCCCTCATGCTGTCCTTGGCTAGGTAAGTCTGGCTCTCAGCTCTGATGAAAGGAAATGAAGTTCCAAACCATTTATTTCTCATTCTATGAATGACAAAAACCTTCAGTCTGCTTAAAACCACTGACAGGCTTAGTAAAGTCAGAAATTATTTTACTGTTAAGAATATGAGTGAGATATAAAACACAGCTGTGCTCAATACTAAAACAGATAAGCTAGGGTTATGATAACTCCTAAGAAATGCTATCTAAATGCTGTCTCTTTCTTATCAGTTTTGTTTTGTTTTTTCTTTCTTCTTATAGATCAATGTTAATCCTAACTAGTTTTTTGGGGTTTTTTTTAACATGAAGAACATACCAGTTCTGCTGAGATTTTTGTAGAGAAAGGTTTTTCCTAAGCCAGATGGTTAGTGGGCGTGAATCACGGACAGCATGCAGAAAAGAAATACTAGGTGTGATGATGATACTCTGTTGAAATGTAAGCAAAAGAAGTTCAAGTTTCTGCTTTGTTTTTCCTGTCAATGGCAGGTGACTGTTTAACCCCTAAGCCACTGTGATGTGGATATCTCTCATGTTGGACCTATTCCTTTTGTGTAAGTAAATAAACATTTGATAGCACAGAGTCATGGACAACTATCTTCAGACGAATGCTTTTACATCAGACTGTAGCCAGTACCACGGCCCTAGATATAGTTATTAAAAATTCTATGTATGATCTATATTTTAGCATGGAATTATGGAGGAAGAAAAAATAACTCCAAGAGGCTTGCAAGCTGTCTCCATCATCTATGTTCAAGAACATACATTTCTGCAGCATACTGATACTCACAGCTTCTAATAACTTCAGTGTAAGTACCGCATATGAACTTTTTTAGGATGTGGCTGATAAACAGTATAGTGTATTCTAAATATCTACTTGTGGGGGGGAAGGGGAAAAAAGTAAAAATGTGTCAGCAGCCTTAATTAACACTTATCGCACAAGATCTGCCAACCGGCTGTGCATAGCCAGTTAATAAAAAAAGGCAGGGAACCAAAGAAATAGTCCATGCTCATTTATCCATCTGAGCTGAGCCAAACTAAAAGTAGTTGGCATTGAGCTTTAACAGAATAGCATCTTAATTGCTTATCAGGATGAGAAAGGTGAGTGGCTAACCACTGCCACTGAGAATTCAGTCTGTTCCCTCAGGAATCTGGCCATTTTCCTTGGCTGTATGTCTTATTTTTAACATCATTGATGTATTTTTTTAAGGTTAGTGGGTTGCAGTTGGCAAACTGTTGAATTCAATTTATTTTTGTTTTCATGATAAAACTTTATCCTCAGAGAATTCTTTTCACAGGATTTTTCCTCTTCTTTTCCAACGACTGGCAGCAGGGACACTTTGTTGAATGACCTTTTCTATTTAGCTGGGTTGGGAGTAGACTCGGATAGTAGAGAGAGGTTTTGTTTCATTTTTCCTGCTACAGTCTTACTGAAGAGTTAAATTCAATAGCTCAATTAATCTTTGGTTTGAGATTTTAATTATGTTTACTGTAGCAATTTGCCTCCTTACCTTGGTAGGGTTAGATATTTACAGTGTCTACAGCTTCTAACTCAGCCAAAATACTTTTTGAAATAAATCAGTTTTCTTTGAATGAATGGTGTTTAAGATTCACATATAGTCGGCACGTTCTGAATATTGGAGTTATGATACTTTTTTATAAACTGTTATATATCTCACACTTTTAAGTAACTGTTTCAAGAGTGATCATATCCGTTTCATTATACCACGGCCGCTGTTACTTCAAATCACACCTTCACGTACCAGTGTCATTGCGTACGAATTGGTAATCTTTCATTAGAAGTTAAAGCAGGTGGATCTTTAGGAAGCCAGTGAGATCTACCAGTATGGAATATCTCTTCAAAATAACATCACTCTGGAAGCTCTGCATTGTGATAGAAATACCCAAAGCATGGATACTCCTGAGCAAAGGTGCTGAGCCACCTTAGGCAGCTGATTCCTGCTTTTTTTCTTTAAATGCTGATTCTTTACCCCTTCTGGAGGATCAGCACTTGGAAGAGAGTTTTATAACTAATTATTTATTTACTTATTTATTTTTTCTTATAAAACAGGTGTTCATTCAAGAGACAACCATGTGTGTTGGGGAGAACAAGATGTCTGAACATTAGCATTTAGTGAAGCTTGGGAGTTTCAGCTATCAGCAAGGTGAAATACCTTAGGTTGTCTAAAATAGTACAGGACAGCTATGTTTCGGCGATAAATTTCTCACAGTGTTTCGGACATGGATTCTTTTGGTTTCGTAGTCACTAGAGTGCATAGTTTAATAATCTGAGTGGTCACTAGGTGAAAATTTTTAGTAATGTTTACTCTTTCCTGCCTGTGTTCCCACCACCTTTCACTAGTAGGGACGTGTATCAGCTGTATAGATCCCAGTGAAAGCTTATGGTCGCTTCACAGTATCACAGTATCACAGTATGTTAGAGATTGCTTCCCCAGTATTTTGCACTGAATTTGCCACTGCCATTCAGAAACATTATCTGGCTATATATATTGCTTTTTCTGTATTATTTCAAAACATAGTGTGCTAGTGAATTTGTGTAAAGAGCCTGGCTTTGTAAACCTATAACAAACAAACAGTTTTAAATAGTCTGTTCTGAATCATTTAGCAGAATATTCATCAGCTTCCTAACACTTTTGCCCATACAGAAGGGTTTTGCCTGTCATCTCTAAAGCTGATCTTCAGCTGGTATAATTTATGAAGTAAAATTCTCCATGTACCAATTGCCTGTCATCCTCTTCAGTGCTGTCAGTTTTTCCTGAGCCCAATTTTATGATGCAGCTGAAAAGGCACAGTTTTGCCAAATAAGGTAACATCCACTTGGATGTCACAAGCTGGCGGGTGCAGCCTTTTCTTGGTTTCTGATACAGTTTTCATATCAATGTTACTGACAGAGAAATACACTAAAATCTTGTGTCTTGTCTTTCACAGAATCATAGCATCAACTCTGTTGGAAAATCTTTAAGATCATCAAGTCCAACCATTACCCCAGGACTGCCAAGTCCACCACTAAACTATGTCACTGAAGGGCCTCAGCTACACCTTTTTTGAACACTTCCAGGGATGGTGATTCCACCACTTCCCTGGGAAGCCTGTTCCAATACCTGATCACCCTCTTTTATACTATTCCCATGAATTCCTAACATTCTGGAAAAGGTGGATTGAAAAAATGTTTTCATGGATCAGTCTGTTGTTGACTCATATTACATCACAAGTTAAAAGTTTTCAGACAAACTTAGGCACTTTACATTTTATAAGACATATCCAGGAAATACTTCTTATTATATATGTCTATCTGCATCATGAAAAAGTTGCTGATAGAAAGACACATAACCTGGAAGGTATATGCAAGTTAAAAAATCAAAGTATAGCAATGTCTTTGAAACACAGAAAATGTACTGAACTACAGTTTGGTGCAGCTACAATTTCATCCATGTAAAAACTAAAATCAGGGAGAGAAACCATCTTGAACACAGAGAGAAAATGTAGTTCAGGAAAACAGCATGAGCAATGGAGAGAAAGGGCATAGATCCACAGGTTGTGTAAGTAATTTTAGGTCCTAATCTGAATGCTGGCATCCAGAAGATGGATGAATGCTCAGCTGAATTGTTCCTTTGTTTTTTACAGCCCATATACATCTCAAGGAGCTTAAATGGCAGGTTGCTTTGATGCCAGCAAGGTAATAAGGAACATGTTTTACTGGTTAAATTTCCTGGTTTAGTAACATTATTTCTTGCTTTGCAATCAAAAGATTCAACTTTTGCATCTCTAGATTAAATTTGCATGGTTTTGACTAAATTTCTGCCTTATTTTTTCTAAGGCTGAAGCTGGGAAGGCTGAGAAAGATAAAGATGCTTGCTTTCTGCAGAACAAAGGACATACACACAATCGGACACTCTGACTAAGTCTCAGAAGCCCATGAGCTGAATCTAGGAACATCAAGATTTCTGATGCTCCCTGTTTGGCTGCAGGGGTCAGTTTAAGTACAAAGTGACAGTTTATAAGCTTTCATTTCCGCAGAAAGACACTATTTAATCTGGTGAGAAAAGACATTTTGCAGCTTTTGCTGTTTGCTGTGGTAAATTTTACACAGCCAGGTGCAGGCTGGAACAGTTGCAACAGTCCTGGTGACTGCTGTATCAAATCTTTTTCTGGGGCCTACGGAAGTCCCTCCCAGCTATAATTTCCTGACTTGGACTGAACACTCTTTGAAACCAGAGATCAATCAGAAGTAGAGCTTCCATGCCTTTGGTTTTTTATTCGTCTATATTTTGATCCAATGTCAACTGTCAATCAGAGTTCAAAATCTGACATTATAAAACCAAACTTAGCAGTTTCTGAGGAAGGAAAAGGAAGGGAGATGTGTAACTGATTAGTTGTTCAAAAATCACTTGATAGCTTCTTGTTTTCATTACCAGTGTTGTTCCGCTATGTGTCATTCTCTCAATTAATTTTCTTCTTACAAAACGCATAAAAAGAGTGGCTGTAGCAGAGCAAAGCAGTTAAACCAAAACCATGGATGACTTCTGGTCCTTGAGCTTTCTAGTTCTTTGTTTTTAAAGGTTGTCTTAGTCACTTTTGTTATTTGTGTTTACATTTTCTTATTATTGAATCTCCAGTTGAATTAATTTAGAGCTGTGTTCATCTGGATTCTCCTACATGCTTCTCCAGATCTTGATAATGTATTCTGGGTCTGTGAGCTGGGGTTTTCTGTGACTGATCTTCTAGAGATTTCCTGAATTAATTTCTTTTGGCTAGCACTGCAAAGAGTGCAATTTTAATTCTCTTACCCTGCCTTTTACTTTTTCTGAGACAGTGATATATTGTTTTAGTCCTTCTATGAATGTTTTATTGTCTGACTCCCATATTCATTTTGAGCATTTTCTCCTTGTTTCTGTTGTTATCACCTTTGCAAATAATTTGAGTTTGATTTAACCTCACCCACTCCTTCTTCCCCCTCCCTCCCTAGAGTTTTGTTTCTAGATATATTTCTTTCTTTCTCTGTGGAGGATGCTGTTGTTTCTCAAAGAAAGAGTGAAGCTGATGAATTCAAAGACTTCTTGAGCAATTTTAGCGATGCTACAGACTCTTCTTGTCAGATACTGACCTTGACTGAACTCAGCGATTACTGGGTTTTGCCATATATGCAGGGCAAGTTTCAGGCTTCTCAGCAAGATAGGTCAGACAATGACTGTTTCAGGCATTGTCCTCAGCAAATGGCCGTGCTTCCCGTATGCCTTGTCCTATTTGGGAGCTGTGCCCACTCTCTAGTCCCATCTGAGCAACTTGCCTGACCCTTCTTAAAAAGAAATGTTACAGCCAGTTTGGATAAGACAAAATTGAGACAGAGCATGGCCAGCTGCCAGTTTATTCCTCCTTTTTGAATAAACCAGTGCATACACTGTGTGTGTCTCCTGCACCCCTAGCAGCAGCTAGCAAAGTCTGAGTAGGGTTCAGAGCAGGGCCTGGCATATGCTCACAAGTAGACCTTGCTGCTGGGGTTAGAGAGCCTGCAGCACCCAAAGTGCCCAGGAAGGATGAAGTCTGGAGGACCAGCTGTGTTCTTTGAAAATCCTGCAGACCCTGCCTGAGAGGGCTTGCGCTGTCTATTTATCGTTCAAAGCCATGACTTTGTTGTGCTCTGGTCCCTCTGCTGCCTCAAGCAGCAGCTTATCCACCTGCATACACCTGTCTCTGCATATTTCATTTTTTTTTTTCATTTTGCTATTATGCTAACAACCATGAGCACAATAAGAATCAAGGAACCATTTTGCTATAGATGCTGTAATAACCACAATTAAGCAGCAAAAATTCACCAGAGAATTTATAACAATATAGGAATCTTGGGACAAGAGGCAGATACATACAACAGAGCCTTAGACAGCAACCAGTAGTCAGCTTCATAGGCAGCTGTTTACCTACCAGCAAGCTAAACATGTCTATGTCTCTAATTTTAATTCATGTTTAACTCTGGCTGATCACGTGGCAAGTATGTTGAGCTTCATATCAGAACTTGGTTTTCTCCTTCCTGTGTCTTCTGCCCCGGTGTTAGATGCACTGCATGGCACTGAGCAGCATTTGTCTCTAACAAATAGGAGTGTTTTCTCCGGAAAAGGAGCATGTCTTCACTGTAACTTTCCATACGACACAAAACATTTAAACTTGCATCTGTTTTATATGAGCAGTTTCAGATGAACAGAAAAATGAGGCAGAACTTGTGCATTTCCAAGAATAAAACATTCTCAGCAATCCAATTTCCCCTACTACATTTTTAATATGGTGAGCTTCTCACACAACCAAATACCACATCCAGTGCAAAATAGAGACAAACACAATCCTGCTAGCATCTGTAGAGCTCCGTTCAAGAAGCAAGGCACTTTACCTATTAACTTGGAATCACTATGATCAAAGCCACTTACTTTCAGAAAAAGGTAGAAGAATATATATTTTTGAAGAGATCAAAGGTAAAATAACATTAAAAACCACAGTGGCTTAGTTCAGTTCTACCATAGTCTTTTGTAACCAAGTTAGATTTAAAAAAAACCAGTGAATTAAATATGGAATTAAGTACTCAGGTAGAATTTATGTGTCATTAACCTCTGATTAAATTCTATTACCAAGAAAATAAAGCTTCCAGGGAACTCAGTACATTTTTAAAGGGGAAATGGAGTTCAAATAATATTTCCATAATTAAAGTCTTAAATCAAGTTAGAGAGACTGATCCAAATAAAATTACTTACACATTGCAATATGAATTAGAAGTTGCAGAAAACACCATTCAATTTAGTTACTAATTGTAAGTGATTATTGCTTGAGTGATGGTGTTAAATTCTGAAGTTAGATTAGAGGTAGAATATTTTAGGTTTAATGTTATGGCTGGCTGACAGAATTTCTCTTACTGCATGTGACAACACTACTACTGTATTAAGTGCAAGTGTTTGAACTTCCATCAGCTAATTTTAAAAGAAGTGAGTAGCAGAAGCAAGGCATTTTCTGCAAGTGATCCTTCACACAGAGAGCCATTCTCTACTCCCTTGCTCATGATTCACTGAAGGCAGGCTCGTTAACCTTTCTTAGAGTTTATTAAAGAGCTGCTCTTATTTCTCTGGCTTACGATGAAACGGGTAGGAAGGAATGTCTGTTGGTTACACACAAGGCATTCTTAATCATCACTAATATTCTGCTTATTTAGATTGAATGTGCTTTATACTTTGTTTGTGCATAGTTCTGTAGAATAAGAAAGCAACTGCAACAGCACCACCAAGGAAATCTGGAGAAAATAAAATAAATACATATATATAAAAAAAGTTTTTTAGACTAGCAAGTGGAAGGTCTATCAATAACTATTCCATTTGCAAATTAGATATGAGAGAAAAACTGCATTTGCAAACAGAAACTTAGTACCTTCACAGCACAATGAATACATGGACTTCTTATGAACACTTCCACTGTCCTCAAATGTGTTTGTTTCATGATGAACAAAATATATATATACACACATATATCTGTGCATGTGCATGCACACACACAGAGTCTCACATAAGCTACAGAAACTCCCTTACATTTTCAAATCTTGAAAATGTATCCTATGTATCTTGTGATATTTGTCTCCAAAACTTTAGTCCTGAGATAAGGTCAACACACCAGAGAATTGGTTTCTACATCTAAAATACCAAGTTGCTACTCTTTGTAATTTTAGCACACCAGAAAAAAAAAAAAAAAAAAAGGTAAAATAATTAAATAGATGCAAAAGAGGAAAAAAATTATATCTCCTGGGTTTTGGCCCAATCTCTTGAACAGGACTGGAATGCTGTCTTTTAACAAGAAATAAGGTAAACATTGTTTTTCTCCTTTAATAAACATTAAAGCTGTTTATTAGCAACATTCAATGTATACTGCATAATACTCTGCATACACATATACTGTGACACACAGACAATAGAAGTCTCATTAGCACTCCTATTTTTCCAGTAAATGTTTTTACTTCTTTTTTTTCCTCATGAACTAATAGAGATCTTAAAGCTGAGTCAAGATTTTTTGGTACACAGAAAACTTGTAACTCCTCCTCCAAAAATAGAAAATAAAATCTTTTGTGGGGTAGAGGAAAAGCACATTCATAAACTGTAGTCACACTGAGGTCTAACACAACATAAAAAGAGAAAATATAAATACTGGAACACTCTAGACTTTTTATTAAGTAAAATATTTTTATTTTGAAATGACATGTTTATTAGTGGATTAAATTATTCTGCTTAACCTAAATTTTTCCAGTATCACATAACATTATTAAGGTTATTTTTTTGCCAGCCATTGACCAAAACACAATGAAAAAATGCAATTACTATCAGGTTGGATAGTCCTGTGTCCAAAGATAACCTATTTGACAGCTAAAAAAGATCAAAAAGATCAACAGAAAATGCTATTTTTTTTTTTTGAGGAGTTTCATGTTGTTCTATTACTCATAAATTTGAATTCATTTTCCATTTTACAGATGAATAGATGTTAAAGAGGTGGCTTGAAATTTCCAAGTATTATTTCTGAATGCATTTTCATAGATCTCTTCAATTTTTATGTTGGGGAAGGCACAAAAAGGAACAGCTTTAGATTTTATTTCATTTAAACATTTTCTCTCAAAATTAACCATAAGATTATGCTCTATTTTCAGCATTTAAAGCCATACCGAGCTTAAATTTCCTTCACAATTTCTTACAAATTACAATTATTGAACTTTTATTCAATATCTTCTCTTAGGGAGGGAAGGGTTAACCGTCATATAAGAGTAGAATTTTAAGTAGGAAACTTTAGTATTACTCTTGAAATTTTGGCTTAAAAGTTAATTAATAATTTGGTTTCAGCATGAAACATTCAAATTGCTGTACCTGATGAACTTGACCAAATTATCTAATCAGAATTTATACCCAAGTAGATAGCAATCTTCTTAAAATTTGTAAAGATTACTTTTATAATTAATCTGATGTTTTAATTTTAATTTCATATTTAGTCCACTTTGATTAATTTGATTTTGATATGATTTCAGTCTGACAGACCTAGTGAAGCTTAGCTTTGGGGAGGTATCTTTGAAAGAAAGAAAAGTAAAAGGAGAGAAAGGAAAAGAAAAAATCCACATACATTACTTACAATGAACAGCATGGGTTCAGAGCTGTTCAGGAACTGGGTGGATACCAGGTGGCAAACTTAAAAGGATAATCTGTTTTCCCTAATTAGTCTTTGGTCCTCACACATCTACCCCGTGTAATGCAACAGGCTGCAGCAGAATCAAGAGCACAAGCACGTTGAAGTAGAATTAGTTTCTCTCACTTAGACACATTAACAATTCACTTCTTGTTTACCAGTCTGTGCTTATCTACTGCAGCATCCTGATGGCAGCTGCTGATCCTCTCTAATCAGTATTTTAAATCATTCTCATTCTTAAATTTCCCATTTGAAAGCAACCCTCCCACAGGTTTTGTGTTGTTTGGTGGTGGTGGTGTTTTTTTACCTGGCTTGAAGATTCTGATGAGAGAGACCTAGCAGAAGTGCCCACTAAAAAGCATAATGGATGTCTTTGACACTATTGACAGGGCAGTCATTGCCTCCATGAATATAAATTCCTTATCCAACCAAATCCCCAAACTTTTTTGTAATCCAAGTGGATTGATAGATATGCTTTGCACAGTATTGTTCAGCCCTGACTTTAGCACTAGATTTCCTTTATAAACTGTCACTCTCAAATCTTGAAGACATCTGTCCTGAACTGTTTTGACCTTTGAGACATCTTAAGGCTTTAGATTTAATACAGGTTACAAACCACCTGAGGAAGTCGAGACTGTGGGAAGCTTAATCACCCCCTTGATAGTCCTGCAACAGGAACAACTTCCCAAGCACCTTTCTCTGGCACTTCCTCAACCTAAGCATTTAGACTTTTCATGAGCTCTTGATCCACTTTTAGCTCCTTGAGTGTTGAACTCTGAAGTGGGGAGTTTTTTTTATAAGGTGCATTGATTTAATCTTTTGGCAGCCCACTCTTAACTGCATGTGGAGGTTTTCACTAACTCCAAGTTTTCATTCAAACTGGTGTCTTCCTTGACATCTGACATGACTGCCAGGACTTCATACATTTAATTGCCCAAATGCTCAGCAGGGATGAACAGGAATAACCCCTCAGACTTCAGCAGAACTGTATGAATTTAGATCGGCTGACAAAGTTGGAATTATATGGGCGTTCTGAGATTTTTCATTTTATCTGCCTCATACATTGCATTTTTTTGATGAGCCCCTTTCTGCATGCATTCATACTAAAGTCATACATAATTTTTCGTTCAGTACAATCCTCATAAATAATGAAATGGAAACAATTTTTTCCTTCAGTCAGCACCACCCTTTACAGTTTTGGATGACCTCAAAAGGTAATTCTGTCCTTTTCTTTACACATAACACATTCACACTCCATGGCCTCCTCATCTGATGTAGGGCAGCCAAAGGGATTTTAGTGAGATGATACTTTGGGATGTTCTCCAATTTTGACTGATTCTCAGTGGATTTTTTTCAAGGGCACAGTCAGCTCTCATGTCCTCAGCTCCCAAAGGCAATCAAAGAGACTTTGCTATGTAACTTCCTCTTCAGTCTTTGAAACCCTTCTTTTAAAATAAGGTTTTAAAAAAGAAATTCTGTTTCTAAGCTTTTACCTTAACCAATAATATCTGCATAGTCTTCAGATGAAAGTTACATGAAGGAAAAGACTGAGCAGTTTTTATGACTTTGTAAAATAGTAAAGATGAGAAATCAAGATACTTTTTTTGACACTTGAAAACTTTGGTTTCATCAGGTGAATCCTGAGCAAGGCCTTAAGCATTACATTATTGTAAGCATTGCTTAGCATGTGAGATGTTACAGAGTAATTTCCTACTTGTCTGTGTAACATGTTCAATGATTTCAAATCCTCTGTTGAATGTTGTGTTTTCACTCAACATTCTTTCTTACTTTATTAATCCTCTTGCACACCTTTTTGTTAGTCTCTCAAATGCTTAAGTTACCTGAGACTGAACTGAAGCGTTCTTTCCTCTTCTTTTCCCTTAACTGTGCTACTAATTAGTTTTGCTGAAGAAGGTGTAATCTGAGTGTAGAGACGGAATTTGACGTGAGTTTTGATGAATTTTTGGAACCTGCAATAACCAGGAATTTGGGATTCATGGTTAAATGACAAGAATTATATTGGAAGGTCTAATAACGGTAATCGTATAGACTGGGAAATATAATTAGAATGTACCAGTCATCATCTCATATCATTCATTAGCAGTGACCAAAAAAATGTAAATACAGCTTTTCAAAGAAGCTGAAAAATTGAACATTGTTATTATGAAAACCTTTTATTTAATAAATTTCATAGTGGGTTTCATAAAATGTAGAGGGATCAATCAAACTGATTGAAAGAAACTCTTAGAGGCCTCCTCTAGCAAACTTTAAAAGTGCAAGTGAGAGTTCTTGATGAACCTTAAGAAAACTGAATATAACGAGTAACTTTTACTCATACAGTAACCTAAGTAAGTGCCACATGCACCACATCCTGCAATAAGGATAAGCCTTTCACACAGCACCTATGACAATAAGTATAAATATGGCCCAAGGATTTTTAAATAATATAATATCACTCTCATGACAGCATAAACTTTGCAAGAGTCTCCTGTTGGCTGTACAGCCACTATTCATTTTATTATATGCTTAGAAAATGGCCTATGTCCATTCCATTTTGCCTTAATGAGAGTGAGGGCTGGTGTGATGAAAGTGTTTGCAACAGACTAAAACCATCCTGGTTTTACTACATCTCATGTATAGTTTTCTGGTTTTCCTGTTTCACTTCTTGAACTAGAGAACTTCTCATTTTTTTGCCAAGTATGTGTGATAACACTACCATGATAGGCTCACCCCTACTGACCTACCATTGCAGTTTGAAACTGTTAATTTTTACTGACAGTTTCTCTTAAAGCTCTACAGATAAAGACCTGTATCTTCAATGCCACTTAAGTTTGTTCCTCAGGTGTCCTCCTGCCCTTTGGAGTTCAGTACTTAGACTCTCTGAAGAGACCTGTAATAGCAATATTGATATGAACTATGAATGGAAATGCATACACGTAAACATCAGAAGAAACAGCAAAACAAGGGTTAAGAGAGTGGCATGTATTGTTAACAAAAAACACTATTTGCAGCAATAAAGTTGAAAAATGTGTTGTTTCTATCAAGACTGGAAGGTCTGCAGTCTGTAAGACCACAGCACAGATAACTTGTTGGCAGAAGGCATTGCACTGTGACAAGAGGAGGATGAAAACAAAGGTACAGCACACCACCACCCATGCCATTATTTCTTCAGTTTGTCTAGAAGGAAGACAGGCTGCAACCATAAAGATTTGCATATTTCAAGCAAAGAAAAAGAGACAATGAGTGCCAACCTTGCCTAATATTTATGGAGGCTTAGATAAACTAAATTCCATTCCAAAAGACTCCTCACACAACTAACTTCTAGCATCTAAAAGTGTATAAAAAGACTAACAGAAAAACTAGTTTGTCAAATCAAAAATTCCACAACAGATGACATGAGGGATGAGGACGTAATAGCTGGCATACAAGTGATCCTGGCCAGATCATCTGAATCCCCAGCTTGCAAAGGCAGAAGTGTGAGGTTATGAGTAAGTGAAACAAATTCGAAACCTTACAAAATAAACACCACTTTCTCCTTCCATAAGTTCTTACGATGAGTTTTGTTACCCACATTTCCTATACCACAGAAACTGGAAAACATGGGGAGGGCAGGGGAAGGGGGAGCCATGTAAACTGGCCAGGCAGATCGATAAGGAAAGCTTGTTGACTGTAATTAAACGTTGCAGTGTGTGTCTGACATTACAATTCTGCCCAGCAATGCCCAATTCTGTCCAAGATCCTTGTCCCTAAATCTTCTCGAATCAAGCATAAAAAACTGCATACCCTTTACTTATTTACTGTTACATGAGTAATAGGCACAGAGCACTGGGGTCACTAATCTACCCTGTTTGGGTTGACCATATCTGGCTGCTTTTTGGCCAAGGTCAACTGCAGTAAATAAGCCATGAGAGTTTCTACTAAGAAGAATTTTTATTTTAAAATAGTAATGTATTCTCCGCCGGAATGGTAAGCATCTGGTTTAATTGTATGACACTACAAGGATCTGAAAAACATCAAGATGCTGCTAAAACCAAACCAAAGCACCTAAAGATTTTAAGTACCAAAAATGTTAGACAGAATATGGCAATATTTCTAATGATTCTAAGAGACACATAAGTTTCCACAAATTCCATTCCCCTTTTCCAATGAAATCTGAATGTCTTGCTAAGTTTTTACTCCTTCTTTACATTTGTTCAATATTTTCTGAAGTGTTTTTTTCTAAATTTTTTTTCAATATCTTCTTAAGTTCTATCAATCTGAAATGATCCCACAGAATTCTGCTATTCTGATATACATCACTAAAATGAAAATCAGAACCTGGTCCATGGTCTCAATAGTGATATCTGAAAAGTATATTCTGAACAAGATGATGTAGTATATAGAATAAATTACTGGAATTGCCTCTAACTTTTTATATTCAGTTTTGAGATTTACATATGTTAATTGCTGACTGACTTTCACAAACTCATTTATTATAGTATTTTTTTTTATTTTTCATAAAAGAGAATACAAAATGTAAAATATAAAAGTAAAATCTTAGCAGGAAATCAGTAGCCCTATCAATTCCACTTTTTTAAAAAATAGGCAAAAAACAGTATGCGATTTCAGATAATTACATGTAATCCTTAGTAATCCTCCACAGACAGCATGAACTGGCAGTCATTAGTATGCTTTGAGCCTTTTATTTTGCATACACACCAGGATATGCAGAACGTTAGTGTCTGGCTAAAACACAGAAAATAAAGTAATATAAATCAAATAACTGTTCGACATCACTTGAGGGCTGGGAGAAAAGGGATACTGAGTAACATGAAGCAATAGTTTTTTTTCCTCTCAAGGACTCAAGTGATATACAATAAATAAAACACAAAAGTCTGTTTTGGGGGATTTTCTTTTCTATTTCAAATCCAGTGAATAATTGAGTGCTTGCTGTTATGACAGTTCTAAAAGAAGTAAGTTCAGTCCGATACACTTGATTCAGTTTGGGGGTTAGTTTTATTCTTTGAAAATCAAAGGAATTTTCAAAATCAAGAGAAAGCTATTGTCTCCAGTCCACAAATTTTAAAAGGAATTAGTATACCTTTCAGCATTCATTTTTTCATGCTGCATTTCACAAACCTTGTGATTCAAGCACTCAGCTGGGAAGAGGGGTAGGTTGCTACCAGGTTCTGAATTAATAAGCATCAATTTATACAAATTTCAACAGCTTCACTCTCCAGGCTGCTCTATAACTTGTAGACTAGGGCAAGAGAGGGAAAATTTCTGGTGAGACTTCTGTTCTGAACTAGGAAGAGACAGAATTTGACAGTAGCCTGTCCCTTCCATTAAATTTTCCTCTGCAAGTTTTGGTAATTCTGGCCTGAGTTTGTGGAATTACACCTGTATCGCAACATGCCTTCCTGCATACCAGAATCAGAATATGTCACCTGCGAATGGCTCAAATTATCTCCTCTGATATGTCGGAATGTTTAATTCATTTTTGTTCAACTGAAAGTATGTCTTTCATCTGAATTTGTGGGTAGTTTCAGCTACTAGAAAAAGTTTGGTAAGTTCTTTCTGAAAAAAAAAAAAAAAAAGAAAAAAAACACAACAAAAAACAAACCCTCCTCTTCATTACAATGCACTATATAGTCAAGGAAGCCAAAATTTCCTGATACAAAACTGAACCAAATTTCAATTGCTAAAATACTTGCAAATGCAAAGACTTCATACTGCAAAAGTCTGTTCTGATCAATCTTTTCACTCAGCCCATATCTCTGTTAAAGGCATTGGGACTATTCTATTCTAACATATTAAACCTTGCCAAATCCTTCCTTATCTTGTTATGTAGTTAGAGTAGTACTTTAGCATGATTTTAGCCTGATCAAACCAGTATTCTCCCAGATACCTTCTAGACATGGCTTGAAGTGTACATGAAGGCCAAGAGAATTTCTTTTACATGTTTGAATGCAGATGCTGTATTCTGAAGAGTAAGAAAGATCAGTAGTGGCTAATTAGACATGGCTTATTTGTGTTACTTGGCCTCAAAGCCAGAGAGCAGGTCTTGAAAGTATTTAATTTATTGCTACTGATATGCTATATGTTGTGGTTTCTCTTAGCATAGCCTGTTTGTTTGGTTTGGTTTGTTTTGTTCTGTTTTGTTTTATTTTCCTGTCTAGATGAAAAGGGATTTATCTAGATGAGAAAGGAGGAATTTGGCCATTTGTATTGCATTCCCGGATGTGCACAGAGCAATTAAAATAAATTAAAAGAAAAAGCAATTAAAACTCTGAAGTTGCATAGAGTTGAAAGCATAAGAAATGCACTGGATTGCTCACAAGATGTATTAGTAAGTGTTTAACACACCTGACACATTTACAGCATGCTGAACTGGCTGCACATGTATTTAACGTCTACATGGTGTGTGCAGAATATGACAGGTTCAACAATCAAGCACTGCACAGTCCACAGAATGCTCATTCGTATTCCTGCTTGGCATTTTGGAGATAGCAGGGAGGGAAAAAAATGGTTTGGTACTTTCAAACTACCCTGAATATTTAGATTACAATTTAAAGCTTGATGGTAAAATCTGCTTCATGGTACAAAAGCTGTCACTGAATTAAGTGGGATCCAGATTTCTCTTTTTCTGGTATTGCAACTATTACTGCATAATTATGCTGAAGTCTACAAAGTGCCTTAATGGCAGTAGGTTTTGGATTATGTTGACAGTAGAAAAAAGAAAGGAGACTGTGGAACAATTAGATTAGAAAGGTGTTCAATCTATGCCACTGGACAAATGGTGGAGACAGGTGTAGTGTAGTAAAAAGGGAGATGTTTCATCACTCAAAGTAGCTGCAGGGCAGCCTGCTGTGGCACAAAGGTGGTGAAAAACAATTATGGTCATTGGCATGTATCTTTATTTAAGCGGTTCTTAAATGGACTGAATAAAACACAGTGGGAAATAGAAAACTGTCTTCCACCTTATATCATCAAATAAGAAAAGAGTATGTAATACGATGTACCAGGGCATGTAGTGATAGGATAAGGGGTAATCACATTAAACTGGAAGACGGTAGATTTAGATTAGATATTAGGAAGAAATTCTTTACTGTGAGGCTGCCCAGTGAAGCTGTGGCTGCCCCATCCCTGGCAGTGTTTAAGGCCAGGTTGGACAGGGCTTTGAGCAACCTGGTCTAGTGGAAGGAGTCCCTGCCCATGGCGAGGAGCTTGGAACTGGATGATCTTTAAAGTCCCTTCCACCCTTAACCATTATATGATAACCAAGCTGATACTCTGAAGAGTGGTAAAAATTCATCACATGTACAATATGAGTATGTATTGCTACACCACATGGAACTACTTCAATATACAAAAGTGTTTCTTTTGTCATATTAAGCATATTAAGCATATTAAGCTGTAAGTAAAATATGCCTTAAAAATGTATAATATTCAGGGTGGTTTGATAATAATAAAAACATATTTAGCACTTGATACTTCGACACATTTATTTTAGATCTTTTTCATAACTTATATTTTAGGACTCTTTAAAATCTTTTTAAACTTCTGTTAAACCAGTCTGAGTTTGAGGTATTATTTAATATATGTGGCTGTCAGTCTGAAGTACTTCAATACACTTGTATTTCATTTTCGTCACTGAAAATATCTAATTAAGGCATATTTGAAGCTTATAATTTCTTAAGATATTTGTAATGTGTTGTATTTTATATTATTACATAGAATTCCACAGAAATCAGACAGGTATATATTCTGAAGTATTGTTTTTTATTTTAAAGCAAAACCACTGGCTTTGTCAAAACTTTTTTGTATCACTAAATGCTCTAGCGAAAGAAACTGATCACCACTGGTAGGACTTGGACCAGCTGCAACTGGTTTCTCTACAAATGCTATATAGAGCTAAGTTCCACATTTGAGTTTGACATGTCTTCTCACAGGGAGAAAAAAATATTGCTCTGTGTGATGTTCAATTATGGGAAAGTATTAACATGCAGAAGTAAGTTTAACATTATATAATTATGCTCTTGTTCCCCTTGCATATTTGTTCCAGGCTTGACAAAATGACGCAAGTGGAACGTGATAGTGAAATAGAAAAACTGTTCTTTGTTAGCTCAAATAATCCCCAAATCTCTGGAAGTAGACAGAGCATAAGCAAAAGAAAGGTGACAGGGACTGAAAAAGATGGAACACATCTGTACTTTCTGGAAGGAAAGTGACAAAATTAATTTTGAAAAGGCTGTCTAAACTAAAAAATGGGACAGTCATTATAGCACACAAATAATTTGAGCTATTAGAATTTTACAACATGATTTCATTTTTACTTTGATTTTTTTTAAAATGACATTTTGAAAGTGCTGGAAATTGAACTTTAATTGTCTGTTCTCAAATAACATATTGGCTTTGTCTAATTAAGCAAAATTGAATGTGCTCATAAAATAATGAACTTCTTGTCTGAAATCACACTGTGTTGCAGCAATTAAGAAATATGTGCACCACTAAAGACGCTACTTAAAATAAGAATAGTAGGTTAATTTACTAACCGTTGATTCCAGGTATCACTCTTTCTGAATGCTAGTTGAGGTCACAAAAAAAACATCAGTCTGACAGCATCCTCCTATTCCCCACTAACCTGTTTTATTAAAGGCTGCTAGAATTTGCAACAGCTGGCATTTTCTGCTAACTAGGCTTTCACAGTATTTTAAGTATATTATTTTAATATATTTTTACTTCCTGACCTCCAGAAAAGGAACAGTCATTCATTGCAATATATGTATCTGGTCTTATTTGTGTGATTCGGCTGTGTCACAGCTTAGAAATTGAAGCCCCTCTGACTTCTCTTTGACTTCCCATGCAATTTGCACTCAGAAATAGAGGCTTATGTGGAATGTGCCAGGTGCACATATAATATTTCTGTCTTGTGAACTTGCTAATTAAATCATATTACATTGACTCATGGTGTCTCACTGTGTTCTGACAATGTACATAATTTTGCTTTTGTTCCAATGGCTAAATCTAAAAATTTACTGTGGATTATCTATTGCAATCAACTGCGTCTGATGCTCAAAAACCACTTGAAAATAATCAATTCACATAAGTCTGCATATGTATTATACTCATGTGTGGTATTTCAGTCATTCACTTTCTTATCTTCCAGTAAAATATTTGTTTTGTATTGCTACAGGAATGAGCTCACTTGAAATACTGAAAGTTCAACACTGTGGTTCTCCATCAACGCCCCCCAGAAAAACCCCAAGACAAACACAAATCCACCAAAAGCCACAATCCAACCAAAAAGCTCCAAACAAAACCTCTCAAAACCCCCTATATTTAGTGTGGTTTTTACACCGTCTTTGACTACATTATTCTCTTCCAGAAATACCGGTTTGAATAAGGCTGTCTACCCCCACCTAGTGGGCAACATATTTAATGAACCGGCGACAGCGCTGCGTACACTTGGCAAAACTGTGAGACCGCAATGGGTCCTATTACAATTAAATAATGAAAACAACTTACAACATCTGCGCAGATTAAATAATTGAAGCTCATGGGTTCTGTTGATAGCTGTGATTTAAAGTAGACTTTAAATGCTCCTAGCCAGCTTTACTGCATATTGTTGGTGGTTGTTTCAGCTTTGTGGAACTCATTGCCTAAAAAACCTGCAGGTTTTCTTCAAAGAGTTATTGCACATCTACAGTCAGCAAATAACTATAAATATTTTTCACAGGCTGTGTCATTAAAAGAGAATGAAAAAACCCATATCTATCAGTAATATCCTTCAAGAATTCCCTGCATCTTTCTGTGATTGAAATTCTGACCAGAATATGAGAATCCACCTTATCTCAGGGATTACTTCTCATCTGATCTGGTGAATGATGCACAAAGTCTGCAGTACAAATAAGCTAGGGTTTACGAAGAACCTTTTCTATTAAAATGGATGCAATCTGCATTGTAAGGTCACATAAGCAGGAAACGGGCATCTTTGAATTCTTATCTTTCTGCTGCCTCAAGCTGAAGGTGAATTCATCTGCTCTGAATCCACAGGGTAAAACATGCTTTAAGGAACTGAGCAGTTCTTACTTTCTTTGAAATAATAAGGAGGGAAGTAAACGTGTTGTTTGCTTGGTTTACATTGCATTTAGAAGACTTCTTGAGCAAGTAAGGCTCCTAGATTTAGTTTTCACTTTACAAAGTGTTTTGAACTCCACTGACAAGGTCACTTTGTCTTTCACTTACTCTCTTTCTGGGCTTTTAAATCAAGTATTCCTGGCTGCAGAATGGCACAGCCTCTAATGGAGGAATGATGAAGACATTGAGCACACCGTAACTTTATGATCATGGTATTCATTGACTACCTGTATTCTACTAAATTAAGTAAGGGCAGGTTATATTGTCTAATACTGACACTTTCACATAGTGTTCTATAATCAGCATGCTTTCACCATGATTTTGGCCCATACAAGTCCACACCATATTTGCACTCTCCCAGGCACAATTTCAGACATAGCCAGACTAGGGTTTGTTCCAATTAGACAGTATGAATGGGATCAAAAAGAGAGTTTCACCATAAGGATGTGACACCTCTAACACCTCAGTGAGAAAACTGAATCATAGCCTCAGAAATAGCCTATCATAGGCTATCTCATAGCCTAACTTACATATCATAGCCTAACTTACATATCATAGCCTAACTTACAGACTTTATAACTCAAAGCATCACAAGAACCAGTTTCCTTATTCAGCTGATTACAGATAATTTAAGAATAGTGCCAATTATAAGCTTGAAGATCAAATGGTGACAATCTGAAGGTTTTTTAAGTCTTTTTTTTTTTCCTTAGTATTTAGATACTTGATATCTACCTGTAATATTGTCCTGGGTTCAGCAGTAGCAGTCAGTTTTTCTCCTTCTTAGTAGCTATTGCAGCACTGTGTTTTTGACTTTTGGCCTGGGAAGAGCTGATAACAACTGATGTTTAGACTGACCAAGGACTTTGTGAGTCTCATGCTCTGCCAGGGAGGAGGAGGGGCCGGGAGGAAGCAGGGACAGGACGCCTGACCCAAACTAGCCAAAGAGGTATTCCATACCACAGCACGTCATGCCCGGGGATGTAACTGGGAGCTACCCAGAAGGGCACGTCCTCTTTTCGGTCGGGCTCTTTTCCGGCGAGCGGTATCATATTTTCTTCCCTTGTTATTTCCCTTATCATTATTATTATTGGTGGCAGCAGTAGTGATTTGTGTTATACCTGAGTTACTGGACTGTTCTTATCTCAACCCGTGGGAGTTACATTCTTTCGATTCTCCTCCCCATCCCTCTGGGGAGTGGGGGGGGGGAGGTAGACTGCGTGGTTCTAATTTACAGCCCGGGGCTTAAACCACGACAAATATTTACTACCTAAAGCTTTCACATACTGAGTGAATATTCTGAGTGCTAATGAGCCAATCTTAATTTCTAAGATAGCAGATGTATTTAAAATACCAGAAAAATGTTAAAGGCACTTTTTTTTTCTTAATTTTTTATTTATCTTTTTTTGTCATATATATATTTAAAACATACTAGAAAACAGAAAGAATGCATTTATTTGCATAAGGGATAAGCAGTCTAGGGTAATGGGTGTTAGGATGATGAACAACCATATTTGAAATAAGAGAATATTTAGGTAAGAGAAGGGATAAAAATCTTATTCTCAGAGTGAGTATCAGTTGTACTTAATCTATTTTTTGTGATGCCTTTATGTGTAATAGATTTGTAGAGTGAAACAAACCCTAATATACACATTTTGATGTTGCAACAGCAGCTGGCAGTAGTTACATGACAAGATACAGATTTTCTTCTATATTTCTCCTGCTTTTTTACATTTCCATGCCTTTAAAAATGTCATCCTCGGTGAGAGTGCCAGGATTTTGCCCTGGAACTCTGCCCATCCATTAAGACAGACAAATGAAGTTTCAGGGTTCATTCATATCTGAAATGTGCCTTTGATATAAATATGAATATGTTTGCAATTTTTTCTGTAACTATACAAAAAACAACCATAAAAATAGTTCCTAAGGACTTTGCAGCTGGAAAAAATGTTGTATTCCTGTTCAGCTTACAGGATGTATATTCTCAGGAGATAACAGAAAACGTTCCTCAGTGGAAGGATAGCATAAAATCTTCAGGTAAAATTTTCACTAAATACCTTTTTTCTTATGTTTGGTTTAAGCAGTTGGTGTTCCAAATGTCTAATTATTCTCTAGATGCAATCTATGCCCTTTTATAATTGCAAATAATTTAACACTTGACACTTAACCTATTGATCATTAGTAGATGTCATACATAATTCCAACACATATAATGTGTGTTATGTGAAATTTGTTGAGACTTTGTCTGTAAACTCAATGTAAGTAAGCTGAATTTACTTTTAAAAAGCATCTTCAAAAACTACCTAGGAATTTATTTGAAAATAACAAAATCTTGTATATCATTTGTCAAAGTAATCTGACACAGTGACAAAGCACCAACAGTCCTTTTTAATATGGTGTCTTTAAACATTGTGTCAGGCTACAAAATATTGAGGCTTTTTCATATTACCTCCCTTGTCAAACTGCAGACCATTGTTTCGAAGCCATGAAATGATTTCATCAAGAAATGCTCAGTCCCCCTTCCTATCAAGGGGAAAAGAAACTTTGCCAAGCATAGGAAATCTACTTTTAGTAACAATGAAGAATATCTTTCTGCCTAGATTGATTCAAAGAGCCTGCAGTAGGCAATGAATTAGAATCCTTCTTGTCATATATATCAGTGTGCATTTCAAGAAATTATTTTGCAATGCAGTCTTTAAGGAAAGAGAGCTTTGGTTCAAAAAACAACAATACATCATGTGAAAATATCTGACCACTCTAATTACTTATTGACCTAACAGCCATTCTTAGAGACAATGGGAAATACTTGTAAAGTAGTATTCAATATAACATATAGGATCATGAGATCAAAGATTAAGAGACTTTGCCTGCCTAAAGGCTAATGCTAAATGACATTAAGCGAGGACTTGGGGATTCAGTGCATGGGCATGTAATTTAGACATTATTAAACTTCACTTGCTAGATGTTTTATCTTATTACAGGTTTGTTAAGAAAGAAACACTACAATTCTTAAAATCAGTCAAGAGCACTCTGGATTGATAATGCTGTAACTGCCATATGAAACAACAGAAAGAACCTCCATTTTATAAGTCAGTAAAATGAGCATAAAAGCCAAGTAATTTTCCATACTCATTTAAAAAATCTGTAATACAGGAGTTTCACGTGCCTAAGCCTTTTCCTGTTCCTCCAGATCCCTACATCACTAATACAATGTCTCAACAATCAGCTTCAAGCCCTCTCCTTTTTTGAGGGAGAAAGGCTAGTTTGATTTCCTGCCTAATAAAAACCACCACTGAAAATCATACCGTAACAAACGGCATAAAAAAAGCCAAGTGTATCACCACAACCAATTAGAGACGATTATTTTTCCTTCTATAAGTGCATTAACCTGTTATTACAACTGTTCAACAGAAGTACACAGCATATTGAGGCAAAGGCACATTCAACATAAAGAAGAAAAGCAGGGTGCCAAGTTATCAGGAATAACATTAGTAACAGTTTTTATAAATCTGACCAATTATGATGATCCATGTGCTGCATTTACTGATCAGCAGAGCCGCAGTAACCTTAGGAAAAGACAGACCCTTCTCCAATGTACCTCTAAAGATGCCAGTGGAGAGAAAATATGCTACATAGCTGCCATCACCAGAATATGAAGTGGTAGCCCATTAGGGCACTGTTTAGGGAACAAAATGTCCAGAAAGAATCTGGAGTGACTAAAAGGACTCTGTTCTGAATGTGTCAAGTTCTGTTGCACATCGCCAACTTTTTCTTTGCCCTATTTTTCCATCTGGCTCTTGATACAACTTAAGGATTTTTAGCTCTTGTCAATGGCTACCAATGAAGCCCACCAACATGTTCTGGAAACTCTAATTAAGCTTTTTATGAGCTCTTTCTGTTATTGTTTTTGTGTGTGTCTCATTTTAAACCACACACTCTTTCTGATATTTCTTGTAAGTCTTCGTAGTCACATTAAAACATTCAGGTTTTCTATGTTTTTTCAATACCTACATACCTTTGAGCATAGGTGAAGAGGATATGTTCATTTTGGTCATTTTGATACAAATGCATCAGTATAAGGGTAGCATGCTTCCACACTGCTGCTCGGAACTTGCAATCTAAATCTCCATTACTTTTATCCATACACATTTGGAAATTCTATGTCAGAAAGTAACCCTGCAGATTAAAAAAAAATAAAAAAATAAAATAAAAAATAAAAAAAATCATGATCTGAAAAGTTGTTGCACAACTAAGTTATTCCCTTATTCGCTAAGGAGGGAAATCATATTGAATAGAGTGCTCTGTACTTCAGAGATAGAGCAAAAGCAGCCCAGTATGTATTTCCATTGCTTTTTATTTAGTATGCTCCCTCATATATACGTTCTCAGCTGGTTTTTGTGTTGCACTCTATCTTTACATGCCTTTAATGCATTTATACCCATTTACCATGAGGTGATGTAACTCTTATTTAAGTCACTCATGAGTCTTCTCATGAAGGTTTATATTTGTAGAATCACGATTAGGAGGTATTAGTAGAAGCACAGATGAAGCTGGAGTTTCTTAGGATGTCTCAAGCAGATTAAGTCATTTTAAAACCCTGCTGCTGCATCTAAAGATAGACAGATCACCCACATCCTGCAGTTTCCCTTGGACATGATTTCCTCCCACCCCTCATGTGGTGAAAAAAATATAAAAAGTTGTCAGCATAGGGAAAGCAACAAAAACACACAGTCAGGGTACAAGATATGGACTGGGGAACAGTTGAGTGGGCACTTCCAGTGGGAGCCCCATTCCAAGGCAGGATTATGGTACCTCAAAGAGGTTGTTAGAGGTCTTTATGCAAAGCTATCTGAAGTTACAGATAAAGAAGAAACTTTTAAGAGAAAAATTTCATGGTCTGAAATTTGCTATTTTTATCTGTCTTTCAAAATGGCCAACGTTTCCCTTTTTGTGAAGTTTCCCTCAGTTTTCTACTCGCTGTCAGGACCATGGTCTCCTGGAAAACCACTGAACAGTGCCTGTCCCACCACTCCAGCCAGAAGCAAGGCAATCAGAGAGCACTGGGCACCCTACTGGGGATGCAGATAGGCTAAGGTTAAGCCAGGACATGGGCCCATGGGTGGGCCTGACTTAGGAGACCCATGGCCAGGCAGGGCAGGGCTGTGGGAACTGGAGATGGGTCCTGCTACGATATCACTGGGGCAGGGTCTGTTGGCCCGAGAGGCTGAAATAGGCTCTTGGACCTTGGGAAGGGTGGAGGGAGTGCAGGGTGTAGGCAGTTACAGAAAGGGCTGGCAGCGGACTCAGGATCCTCACAATTAGAAGCTCTATCTGCAGTAATCATTTAGTGTGTGAAACTGCAGGCTACACAGCTCAGAAGAGGAGAAGCAGAGAAGCATGAGCAGGTAGAACTGAAATTGTGGGTCTCCTCATGTGAACTGAATTCAGGTTTCCACCAGTGTGGGTTTTATGAGGAAACACATTCACATAATCTTTCTTGCCAGAAGGAATGATGAAGTTGTTAAAATATTTTAAAGAGCACAACAATAGGTTTTTCTGGTTTTCTCTTTTGGTATTAGGTATAAAGAGAGCTACAACTGGTGCTTGTGGAGACTTTCTGAAAGGCTTACATATATCCTTGGGCTAAATCCAGCTGTTTATAAACTGATACATCAGCAAAAGCCTTACAGCAGTGCTTGTGAACAGCTGTCATTAAGGCTACTCCTGTGGGCAAGACCACAAACTGGTGGCACTTGAGCCTCTGGGCTTCAACTGACCTGGTGTAGGACAATATAGGTGACCATCATCCTGGACCCTGCAGCCCCTCCGCTTGACTCAGACTGTCCACCTCCCTCTTCCTTCCATTCCACAATAGAGAGTAATTCTTCTATCCTGGTAGCCCAGTGCTCCTGTGCTTGAGTATGCTGACTGCTCATGCCCAAACTAGCATCACTGGCCAGACAGGGTTTAGTGAGCAGATTGATTTTAAAGTAAATGTATGCATTTGTTTGGATGAAGGGAACGTTACAGAGTTTTATTATAAATGTTAAAGGAGAGAGGAGGATTGTAGGGCAGAGTTACGCTGTTGTTGGGCAAGTTTTCATCTCTTATTTTTTACCCCTATTTGGAAAGGAATTGTAAAAGACAAACAAGTGAGAAAAACGGGAGACTCCTTACATGTCCTCCCAGAGGAAAGGTGGAAAAAGAGAAAGCAAAGAGCAAGTAAAGTGTTAGGCTTTGAGTTTCTTCTCTGCTTTTTCTCACAGAAAGAGAGCCAGATGAGGTAATGTGAAAAGCAGCAGCACCAACTAACCATAAAAGAAAAGGGCCTGGTTGTAGCTTGACCTGAAAATAATGATAGGTGATATAGACAGACTTTAAGGCACAGAAACAGCAACATCCTGGAGGTCTAATGTGAATTACCACCATAGGGGGAATGACATAGGAGAGCATATACAAATAAAGAGAATCAAGATTCTGTGGCTATGACAAGTTTCTTGGAGTGTGTCCAGCAGCCTCCCTGGGGCTCAGTAAGTTCAAATAGTAAACCTTGCTGTGCCTGGACAAGCCAAGCAGACTCCCAGGGGTTCCCTGAATATCTAAGACATAGAGCAAAAACAGAAGCAATGGACAGCTCATATAAAATCACAGTCACTGTCAAAACAAAATATCAGCGTCTCTTCTCTAGATATATTACACTTATGAGACAGAAGCGGGCCAGTATTTCAGTGCAGTTAGCATACTCCACTGGAGTGCTTAGATCTCTTTTCCAAAACAGACAAAGACAGATGTAGTGTCAGAGCTGGTCTAGATATCAGCATGAAGGATAAGCGCTGCAGTAGCTATCTTTCCCGTAAGAATGGGTTCACCCTGTTAAGGACTATTTAATATTCTGTGAGTCAGAGATTCATGCACTAAAATGATCTTTCTGGTTTATCCTATATAATTCACTAGAAAAGGTGGTGCTATTATTCAGTAGGTTTTTTTAAGTGACTGTCCAATTACTTCTACGACATGAACCAGTTTCCTTCCTCTACTTCACCATTTTTCAGCCTTAACACAGAATTACAAGTAGCATTACAGGTGTCAGTATGGCTTCAGACCTCCTCGCAGAAAAGCAGGAACTGAATCCTTGTCTCACAGTCTTGAGGGAATGATGTAATTCCCAACTGCTGGATAAAATATACATTCAACGTATCCACTTTTCTTTGCCTTTAGATTTCCTACAAAAGTCCAACACCAAACATCTTATTTTCAGTTCAGATGGAACAATGCATTCAATACCAAATGAAACAAAATTGTACATCTCCCTGCATGCTAAACAGTGCTTTTTGCTATGTGTGAGGAAAAAAAAATAAAAACCCCATGCAACAACTGAGCTTTAAATAACAAATTGTGGGCGTTTTAAAATAGCACACTGAATCTGAATAGTGTGTTTGGTTTTCACTGCATCTAAAAGATACAGCAGAGTGTGTTGTTTTGAATGGGTGCAGGTGTGAATAATTAAAAACCCTACATTTATGTGTTTGATTACATGATCATTCTCATAGCTACAAGTTATTCTAATCAGCTACTCTGGGAGACGATGGGACCTTTATAAACAACATATACAGGATGTTTGGGTAACCTCTGTGTAGGCTGGATCTCTTTCTTAGCATGTAACATTGCTGAACAGTAATAAACCTACAATAGACTTCACACGTTTTCAGACCTCTTTTTCCTCTCATTGTACTGCACCTTCAAAATAACTATCCTTTCAATGTTAAATAGCAATTTCCTTCTTCCAAACTGTTTCAAGACACACACTGACATTCTAAATGTCTTAATGACAATTATAACAAGCCAGCAGATACCTATTACTTTGATAAGCAAAAAACCACACACACTGAATGAATTCTCGCTCCCCTATCTTTTTAGTCCTTTAAAAAGGAAAAAAAATAAACCTATGACACAGCTCTCCATTTCTTTACCTTTTCAAGTTCAAAGAACAATGCCTCATTCACAAACCAAATCCCCCTCATGAAGAATACCTCTGGTTATATGTTACTGTACTCACATAAAACCAACTTTTGACACCTCTTGAGCGTTAGTCTGTGCCTCCCTGAGTCTACCTTGCATTGGTTCTCCTACTACTTCTTTACTGAAGTAGAGACATGCTGATCCATAAACCTTTTGTGCTTCCAGTGGGTCTACACATACCAGTTACATAGGTGACCTTATCTAACCACCCACTACTCAACTTTTGTTACATCAGTAACAGTAGGGTCTCAGGGAAAAAAGATACCCAGTGTTCAACCACTTTAAATTTGCCCATGCTTCAATGAATTAAATTACCTCAACACACACGAAAGACACAGCGGGTAAAAATCTACAAATATAGAAGCAGAAATTACCAAAATGGCTCATTTGAGATCTTTCAGAAATCAACAGAAATAGAATTTGGATCTCAGGATACCTATTCAGTGCCCTGTCCCATCAGTAGAGTGTTACAGTATAAACTATATGTCTACATTCAATTCACTAATGATAAGCCTTAAGGGTCTTAGACCTAAGGGTTTTCTGATATAGACTTAACAGGTGGGAATCAACAAAATAGGAGCTGATTAGAAGGAAAAATACATTATCTCCTCACAAAAATCAGGAGTTAGTCTGGATCTTTTTCACATCTTAATTCTTCCAGGCACACTTGCCATCTCCTGAACAAGATCTTTTTACAAAAGTGGTAAGAGTGAGCTTTGGTAAACTTTAAAAACAGGACAAGACATTTGCATGTGAATAACTGGGCACCCATAAGACTTGTACCCAGTTTTCCAAACCACTTGGATAAAGAGAGGTCAGATTGCCTATAACCATGAGGTTAATCATAAACGTGAGATTAAACATAAAGTTTTTGATTCATTCCCACACAATTTAAAAGACTCAGAGCCTGCTACTCAAGCTTTACACTGATAAAGTAAGTTTTATTTAAGGGTTTTCAAAACACAAGCCTAGCCTGAATGAGAATATTGATTTTTATTAAATACACGCTAGAAATAAATTTTTAAAAGGGAAGAAAAATTAAAGATTCTAAGGAGGGGATAAAACTGTTACTGAACCTGGCAGTAAATGGATTTAACTTGTTATCAAAAATATTTTTTAATTATTTTTTATATTACTCATTTGATAACTTAGCAATCTGTGCCATACTGCTACAACCGTGAGGCAGCTGCTTTTCTTATTTCATAATACTATATAACTGTTATAAATAATATAATGATCTGACTGTTCATCCGTGAGTTGTGAAAATAATAGTTGAGTCCCTTTTGCATTAGCTCCAACCCCATAAAACTTGGATGATAAAGGGAGGAAGATAGGTGATGAAAAAACTTTTAAAGCCTACAATGCCACATTTTAGCCCACTATTAAACATCTACCACATGTAAGAATTTATGATATAGCTATATATGCTACCCCCTTAGCGTTGGGTGACAATACTCTACTTTCTTGAAGAGTGATGCAGCATTTTTCCCAACACACTCACCCCATCTCCTTTACTGCCTTCTGTAGCCCCTTGAGGATATGATTACTTTGAAGACACAAGTCAAATACTGAATCCTGAAATGCTTGCTCTGCCTGAAAACATTCAGCTATATACAAATTCAGAGTTTTTATATCCAAACTTATTTGATTGTTTTTGAACTCACAATACTGATCCCTACTTTTCCTGCTTATAATATGAACTATTGTTTTTATATTGTGGATCCCAAGAGAACTTACAGATTCCCTATAAATCAGAACTGTGACAGAAAAAGCACTGTCATTTCCTTTGAAGAGGTGTTCAAGATTTTGAAATTGTCAAGAGTTAGCTATAAGCCTCCTTCTTTAATGATGAACAGAATTAATGCATTAAAAATAGCGCTGTTTTTCATTAGAGAAAGATAATGCTCTCATTGCCTGTTTTAGGTTAGTAAGAAAGCAAAATATTAATGGCATGTCCTGTTCTAAAAGGAACATAGTGGTATTCATCAGGATCTTGATAGAAAATAGAGAACATTCATATTGGTGGCACAAAGTTTATGTTGTATCAGAATGATTTTACAGAAATGTGAGAAATAAAGTTTATAAATCTTTACATGTGCTTCATTAACACTACACTTTAAGTTCTCCTTTACTTAAGTTTGAAGTTGATTTTTTCTTTTTTTTTCTCACAGGGCCAGAGTGAGCTGTAAATTCCAAGCAGAGGTCTCGAATACACCAGAGTATGCAAAATAACCTGTGTTTAGGCAACTCTCTCTGCCCTCACTAGTCTGAGAACCAACCATATAGAAAGCAAATGCCAGAACAGCATGTTTCCACCTGCTCTCTTTTATCCAGCAGCCATGGGGTTGACAGTTAAAATTTTAAGAATGTCAGATCCCAATATCATGCTGTCCAGGAAAGACATGCATGTACATGTTCCACAGAAAATACCCCTTTCACAAAGAAACAAGCCTGGGGTTAAAAAGGCTCTCTGTATTCCTGCTACAGAAGCTCCACCACATTTGTGCAAATTAAGTAAATATTTGGCCAAATAAAGATCGACCACATATCCATTTAGTCTTTATGCCAGTTTTACAATGCATAATGACTCCACAGCAGAAACTGAAGTACATACAGTCATTCAGAGACACCTGTAGTCTAGCCCTGGAATGAGTTAAAGGTGAGTCCAAGTCCTTTTCCTCATTTGGAAACAGGTACCCTCAGGCAGTACCAAACCAAAAGTGAGATGTTTAGTAAAAAGGGGAGATAGGGTCCCAGCATCATCTGTTTCTGGGACTGCTTTTTGCCCCAAGACCTCAGCTGGTTTGAATTCTTACCTCCCACTGCAAAGTAATGGAGTTTACACATTCCAATAGGAATTCTCATGTAGCAAACATTAATTACCCTATTTATCAATTACTGTTCTTTGGATAAAGATGTGAGTACTAAATATACCTTTCCAAATATAATTGTGTATAAATGAAAGTTTAAGCAACTAATCATGTTGGGGTTTTTTTTGGTCCACTTCCCTTCTATGATACAATTATTTGTGAAGCCTGTAGCTTTCAGTCAGTTCCAAGTACACAAAGATGAAATAAAAGGTCAACACATTTTCTACCACCTGTCATCATTATCTTCTGTTACTTCTCATAGACTCTAAAGTAAATACAAACACATGATATTATTTACTGTTATGAAAGTAGATTATCTATATCAGCTTCTTTCATGTATGCCTGGTATCATTCATCACAGGCAATTCGTGTGTGGGAGTTTTTAATAGCTAATTTATAGCAGGAAAACACACTGGTACCACAATAAATTCTCCCTTATTGCATCTTGGTAGTGAACTAACATGTATACTCTTCATACAATCTTGCACTGTGAAGAAAGCAAAGCAGAGCTTTCAGCTGGTTTCATCTTTAGAAAAAGACATAGAGTACCAATGTATTCTGAGACTTAGAGAGAAAAGGGCGATAAATAAAACCCAAATCTAATTTAATGTAATTATTTCAATGTTATTCAAAGATAAAAAAACTCTCATGGAGAATATTCATCCTAAGTTTACCAGTGCTTCTGTAACAGATACATCCAAGCCAAATTCAAGTCTGTTTCTGAGCCAGCTTACTCATTCATTTCATTCATAACAACTGAAGCAAATAGTTACTATAGCAGGAACCCACTACCAAGGACCAAATGAAATATTAACATGATTCACTCCCCTATGCTATAAACAGTTCTCCTTGTAGCTAACGTTCTTGCACATTTTGCAATAAAATGTGAGGGCATCAAACTCCTAAAGATATTGATAGCTGTGTGGCAAGACTGATTGTCATCTGTACACATGAACAGTGAAGTCATTTGCCATCCATTGGCAGATTTCCAGAGTCAGTGTGGGACTTGCTACTTCCCTATCATGTTTAGCCCTTGGAGATGCATGAGCTATATCTGCATTGACAAGCAGCTACACAATGGAAGTAGACCAATACAGACGAGAAGCTGGCGCTAAGGGTCCACTGTGCACAACACATTTCAAGAAATCTTACTTCTGACTTGCCACTTTGTGGACTGCATAGTCAGCTGTTCAGGAGTGTATCAGATGGCTCCCATAGTGAATCATCTATTTTAGTTTTAGTGGAAAGAATTCTAGAATATGCCCAACATCTTGTGTCACAAATCAAATTGAACACATGATCCTAAGTGAAATGCTAATAGAGACTCATCCTAAAGCTACTTTGACTCTCAGCAGAGGCCTCACTACCATTTACATAAAGTACCTCTATAGCTTCCCTCCTTTGCCCTGGTTACCTCATTAAGAGCCAAAAGTAGATAATTTTTCAGCAACTGACTTCAGGAGTACTTTTTATATAGAAGGGACCTTTTTATAGGAAGGGACTATCTGGACTACTGAATTTAGTTCCCTGAAGGCAATTATCACAAATTATTTGTTAATGAATCAAATGCTATGTACAAATTACTTTTTGCCCTCCATATTCCCACTGGAAGGTTGTGGCACCCTTGAATGGCACAGGATAACTTAATTTAATACCATCAATGTCCACTAACGAAAGCAGCTATACTTCTGAGTCTCTTCGTATCAGCCACTCCCCACACTCCCACCTATACACAATGACCATGTCCCCCCTTCCTTCCTTTTTCTAGACCTTTACTAAACAGGTTTACATTTTGTACACCATGCTTATATAATTTTCAGGCTCTCCAGATTATTATAGCAGTTCCCATTTGTATTTATTGAGGTTAAATTTATCCTTCCTCAACATGGGTGACTTGTGTAACAGAACTGCTCACAGTATCTGTTAAAATGTAGGCTCTATTAACATTTTGTTAATATTTTTCAAACTTGACTGGAAATATTTAGATTGACATTATCTAGGATCACATCCCATTTTCACAGCCATATGATACATATTGCTCATACTCAACCTGTGATCAATAAATGTGATACGTTCTTTTTCTTTCTTACTAAATTCCAACCACTGACATTTCCAGAGTAATGCTTAGATTGTTATTATTAGTTCCTAAGAGTCTTCTGACATCCTTATTATTAAATTTCATTCATGCTCATTAGACAAATTCTCAGGATCATACAATTTCTCTTGATTCTCCATCAAGCTTTCATTGTCGCAGTATCTCTGGATATCAACAAATTTAAACAACAACATAAACCAAAATTCACTGATTTTAACATTTATTCTATTTTGATCCTTAAGAGAATTCTGACAGTAATATAATGATCCTGGCATCAGTATCACCGTTTTTCTTTCAGGTGGTTCTTTCTTATGCATTTCTCTAGTTTAATTAATTATTTTCTATGTCTCTCCTATGGAACAGATATTTTACTAACAGCTCAGAAGCACAGCATCTACTCTGTTCCTTTTATTCAGAAAATAAGTGTATGTAAGAAAGTTACAAGGTTAGTTTGTCAGTCACTATGTCTGCAAAAATTATGCTGCACCTTATTTCATCTGCCTGAGCTGATTCATCATCATCATCATAATACCCACAGTAGAAGTAATACTCACATAGTATTGTAAATTGTTTAAAAGCAGTAACAATAGATATTTTGGCATAGAAAAAGGTGAATGATTTTTAGGTATGGTGGACTCAAAGATAACAGAAAAATTACATAAAGCTGGCGTCATCGTTGGTAATGAAACTCAGTTGTTTTGAAGACCCAAGTTTATGTTCAGTCTTTCATTCTACAGGGTAACTATGCAAAAAAAATAGTAACATGCTTGCACTTTTATGAACTTTATGGTAGTTTATGCAGTGGTTTGAGATTAGCATAAATTATAAAAGTGACAATATGTCCTTTTAGTAGAAGATGTTGAACCCATATGCTTTTATGGTGTCAGGATGAAAAGGGTAATAGAACAGAAATTATCAGAAATTCAGAGGGCTACATGAATACTTGCTAGTTGGTCTGAAAACACAGTACCTGTCAAAACATGGATTTCTGCCACATTTTACTAGCAGGGTTTCTGACAGAGCTTAGATGTTTATTTCAATCACTACTATAAAATCCCGGTGTCACCCTATTCCTTTATCTCAGAAACTATCAGGGTGAAGTGATATGAATAGTTACATAACAGCACAACCAGCAGATTTTTCAGATTGTTAAGAGGGCTTAAATGGCTTTATTCTTCTTAAGAACATACAGATACAACTGTAATTTCACAATATTCCCCTCAGCCATTCCACCATGGTTTCTTTCTATGCATTAAGTGGAGCTATTAACATGCAGGAGTCCCTCCTCTACATTTAAATACAGCAAAGTATTTTATGAGCTTATGTTACAAGTAATCATTATTTTGTAGCATATGGCCATGAATTTGAGAAAAATAATTTCATATGTGCACTTTGCATCTTTGAAGCTTCGCAAGAGTCCTGCCCCCCCCCCCCCCCAGGTAACGAGTACTCTGAGAGTCTGTCCAGAAGATTTACTGGCTTCAGATACAAGTATCTTGGCTATTGATGCTCTACAATGTTAATAATCTGCAATAATTAAGCTTCACCCAATGAACAGGAGTCCAAGTCCATCCAGGAACCTTCTCATTCGTATATACACCACTTTTTTAAAAAAATCCAAGCATCAAAATGTTGAAGTATTAGCTTTGTCCCTATAAACTTGACAACACTATTAAACGAAAACTGAAAGAACTGGTAATAATCCTTTTACTAATGAACTGCAAATCCTGCTGGCTACAGTACTGCACAATGACACAATTGCATATCTACACATATGCACACACATCATTGCTTTTGATTTCTGGGGAGGAGAAAAAAAAAAAAAAAAAAGAACAACCAAAAACCCAACTCTGTTTTACCTTTTATTTTGGTTCACAAAAGTTGTAACAGACCAGATCCTATTATTTTCAGATCTCATTTCTCATCATCAGAAAAATTATTCAAATAAAACAAAATAGACTAACACAGAAGCATAATCACCTATATTCCCATTTGTAGAGAAGGGAAACCCAGGGCTACAATTGAGAAGGAAGGGATCTACAAAGTCCTCTACAAGAAGTTCTGCCTGTATCCAGGTGCATGAGTGCATACATCCAGGAAGCTAAGTAAAAAGGAGAACCAATGTGCATGAAATTAAGATACCACAGCTGACTGATGGGCACCTAACCATACTAATTACAGCCTGGATTCCTAAGGAAAGTACATTTATATAATCATAGTGGGTCTGTGTGTCTATGGCTCTTTAACCACTGGCCAGCTTCAAAAGGTTCTTAAAGAGGGATAGAGGTCTTCAAGCCATAAAGCTCCTACTGGTTTTATGAAGACCAGCTGTCTTGTTTAAGAATAGTACTGTTAGTGAGCTTACTCAGAGAAGACTGTAAATTCAGTTTAGCCTTATTATGCTCAAGAGAATACAAACATAATGCAGAAAACTATAGGGAACAGGTTCTTGCTGCTCACACAATTAAGTTAACATTATGTTATGTATAGGAAATTAGGGCTCAGTTTACAGCTCTACTGAAAACTTCCTGTATAGAATTAGATAGTAATTTAGGTTGGAAGGGATCTCTGGAGATCAGCTACTGGTCAAGCTGCTCAGGGCCACACACTTCCCATTCAACCCATTCCAGAGCTTAACAGCTCTTTGTGAAATTTCATTTTTCCCAATATCCAATCAGATTTTTTTCTTTATTCCAATTCTATTTTCTCTTTTGCTGCATGCTTCCAAGAACAGTCTGACTCTATCTTCACTATACTCTGCCATTAAAGATGGACACTATGACCCCTATTTAGCTGCCTCATCTTCAGACTTAAAATCAGGAGTTACAGCCCCACATTATAGTTCTTACATACATATACTTGAATCTGTGAAAGTGCACAGCTTCCTTTTTCTAACATTAATTTGTCTTACATGTTCTAATTTCAATCATTAAATAAATGTCAGATAGAAAGATACTTAATTGAAATTAGAGAATTTTGGGAGAAATGTAAGGAAAATATAGGTTGTATGGAAAAACTATAATCTAATTAAATTTAAAGGTGGTAGTAAATCTTTTTTGTTCTTTTATTGTAATGAAGTAGTTTATTGACTACATCTGCAGTTTTTCTTTTTAATTGCAGTATGACATCCTATCCCTACTTAACAATGAGCAGTAAATTTTAGACACCTCTAACAACCAGTTCCATCAAGTCAGGTGTGGCCAACTAACTTCATTCTCATCCCTCATCATGTGAAATTCAGATGGAAAAGGCAGGAGATGTCATTTTTTTAAATTCTGCTTTGAAGTTTTCCAGAAAAAGATCCCAGCAAACCTTTCACACATCATCAGAGTAATAATGAAATGCATTAAAACTAATGTTCATTTCTCTTTTGCTCTCTGAAGCAGAAAAGGAACCCAATGAAATGAATATTTATAACACTTAGTGACTCCCTGAAAAATGTAAAATACATATGGCTTAAGCAGTGCCTGATGGAACCCAGCTTTTATACTCTAGTAAGGGCATTTTCACACAATCCTTTACACAAAAGCAGTGAAAACAAGAATCTGCAAATGTCTTAAATATGTATGTCAGATATATCATCATGTTTTTTATTGTATAAAATCAAATACACAGGGAAAAGAATGATAAGTAATCATCAGCAGACAGCAGTGGATCCAAAGCTAAAATACGTATGTATCAAGCAACTGTATTTGAACTCATTGTACAAAAATGTGTATAACAGAATGTGCTTCACGCTCAATTGGAGTCCATCATGTCACATCATGGTGAACATAGTACCATGTGAAGAATCAAGTATCAAAATTTGTTCAAGCAAATACACCTTTTTACTGGAGGAGATGGGAAACAGAATAAAGTAGGCAACTTCAATGTGATGATTTTTTTTTTTCCTTAAAACTATACGTAAGGAAAAATGCTGACACTGAGGACTGGCAACAAAGTTTTTAAAACATTTCACTGCCTTCTTCCCATCTCATCTATGTGCATGCTTATCGCCCAGTTTAAAATCTTAAAATTTTGTGCTAGTAGGATATTTAAAGATATCATTTCATACTGTGATCTACCTAGAAAGTTTAAGATGCATTGTTTGTAGTAGACAGTATATTTATAATCCACCAACTAGATGTGATTTTGCTCTCGTAATCCACCTAGGGAACAGGCTGTGAGCTTCTGAATTAATTTTGGGCTTGAAATTTTAGTTTACACCCAGTTATACAAATTGCAGCATGATACTTTAGAAGAGCCAAATATGTCTCAGGACGTTGCCTGAGGGGTAAGGGCAATGCTCCTGGAAAGGTGCAGACAAAAAAGTTATATTTCTTTGCAAGGATATTTTCTGACTAACTACAAGTAATAGTAAGATTAGTATGACAATAATTCTACAAATTACTTTAGCTATAAGACAGTAGAGAAGAATACTCTGAGTAACAATCTGCCTGTCTTGCAGGTGTGTTTTCCTCAATTTGTACATGCATTTGGTTATACGAATTTCTTTACAGGATTCTAGAAGAAGATCCAGCTCACCTCAGTGTGAGCAGCTACAGCGTTTTGTTGTAACACACTGAAATAAAAAAAAAAAAAAAAAAAAAAAAGACACAGACTTTGTGGCTACTTCTGTGCTAATACGAAAGAAAATAAAAAAACCAGGCCAAGGACTCATCTCTGGCACAAAGGGAGAGCTGCATGTTACAACTTATGTTCATACACATAAATTTTCTTTCCTTCCAAACCAGTATGGCCTTGTCCTTCCTGATTGCTAATTGGGAAAGCCTCTGTTCTGTATGTAAGAGCTAATTAATAAATAATACAGTTAATCAAGAGCTGGCACTTGAATCAGTGCCCTCACAGAGTTTACTAAAACAGGCAAAGCCTGTAGGAGATCCTAGCTTATGGAGTTCGGTTGTACATATGCCCACCTAGGTGTGCCCAACTTGCTCCTGAGTCTTTCTCAATAGCTTCCCACTCTTACACCTCTGGATCTCAGACACTTCACTTTCTGTTACAATGTCTGGAGGCAGTGTCCTGAAGACAGTGGTTTTGAAGTGGGTGAGTTACAGCTTTTCATACCACCTTGAGAGTTTAAGTCTGAACAACCTCAGCCCATTTCTGTGCAAGACAAACCGACTAGTTTGTCGTCTCCAAAGACAGTTCACAACTGCTTTGATTCTGCAGTGAACTGGACAAGGCATGCTTACATGATTAGTGACCAGCAGTTACCATTAGTATCTCATTTTGGAGAAAGTAGTCAGTTGCTTCTTGAACTGTCTGTAAGCTGCAAATGAGGCTGTAGGATTGATGTCTTCCTTCGATCAAGATCAGTACCTGACATTGCTCCTCAGCTTTCATGAAGCCTGCGAGTATTTTGAGTATCAACCTAAAAGGAAATTGGGGGGGGAGGAGGGAGGGGGATCTGAGGGAAACAGAGACAAACTACATTTTCTCTTCTTGAAACATAGAAGGCTCTCAAACGATTTTGATTTTAATTATTCACATCAAAATTCAACCACTTCTTGAAGCAGCAAAAATACTTTGTTCCTGCTATTGTGAGATGTCTCATTTAATTTCAGCAATCATGAACTTAGTATCCAATCTAAGTTACTTCTCCCAATTCACTCTAAGGCAATGGAGAGAGGCAGTCACTTCCTTTGCAGATTTATCTCCTCCGTTTTAAACACTTTAGAGTAGGATGAAATGGCCTCCAGAGATGCCTCTCTCTCTAATTACCTAGTTATACCGGAGAAACAGTGTCCCCAGCTTACAGACATGAATTGAGCAGTGGAGAAATCAAGGTCACACACAAAACCCGCTCCTGAGTAGGATTCAGTACAATACTCCTGAGTGTTACTGACAATGCTCCATGTACCGAACCAACAAAATACAAAACTCATTCATCAGTTCCTCTTATCTCTCTTTCTTCTGCATGATTACCCTACTTTTACAAATTTTAGCTTTCTTCATATGAAAAAAAGGTTCTTTGCATAGCTGCCTGTGTTAGAATGTAAGAAAAGGAAACAATTCAAAACAAGAGTAAAAATGACAGTCCTAGCACCAGAACAAGTGATTTGTCTAATGACTTATGGACAAAAGTAAGAGGAAAAAGAAAGAAATTAATAATTAAACAAAAAATAAAAGCCACATTCAAATGGTGGCTTAGTTGAAAAATAAGTATGTAAAGACATGGAACTGTGTATTCTATCTTTTTATGTAGACAGATTGAATACCCAAAAGGTAATCACAGAAGAATTCTCTTCTGCAGTGGAAACTTCAGCTCATCTGTCAGATCTGTAATCCATCTGTCACTGAAGAAACAACCAGAAAATTTCAGCCAAAATGATTCAGGCATCTCTAAGAACAAGTGAAGTAAAAATATTTTCTTTGCCTATGTTAAAAATACTCTGGCAGACTTGTCTTGAGAACATTTAGCAATTCCTATTTTAGGGTGACAACATATGCATTGCTGACTGATGGAGATGATCTTTGTGTCTGGGATGTGTCTGTGCTGCTGATTAAAGACCATCAGTGTGAAGCCTGCTGTGGGTTTGGGGAAAAGAAAAGCAAAGCTTGCAAAAGTTTAATACATACTCTTTTCTACAAAGAATCAAAGCATGAAGGTGAAGGAAACTGCTTGACATTTCCACACTGCAGTTTGATTTTGCCATGTGTTCTCTAATGCCTTGTCTTTGTATATGTGTGTATACGTGACACGTGTGTGCTTGTGCTGTGCATTTGACACATTTGGTTCTCTGAGAAATAAATCAAGCTTTCTTTTTTACATGCACAGAATTGGGCAGCTGAGATGCTATTGATACAGAACTAAAATATATCCAGGAGCAGCAGTATTTCCCAAAAAATGTTTGGGGTTTTTTATAATTGAAATTTTACACACCAATTTCTTCATTCCGAGTGTAGTCCTAAGTTTATCTGCTTACTGCAAACATTGATGGGAGTGCATTCTTCCTTTATGCACACATGTTAACAGGAAGTGAAAGCCCCGCCAGTGTTCTTAGAAAATATTCTGTTTCATGAGGTTAAAAAAATGGAGCTCGAAGAGCGCAGGAAGTGCATAGAAGAAAACTCAGCATATTGCATACAAACCTATTTCAAATCAAGTGGATTGTGAAAGGCTTTTGGAGCTGTCTGTTTCATAGTGAAGAATTGTGAAATTTTAGAATAAATTAAGCTCTCAGTGTGGCATCTTTATTCTTCCTTGGCCAGAAAATGGAGTACAAAAGAGTCCTGAACCAGTATCAGGTACAGCAAATAGAAGGGAAGAGTTATTTAAGTAGAAATACCCTCTGGAAACACTCTTTTATCCATTGCAACAGCGATCAATTAGCAGGGAAGTTCCAGAAAGGCCTTTTATCTAGTGGTAAGACTGGCCTGTATTTGATGGAAGATGTCCCTACCATATTTTCATTAGATATACCAAGAAGACATGCAGAATTAGAGAAGAAATTACAAAAAACATCTTCTCCATTTACAGGTATCCGATTGAACACTTTTCTTTTTCTTTTCTTCCCTCCCCCCCCTCCCCCCCAAGTATCAGATAAGGAAAGGACAGGGATATAACTAACTGCTGGCAAATCCTGACATCACATGCTTCCCTTCTGAAAGGAACGGAAAGATACCAATATCCAAAGCACTGTTATCATGTTAAAAGCATTGTGTCCCCTGATACATTTCATTAGCCTCTTTGGTCCATATTCACTCCAGGATCTGTAATGCTTTTACTGTACAGTATCATCATTGCCACAAGACCTAATAACTTGCCAAGATAAACAAAGCAGTCTTTTAAGTGCAACATCTCCAAATATGCTAAGCTACACAGCCTTTGCCTGTTTATAAGTTACACTATTGCCCTATACTGAATAAAAAAAAAAAACCAACAAAAAAAAAAACAAAAAAAAACCAAAAAAAAAAAAAAAAACAAACCAACAAAAACAAAAACAACCACTGCACATGAAAATGAGGAGGAGAGATTCCATTAAAAGATAATTGGTTTATTTGTAGCTTAACCCCTTGAACATCAGGCTACAATTTCTCTTCAGGAGATGAAATACTTTGAAATGGCACTGCTAATTTGAGTGGAATATCAGGACATTAATCAAACATCCATAATATTAGTTTGCTGTGTAGGCATAGCAAGTCTTTAAGAAATTGAACTGGCAACCTGAATTTCTAAGGCATCTGGAAACACAAGTAATACAGTCTATAGTTAAAAGTCTAAACGAACTGAGGTGTGGGACCATCACATTTATATGTACATTTAATTCCAAGGTTAAACGAGTTGTGAAGGATTTAAAGCAGTTTTGTGTGTAGTTACTATGCGAAAAACAATCTGCTTGAAGCCTCGACTAGCTATATTCTATTTTGTTCAATTCAGTTGTCAAAATAGAACTGCCCTCAGCATGTATGAGGTAACATACTAAAAGGTCATCTTTGAATGTATTTTCGTATTGCAGGTAATCAAAACAGAGTATAGCAGAATTTTGTTGGTAAGTGTTGGCAGAGCAGATATGAAACAGGATCACTGGGATGTGGCGATGTGAGTAGTCCTAATGAAATGCCACTAAAGTTACTAACCATTTAGACTGGAAAATAGACTCATGTGGGATCTAATGTTTCACTCATGGTAACGCTTGATTTTCTGGCTCAGCCACACAGGTGGTGTTACACCTACCTGATACAGTGACTGAAATACACTGCTTCACTCAGTTCTTCCTCTACTCCTTTTGTATTGTCAGGGTTATGAAGGTAGCTATTTCATGCTGCATAATTCACAGCATGTGCTTTTCTTTAAAAGCAACATTCTATTTATAGTTCCAGATTAACATGTGGCTTTGAGAAGACAGTAATATTTGTTAAAGTACTGTTTCTCTTGACATAGTGTTGTATAATCAACCTCAAATTACTTATTTTTTGCATGAAAACAAACTGGGAGGGAATGAAAACAATATAAATGGCTACCTGCCTCATTAGACCCCATGCAAACTTGGAAGGCTGAAGATCAGGGCTTTGATGCAACATGGCAAGAAACAAGCACATTCAGAAAAATCCCACAGCCACTTAATTTATCAAGATCTTCTTCTGGGAGATTATACTTACATTATCACAGAATGTCTGAGCTTGCAAGGGACTGCAGGAGATCACCTAGTCCATCCCTTCTGCTCAGACCAGGGTTAACTAAAGCAGGTTGCACAGCAATGTGACCAGTTAGGTTTTAAGTATCTCCAAGAATGGGGGATAGCTTCTCTCAACAACTTACTGGTTATCACTATCAACCTGTAGTATTATCATGTTTGTTGATAACAGAAGTTTGATCAGATCAAGAAAGTAGGATTTATCCTCTGTAAATGACAGAAGTGTATTCATTCAAACACATCTGCAATATTCCTACATTTAAACACAAAGCTTGGAGAAGATTTCAATATATGTGTGTATATATAAAGATATTTCTTGTTTATTTCACAGTTTAAGGAAGAAACAGGAATAGAAATATAAACTCCAACAACTGCCAACCTCCTGGCCAAGCAATACAGTACCAAAAGCAAACAATCTCCTCAACATTAGTGGGAGTCTAAGCAATTAATTTCAGAATTCCCATTTTGTTTACTAAGTTGGACAGCTCAGATTTTGTTCACATTTGCATTCAGTAACTAAGATGTATATCTGAGTAGAAAAAATTATTTTTTCAAGTTGTGTTCATTATTTGTGCCAGTTCATGATTTTTTGGTTTTGTATTTAAACTTTGAGCACCACAAGTTGCTCTTTATTAGACACTTTATTAATATTTACACCAAATTGTCAGCAACGTCTTTCAGAATTAATCATACTACCTAGTTATACATATCTACTTTGAATAGTAAGAGAGAGTGAACAGTGTTAGCTGTTGATGAATGAATTAGAGTTTAGTTCTGGAAAATATCAGTTTTTCATGAAAATTAGCACCTGCAACTTAATGGTTACAGCAGTTATTAACCTACATGTTCAAATAGATTAATTCTCTCAAAAGTAAATTATTAGCAAGAAATGTTCTTGGAATTTACAAAAATCCCCTTTCTTCAGTGAACTTTTGATCTGTTTGCCATTTCTTAAGAAGAGCACATAAGCTCCAAGTGAGGGCTTCCCAACCAAAGCTTCTAAGCTTCCCATCTGTAGCTCTCACAGTCAGGCCAGCATGAATCACAAGGAGCCAATTACTGCAAAGTGTTGCCATGCCAGCAGTGGCACTCACTTTTCTTTAATATTTTCACTAACCTTATTTCCCCTGTGAGCAAAATAGCTGCTGCTGTTTGTTCAGACTTGGCGGCCATGGCCACCAGACAGCCTGAGCTCTTTTTGCTAATTTCAGGCTCTGTTGAGCAGTAGTGTGGTGGCCAGACTATCGCTCAGTGTTTAGGAACACCCCCACAAGGGGGGGGAAGAAAAATTAAGGAAGTCTATAGATTTTGCTTATGAGAGAAAAAATGGTGGAGGTTTTTTCTTTTTTAAGAAGAATTCACTGTTACTTATTTTCTTCAAGCAAAAGTGAATAGAAGGAATACTAAAACACTGAGCAGCAACAGCTGCTAACATATACTAACACATGGTATAGGTCCAACTAGAATGATTTGAAATGTTATGAATATCCGAATGAGAATAATTTAGCTTATTGAAACTATTCATTCTGTAAGATCATGGCTAAGGCAGCACACATCTGAGCAGCATAGGTATAGAAAAACAAAGATAAATTTAGAAACAAAACCAGACATAGTGATGTAGAATATACCTACCACAGACCAACAGGTCAAAACCAAATTGCTGCCATTTTCCTTCCATTTTTCATTTTTATAAGTGACATAAATTAAATCTGACACTATTAACCACAGAGGAAGTACATAGACATCATAAGTAGGCCCACTTCCAGGCCATTAGCAAATACTACCATTGAGGGAAACCATTTCCTATCAGGAGGATACCAAGTTCAATAAAGAGAAATGCCAGGCCACAACACTAGAGAGAAATCAGCCCATGCACCAGTACATGCTGAGGGCATGATTAAGCAGCTGGAAGGTATTTTTGCAGAAAAGGACTTGGTGGTCTTGTTGGACAACAAGTTAAACATTAGCCAGTGATGTGCCCCTGCAGCAAAGGCGGCCAAAAGTATCTGTAGTTCCACTGCCAGCAGGTTGAGGGAGATGACTTCTTTGTTCTACTCAGCACGGGTAGAAGAACTCACCTGGGTTCAGGCCTCAGCTTCCCAGTACATGAGAGACATGGAAAAACTTTAGCTAGTCCAGCAAAGGACCATGAAGCTGATGTAGGGACTGGTGCAACTGACATGCAAGGGGATTTGATCAATATGTATAAACACTTGGTGGGCATGAGGTAAAGAAGACAGAGACATACTCTTCCTGTTGGTGCCTGACAAGAGGACAAGGGGCAGTGGGCACAAGCTGAAACACACGAATTTTTATTTGAACATAACAGGTTTCTTGCTGTGAGGGTGACTGAGCACTGGAACAGGTTGCCCAGAGACACTGTGGGGTCACAATCGCTATGTTGTGAGCAGAGGGGTGGACTCTAGGTCTCCAAGAGGATCTCCAGAGGACCCTTCCTAACTCAGCTGTTCTAGGAGTCCAACTCTTAAAAAAGCTTAACATACTCAGCAGACAAGATCTGGCTAAATAGAGAGGAATATCCTGAACCTCCAGAACAACAAGAGAGATCAGGCAGATAGATACTTGTGCCTGTGATGACAATAATGAGAGTGTGCTGACTTGATACAGTAAAGAACCTCATGGTCTAGACAGTGCTAAGATGGAAACAATGGTCATGGCCCATATTTGTAGCATGACATGAGACAGCAGAATAGTGATTCTGGAGCCAAAAACAAATAAATGGGTAAGAAGTAAAAGACCAAGATTAACCAAAGTAATGCACAAGTATCACAGTATCACAGTATGTTAGAGATTGGAAGGGACCTCAAAAGATCATCTAGTCCAATCCCCCTGCCAGAGCAGGAACACCTAGATAAGGTTACACAGGAATGTGTCCAGGCGGGTTTTGAATGTCTCCAGAGAAGGAGACTCCACAACCTCTCTGGGCAGCCTGTTCCAGTGTTCTGTCACCCTCACTGAGAAGAAGTTTCTTCTCAAGTTTAAGTGGAACCTCTTGTGTTCCAGTTTATACCCATTACCCCTTGTCTTATCATTGTTTGCCATTGAGAAGAGCCTGGCTCCATCCTCATGACACTCCCCCTTTATATATTTATATACACTAATAAGGTCACCCCTCAGTCTCCTCTTCTCCAAACTATAGAGACCCAGCTCCCTCAGCCTTTCCTCATAAGGGAGATGCTCCACTCCCTTAATCATCTTTGTCGCTCTGCGCTGGACTCTCTCCAGCAGGTCCCTGTCCTTCTTGAACTGAGGCGCCCAGAACTGGACACAATATTCCAGATGCGGTCTCACCAGGGCAGAGTAGAGGGGAAGGAGGACCTCTCTCGACCTACTGGCCACCCCCCTTCTAATACACCCCAGGATGCCATTGGCCTTCTTGGCCACAAGGGCACAGTCTTGGCTCATGGTCATCCTGCCATCCACTAGGACCCCCAGGTCCCTCTCCCCTACACTACTCTCTAACAGGTCGTTCCCCAACCTATACTGGAACCTGGGGTTGTTCCTGCCCAGATGCAGGACTCTACACTTTCCCTTGTTATATTTCATCAAGTTTCTCCCTGCCCAACTCTCCAGCCTGTCCAGGTCCCGCTGGATGGCAGCACAGCCTTCTGGCGTGTCAGCCACTCCTCCCAGCTTAGTGTCATCAGCAGACTTGCTGACAGTACACTCAATTCCCTCATCTAAATCATTGATGAATATATTAAATAATACTGGTCCCAATACTGACCCTTGAGGCACTCCACTAGATACAGGCCTCCAACTGGACTCCGCCCCATAGACTACAACTCTCTGGCTTCTGTCCTTCAGCCAGTTCGCAGTCCATCTCACTACCTGATCATCCAGACCACACTTCCTCAATTTAGCTATGAGGATGCTGTGGGAGACTGTGTCAAATGCTTTGCTGAAGTCAAGGTAGACCACATCCACCACTCTGCCATCATCCATCCACAATGTTATTTCCTCATAAAAGGCTAGGAGGTTGGTCAAGCATGACTTCCCCTTGGTAAAGCCATGTTGACTGCCTCTCATAACCCTCTTATCCTTGACATGCCTTAAGATGGCATCAAGGATAAGGTGTTCCATCACTTTTCCAGGGATGGAGGTGAGGCTGACCGGTCTATAGTTACCCGGGTCCTCCTTCTTGCCCTTTTTGAAGACTGGAGTGACATTTGCTTTCCTCCAGTCCTCAGGCACCTCTCCCGTTTCCCAAGACTTGGTAAAGATGATGGAGAGTGGTCTAGCAATGACTTCCGCCAGTTCCCTCAGCACCCGCGGGTGCATCCCATCTGGACCCATGGATTTATGGATGTCCAGATTGCTCAACTGGTCCCTAACCCATTCCTCATGGACTAAGGCAAACCGCTCCAGTGACCTGACTTCATCTGAGGTCTCAGGAGTACAGGGCTCTTCAGGACTGCCTCCAGGAGAGTAGACAGAGACAAAGAAGGCATTCAGTAACTCTGCCATCTCAGTATCTTCTGTCACCAGGGCACCCATCCCATTCACCAGTGGGCCAACCTTGCCTCTGGTGTTAGTTTTATCAGCTATGTATTTGAAAAAGCTCTTTCTGTTGTCCTTGACCCCTCTGGCCAGATTTAATTCTAAGGAGGCCTTAGCCATCCTAGCTGCCTTCCTACATCCTCTAGCAGCAGCCTTATATTCCTCCCGAGTGGCCATCCCCTCCTTCCATGACCTGTAAACTCTCCTCTTCCACTTGAGCATACCCAGCAGTTCCTTATTCAGCCACGCAGGTCTCCTGGCCCTCTTCCTTGACTTCCTACGTGTCGGGATGCTCAGCTCTTGAGCTTGGAATAAGCAATTCTTGAATGTCAACCAACTATCTTGGGCCCCTTTACCTTCAAGCAGCCTTGCCCATGGGACTTCCCCTAGCAATTGCTTGAAAATGCCAAAGTTTGCCCTGCTGAAGTCCAGGGTTGCAATTCTACTTGCTATTGTACTGGTCCTACCACACAAGATCCTGAATTCCACCATCTCGTGGTCGCTGCAACCAAGGCAGCCCTCTACCTTTACTGCTTCGACCAGACCCTCCTTGTTAGTGAGGATGAGATCCAGCAGCGCTCCTCTCCTGGTTGGCTGATCCACCATTTGCAGTCTGGACACATTAAGATTCTGTTCATATATAAGACAGTTGTGTAGGGAAAATATAATCAGCTCATTAGAAACTGGAAAGATCTCAATAGGTGGAAAGTCTACTTTATGAAACTTCAGTTATTTTAGATGAGCTTTGTCTAAGTGAAAAGAGAACCATGATGCTGAAATCTGAAAGATTTTAGGGAACTTTTATACTAAGTACTATGGGAAAGTCCAGAGCTGCAGAAGAGCACAGAGATCACACTGAAATAAACTCTTTAAGAAGAATAAGGATCTTACAAAACAATGAGGAATTAAAATGCCAAGTTCATTTTCAGCAAAAGAAACTCTTTTTAAGGAAGGTTTTTAAGGGAGAACAGCTATGGGGGACATTATTGTGGGGATCTGTTACTGACCGCCTAACCAAGAGGAACCTGTGGATGAAGCACTCTACACACAGATAGGAACAGCCTCACGCTTGCAGACCCTTGTTCTCATGGGGGACTCCAATCACCCTGACATCTGTTGGAGTGATGGTACAGCCTGGAACAAGCAATCCAGGAGGTTCCTCGACTGTGTGGAAAACAACTTCCTTCTGCAAGTAAGAGAGGAGCCAACAAGGAGAGGTGCTGTGCTTGACCTTGTGCTCACCAACAGGGAAGGGCTGGTTGGAAATGTGATGCTCTAGGGTAGCCTTGGTTGCAGTGATCATGAGATGGTCGAATTTGAGATCCTCAGGACAGTGAGAAGAGCGTGCAGCAAGCTCACTGCCCTGGACTTCAACAGAGCAGACTTTGGCCTCTTCAGGAACCTGCTTAGTAAGGCTCCATGGGATATAGCCCTAGAGGCAGGGAGGCCCAAGACTCTTGGTTGATATTCAAGGATCACCCATTGCAAGCTCAGGAGTGTTGCATCCCAACTAGAAGGAAATGCAGCAGGAGGGCCAGGAGACCTCCATGGACAGATAAGAAGCTGCTCAGGAAAATTCAAAGGAAAAAAGAGGCTTATAAAAGGTGGAAGCAGGGACAGGCAGCCTGGGAAGAATACAGGGATGTTATCTGGGAAGCTAGGGACCAGGTTAGGAAAGCTAAGGTCCAGTTAGAATTAAACTTGGCTAAGGATGTTAAGGACAACACGAAGGGATTCTATTGGTACATAGCAAATAAAAGACAGACTAGGGACAACGTGAGCCCCCTATGGAAGCTATCCGGAGAACAGGCTACCCTGGATTTGGAGAAGGCTGAGGTTCTTAATGACTTCTTTGCCTCTGTCTTCACTGGCAAAGGCTCTGACCACATAACCCAAGCCTTGGAAGGCAGAAGCAGGGACTGTGAGAATGAAGACTCTAGGCCCACTGTAGGACAGGACCTGCTTTGAAACCATCTTAAGAACCTAAACGTACACAAGTCCATGGGACATGATGAAATCCATTCATGGGTCCTGAAGGAGCTGGCAAATGAAGTTGCTAAGCCACTGTCCATCATATTTGAAAGATCATGGCAGTCAGGTGAAGTTCCTGATGACTGGAAAAAGGGAAATATAACCCCCATTTTCAAGAAGGGGAAAATGGATGACCCGGGAAATTACAGACCAGTCAGTCTCACCTCTGTGCCTGGCAAAATCTTGGAGCAGATTCTCATGGAAGGCATGCTAAGGCACATGAAAAACAACAAGATGCTTGGTGACAGCCAGCATGGCTTCACTAAGGGGAAATCCTGCCTGACCAATTTGGTGGCCTTCTATGATGGGGCTACAGAACTGATGGACAGGGGTAGAGCAGTTGACATCATCTACCTGGACTTGTGCAAAGCATTCGACACTGTCCCACACGACATCCTTGTCTCTAAATTGGAGAGACATCAATTTGATGGGTGGACCACTCGGTGGATAAAGAACTGGCTGGATGGCTGCACGCCAAGGAGTTGTGGTCAATGGCTCGATGTCCGGCTGGAGACCAGTAACAAGTGGTGTCCCTCAGGGATCGGTGTTGGGACCGCCGCTCTTGTTCATCATCTTTGTCGGTGACATGGACAGTGGGATTGAGTGCACCCTCAGCAAGTTTGCCGATGACACCAAGCTATGTGGTTCGGCTGATACGCTGGAGGGAAGGGATGCCATCCAGAGGGACCTTGACACACTTGTGAGGTGGGCTTTAACCATGCCAAGTGCAAGGTCCTACACCTGGGTCGGAGCAATCCCAGGCACAGCTACGGTTGAGCAGAGAAGAGATTCAGAGCAGCCCTGCAGAGAAGAACTTGGCGGTGTTGGTCGATGAGAAAAGGAACATGAGCCAGTTTCAGTGTGCGCTCACAACCCAGAAAGCCAACCGTATCCTGGTCTGCATCAAGAGGAGCGTGACCAGCAGGTCGAAGGAGGTGATCCTGCCCCTCTACTCTGCTCTGCTGAGACCTCACTTGGAATACTGTGTGCAGTTCTGGTGTCCTCAACATAAAAAGGACATGGAACTGTTGGAACAAGTCCAGAGGAGGGCCATGAGGATGATCAGGGGACTGGAGCACCTCCTGTATGAAGACGGGCTGAGAATGTTGGGGCTGTTCAGCCTGGAGAAGAGAAGGCTGCGTGGAGACCTCAGAGCAGCCTTCCAGTATCTGAAAGGGGCCTACAAGGATGCTGGAGAGGGACTCTTCACTAGGGACTGCAGTGATAGGACAAGGGGTAACAGGTTAAAACTTAAACAGGGGAAGTTTAGATTGGATATAAGGGAGACGTTCTTGACTGTAAGGGTGGTGAGGCACTGGAATGGGTTGCCCAGGGAAGTTCTGAATGCTCCATCGCTGGCAGTGTTCAAGGCCAGGTTGGAGAGAGCCTTGGGTGACATGGTTTAGTGGGAGGTGCCCCTGCCCATGGCACGGGGGTTGGAACTAGATGATCTTAGGATCCTTTCCAACCCTAACTATTCTATGATTCTATAAGGTGTATATAAGGACACAACCATCCAGAGAGAAAACGGATTCATTCACCTATTCAAAAAGTTTAAAGTGTAAGCGTAAAATGGGTTAATTAGACTTCCTGATTTTTAATGAAGATAGTAAGTTAACAGACTTATGAACTTGGGGAAAGGAAGCTCATCTTTCAAACATATCATGCCAGGTTAAAAATTACTTAAGCAGGTCAGACAAACATTTTGGCTACAGCTAATAAATAGTAAGCCACATGGCTAAACAAGAAGATACATAAACAGGAAAAGGGTAATATTACAATTCTTGTATCAATTTTTGGATACTAACTGTGACAGAGAAACCAGAAAACCTGCGAGAGTAATAAACACAGTAATGATGGGAAATTGTAGTTATTCCCAGGAAGATTTGGATAAACATCTGAACAGGTAGTATCAGGTACAAATTTAGATGACAGAAGCTAGTTTTTTAAACTTCAGCTTCTTCCTGAAACACCTAACTCAGAAAGTTCACTCTTGTGAGTAAAGACTAGAGTTGTTACAAGACATATCCCTCAAAGACCCTGTTTCAGGACTACAACAGGAGTAAAACACACAAAAGCCACTACAGAGATGCTCACTTTCAAAAAGAGAAATTGTGTAAAAACTTGCTAAAAAGTAAACTAAAAGAACCAGTCAAAGAATAAGACTTCTGTATATAGTATGATACTTCCTTAAAGACATCTTGCTAGACTAGATAAAGTAACTATAAAATCAATCTGGTTAAAGAAGAGAAACAGAGAACAATGATAGCTAAATAATAAAAATAAAATTTAAAGCAGAGTAATGTATAATAAAGATTTATCCTTCAGAAAATTAGTATTGTGTCCATATATGGTGAATGGAAAAGAACATAAGCTCTTGCAAATTAAATCTGAAACTCTAATAAACCAAAAGAGACTTTGAAGAAAAATTTACTAAAAACATGAAAATACAATGGAGGTGCTTTCAAACACGCTAGAAGCAAAATACTTGCCACAAAGTTTTTCACGTTAGCAGATACTTAACGTAGGAAAAGAAGGATACTTAATATTGGAAAGGAACAGGAACATAGCAGAAAATCTGAAGCAGTGATTTGCATCACCTTTCACCATGGAAAAACTTAGGAAGAGTCCCATGCTTAAGCCTTTCTTCACAGGCAGCGGATGAACTGTCTCAAATTACATGTCAGCTGAACACAAGAACAAATAAATGAAATTAATAGCAACACCTTGCTAAAGCTAGGTAGCAATTTTAAGCATTAAAGGAACTCAGAATTAAAAGTTCTTTAACTAGTAACACTGTTATATAGATAAACATTTAAATTGGCTGTAAATTTGGAGGAATGAAAGACTAGAATTATAGCAACTTTGGAAAACTGCTTCAGGGAGAGTCAAACTATTACAAACTAACAGGTCTGATTTCAGAAATAAGTTAATTGCTTAAAATTCTAATAAAGAACAGAGTAAGTTATTATTCAGTTAAATAAGCAAACCTGGAGAAAGAATCACACAGCTTTTGTAGAAGAAAGTGTTCCACAAACCTATTAGAATTCTCTGAATTAATCTGCAGGCTTGCAGGATGATGATCAATTTGTTAAACACACTAGATTTCCAAAAGCTTTTGACAAGAAAGTATCAGCAGCAAAAAAGTTTGCTGATTATACATAATTACAACACAGTAAAAAATGAAATTTGATTGCAGAGAGATCTTGCAGTATGGGGAGTCTCAGTAATAAAATGACAAATTATTGCAATGGAAAAGCCCACGGGTAAAACAGAACTACCTATTGATGCACAATCATGAGCTCTAAGTTAGCGGTTACAGAATCACAGAATCATTTAGGCTGGAAAACAACTGTAAGATTGAGTCCAACCGTAAACTTAACACTGACAAGCCCACCACTAAACCATGTTCTCAACTGCCACATCTACATGTCTTTTAAATACTTCCAGGGATGGTGACTTTACCACTTCCCTGGCTATCCTGTTACAGTGCCTGACAACCCTTCCAGTGAAGACATTTTTCCCAATATCCAATTTAAACCTCCCCTGGTGCAACTTGAGGCCATTTCCTATCATCCTATCACTTGTTACTTGAGAGAAAAGACCAACACCCACCTTGCTACAGCCTCCTTTCTTCTCGTTTTAGTTGGAGAGAGCAAGAAAGTCTCGCCTGAGCCTTGTTTTCTCCCAGCTAAAAAACCGCAGTTCCCTCAACCACTTCTCCAGACCCTCCACAAGCTTTGTTTTTTTCAGACTCGCTCTGTTCAGCCAGGTTGGTCTTCCCACTGGCTCATCCTTCAGTACATTGGGATCATCTGCTCCTGTGACTTGAAGATTTCCTTCCTGAAGAATGCCCAGCCTTTCTGGACTCCTTTGCCCTTCAGGACTGCCTCCCGAGGGACTCTGTCAACCAGACTCCTAAACAGACCAAACTTGGCTCTCAGGAAGCTCAAGGCAGGAGTCCTACTGACCTACCCCCTCACTTCCCCAGGAATCAAAATCTCTTATTTTGTGATCACTGTGCCCAAGACAGCCTCCAAGCATCCCATCACCCATAAATCCCTCTCTGCTCACAAAGAACAAGTGGTTATTACCAGTCTGAAAAACAGCTTGGAGTCAGTGTGAATAGTTTTATAAAACTATCAGCTGAAATGCTCGATGACTAACCACACTGAAGACATACTGCATTTTGAAAATTATTAGAAAAGGATAAAAGAACAAAACAGAAAATATCATTGTGTGGCTGTGTAAACATCAAGAGAGGTCTGAAGTCTGTATGGAGATCTCAAAAGGGGCAGCCCTTGAAAGGCCTAAAAAAATAAAAGAAGAAGGTGGACAAGATCATCAAGAGAAGGGTAGGTTTCACATTTGACAGTCTAGAGAATATTGCGTATTAAAGCTAATCTAGCTTTTTATTGAAAAATGTATAAAGGACACAGAGCTACCTTTACAGGCTCATGTTCTTATTTCCCCCCTCCCCCCCCGCCAAAAGACAAAAGCAAGCAATCAAGCAGAACTTTTTTCTCAAGGACCAGATGGCATTTAGCCAAAGCTAAGAATAAAAAAAATCTCTATAATCTCTAGCCATTATGTATAAACCTTGCCCTGAGTAAGATATAGGATACCCGTCACCAGAGTTTATGCATTTTTACATTATTACTACAATCCAATGTTGTTAATGTGCAGCAAGTAGAAATTTAGGAAGGTAATTTCTCCAAGTAGTAAAAATTTGTAATTCTTACTAAATGTTTTGGTGAAGACCAGAATATTCAGTGATGTACAGGAGACATCATTTATATCCTAACAGACAAGATATATCCTAAACAGACAGGAGACAATTCATACCCTAAAAGGATATTAATTAGAATAAAGAGCAAACAGTTTGAAAAGTAATCAGTACAATGTCTTCAGTGTTATGATCCATTTGACAGAGAAGGATAGACACAATGACGTTCAAAGATCACTGACTACTCTGTGGCCAGGAATTCTACCGATCATTTTCCATCTCCTGGATCATTTGCTACATTTATCATGATAAAATGTGAAAAGCATCCAGCAAGTGCTATAAAATTTTTAGATGATTTTGGTAGAAAGGCTGAAATAGAATGTTTGACATTCAATCTTCCGCAAGTAAAACATTTGTATGAAATCCTATAATGCGCATGGGTGACTCCCTTTACTCCAGAGAATCTATTGAAGAACAGTCAAGTGCATTGAGAAAAAATCCTTGGTTAGAACTAGCCATATGCATTGTTCAGGGGTCAGTATTGTGACCAGCACTGTTTAACATCTTTGTTGGCAACAAGGGCGGTGGGATTGAGTGTGCCCTCAGCAAGTTTGTCCATGACACCAAGCAGTGTGGTGCAATTGTTCACTGGAGGAAAGGGATGCCATCCAGAGGGACCCTGACATGCTTAAGAGATGGGCCAGCACAAACCTCAGGAAGTTTAACAACACCAAGTACAAGGTCCTGCACAAACACAGGCTGGGTGGAGAATGGACTGCAAGCAGCCCTGAGAACAAGGAGTCATCTCCAGACTTGGGGATGTTGCTTCATGAGAAGTTGAATATGAGCATGCAATGTATGACTGCAGCCCAGAAAGACAACCATATCCTGGGTGGTATCTAAAGGAGTGTGACCAGCAAGTTCAGGGAGGTGATTCTCCCCCTCTACTCCACTCTCATGAGACCACACAAAGAAAACAACACTGCACCAGCTGCTAAGGAGAAAAATAACTGTTACAGCTGAACCCAGGACACTATAATACACATGTACAGTATCCACCCTGTATTCCATACCATTCACATCATGTTCAGATCCCACATTTTTCAACATACCATCACTTTTTGTCTCTTGATATATATATACACACACACAAGGAGACAGATATCTTTCTTTAGTCCACAGACTATTTCTATAAACATTGCCGAGTTCATTCAATCTATGATGTCAGGCTTCATCTGTCATAACAGACTTTCAGAGCAGGAAAGACGGTGTGTAGTGTTGGGCTGTTGCCTGCTCACGATAGCAGTATCTGGTCACTGCTGAGCTCATCTGGTTTCAAAGTTCATTCTTCGTTTGGGTGATGATTGGAGGGAAGTCAGGTTCAATCAATGGTGACCCGAGGACAGTACTGAGAGACTCTTGCTGCTCCTGCCAGGCCTTCCTAAAACTTTATTCTCTGCTGATAATCATTACAGCACATACCTTCTTTTCAAAGCCCAGAGAGGCTTTGACGGACATTTAGCTGATGGGCTACAGAAGTGTTACATAGCAGGCAACAGCATATGACACGACAGAAGGCTGTGCTGCCATCCAGTGGGACCTGGACAGGCTGGAGAGTTGGGCAGGGAGTAACTTGATGAAATATAACAAGGGAAAGTGTAGAGTCCTGCATCTGGGCAGGAACAACCCCAGGTTCCAATATCGATTGGGGAACGACCTGTTAGAGAGTAGTGTAGGGGAGAGGGACCTGGGGGTCCTAGTGGACGGCAGGATGACCATGAGCCAACACTGTGCCCTTGTGGCCAAGAAGGCCAATGGCATCCTGGGGTGTATTAGAAGGGGGGTGGCCAGTAGGTCGAGAGAGGTCCTCCTTCCCCTCTACTCTGCCCTGGTGAGACCGCATCTGGAATATTGTGTCCAGTTCTGGGCGCCTCAGTTCAAGAAGGACAGGGACCTGCTGGAGAGAGTCCAGCACAGGGCAACTAAGATGATTCAGGGAGTGGAGCATCTCCCTTATGAGGAAAGGCTGAGGGAGCTGGGTCTCTATAGTTTGGAGAAGAGGAGACTGAGGGGTGACCTTATTAGTGTATATAAATATATAAAGGGTGTGTGTCACGAGGATGGAGCTAGGCTCTTCTCAGTGGCAAACAATGATAGGACAAGGGGTAATGGGCACAAACTGGAACACAAGAGGTTCCACTTAAACTTGAGAAGAAACTTCTTCTCAGTGAGGGTGACGGAACACTGGAACAGGCTGCCCAGGGGGGTTGTGGAGTCTCCTTCTCTGGAGACATTCAAAACCCGCCTGGACACATTCCTGTGTAACCTCATCTAGGTGTTCCTGCTCCGGCAGGGGGATTGGACTAGATGATCTTTTGAGGTCCCTTCCAATCTCTAGCATACTGTGATACTGTGATACTGTGATAATTGAGTTCATTGGCTGTTTTCACCCAAAATTACATCCCCCTGAGGTACACACTAGACTTCATCTTCCCGCATTATCCACCAAGTATAACCAAGTCCCTGAGCGAAAGCAATCGCACGAGTGGGTTTGCCTTTACCTGAAGCAGTAATAACCCAGACTGTCTTCCCCAGCAAATTCTTTATGTGCATCACATGAACTTTAACCTGCTCTGCAGTATGCAAAAGTTCTGACTGGGCTGGGCCAGCCCTGTTGGCAGATCTCCTAATGATGACCAACCAGGTGGCATTTGCTAAATGCATATCCCAATATTTAAAAGTCCCACACCCATTGCTCTCAGTGTAGTTTTTAACAGCCCATTGTACCATTTGATTTCCCAAAGGCTGGTGCATGGTAGGGGATGTGACATACCCACTCAATGCCATGCTCTTTGGCCCAAGTGTCTATAAGGATGCTCTGGAAATGAGTCCCATTGTCCGACTCAATTCTCTCTGGGGTGCCATGTTGCCACAAGATTTGTTCTTTAAGGCCCAGGACAATGTTCTGGGCAGTGGCATGGGGCACAGCGTATGTTTCCAGCCATCCAGTGGTTGCTTCCACCATGGTAAGCACATGGTGCTTGCCTTGGTGGGTTGGTGGGAGTGCGATAGAATCAATCTGCCAGGCCTCCCCATATTTGTACTTCAGCCATCGTCCTCTATACTAGAGAGGCTTTAACTGCTTAGCTTGCTTAATTGCAGCACGTTTCACATTCATGAATGACCTGGGCAATAGTATCCATTGTTAAGTCCATCTTTCGATCACAAGCCCATCTATGTATTTCACCTCTGCCTTGATGGCCTGAGGTGTCATGGGCCCACCAGGCTAAAAATAATTCACCCTTATTTTGTCAATCTAAATCCATTTAAGCCACTTCAATCTTAGCAGCTTGATACCATCCTGAGATCACCCTATTTCATCTGATCTCAAAAGCTAAGCAGGGTCGGGATCAGGTCTTTTCTAAGGTTAAACAACTATCTAAGAATACCAACAAGAAATCTTCCCTGAGGCTGGCCAGTCATGAGTGGCAGGGTGTGTGAGATAGTACAGGCAACTACCTAGGCCAGTGGGCCCCTCCAGTGCTTTGGAACTTCACCACTGAACAAGTGCAAAATCCAGAAAAACTAGTGAAACACAGACAAGGTGTGCTGTCATTCTGGCAATGCCAGAGAGGGACAAATCACCATACCGTGCTGGGGTTTCGCCTATGCCTACAGAGCCCTGCTCTGTAAGAAGCAAAAAAAGATGACCCTGGATCTGATGGCAAAGCAACAGGTAACACGGCTGTTTCATCCCAAGCAACATACACAGGAGCTATCCCAAACCCAGCAACAAGAACAGCAGCTACTCCAACTCAGACAACAGATGCTGCAGGCAGTCCAACTCCAGCAGACTGCTGAGAAAGAACATCAGGAAGCACAGCACCTCCTGGAAAAGGTTCTTATAGAATCATAGAATAGTTAGGGTTAAAAACGACCTTAAGATCATCTAGTTCCAACCCCCGTGCCATGGGCAGGGGCACCTCCCACTAAACCATGTCACCCAAGGCTCTCTCCAACCTGGCCTTGAACACTGCCAGCGATGGAGCATTCAGAACTTCCCTGGGCAACCCATTCCAGTGACTCACCACCTTAACAGTAAAGAATTTCTTCCTTAGATCCAATCTAAATGTCTCCTTTTTAAGTTTTAACCTGTTACCACTTGTCGTGTCACTACAGTCCCTAATGAATCATCAGCATCCCTATAGCCCCCTTCAGATACTGGAAGGCTGCTATGAGGTCTCCACGCAGCCTTCTCTTCTCCAGGCTGAACAGCCCCAACATTCTCAGCCCGTCTTCATACAGGAGGTGCTCCAGTCCCCTGATCATCCTCATGGCCCTCCTCTGGACTTGTTCCAACAGTTCCATGTCCTTTTTATGTTGAGGACACCAGAACTGCACACAATACTCCAAGTGAGGTCTCAGCAGAGCAGAGCAGAGTAAAGGGGAAGGATCACCTCCTTCGACCTGCTGGCCACACTCCTCTTGATGCAGACCAGGATACGGTTGGCTTTCTGGGCTGCGAGCGCACACTGCCAGCTCATGTTCCTTTTCTCATCGACCAACACCGCCAAGTTCTTCTCTGCAGGGCTGCTCTGAATCTCTTCTCTGCTCAACCTGTAGCTGTGCCTGGGATTGCTCCGACCCAGGTGTAGGACCTTGCACTTGGCATGGTTAAAGCCCACCTCACAAGTGTGTCAAGGTCCCTCTGGATGGCATTCCTTCCCTCCAGCGTATCAACCGAACCACATAGCTTGGTGTCATCGGCAAACTTGCTGAGGGTGCACTCAATCTCACTGTCCATGTCACCGACATAGATGTTGAACAAGAGCGGTCCCAACACCGATCACCTGAGGGACACCACTCGTCACCGGTCTCCAGCCAGACATTGAGCCATTGACCACAACTCTTTGCATGCAGCCATCCAGCCAGTTCTTTATCCACCGAATGGTCCACCCATCAAATTGATGTCTCTCCAATTTAGAGACAAGGATGTCGTGTGGGACAGTGTCGAATGCTTTGCACAAGTCCAGGTAGATGACATCAGCTGCTCTACCCCTGTCCATCAGTTCCGTAGCCTCATCATAGAAGGCCACCAAATTGGTCAGGGAGGATTTCCCCTTAGTGAAGCCATACTGGCTGTCACCAAGCACCTTTTTGTTTTTCATGTGCCTTAGCATGCCTTCCAGGAGAATCTGCTCCAAGATTTTGCCAGGCACAGAGGTGAGACTGACTGGTCTTTTTTTTACTCCCTGGGTAATTCTTCCCTGTTAGCTTAGGCAAACTCAGAGCTGTGCCTTGGCCTATGCCTACAGAGCCCTGCTCTGTAAGAAGAAAGAGAAAGACATCCCCGGATCTGATGGCAAAGCAGCAAGCAACGCTGCTGCTTCATTCCAAGCAACATGCACAGCAGCTACCCCAACCACAGCAACAAGCACAGCAGCTACTCTAACTCCGACAACAGACGCTGCAGGTAGTCCAACTCCAGCAGACTGCTGAGAAAGAACATCAGGAAGCACAGCACCTCCTGGAAGATTCTTCCCTGTCAGCTAAGACAAACCCAGAGCTGCGTTTCTGGGAAAACTATGAGGCATGATGAACATACAGCAATCATAGAAACCAAACATACGAAGGGATTTACAAGATAACAGCAATGTCTCCAACCAATACAAAACACACACAAGCTTTCTTAGGTGTTGTGGGGCTCTGGAGAATGCACATCCCAAATTATAGTCTGATTGTAAGCCCTCTCTATATCATGTGACCCAGAAGAATGATTTCAAATGGGACCGCAAGCAACAACAAGCCTTTGAGCAAATTTAAAGAGATAGTTCATGCAGTAGCCCTTGGACCCGTTTGGACGGGTCAAACGTGAAATATGTGCTCCACATCACAGCCAGGGAGCATAGTCCTACCTGGAGCTTCTGGCAGAAAGCTCCAGTGGAGACTCGAGGTCAACCCCTCAGCTTTTGGATTCGGGGATACAGAGGATCCAAGGCCAGCTATATTCCAGCTGGAAAAGAGATAGTGGCAGCCTATGAAGATGCTTGAGGTGCTTCAGAAGTGATGGGCACTGAAGCACAGCTTCTGCTGGCATGCCTATTGCCAGTGCTGGGCTGGATGTTCAAAGGCAGGGTCTCCTCTATGCATAATGCAACCAATGCTATGGCAGGATTGATATGTAAAATGGGTATTTGTCTCAACCATGGCTCTCTGTGAACTATGAAGCGCTTGTGGCAAGACTGTTTACCCCTCAGAAAGAGATTTTATTGCTCTCTGAAGCAACTTGTGGATTCAGCTCTGTTGACTCAGCTGCACATAATTGCCAAGTAGGCATTAAGGAGGGAGCTGGGATGTTTCAGTTCTGATAAGCGGACTGGAACATCCTTGTACAAGGGGGAAGTTGAGAAGTCTCACTTCTGACAAGCGGACAGGAACATCCTTGCAAGAAGCAAAAAGCGGATGGGAACATCCTTGCAAGAAACAAACTGTATGGTCTACGAATAAAAAAAGAACCTGATGAAAAACACAATTCATAGATGAAAACCATGACCAATTACACAATGCTGGGGTAACATCTGGATACAATATGGTATAAAGGACTGCATGACCACCGGCTAGTTGGAAGACTTCTCCCATCCATCCAGACTACAGGATGCCACACAACTCCATGGTGGTAACTATGTGACTCTCTCTCTCTGCAAATCTGTCGATATACTGCTTCTATCCTTTCCCACTCTACCTTTTTTTTCCTCTTGTCTTTCCTTTTCCTTCTTTTGTAGGTTATAATAATTTTTGGTAATAAACTGCATTATCCTGACATTTGACCTCATTTGTGCCTTAATTTCACCCGTGAGATCTGAGCCCTGTCTGTACTGTAAAGCCAGGATGTGACAGATGCTACATGGAGTAAGTGGGCCACACTAATTACACAAGCTCAAATAGGAAACCCCAGTTATCCAGGAATCCTAGAAGTCACCATAGACTGGCCAGAGGGCAAAGATTTTGGAATGTCACCAGAGGAGGAGGTGATGTGTGCTGAAGAGGCCCCATCACGTAACAAACTGTCAGAAAGTGAGAAGCAATACGCCTTCTTTACTGATGGGTCCTGCCATATTGTAGGAAAGCACCGGAGATGGAAGGCAGCTGTATGGAGTCCTCTGTGACAGGCTGATTCCCATCCATAAGCTGATCTGTAGACCAGAAAGCAAAGGAGTAACCAGCAGGACCCACTCACCTGCTTAATGGCCCCCCACTGTTGTGGTTTAAGACTAGCCGGCAACTCAGAACCAGGTAGCCACTCGCTCATTCTCCCACTTCCTCCCCCACCCACTCCTGGAGAGATGGTGAGGAGAATCAAAAGAATGCAACTCCCAGGGACTGAGATAGGAACAGTCCAGTAACTAAGGTACAATACAAAACTACTAACACCACTAATAATAAGGGAAATAAGAAAAAAAAAAAACAACCAACCAAGTGATGCATAATACAATTGCTCACCATTCGCCAACCAACACCCAGCCTGACCCGAGCAGCAATCTGGCCCTTCCAAGTGACTCTCTCCAGTTTATATACTGGGCATGACGTGCTGTGGTATGGAATACCTCTTTGGCTAGTTTGGGTCAGGTGTCCTGTCACTGCTTCTTTCCAGCTTCCCCTCCTCCCTGGCAGAGCATGACACTCAGAAAGTCCTTGGTCAGAGTAAACATTACTTTGCAACAACTGAAAAAAACGTAAGTGTGTTATCAACACTGCTCTCAGACTGAAGTTGATAACACAGCATTGCACCAGCTACTGAGAAGGAGAAAAATAACTGTTACAGCTGAACCCAGGACACTGCAATACACATGTAAGAAGAAAATATGTTTTGTTGCCAAGACGACAGAAGTAGAAAGCAAGAAACTAATGGAAGCAATTTACACCTTGGTGGGATAGCCAGAGCTGCAATAACATACTACATTTCTTAGAAAAGTCAACAATATGATCTATCAAAGTTCATATTTTATTTCAAGAAAGCCGCAGCACATGACAACAAGGAAAATCCCATTTCCAATAACCAAAAGTAAGGTTTACTTATTGCTCCATCGCATGAGTATGAGGAAGCACATTTTAACTTACAAATTCCATTTCAGTCACCCCTATCTATCCTGTCCCATACTGGGGGGACAAAACCGCTCACTTTTGTTATTGTTATTGCAGTGGAATCCCTGTTTCTTTATTCTTTCTTCTTCAAACTGTTTAATATTGGTTTCTGAACTATTTTAAAATTATAACAACGGCAGGTGATCCAATATCTTTATTGCTCAGCAACTATGCAGGAGACTATATAGCCTATAGGGCTAGAACACAATAAAAACAAAAGAACATCTGACTGAGAAAATTTTCTTGAAAATGATATAGTCAAGTTGTGGCCTCTAATTTTAGAGCAAAGTTGCTATTGCTTCTAGAAGGAATTACAGGTCCAACGAGAGATTCTGTCTTCTGATAGTTTTCATAGTCACAATCATAGTAATAAGATGGTAAAAGTGGCAAAAATGTGGTTTGACATTTTTCTTGAAAAATTATTCAGTAGCATCTAAAAACTTGACCTTGAAGAATCTTGCCTGGGTCATAAGGCACTACCCAGAGTAATTCAATAGAATCTATCACTCATAATTATGGGGGTTTCTGCCTTAACTTCCCAAAGCATATCAAAACCAGCAACAATAAAAAAGTGGTACTTGTTCACTACATTTCCCCACAGCTGACATGTTTATCCTATCATTAAAAAATAAAAAATAGTAAGCAAAGAAAGTAAATTCAGAATCACTGCATGACCACAGTGGTAACAAACTGAATCTCACATTTCTGGATTTTTGGAGGGATTGCAATTTTTATATTTTTTTTCCACACTTCCAGCAATATAGGATCTCATTGCCATTTTGTAGATGAAAACTAAGTCATAACAGCCCTAGGAAGATGATGTTCGCAATTCACTTATAAAATCTCTGAACATTAGGTCACCTGAACTAAATCTGTTTAAAACCCAAAAGTGATAGCAACGATATAGAAAATTCAAATGCTGTTTCCATCCCATGGAGTTCAGAATTACATTATATAGAGAATATAATTAACTCTACTGTATTCTAGTCTAAATAGCAGGTTAAGAGAGTAGAATTCATCTATTAGCATAAACAGAATTAGAGCAATGACATGTACTATGTTAACTAAAATCAGTAGAAATTGAGTTAGAGGGAAAATGACGACGTAGGCAAAACACATAGTCTTATATCTAGGGAGTGATTTAAAGTATAATTAAAATCACAAGCTAGAAATTAATACAGGAATCTGGAATATGACAGAAATTTTTCAAATTGCTGCTTAATATAGGGAGCAGCAGGAGAAGCAGAGAATGAAAAGCTATCTCTGTAAAGAATAGTATGTCACCAGGGCCATGCAATTCCCAAGCCTTAGAAAGCACGAGATGAAAAGACAGAAGAATGTGAATGCGACATCCTAACGGTGAGACTCATCTCAGTTAACTTAATCATCTAAAATCTAGGCTGCTCTACTAAAGGTAATTTATCAGGTCTCCTGCTACAGCTCACTGAAAAGGTGGGCTACTCAGAGAGCTGACCACCCTCTATTATTATACTGGGGTGAACTAACCAAATGAAATTTCTTTCCAACTGGATATGAAAGTAGCCTTTGAAGCTACAATTGTGCCTTTTTAAATAGCCAATATTAATGTCAGTTAATCCCCAAAAAAATCAGAAAACTCTTGTGCAAGGATTATTTTGTTTTCAAATACTCTGACTTCATCTGTGGACAGAATAGCATTCTTATTACTGAGACACATCCAGCAAAACAAACACTGTGAATCCATACCAAAGCTTTAAATTAATTCCAATGAAACTGGAAGGAGAGTATTTGCCAAAACAATTAAAAAATCTTGCCCCTCCGAAAGAAATGTGAAGTGGTGCTTTTTATAAATAGACACTGCAATAAAGATGACAGCATGTAACCAACAAATAAGGATGACCAAGAAGACGGGCTACTGAAACTTCTTATGCCATTGCTACTGAGCAATAGAGAGCGATGTGCTATCTATCATAATCATGTTAGCCAGAGGAAAGAGAAACTGTTTCCAGGAAACATTCTTACTCATTTATACAAATTCAGAGTTACAGCTATGTGCTTGTTGTTGGAGGTCTGCAAAATCCATAGCAGGAACAAATATTCAGACCTAATAAAAAGATAATACAACTTCCTTGCATTTTCTGGTTTTGAGTTTGGTTTTGGTTTTTCTTTTTTGTTTGTTTGTTTTGTTTTGTGGTGGTTCATTGGTTTTTCTTTTTTGTTTGTTTGGGTTCAGGTTTTTGGTTTTGATTTTAGGGGGGTTTTTTGTTTGTTTGGGTTTTTTTCATGAAAGCAATATTTTAAAAGCTTTGCAGAGTGCACTAATCCCCATCTAGTCTGTGCCATTCAGCCCAGACCAGCAATTACCTTTGCTCTGTGCTGGAAGCGCATTTCTCTTTAAGAGAGGTTGGAGGACTATTTCCTGTCATGCAATAGTTCTTATTCCTGTGTTAACAGAGTTTCTGGCAAATATCTAAGCTTTTGTTAAGCTCACCTAACAATAACACCACATTAGAATGGCCTATTCTGAACTGCACCACCTTAGCCATGTGTAGTGCGGCATTAACACAAGTATGCACCTTTCACTCACAAAGATGAAGATCATACAAATGCCTAGGTGTTTTTGCATGTGGCAGTGTTATCCATTTTGCATCTCAGAAGTCTGAGCAGTAGAAAAATGTTTAACAATGTAAACTTCTTTAAAAGGAGAAGGAAGTACAACCTGAAAGCTTATGCAGCCTTCTTTTTCATAAACATGGCTATTTGAAGCACTGTTAAATAAAGTACAGTCTGCCAGTCAGAGACTATGTTAAAAATAGAGCATCCAAGCTTCCATTTCCCCCATAAAATTTCTCTTTTGCAGTAATGAACACCTCAATTTGCTGCATCCTGCCAGAGCATGAACAGACACACAGCTAGCCTTCATCCTACCAAACCTTGTCACAGCTGACGAAGTGCTGCACCATGTTGCCAGTTATAAAATATGGGATGTAAAATCATCAGATTCAGAGTGCAGCATTTCAATCTCAATATTGTACATCTACTATACTCTCAAAGAGAAGGCTTTATGCAAAACATTAAAATCATTAAGAACCTTTCATTTGGCCTCAGCGAGCCTTAAATCAGACTCCCGAAAGAAAATCAGTTGCTTTTTGTTACGCTCTTCTTGCTTTTACAGTAGCCAAATGGAACCAGAGCTTACTCATCTTTATTTTACTCTGAAGTCCAATCAAGCAGTATTTACTCAAACTAAAATCCCACTGAAAATAGTATATACTTTTTTTCTACCTCCTGAGTGTATTTTAACAGGTCAAAAGGCAAGCCAGAAGAATTTAGCAACTCTCTAATAAGCTTATTAAAAAATACAATGCTCTTATTGACAATGAAATAGGCTCCTGTGTGAAATCTACTGCTGGCAGTGAAAGAACAGTAATACAATGGCATCTTTTCACAGTTAAACTTAATCTGTGATATATAGTAACTGACCAATGCCTTAGTTCCTTTCAAAGGTGTAGACCAGATAGTCAGCTAAGGTAGACAGATCTACATCCTTTTCTTCAACAAACCTATGTCAACTTACATCAGCTGGAATCTTATCTGGTTTTTTTGTGATGTCATCAGTACCCACATGTTCCTAATTTGTCTAATAAGGCACACAGCCTTGCTTAGTCAGTAAAATACAAAATCTCTCTTCTCTTTTGCCACTGCTTCTCTAAACAAACGTATCACTAAGGAAAAGCATGCTTTTGCTTTTATTTTTCCTATATGCATGAACTATAAAAGAAACAACAGAAAAAAGAATCATATGCTCTTTTTCTAAGGAATGTACCTTGTGAAGAGACTAGAAATCATATTAAGTGCTAACAGAAGAGAAATCTGGAGTTGTTAGCTTCTGCAGAGACAAAGTTTTGGTTTTTTATGATTGTTTGCTTTGATTTCTTCCTTCAGGTTTCTTCTACTAAGGTAAACCACAGGAAAATATAGACCATAAAATGGTTAAAAGACAACATGTATCTAAACATAGCAAGGCAATAAACTGAGTAATGAGTATCTCACTAAGTACATCTATATGAAAGAATAAGTTTAGAACTCCTAATTCTCTAAACATGTTCATTATATTCACTTTAGGCTGTGTAATTGTATGGCAAATTGTATCACACTAGCAAGCTGAAGGCAATCTAAGAAAAAACATTGTTTATTTTATTGTTCTTGTTACAGAATTTAACCTAATTTGAAACCTACATTATTGCCCTGACAGTGAAAAGCACTGAAATCTTATTCTGAGTACATCACATACCATTTGATAAACATATCTAAGCATGTGTACTTATACATCATTCATTCTTTAACAACTATTTTATTTGTCCAACTAAATGCATTTGGATACTGATTCTTTTTTTTTCTTGGTCAGAACAGTCTTATATTTAGTATTTAAATTTATTTTCACCATTTTCACTGAGCTTCGTTTCCACAAAACTCCAACAAATGTAGGTAATTCTGTGACAGTGAAAGGAGTATTTTTACATTCCCATATATATAAGCCAGATGTACAAAATATCTCTCTCACACTGAAATGACGATACTTTCAAATTTAGAACTATTTTCCCCTTGAAAAGTGTTCATTATTTCCCTATACATAGTCTACTCAATACAGCCAATTAATATTATTTTGAAATTAACTTACATTGCTCTATTTCAGAGGTAGACCCAATAAAATGTTCAGTACTATCCTGCTGTAGAGTTGCATGCAAATCAAGCTTCTAAACTTTCATATTCCAAAGTAATATTTCAAATCTAGTATCTGTTCTCTGGATGAGTTAAGTGACTAATGCTTCAGAGAAGGGCAGATCTGCTCTGGAGTTCAAACATAAAACCCAACAGCCAGGCTATAGAGACAGATCTGTGGAATGAGCAAAACAAGAGGACACTCAGCACCCCTTTTCCTTATGTTATGAAGCAGAAAAGGAAAGAACAAGAGAGTTGTCCCACAACAGACATAAGTCTATTAACAGCCTGAGAGTACTCTGCCATCATTGTCCTTATCTGTGCAATGTACTGGTCTCAAAGTCAAGAAAGTGTTTTCAAATAAGAAAGCACCATCAACTTTTTGTTTCAGTATTAGCTTTACACACACCAAACTGAATTAAAGACATTTCCAAGACACTTCCTTTGCTCTCAGACCCTTAGTTGGAGAGATCTGCTGGCAAAATTTATCAGTTGTTGCCTTTATAACAAAAGAAAAGGGCAGTAATAACAAGTTTAGGAACAGCTGAGCATTACTTTGCTTGTATTTTACCAGACAGCTCTGCTATGAAGTCTCTGAATGTTAGTACCTTGTGCCCTCAAATCTTTCTTCGGAGACTTCATTATTATCTGTGCCAGTAGAGGACATAGATTTTTGCTTCTATCGTACACATTGTTTAAAGCTGGTTCTCAAGAAACAGTATTAAACTTATCTCCTTGTGTGCTGTTTAAAAGATGCTGCTTTCCAAAATTTATGCAGACGGATACCCTCCTGCTGTAGCAGACTCGCTATGATAAAGCAGTTCAGCATTAAAACAAGGCATTAGAAGAAAAAATAAGTTTAAGTGAAAATGTGTCTTCAAGGATTTGAAGGTCTAAGAAAAAGGGATTTTTTTTTTCCAGATTAGAAAGAGATCTCATCTGGTTCCTGTGATAGTTTACTGAAACAGACTGAATATATGGCAGAGCATCTGTCACTGCTCTTTAGTTTAAAAAGAAAAATGCAGTTAGTCACTTATTGCTAAGCTGCTTTTAATTTCAATAATGCTTATGCTTTTTTCAGATATGTTTGTTTGTTTGCGTTTTGCTGTAAAAATATTGTGAGCTGTTTCCTAAATGAAAAATCAGACATTTTAATACTATATTTAATTATTAGATAATTGCGGCTTCCTCCTGGATATATATGGGTGATAAAAAGTAGGATAAATCTCATCTACTGTCAAAGTCAGCCCAAGCAGTAAGTGCTCTGTCTTCTCTCTCTGCACACACCCCCGTTTACAGAACACCACAAACATTCAGAATACGTGTCAGTCACCTACATTAAATATCTATTGTAGGATAGAATTTGACTGACACGACAGAAGGCTGTGCTGCCATCCAGCGGGACCTGGACAGGCTGAAGAGTTGGGCAGGGAATAACTTGATGAAATATAACAAGGGAAAGTGTAGAGTCCTGCATCTGGGCAGGAACAACCCCAGGTTCCAATATAGGTTGGGGAACGACCTGTTAGAGAGTAGTGTAGGGGAGAGGGACCTGGGGGTCCTAGTGGACGGCAGGATGACCATGAGTCAACACTGTGCCCTTGTGGCCAAGAAGGCCAATGGCATCCTGGGGTGTATTAGAAGGGGGGAGGTCAGTAGGTCGAGAGAGGTCCTCCTTCCCCTCTACTCTGCCCTGGTGAGACCGCATCTGGAATATTGTGTCCAGTTCTGGGCGCCTCAGTTCAAGAAGGGCAGGGACCTGCTGGAGAGAGTCCAGCGCAGGGCAACTAAGATGATTCAGGGAGTGGAGCATCTCCCTTATGAGGAAAGGCTGAGGGAGCTGGGTCTCTATAGTTTGGAGAAGAGGAGACTGAGGGGTGACCTTATTAGTGTATATAAATATATAAAGGGTGTGTGTCACGAGGATGGAGCTAGGCTCTTCTCAGTGGCAAACAATGATAGGACAAGGGGTAATGGGTATAAACTGGAACACAAGAGGTTCCACTTAAACTTGAGAAGAAACTTCTTCTCAGTGAGGGTGACGGAACACTGGAACAGGCTGCCCAGGGGGGTTGTGGAGTCTCCTTCTCTGGAGACATTCCAAACCCGCCTGGACACATTCCTGTGTAACCTTATCTAGGTATTCCTGCTCCGGCAGGTGGATTGGACTAGATGATCTTTTGAGGTCCCTTCCAATCTCTAGCATACTGTGATACTGTGACTGTAGAATATATTAAATAGCATTGGTTATTTCCAACAAAAGAAGCCAAGCGTTGTTCCTAATGAAGTCAACTCAATTGGATTTGATTTACATATCTTTGACTATTGATTGCAATTTCTAAAATTCAGTGTCAGGACTTCTCATATCAGTAGCAGCTTCCAAAGTTATTTTATCAAAGTCAGTTCCATAATCATGGAATATTTTAGTACAGGAAAAGAAGGAGAGTTAGGAGAATAAGTGCAGATGACCTATGCTAAATCAGGGATTATTTATGGTTGACTGTCATGTCATTTGGAAATATACATTATTTCCTAAAACACTCTGCAAATTGAGATTTCTTTTAAACCAAATCAAGAGCAATGTCTGCAAAACTGTGACGCATTTGGCCAAAGCAGTTCATAAAAATTTAATAACTTCATTTGGTAATAAAACCCTGAAAAACTGTGTAGTTTCTACACTGGACAAGTCAGACATTCAAATGACATTACAATAATGATAATTAGGCTTTGCAATTCTAACACATTTCATGCAGTTACTGATTTATGCTATTAGGCAAACTTGTTCCCTAAAATTTCATATGCACAGCTGAACAGAGTATTAGTGTGTTGGCTGCTCTCAAGTCATTCATTTTAAATCTCACAGTGCCTATTACACTTAATAAGAGACAAGCAAGGTAAGAGCAAAAATCTAAAGTTAAAAAAATTGAGTTAATCCAAACTAGAGGATTAACTAAAACATTAGAACTAAACAAAGAGGGAAAAGACATTCAAAATAAATAAATGCAAAGCAACATGAAGAAAATCGTAAGCTGCTTGCTTACCTCTGTCTCAAAAAAGGAACCATTAGTCATCGCAGTAATTGAGAGATATTTACTTAATTTACAACTGCAGTCAGATGGCAAACAAAACGTTAAGCTGTGTAATAAGGAAGATGATGAACAGCACAGAGTTTCAAAGTTCTTTTGTACAAATCAGTATTTTGGCATCATTTGAAACACTGTAGGCACTATGACATGGTGCTAGGAGACAGATTACACACAAGACCCCTGCCTTTATGGAGTATTCCAGCTTCTATGAGTTTTTGCAAAAATGAACAAAGCATCTGTAAGCAGCTGAAGGGAATGGGTTGCCAATATCAAAATAAGACAACTGGGGATGAAGGTGAATGCTACCTACATCTCCCATTTCCTGTTCTGAGAAGGCCCACGGCTTTTTTATTGGTATATCTCAAAAAAACTACAGGGAGAAGCCTATAAAGAATGACCAAGATCAAGGAAGATACTCATTTGAGGACAGTCTGAGAAGATTAAATTTTTTCCTACAAAAAACATTCATAGAAAGAGCTATGATAAACGCACGCCAAATAATGAATGGCCTAAAGAAGACAAATGTCTGTTCTTCTGGTCTTACACCACAATTAGAAAAATAGTACAATGATAATAAAAGAATCAAGGATTTGAAGAAACGGTAGGAGAAAATACTCCTTCACATGACGTGCAATTAGACTGTGGGGCTCCTTTCCAGCAAGTTAAGAACACTAATGAGGAAACTGAGAAAGACTAAGCCTTTTGCCTCAAGACATAAGCTGGACGCTTATTATAAGAAATCACTTTAGTGGAATGGTACCTGATTCGTGAGGATATATGGTTACCGTATAGTGATCCTGAAAGTCTAGTATGAGACACAGGAGAAGGAAAATTTCAATACCCAGGAACATAACCCCTCAGGTACAGGAGGTAACAGAAAATACCAGAGATCAGGACTCATGTTTCCTGATTAATGGGCCATTGAAGGAATTACCCAAAGCCTTGAGGAAGTTCAAACTGAATTTTGCAACTGGTAAGTAGGAGGAAAGAAGAAACAAGGCTGTTATTGGCCTCATTTGAAAAAACGAATTTATTGTGGCATAGCCAAAGTAAAGCCACCTAGGATTACAGGATATTTAAAAGAAGCAAAGACATAAAAATTGAAGGGATCCAGAGTATTTGGAAATAGCAAGTATGGGAAAACAGAGAGAAATGGCTAAAAGAGCTGTCCAAATTCGGCGGGTCCGGGGAAAGGTGATCTTTTATCATACCCTGGTGCTATTCACAGGAGAAGCCACAGGCTCTCCAAAATTTGACCAATGAAACAACAGTAAATTTTATTGCAAACTTCACTGAAACTGAGTCAGGAGGAAAAGTCTTGGCAAGTTCTTATAAAGGATCTGAAGTAGAAGGAGAAAAGGAGAAAGGAAATCAAGAAGGAAAGAAAACACAGAAATATGCTCACCACACCGTGGATCCAGCGACGCCTTCTCAATCAGCGAGTCTGTTAACCCGTTCGGGTCCAGAGTAGTGCAGCATCCCTGCTCTGCCCCCGGTATAACACCCTGCTCTCCGCGAACAAGCACTCGGCCTGCCTCAGTACCTTATATCTTTCATGTTGTTTTGAGACTCTGCTCTTATGAGACCTCACTTGGAGTATTGTGTACAGTTCTGGTGTCCTCAACATAAAAAGGACATGGAACTGTTGAAACAAGTCCAGAGGAGGGCCACGAGAATGATCAGGGGACTGGAGCACCTCCCGTACGGAGACAGGCTGAGAAAGTTGGGTCTGTTCAGCCTGGAGAAGAGAAGGCTGCATGGAGACCTCATAGCAGCCTTCCAGTACCTGAAGGGGGCCTACAGGGATGCTGGGGAGGGACTATTCATCAGGGACTGTAGTGACAGGACAAGGGGTAACAGGTTAAAACTTAGACTGGATATAAGTTTAGACTGGATATAAAGAAGAAATTCTTTACTGTTAGGGTGGTGAGGCACTGGAATGGGTTGCCGAGGGAGGCTGTGACTGCTCCATCCTTGGCGGTGTTCAAGGCCTGGTTGGACAGAACCTTGGGTGACATGGTTTAGTGTGAGGTGTTCCTGCCCCGTGGCAGGGGGGTTGGAACTAGATGGTCTTAAGGTCCTTTCCAACCCTAACTATTCTGTGATTTTAAAAGGGACTCTTGACCGTCACACACTATTCTTGTATGGCTAAGCCTGCACCTGACCGCTGTTCCTTCTCCTCAATAAGCTTTGTTACTATTTGCTATGTGAGTGTGCTTTACAGTGTGTTTGTGCATTGTCTGTGCGTTGAGTCACCAGTAAACTTAAAGCCAGGTGGCAAGTCAGACAAGAGCCCTGCGTGGCAGCAACTGAAGAAGGGGTATAGGCCCCAGGATCCTGCTTGTTGGGAGCCAGTAATTGTAGGGATGTGGGGGCCAGCCATACACAAAGTGACCAGAGCCAACAACTAGCTGAATCTCTCAGTATATGTGTATGTGAGAGACATTAGCAAAGCCCCATCTGGATCTGCAGAGCTAGGGCTCATGTTGTCAGTGTTTATGTAAGTGCTGTTGGTGTTTTTGTAGATGCCATTGAGGTACTGCTTTTGCAGCTGAGCTGAGCTCCGTGGTGGTTATGCTCTTCTGTGTGCAGCCTCTTGTTTTGGAGCTCCTTGTTACTGGTCACATCTGCAAATGTGAGCAGTAGCAGCCACTGCTACCAGGACAGGAGTATCCTGGGGGTCCAGAAGCCCACCAGGTTTGGAAACCTTTAACATTTAGAAAACAGTGTGGCAAAGACTTTACCCAATTATGCTTATGCTGAAGAACTTCCACTTTTTTTGAATGCTCTGGTACTGCAAACTGTGCAAGTCAGGCACAGGACCAAATGGCCATCACATCTGACAATATATACCGATTTCTTTTGAAGACTACCTGTGTAAAAAAAATCCTAACTCCCAAAATTTATATGAACAAAGAAAATACATGGTATTGTGTAAGAAATATTCACACTAAAGAAATCATGTCATCTCAATTTTATTTTTTCTAATAAAGAGTATTAGAAGAGTTTGTTCTTAGTATTTGTACCATCCTTACCTATAAACTTCCCAGTTTCATTTCACTGTGACAAGCAGCCTATAACAAAGGGATTCTATTTACTATGGTAAGTACCATACATAAGGATCATATTTCATGCAAGTTATTCTTCAGATTTAATGTTATGAGGTAGCAGTTTTCATGGTCATAAAACTGAGTTAACTTAAGAGAGAGCTGTAAGAATTAGATTGTGTATGTCAAATACAGTGGTGAAATGTCACACTGAAATCCATTGCAGTACCCTGTGTAACTGTGTATATTCAGAGCATTGGTTCAATTTACTTTGGAGTAAATATCAGGGTGTACAAAGAACTGCAACTTCTATTTAATTTAGTAGGGATTTGACAGGAATAAAAGGTGGAAAAAATACTAAAGAATTTAAGATTTTATTTTTTGGCAATGTATTCCATGTTACTGCAATACCAAGTTCAAGTTCAGCTAAGCCCTTGGGAAAAGCACTGTTTATTTCTAAGGGGTTTAAGCACATACTTAAATAATGTGTTGATGGACTATCAAACAACAGAGCACTGTCAGGACTGTATAAACCATTCCTTCCCAACAGGCTGAGGTAGATTTTCCAAGAAGGTTTTCCGTATAGATATAACAACAGGTGCAAAAGTAGTAGCTGCATCAGCGAAATCCTGTAACATATCTGCAGCATTCTTTACTCTGACACCATTAGTACTACTTCCCATGAAACTGAAAAACTTTTGAATATGCTTTAATTGTCTGATTTACATTTTTAGTGAAGAACAAAACTCTTTATATAATGCATGAACAACTATTGAGATAAAATCTGTGAGCCGATACTGAAGACAGTAGTCTAACAATAATAGGTTAAAAGTCAGGGGTGAAGGTGGCTTTTTTTTTGGTTGGTTGGTTGGTTTGGGTTTTGGTGTGGGGGTCTTTTGAGGGGAGGAGCATCCTAAAACATTTTAGTCTTATTAGAAGTCTGTATGCTGGAATGTACAATATGATACAAGTGATGAATGGCAACTTTTGGCCTCAATCCAGCTGCCAAATGACCACAGACAGAAATATGAGAGTCATTTTCACTAAGATCTTTCGTGATCTTCAGTTGCTTGGCTAAGATTGCTTAAATAATACTATTTGTGATGATTTTAATCGGGTAACAAAATAAAACATTCTGAAAGACAATCTGCAACTGTAAAATAGCCAGTGCATAGAGATATAGACATATTGGTTCCTATAATACATAAACAGTCTTAGACCTTTATATGCATACCCTACCTTGTCTCTTTCTCTTTTGAAATATATAGCCAGCATACAACTGCGAGATAACTGCCACCATAAGCATAAGTCTACCATAAACTAAGCCACATTCAGACATCTAAATGAGAAGTTAAATACTTTGTAGTCTTATTCAGCCTACCAATTACACCAGTCCTCAGTATCTTGTTTTTGAAATACTAACTGCAAACTGTAAACATCAGCCACTTTATCTTTTCTTATCCTCAAAGACAGCTGTGCTTCTTCAGATAGAATGCATTTAATCTAAAAGAACTACATTTTTTTGTGTACTGATAGCTGAGACATCATTTCTTCTTCAAGTAGTATCAATTACTATTCATTGGCTATCTCTTCCTCACCCTTTACTTTTCCATTTGTCACCCCTTCAAGGTATGTAAAGGTTTAATAGGAACCAAGGTGTCCAAATATTTGAGGTGAGTCTACTCAGATATTTTTCTTAATGTGAGGCATTCAAAGATTATTTGAGGTTTATAAAACCAGAAAAAGCACACTTTTTTTTTAATAAAAAATAAAAACTCCATGTGGTGGGTTAACATTAGCTAAGGGACAAAGCCCACACAGCCACTCACTCATTCCTGTTCCTAACAGGATGGTGGAGAAAATAGTGTAAGAAAGCTTATGGGTAGAGGTAAAGACATGGAGATCACTTACCAATTACCATCACAGGCAAAATAGACTCAGCTTGGGGAATGTTAATTTATTGCCAAGTAAAATAGATTTGGGTGGAGAGAAAGGCAAACATTAGAACAAAACCTTTCCCCCCCTCTCCCAAGCCCAGCTTCACTCCTTCACTCCTGCCTCTGCCCACACCCTACCCGTGACTAGCACAGAGGGCGTGGCAGTCAGTCCGTAGCAGCTTCTCTCCTGTTCCTGCGCCATTACGTTTTTCCCCTGCTCCCATGTGTGCTTTATGTGGCCTGTAGTTCCTTGAGGGAATGCTCCAGTATGGTCCTCCCCAGGCTGCAGTGTGAGTACTTTAATTTTCCAGGCACTAGCGTTTCTTATATCAAGCCCCCTGTATCAATTATTTGCTTCACTGCGGTCTTCCTCATGGGCTGTAGGGGAAACTCTGCTCCGCTGCCCAGAGCCACGTCCTCCCCTACTTCTCACACTTAGGTGTCCATACTTCTGTTTCTCACTTTTTTCTCCTCCTCCTCTCTCTGCCTGGCATTTACTGCCCGCCCTTAAATACACTGACCCAAAGGTGCCACCATCCTGGCTGCAGCGCCCAGTCGTGCCCTGTGCTGGGTCCAGCACAGCAGAGCCGCAGCCTCTCCTCACGGGGGGTGCTCTGCAGCCCTACTGTAGTGAAATCCTTGACACCTACACTCAATGCAACTCTGAGGGACAGGCTGTAGTCTATCCTCTCTTGAAGTGTAAAAGTACATCCCTAAAATTCCCAGTGAGGAGAAACAGAACTGTATGCTGGTCCTACAAGGTACTGACTGACTGCTGGTCAGGGATCCATATCCAAGAGTGGCCTCTTTCTACCGCCTGACTCCTTGTGTCTAAAAAATGAATGCTCTCCTGCAAGCTACTGAGATTGTCATTTTAGCTATAGAAGATTTAAAAATACCATGATTATACGGTGTGTTTCCTCGAAATCTTCAAAGCATTTCCAAGTCATGTAGTATATAGACGTAGCACTTGCATCCATGACAGATAGCTGTCTCATTTGTATTTCTAGAGTAAATGTAATGACATAGTGAAGGTGTAGGCATTCAAGAAAGATGAAAATTTGGGAGTTTTGTTAGCAGAACTTACAAGAATCGTGTGCAGTTTGTTTGCAGTTTGCAACTTCCTGTATATGTTTAACAATTTCTGTGGATTTTCTTGTAATGGCAAGAAACTTCAAAGGAAATGAATAGGCTAAGATGCCAAATAAGAATCACTGATATTAAATGGATTTTATACTGTTAGAAAAAAAAGAATTTAGTGTTTGGTAGGGAAAGTAAAACCATAGATTTTGGTCTCATCAGCTGCATTTAATGTTTTTTTCAATTAGTAATTACTTTAAATCTTCAAAATATAAATTTAATCTGTGGGTATTCATGTGTCTGTAAATATTTTTGTTTAGGACTGATTACATTTCTTATTTTCTGTCCCACAGCAAGGACATATCCTTTGTATCACTTTTATTAGTACTTATTCACATTTTAAGTAGCCAGAGTAACAAAGTACACTAGGCAGCATGGCAAGAAATGTAATTACATTACTCAACTCATCAGGAATGTACAAATATACTCAATATTCTGCATACTGAAAATAGACTTAAAAATCAGCAATTCTAAATTTCAATATTAAAAATAAATAATTACAATCAGTCATCATTTATGAATTTTTGCATACAAGATCAGAAATAGCCATTCTTTAGGATTAAATACACAGCCACAGCAATCACTACTGTGACAGCTAAATGAGGGTACATGTAAATTACTCTCCTGAAACTCAACATTTATATAAACAGGAATAGTCCTTAGATTAATGAAAATTTGAAAACGTCCTTGACTCCTTCTTCCCCTCTGCTCTTTCACTTGTATTTTCCCATTCTCTGGGATATGCAGAGAATGCTATTTCTTCATTATCATTCTTTCATTATCATTCAATATTCCTATATTCCTCTGCTATTCCTTCAAATTTCAAAATGAGTGGAACTTTCATAAAACAAAACAAAAATTTTATTTCAGCCCTCAACGTAGTCTCTATAGATGCATGATATTTTAAGTGAAAAGTTGAAATACTGGTCCAGACTAGAAATAATTATCTTGTTGCAAAATAATGATGACTGCTGGAGAAATGAAAACAAAACAGTTGATTTCTTTTATTCCATTTCCCTTTTAGAGGCAGGCTAGAATTTCCCATTCCAAAACACTTAAAAAAGCACCAGACAGAAGGAGAACCCTTTTGGTGTCTTTACTGCACCTTCTTTTATTCCCTCCATCCTATTGAGCTCTTTTTCTGCCGTCTTGCAGCTGGTTTCCAAATATCACTAATTCAGACTTACCATCATTTCCCATCTCCCAATTTCCCAGTTTCAGTTTTCAGTTTAAGTGTAGTTTCATCTAATAGTTTAGGATTTCTTTCAACTCAGAAATAATCTATGTCCTCATAAGCATTTCAGAATGCAGATAACATGGTTTCATAAAGGAACTTTTCATTTACTTTGATAGTCTGTGATGGAAGAAAAGTATTATTGGAAAACATTTTATTGAGAGGTGGAAAAATCTTAAAGGACATCCAGGCCAATAATTTCACAGTGCCATACCACTCAAACTTAGCAGCTCAGTCAAAGGGTGAATCCAAGTTAAAAATGAAGCTAGAAACAATGTCATTGAATCCAAGTTAAATATGTCAGATATGATTTCACTGCATGGAGGCATCCAGCCAGCTTTGACATCCACCAGAAATATAACTGAATACCCCCGATTTCTACAAAGAGCACAGTGATTATAGGCTAACAGGACTTCTGAAGTGGCAAGGAGGACATTGTAATCAGGAGCAGAAGACATGTAGTAACGCTAGTGCCATCAACCTACCAGACAGCTATTGGTTACTCTGAAAAATAGTGGATTCATACTAAAATAGGTTAACAATTGATTAAAAGAAAGATTTTTTTCCTTTATAAAGGACAACAGGGACATAAAGTATAGTTATTTGCTTAACTGTTGTAAGTAGCGGTCTTGCCAAGATTTTGGTGGCATAATAAAAAATATAAAATTATGATATAGCAACCACAACTGTAAGAGGAATATTATAGCATGCTTTTATTTTTATTTCAGATCAATTTATTCTTTAGAAAACAGAGCACTGACATAACACAGAAGTGGAAATAACGTCTTGCATCATCAGACGTTGTTAGCTTGTCCAATTGCATCCAGAAACAATTTTCTACCACAACTGTCATCTGGAAGGATGATCCTGATTGCTTTATAGCCTAGGAATTTCTTCTGACTTCTAGCCTAAATTTACTCATGGTCAGCGCACACATCCTGTTTTTCTCTAATCTTTTAGAAACACCTGATATGTTGTGATCAGGGATAACTGTTACCTGCTCTATGGCCATACTACATGCATAATTATTAAACTTACGTTTTCATCAAATTGAAGCTCAGGGATGTCCTTTGACTGATCAAAATGTATAGATCATTTTCTTCCTCTGTCATTTTCATGTGCTCTGCACAAGTTTATTGTGGATTTTCCTATTAACTCCTGAGCAAGTGACCTTGAACTTTGTTTTATTTTTATGTTACATCCAATTGCTGTTTCTCAAGCTTGAAAGTAGTCAACTTTTCCTGTACAACATTTTGATCATCCCCTGTGTTGAAATGCCTTTATATCAGCACCAGATTTCACTAGCTTATTACAACTTCTTCTGTCAATGTCAGCTAGTAACACTGTTTGTTTAGGAATCAAGATTCAGATACTCTCTGAGCTTAACAAATGCATGTTGTTGAGGAGGTTTATAGGCATCAGCGCTTTTTGTCTAAATCATATCACAATTAAAAAAACTCCTAAGCTTCAACATTTTGTTTGTTGGTGTTTTTTCATGAAACATAATTGCTTCATAATAAAAAGTCATTAACATTTTTTAGAAACCTGAAAAACTCAAGTTTGAAATCCAACCCTAATAGTCAGTACAGCTCCACTGCTGTGACTGTAACTTGTCACAAGTGACATTTGTAGTTGAAATAATTCCCCTAGTTTATCCTCTCAATCACACCTGACTAACTTGCAGTCTGAGTGCAACAGAGCTATTGATATTTCTAATTTGTAACTACTTAGGCCCTTTATCACTAAGGTATTTAAAAATATGCTTCATGTAAGTATGAGTATAGTTATCAAGGACTTCTCTAGGAATGGTATAATAGTGCAAAGACTCTGATATCTCATTTCCAAAGATTTGAGTCTGAGTTTCCCTCTGGAACCATGCTGAGAGCTGCCCTCTGTTAAAACAGCTATAGATATGTTTCAGCTGTTTTGTCTGGAGAGTCAAAACTACTAGATGCATTATTAATTAACTCATTTTATTCCACACATTGGCTACAGAATGTAGCATTCCTTAATCATACTAGCCCAGTTACTATTTTTGACTTACATACTCTGCTGAATCAGGACTATTGGCTCAGCAGGTCTATTAGGATATTTTTTTATTATTCTGGTGTTCTACACAAAAAATAATCAGTAATGGAATTCTCCAGTCAGCACAAGTGGCTTGAAAAAATACCAAAACAAGATTATTACTGTGGAAATGTATTACACAGTATATATTACAAACTTACTCCAAAGCTTTACTTTTTTCTTTCAGCAAATAGGGTCTATAAAGAAAGCTGCACTCAGAACCCTGAGGCAGATCAATTTTTATGGCCATAAAATTGTTTTATTATTTTATTTCCTTAGTAGAAGTGAAGAAGAATTTCTGATTGATGATATTTTCTGATGTTCAATTAATTATATACAAAGATAAAGGGACAAGGTTGATAGTTGGAAAACAGTAATATGTCAAAAATTTAGCAATAAGGCAGTAAAATCAGCAGAAAATCTGTAATACAAAGTTTATTGTGACCTTTTTCACCATATTGTGTTTATAGAACAGATCAAAATACGGGGTGCAAATGACTTGTTTATCCGTGCAGCAAGCATGAATCTCAGTAAGCTTCTGTACAAATTCTGCATTATGGAACAAAGTACTGTTAGATAATGGGACTAGAGTTGCTTTTTCACATATTGTGGTCTGATTCATCCCTGGACATTGAGGCATATACTATTTCTACATTATGAAAGAAAGGAATTTCCAGTATTCATGAAAGGGACAGTAAGAATGTTCAAGTCATCTTCTAAGAATTAATAAAGTGCAATTCCAAATGTAGCTAACATTCAGCATGGTGACTCAGTGACTGTGCTTATAGTAGTAAACAGATTTACTAAGACCAGCTGGCACAAAACTGCCAGTATCTCTGGCAATAACTCTGTCTTTCTCCAGAACAGGGTGACTATATGAAAACTGCTTAATGGAAATGGTTCCTTAAATGCTCTGATTTTTGAGGAACATTTCAAAAGAAATCTGAGAGGATCCATTCTAACAGCTTATTAATATGAACGATCACATTGCAGGGCAATTCAACATTTCAAGGTACTCTTTAATTAACAGGTATAGATTTAGAATCCAAATATATACTGTAGGTAAGTTGAGGTTGATGTCCAGTACTGCAGAAAGGGAAAAAGAAGGTGAAGAAAGGAACAGAACAATTAGAGAGAACTTTTGATAGATTTACTCTCAATCAGTAGGGAAGAGTTGTTTGAAGAGCTGGAAGATAATCTGGGAGTGATCTTCAAAATCTGTTCTGATTCTTGAAGAAACTTGCAAGAAAATTATTCTCAATAAATTGATCTCATTTGCAGGAGACACTGCATGTGAGGCACATCAAAGGGAAAAAAATTGTCATGAGGATCTGACATATTCTTATGTAAACTAACACAGGTAAAAGAGGTAGGAAGTGACCTACTTGCAGAAATACTGGGCTCTTCATTGGTTCAAAAGCAAGGGGAAAGCACACAAAAAGTGAAAAGCAAACAAAGGAGAATACCTCAAGGACTATAGATTCTACCTTCAGAAGAACTCCAAAACTAATAATCAAATAGCCAATTTGTAAATATGAGGAAGATAACAAGCAGCTGATATATGTTTGTCAGATCAAATCATGTTAAGCAAAGTAAATTCTTTCTACAAATGACAAATCTGGTGAGTAGGAAAGTAGTAGTATGGATATGCATCTTGACTTTAGGATGGCCTTTGACATCCTAATCCGACAGTACTGTAAGCATACTAGGGAAGAGAAGTTCTGGAACAAGTATAAGATCCTGCACAGGCAGGATGCACTAAAACAGGAGGGAGGTGTCCTGGTTTCAGCAGTAGTAGTCATTTTTACTCCTTAGTAGCTGGTACAGTGCTGTGTTTTTGACTTTCAGCCTGGGAACAGCACTGATAACACCGATGTTTTTAGTTACTGCTCAAATGTTTAGTCTGACCAAGGACTTTCTGAGTCTCATGCTCTGCCAGGGAGGAGGGGAAGCCGGGAGGAAGCGGAGACAGGACACCTGACCCAAAGTAGCCTAAGAGGTATTCCATACCACAGCACATCATGCCCGGGATGTAAAGTGAGAGTGATCCTGGAAGGGCTAGTTCACTGCTGGATTGGGCTAGGTATCAGTCAGTGAGGTGTTGTGTTCTCTTCCCTTGTTATTTCCCTTATCATTATTATTATTGGTGGTAGCAGTAGTGGTTTGTGTTATACCTTAGTTACTGGACTGTTCTTATCTCTCAATTCTCCTCCCCGTCCCTCCAGGAGCAGGGGGGGGAGGAAGGGGGAGAGTGAGAGAGCAGGCTGCGTGGGTCTGAGTTACTGACTGCACTTAAACTACGACAGGAGGAAACCATTATATATTATTTATATAAAAGATGGAATGTTTAGCCTAAGAAAAGGGAGGAAGGACAGTACTGTTCAAGTACAAAAGAATCTGTTACAGATGAAGAAACCATCTTTTCCCTTTTTCTGTGGTGGATAGAGGATGAGAAAACTGCAGTAAGAAAGATGCATGGAAACTCTTGGGAAAAAGTGCCAGTGCTTTGGAATAGAAAGTCAGACCTATGGGCATCAGGAGAGGAAGGCAGAGCAGACAAGGCCATCACTGCATTGGAGGACTTGACAAGCAGAGGATGTAAAGGTCTGTCAGGAATGGAATAGGTACATTTAATGCTTTGAGTGAGGAGCTGAACAAGATTAAATTTAGCACAATGCAATTCAATTTTCCTATGATAACTCCTTCGCCAGTGCCTTCTGTGGTGTTTGCTTTTCACACAGTGCAAGACTTCATGTTCTTCAGTGGATATGGGAGTTTCAGTTTTGAACATCTCTCAAAAAAAAAAAAAAAAGATATAGCAGACTCAAAGATATGATAGAAGGATTTGGAATCTGATACAGACGTGCTGCCTCCTTTATGCTTAACCTGTGTGGTGCCCGGCATGAAGCTGCAAATTCTGAGGTGTATGTGTGTTTGCAAGGAGCACAGAATATCCCACTGCAAAGGTAATAAACCATTGAAAATAAGCTAGAACTTCTTTGTGAAGCAGAAAGCCTCATTTCAGACTTTGGAACTCCCTTGTTTACTTTACCCTGTTTGTAAAATGCAGGTGATTGTATTTGCTTATTTCTTGGCTATTTGTGTTTGGCATAATGACCTTATTTTAGCAAAGTAGCATGACAAAATAATTTGATTTTAAGATGTACCTTTAGCAAAAACCTTAAAGGAGAAAGGCTACCAAAAATAGCAAGAAATTCTATGTTTCTGCTTCTTTCTCATCATTATTGGTCTTGTCTTTTTTTGTGAAAAATCACAAACCAATAAAATTCATACCATTTTCAGCCATCTAAAAAGGATTTCAATTCTATTAAGCTTTGGAAACTTAAAATAATTTCTCTGTACCTTTAAGTGTCTATAAAAAGACAAACTATTTTGACACTCAACTTCACAAATCATGCTAAAATTAATGAAAGTGCCCTGGATAACAGAAGATAGGAAAACAAAAAATAGTAAATGAAATTCTCTGAATTACAGGTGGTGTTCTGTTTTGAGTGATGTTGAGATTACACAGTCAGATGAACTTGGAAATCTAGAAGGGATCCTTCCTTTTGCACTGCCTGGACCTCTTGCAGCTGTCTCCAAGGCCTGGCTTCCTTCTAGTCTACTCAATCACCCAGTCTCCCCAGTAGTGAGTCTGTGCAAACCTGATAAATAGTTTTTGCTATCTAGAGTATATACGTGTCATAACAATATGTGTATATATACATATATACAGGTCTGGCTACAAATTACAGGGCAGACACACAGAGCACTCACATGAACACCAGCAGTACCAGTGGCCTCATCCTCCTCCCCTCTCTGGCTGAGCAGGATGGGAATCCAATAGTGTGAAAATATGCATATGCATATGTACAAGGTGGCGTATACAGACACCAGTCTGCCCAGTAGCTGCCCTTTGTTCCCAGCCTACCCAGTTTCTGGCATCTGGACATATGAGCCCCCAAGGCCTTAGGCTCAATGCAGTGGCTGTTACAAATCTCCCCCATACACACTCTCAGTACACGTTCTTTCCCTGATCCCACAGACAACCTGCTTGTGCTCTTGCCCTTAGACACAGAAGTATTTTCACTCATAGAGGTGGCCGCCAGAGGCCCATTCACCTCCTAGCTCCAAGACCACTTCACTTAGTCGCTGGCCAGTCCATCTTGATGTTTGCTAGTAGCCACACACTCACTTTGCACATCTGCACTCTCCTCCATACACACATGGACTGAAGATCACCTGATCAGAATATAGTTGAAGGTGGAGTTTAATAAGGATATAGAACAAACTGAAGTGATCAGGCACAGGGCATGAACAAACAAATGTATTGACCAACGAACTGTTTATATGACAATGGTTGCATTTATTTCATTATACCTCTATTTCACACACTAGCTGCTACCAACATCAGTTAAATCCCTCCTTTTTTCCACATCTGTTCCTCCCCTAAACATCCTATAATACGCCCTGTGCAATCCTGTCCTGGGTTCAGCAGTAGTAGTAATTTTTCTCCTTCTTAGTAGCTGGTGCAGTGCTGTGTTTTTGACTTTCACCCTGGGAACAGCGCTGATAACACCGATGTTTTTAGTTGCTGCTCAGTAATGTTTAGTCTCACTAAGGACTTTCTGAGTCTCATGCTCTGCCAGGGAGGAGAGGAAGCCAGGAGGAAGCAGAGACAGGACACCTGACCCAAACTAACCAAAGAGGTATTCCATACTACAGCACGTCATGCCCACAATATAAACTGGGGGCAGTTACCCGGAAGGGCCGGATCGGTGCTCGGGTCCGGCTGGGTATCAGTCAGTGGATGGTGAGCAGTTGCATTCTTTTCCCTTGTTATTTCTTTTATCATTATTACTATTAGTGGTAGCAGCAGTGATTTGTGTTATACCTTAGTTATTAAACTGTTCTTATCTCAACCCGTGGGAGTTACATTCTTTCGATTCTCCTCCCCATCCCTCTGGGAGCGGGGGCAGGAAGCGCGGGGAGTGAGGGAGTGGCTGCATGGCTGGCTGAGTTTAAACTATAACAAATCCTGAACATCTATCCCTGCATCACAAAATATATCCTATACCCCTAGGCAGCAACCCCCCCTTAGTCTGAAAGGTGATCCAGAGAGCTAGGTCATTGTGACAGGTGTCACACCTGGACTGTGGAGTTATTTCTCCTGCCATTGTTTCTCTGTTCTTTCTTTGTGTGTGCAGATGAGCGTCTTTTCACTTAACAAGTGCTACATGATATTGTTATTCATTGACTTGAAATCATGTAGGGATCAGAATTCAACTACGAGAGAAGGAAGTATTTGTGAATATATTTCACTGTAGTCCTCTCTGCTTTTATGGAAGGTAACAATATTAATCTTTTCCTAGACTACTTTGATAGATTTTCATCTAAGCAAATTGCATGACTGATAAATACAGCAGTATATATGCACGTAACAGATGCTGCATTTCCACAAAATAAAATGGATTTTTTTTTTTTCTGGTTTGTAGATAGGAAGACTTAGGGAAAAATGATAGAATTAAACCGGCATTTCAAAACTGTTTCCACCATCCTAATATGAATTGCACTTTAAAGAGTTTTCAGAAGTTTCAGAAATAGTCTGAAGCTCATTAAAACACACATCAGTCTCTCTTTCCTCTTTGCTAGCAGTAATATTCCAAAGGAAACATGATGCCAATAGCTCCTTGCCCTTACTGGCACACTTGCGAACTCCCCCGAGAGTTCCCGGAGTGCAAGGCATGAGTTATTTTTAATCTAATATCTTTCATTTATGCTGGATTTCATTCCAGAAAATTCACCTTGGTTCATATGAAGAAAGCATACCTTGTTTAGCATCTGCTTCTTATCATCTACACTTCTACATCAAGATTGTCCCTGAGATAGCTAAGAGAATCACAAATGTATTAAACTAACAGAAGGAGATCTCCTAATCTTTCCTTACTTGCCTTCCTCATTTCTCTTGTAAAGGTTATTTAAAAAAAAAAAAATAAAAAAAAGTTCTGCTTTGGTTTATTACTTGGTACATTAATTCAAGAGATTTTGCTGTTGTTGCTTGGAGACAGTTGGAATGAAGGGTTTCACATTGTGCAAACAGGTTTAGATATGTTATCTCTCATTCCGCCTACCCTTCCTTGTCACCTGATCCAAATGCCAAGCTGAAATCCTCAGGCATAAAAGAAACGTGTTCCATTTGCTATGCTTCCTTTTCCATGCACGAAGGTACACCTCACATTTTGTTTTTTCCTTTCACTGAAGAGAGAGGAAATATCAGTACCAAATTCACTATGAAAGAAACTAATTGAAACTGTTGCCATTACAGTGATCACAGTCCAAGTCATTTATGTATGGATAAATTGAAATGTTTAGAAACACATTCATATACAATACAAACACTGTGTACAGTGACATTAAATAAACAACATGTTATTCATGATTCCAGTGTTTTGTTTTCCTTAATACCTGTAATTGATGTTCTTCTTGAGCTTCATTCACTATACAATTATTCAGCTCTTCCATATGAATGACAAATATATTACAAAAAGAAGATACTGAGTAATGTGTAACATCTATTGCATGGAGAAACTCCTTTAATGCATATAAGTGTCTCTGTTCTATGCTTACTGGAAAAAATTACATGGTTTAGCAAAGCTGGTTTTGATCTCAATGTGAAAAGAATTTCAGTAGCTGTATTCCCTTAATTGGATTTGCTATGCATTGTAAACCTTTCACTTAGCTGCAAAATAAGCCAAGCTTTAAATAGAGTGCAGCTGCAGATATTTACAATATACATTGAAAGTCACTAACAGGCTGTGCATCTTTCTTCTGCCTCACATAAAGGTTAAACAATGCATTCATGTCTGCTACTTGTAGAACACAAGTGTTGGGTGTTGCAAAGTACCAAATGTGCACAGATGCACCTGTGTGATGTTAAATATGTTCTTACTCCTAGATGGATGTGAATTACCATTTAAGCTGAGGTATGTGTTTAAGTGCTTTGCCAGGAGAATGTAAAGGTTTTGACTCTTAATGAGACCAAACTGTAGGAAAAAAGTAGTAACTTCTTCCCTTTTCAACCAGAGAAAAGTGTAACAGAACACAAAACTTCAACATCATATAGAACGTAATGACATACCCAAGATAGATGTCTACTTTGAAGAACTGTATGTATATATAAAAATGTATATAATTACTAGAAAATACATGTCTTTTAAAGGGATTATTCTAGCACTATATGTTATAGTAGCTAGCCTCTGAGAGTGCTGGGACACCTTTAAAAAACCGCACAACTACAAGGGCACATCTGTCACCAATGTGACCAGAATGTTTTCTTTAGCAAATAGTACTCTCTTAAATTTCAAAGTAAAGACTTTGAATTTAAAGTTTTAAAGGAAACCTGGGCTGCTTTCTTTCAAGCCTTGTCAGTTTAAACATACAAAGCTGATGATGGCTTTGAAGTCCTGAATTAGATGCTTAATTCTTGTAGTTGCTCTAGATTTAGACAACACAGAGGACATATCTGCTACTTGCTGGTGCTTGTTCAACTGATAGCCAGTTTCTTTCACCTTTGTCTTGATTCTAATTTAGTTAGACTAAAATTACTCTTCTCTCTTTTCAATGTCCATGGTCCTTCACCTATAAGCCCTGGGACTTTTTACACATATGAATGCAAATGTTCTCACCATCTCCTTGCAGCATACATTTGTTATCCCAAATGGTTCTTAAGCTACTAGATGGCTCTCAATGCTGCTTTTCCTTGAGATTTTTCCAGTGTTGTGATTTTTGTAATAGCAAGAATAAGGCAGTAGAAAGTAAATTCCTATTTGTAGCGTAGATATTTGTTTTAATGAGTATTTACTTGGGTAAATGGTGCCTGTGTAACAGAGGCCAGATATAATTAAGCATAACAATAACTTATGTCATTAGTTCAATGTTTAGCTGTTAGTTCAATGATTAGTTTCTTGAAGCATCTTCTCAACATCAAATGATTATACTGCTGCTTCTACACTCTGGGCATCTCAAGAGTCAGTTAATTTATAACTAATACCTACAATATTTTATAATAGTTTTATGGGGAGAACAAAGTGATTCCTTTTAACAAGGAGGCGAAGTGGCTAGTTTCAATAAAGAAGAGACTTCAGGCTGGATTCTGCCTTAGGCTATGTGTAATCTCCTGCTACTTCCACCATATTTAAATGTTCATGGATATGAATGCAGTGTGCATGCTATCTGTAAGAATCTGCGCAAGCTTCTGCAGAAGCAAGAAAGGTTACAGTAATAGAAAAGACTGCTGGCACTTCCATTCAATTCCTGGCTTCATGACAGACTTAAAAGGAGAGATGCTTCAAGTTATCTAGACTACACCAACTCAAGGATCTTAGCTCCTAAAACAGGATTGTTCTGAGTAGCAAGGAACCTTCTGTGGTCCAGACTACCTCAAACTAGCACCACAGCTCAGATCTAATTGCAAAACCTAGGAAGCAACATCTTAACAGTCCCTGAAATATCTGTAGTTCTTCACTGTGCATATACCTGGGAGAAGGGACCAACACCCATCTCCTTTTAGGCAGTAATAGAGAGCGATAAGGTTACCCCTCCTTTTCTCCAGGCAGAACAGCCCCAGTTCCCTCAGCTGCTCCTCTTAAGACTTGTGTTCCAGACCCCTCACCAGCTTTGTTGCCTTTGTTGCCTTTTTTTCAGACTTGCTCTGTTCAGCCAGGTTGGTCTTCCCACTGGCTCATGGGGACAGCCTGCTCCTATGACTTGAAGATTTCCTTCCTGAAGGATATCCAGCCTTTCTGGACTCCTTTGCCCTTCAGGACTGCCTCCGAAGGGACTCTATCAACTGGACTCCTAAACAGACCAAATTTGACCCTCTGGAAGCCCAAGGTAGCAGTTCTACTACCTACCTGCCTCATGTCTCCAAGAATTGAAAACTCTTACCATTTTGTGATTGCTGTGCCCAAGACAGCCTCCAAGCATTACATCATCAGCCACAAGTCCTTCTCTGTTCACAAACAATGGGTCCAGTTGGAGCACCTTCCTTAGCTGGTCACTCACTAGGTGTGTCAGGAAGTTATCTTCCACATACTCCAGGAACCTCCTGGACTGTTTCCTCCCTGCTGTATTGTATTTCCTGGAGACATCTTGTAAGTTGAAGTCCCCCATGAGAATAAGGGCTAGTGATTGTGACACTTCTCCCAGCTGCTTATAGATTATTTTTTCTGCCTTTTTACCCTGGTTGGGTGGTCTATAACAGAATCTCACCATGATTTCTCCCTTGTTGGCCTCCCCTGTGATTCTTACCCATAAACCCTTGACCCTATCATTATCATGGTCAAGCTCTACACAATCAAAATACATGTGGTGGAATTTTATTTTTATTTAAAAAAAACCCCGAAACTCAAACCCCATAATTCAGTAGTCAGTGCATTACAGAGCAGCACTGTTCCATTTTCTTTCTTTTCCGCTCTTTGATGTTAAGGATCGTTCTTCATAGCTTGGGAGCCCACCTGCAACTCCAGGGCCAGATGGTTGCAATAGTAAGGCATGTGCCTGGAGAATGAAAGCTAGAGACTTGAAACCTCTGTTGCTAGTGAAACCTGAATTCAAGCACCTCTCTTCTCAAGCACATTTTACTTGTATATTGCAGTAACAATGTCCACTGTCCCTTTGGTGATCTTTGTGTCCTTCAACAGAAAACAACAACCAACATCTGCTATACTAATAGCTTTGACTGACTCAGAGAAACCAAGAAGTTTCTGGGTAAGGAACCTTATTTGATGTGGTCATTTATGTCAGTATTGAATGCCTGTTTCATGCACACTTGGAAGATCCCCCAGATCTATTGGCATCATGCAATTAATTTTGTCCTGGGTAGCCAGTATAAATCCCAAAGACTTCAAGTGAATTCTTAGTTATTGGACTAGGAAAAGTTTTTCAAATGAATTTATTAAGGAGATTGCCATAAAGTAAAATTGAATTCTTTATCCCTTTCCCAACTGTCAAAAAGCATAAGAAACCTAGCTTCACTCTCATATTTGAATTAAAGTTACTTTTAATGCTAAGATGTTCTAATGATTCCCGTAATCACCACAAAATTGAACAACGTTGCAATCTTAGGTCTAATCCAAGGCCCACTGAAATTCTTGAATGAATTTCATTGTCTTCATTGATATTTGGATCAGACTTCCTGATATGAGGAACAACCATATATAACCAGTAAGAGAACAAAAATTAACCTGCATCTCATGAATACAGGGTGAAAGCTACCTTGCATAATGTGAAAATTTAGGTAGGGAAAAAAAATGCCAACCCCACAAATGGGAAATCCTGAACAGCATGTTCAACCAGATCGTTTCAATGATACGCTTGCTGGTGACCTTCCACTAGGTGATAAACATAACTGGAAAATGTAATGCATTATGCATTCTAGTGTATAGTCCAAACCCTCAAATTTCCCCTTTGTACATCAGTCCTTAGCTCATATGGGGAATGGAGCAATGTGCTAGTTAATGTGCTACTATGTGATTAACTATGTACTTAAAATCTCTGAATTTTCCTTAAAATGTATATCCGTGCTCCAAATGATGATTTCTGGAATTGTAAATCTGTTATTTCGCCTCTTCACTCTAAATGTGTACAATACTCAGTGGAGACTTCAGTTGTGCTTTTGTCCTGATAAAGACAAACCTTTTCCATTACCTCAAACTCTTCCCTTAGGAGTCAGAAGCTGTCAGATTCATGTTTTTGTCTAGACTTCATTGTCATCTAGAGACAGCTTCATCTGTGCTGTAAAGTAATTTTTCCCATAACCAGTATTATCCTTACTGCTACATTTTTATGTAAGGTATGATAATATTGTAGTATACATTTCTCATTCAATCATTATTTCTTTTTTCCCTTAGATTTCCACAGCTTTCATTGAGCAAAGATTTACTAGTCCCTGTTAAATTAACCTGACTTGTCACGTAGTTAGTCATTTAGCTTTATGACTTCAGTTTATTGATTTTTACTTGCTATTTAATTATACCTTTTATCATAATTTTGGACATTCTATACTGCTCTTTAAATTGATATTCTTATTTAGATAACCTGCATAAAAAGGAATGAAAAAGTCAGTGTAAAACAGAGGATTAGTAAAGAGAGATAATTACTAAAGGCAAATTCTATCATGTTTGCATTAACTTTCTTAGATTAGTACTTTGTTACAAAACTCCACTGTTTGCTAATTTGCAGACAACATGGAAACCCAGAAGGAGCTATTCCTATTTTAGAGGCTATTTCTAATTTCAGACAGATTCTAGATCGATTTAGTGAAAACCTTCACAGAGGATTACCTAGGTATGCTACTGTTGTTAACAACACTTCTCTACTCTAGGTATCCTATAGCAAAGTTTTCTGCTTTAAATCCCATAAGGTAATTTGTTTGAGTGGTACTCAGCTTGAGCTGAGTGCCTCTGGGGAGGGACTCCAAACAAAGAAATCCCTGAGAAATTGTGCCCTTCAACTTAAATTTCCCAACCCTCATGCAACAGATTGGTCCAATAATAATATTAGGATCTGGGGTCTTCTTGTTCTGTATTGATTCTTCTGTCTCCTCACTGTCTTCTCTTATCTCTCAGGTTGCAGCTTTTGCTGACGGGGGTAGCGGCCTTCCTTGCTTCCTTATCTCCTGGCAAGAACCAGCTCTTGGGTCTGCATTTACTTAAGTAGGTAAAAAGCTCATCTAGGTGAAAGTTAAAGGCTTCAGTACGTCCAGCTACTAATGCTAAGTAAGTTACGCTAAGGAAGTTCTTTATAAGTAGTATACCAAATTGCACAACAGCTATTCCATTTTAATTTTTTTACCCTCCATGACTTTTATGTTCAAAATTGCTCCACAAGGCCAATGATTATGTTATCAAACATAAATACCAGGAAGTATCAGTCGTGCCAGCAGAAGGGAGAAGGATGTATATCATGCTGCAAGGTTTTATTAGAACATATTCTGAAAGTCTCTAAAAGATCTGTTTCCCTCATTATTATCCTGTAAAATGAGGACTGCTTGCTTGTATTTAGCTGTAAAACCCCAGTCATTTATGAGGATTAATCATTTAAATAGTCATCCATTAAACAGTTTATGACAGTAGCTACTGATCTTGAAATCTGTGTATATCTTTGTATTTACTTATAATTGTGGAAGCAATATAGTCACCTGCTTAGATAAACTATGTACCACTGAAGCTATTTTGTAAAGGAATTAAAAATAGAACTTTTGTGCACATATATATGTATGTATATGTAAAAATTAGGTGCTGGAGGTAGGTGCGAAGGATCAGACCATACAAAACAGAAGAGGTAGTCTACAATCAAACATCATGAATCTATAGCTATGTACAACTAAGTACAAAATAATTCAATCTAACTTTAGAGATAGACTGATAAAATATTTACATGGGCTACATTCCAATAGAAAGCAAAAATGCAGAAAAAAAAAAGAATCTATTGATCTTAATAGTATATTTTATCAGTCTGATCAACACAAAGTATTTTAGTCCCAGAAGATACTTTCTAGGATACTCAGGATGTAATAACTTGGGTATGTTGTGGAGGTGTTTGAAAAGACTTTTTTTTTCCTGATTATGTAAGAAGTGTCTGTTGGCAAGATGAGCAATCTATTTTGGCGTTATCTATAGAAATTAAAGCCTGCAGTTCAGCAAAGACTGAGCCATGAATGTCTCTTATATAAGTAATCCCACCAGTTTCAGTGGAACTCTGCATATACACACTTTGGCTATAATTTAAGATCGTCTCAGGATCATGAATCTTAACATGACTGGCATTTTGACAAATCTATGCTAATGGAAGCAATATTATGACGTTAATATATTTTAATAGTTTCTTGTTGTTTGTTTAGCCTCATGGTTTGGTAATCCACAGACTAAGGCTTCTTGAATTCATTCACAAAATGTGAGCTTTCAGAAGGGTCATTTCCTGTACCTCATGAAATGGCCTGACCCTGCAAGGTACCAAACGTCTTCTGCTACCCAGAAAGACTATCAGCACCTGGCTGCACAGTGAACCTTGCAACAAAAAATATCTAAAAAACAATGCTTGCCAGCAGAGAGCTCAGAAAATGAGCCTTGCATTCCATGTTGTAATATTTATGTTGGTTGCAGTGAGTACTGGGGAGAATGGAAGGATTTGGGAAGAGCATAGTACTGCAAGGGTGCAAATCACATAATTATTTGTCTTGGCAGTTTGCTTGTTTTCTTTTTGATGTGCCACATTTCTCATTTTTAATTAAAAATAAAAGATCCATAGAATCCATAGCTGTTGTCAGAGCAATCATCTGTCATAGAGTGACCTAATTGACATAAAGACCAAAACCATAAGTAAATAGGTCATGGAAATTTAATAGCTATATAAAACTACAAGAGTTTCAAATGCTCCACTATCCTTCATTGATGAATGATACAGAGAAAAGAATCACTCCAAGAAGATGCCGGTACCTTAGTTCTACAATAAAATGTAGGTTAATTTTAATCTAAGATAGTGACCCTGCATGCAAATAGTCTAATTCAGCATTATGTACAAAGCTAAATTCTGTTACTGCTTTAAAGCTGCTTACTGGGATATATATATATGTGCACATATGAACATACATATATATGTGCATCTTATTAACTATGTTTAATTATAGCAATTAAATAGAATTGGTGATAGAGAAGCTGGCTTCTTAGAAGCACCTCACTCAATGAGATACTGTATCCCTACTACTGCTTTCTGCAGGATCATATCAACACATTATTTTCAGTTTTAAAAAGAAACAGCACCACCTTGTATCCTGAGATAAAGCTACAGTTATACAATATCTTAGTGGCCATACAATACATATGCATGCATAGAAACATAACTATCCCCCAGAAAAGCAAACATTTTTTATATTAGAAATGTCAAAATAGAACATTAAACCTTGAAACCTTGGTTCAAGACACATCTATTTTTAGGAGAATATTATCACAGGGAGTTAGATAAGTATTTGAACTAAAGTATGTTTCTTTTCATTAATGAAGGCCCTTGAATTTTGTTGTTTATGAAAGAAAAATTAAGTTCATTTTCATTAATCACAGGATCATACTACTTGGTTTTGTTATCTAAACAGTGATAGATGTTAGTGCAAGTACTTCCAAAAGGTCTGTATAAATTATTCATCAACTATATTTATTAGCTGATACTTGCTCTGCTGCACTTGAAATATTTATTATTGAAAGCAGAGATAATACAATATGATGTAAGTAACAATCCACCCAACACTGACAAAACCAAATTGTTATGAAATCCATAGCTGAAAAATTAGTTGTCCAAATTATATGGTGAAAATTTACTAATATATTAGAAGTAAATTATGATCTGTTTGTAAACTATACTTAATAAAAAAGAATTATATTTGTAATGAGAACTGTTTTGCAACTAATCTTTCAAAGTACCTTTTAGGGAGAGAACTATTTCCTCACACATCACTAATGTGTCGTGGTTGCTAAGACAAGGGTGGTTGGAAAACTCTCCTTCAATTAGATACACTTTTTGAAGTGTTGCATTAGTCAAAAAAAACTAAAAAATCCCTTGCAGAAGTGGAATTCATTAAAATTGCAGTCAAGTACTGTGTCATGTTTTGTTTCCTCTCCATTGCTTACAACACACTGCAGAAAGCAGAAGACAAATTTTCTTTCACTACCAAGTTTGACGTTTCTACTTCTAAATAGGGCTTTTCCCCACGTCACTCATCTTCCATGCTCTAAGGGCAAGATTTGACTGCCATTAGAGCTGACTGAACTACTGAAACAAAAATTTAATCGTTTTTAACTCTCAGAAAAGAATGCAGGTCTGGCCTCAATTGTTGTTACTATTAACTTTTTAAAATCTCAGTATGTGCATCAAAATGTAGTTAATCTGATGCCTATAAATGCTTTGGGACAAACTTGTAGGTACAGGATTTTCTGAACTGTCCTTTACATGGGAACTTGTAGGTTATGTAAATTTAAACTTCAAGGAAGGTCAAAGCAGCTGAAATGATAGCTGCAAGTGCTGGCCCCTTTTTCAGAAGGCAAGGAATGATCAGAATTAATTGAGTAGGGATATTGCTGAGTTAAGGACCTGCACTAGGAAAACAAAAGTGTTTTGATTACATTGCTTGCAGAAATTAAAAGAAAACTGATGTGGCATAAATGCAACCAGTTCAACTGAACACAGAAGACTCCTGGAAAGCTCTGCATAATTTGTAAGTCATTCAGTTTGAGAGATAGGAAAGCAGAAAAAAGCATGAAAAGAAAAATTAAAGCAAAGAAGGTGGCTAAACACAGTGAGAGACATGACTGGGGAATAAAAGGAGAAGACATGTAAACCCAACATTTTTATTAAAAATCGCAAGAACAACAGCTGTGTTGTTATCTGAATCAGAGAATGATTTCCAATCCTTCCAATGTTCATTAGAACTACAGCTACGTAGGCCTTTCCTGACATTTTCTGTATTTTTTACTAGTAAATTCCTTTTGATATATTTCACGTTTGGGTTGTTTGGTTTTGGGTTGTTTTTTTTTTTCATTTTGGGACAGATTTGTTTAATTTTGTTTAATTTTTTTTTTAAACTTGCAAGCATTTTAAAATGGCTTAGGTTGGTTTTGAGGCAGATGTTGCCTGACTGCATGGAAGTGCTTGAATTCGTGCCGCACCTCACTGCTTGGCCTTAGGACCCAGTCTTGAGCTTTCTTGTGTAGGACCACTTTTTATGAGCTGTTCCACTTCTGTTTCCAATGGAAATTGAAGTACTACCCTAAAACAATACATAGCTCTCTTCAATATCCATAGAATCCATAGCTGTTGTCAGAGCAATCATAAACATGCCAAAATAGGAGAAAAACATTCACCAAATATAGTGACAATGAGTAACATAACAAAGAAACAAAAACATGCCACAGAGGTTTTTCTCTTTTGTTTTTTTTTTTTTGTATTAAAAAGTGAAGAGGGCTAACACACTCATTTGTGAGAAGAGGGTTATGCTCCTGATTCCAGGACTTTTCACACAGTGGATCCAATAGCTGTTGAACAGTGTTTAAGAGAGTTAATGGGTAGATAAGAAATTTATTTCCTTTAGAATTATGAGAATGGTGCTATTAATAAGGCAGATAGTTACAGTCACGATGGAAATAAGGTTTTCTTGTCATGTTTCTTCATAATATTCTCATCTACTCTTTTTTTCCCCTCAACAGCATGGTAATTGCAATGTTTTTTCTGTTTCTTGAAATCCCTAGCAGTGGGACAAAAGAAACTATATGAAGTATGCATATATAAATGCATCTCCAGGAGCAACTGTTGAAGATACTGAACAGGAACTGTCTGTGCCCATTTCATAACATTTTCATAAAGAAAGCAGTGTTGTTGGAGACATTCAACCACATTTTCATTTAAACATACCATGATATTTCTACAATTCATATTCAGCAGCAGCAGATCTCTCAGCTTCATAAAGACCCTTTGCCCTGCCTCTTTCAGTTAAAAATACAAGGTACAGGGGATATATTAAAACACTTTGCTATGTATTCTTTAAAAATTCTTGATAAAGACTTCTTCTACATATGCAAAACATATATACCCATAATGATGTTTACAGCATCATTAGTCATGATTCTGAAACTATAGTTAAGCATTACCATTTTATATTTTTGGGGAAATGGTACAATTTCTAGAACTTTTTATGATATCATATATTTTGTGGTTTTTTTTTTTCCAACTACTAACATACTTTTAAGATGGAATTAGATGTTATGATTACATTTTCCCAATTATTCAGAAATATTTCTCTATCTTAATAGTATTCATTAGCTAACCAAGATAATTTGGGGCTAGTAAACTACTACATTTAAGTAAACGTAACTGCTGTGTTTCTCAAAGCCTGAACTGAATCACTAAAATTGTGAAGGACATATCCATTTCTCGATAGCCCTTTTTTTAAAAAAAAAAATCACTTAAGAGAATGGATTAACTATATCCTGGAAAAGGAAAATGCAATAATAATGGTCTGAGACTGGACCAATGATGCCACACAATAATGTTTTGTGATGTTTAGAACTACTTGCAAGTTAACTTGTGTTTACTGTTTGCTTGCACTGATTGCTAGTCTACGATAGTATTTGGTTTGATCCTATGAAATGCATTTTATTAACAGCAGAAAAAAAAACGCTCCTTTTTTTTCTCTCTTTTTTTTTTTTTTTTTTTTTTAATTAATCAGCCCCTGAGCAATGCATCATATGCTGTTATTCATGTGTGCCTATACAAAGAGCATCTATCTTTGCTGTGGGTGGTGGAATATTCTACTGTTCTACTAAGGTTAAAAGCCTGAATCTTCACTAGCAGAGGGAAGATGAAAGAAATGTATTTTGTATAGTCCTTGAACAAGCATTTGTCTTTCCCTGGTGATATTAAATGGGTAAAGGGAATAACAGTGGCTTCAGATGCTCATAGCAACATAAGAGACCAATTGACTAAGAAATACACAGGCCTGGTGTGACCTGAAGGAGTTTCATGCAAGTGAGGGGAAATGTTCTGCATCCTTTTTCAGTGCCTTCTCCTTGGCCAGCAGAACATGGTTTTACAGCTATTAATGCGTGTGGCTTCAGTTTCCCCTCCAACATGAGCACTTGACAAAAGTGATAGCCACATTTCTGTTTTTTCCTCTACAGGACCAGACACATGAAATAAAAGGAACATAGGAGTAATAATTAGAAATTTGTGTAACAATGATTGTCCTTCATAGAGGTGTTCCTCACTTCTTATTAAGTTATTTCATTATTAGTGTGATTACTGTATGAAATGCAATCAGTGTGTGAGAAGAAATAATAAATACAAATCTGAAATTGGAACAAGAAGCTTAACAGCTTTCAGAGGTGTTTTGTGTGCTTTTGGTTTTTCTTTCACATCAGGCTCTGGCAAGAAGCCCAAGGCCTGACTGGCTTTGTACATTTTATTTATTAAAATACTCTGGAAACAGATTAACTTCCTTTGTGCCTTATTTATTATTGTTTCACATGCCATCAAGAGAAATAGCATGCACACTGATGAATATACTGAAGGTGGCCTACTTCCAGTGTAATGGAACCATAGATGCCTGTCATTTAGCTTCTGCAATGCTACTTCATGAAAGACACCTTTTTGAACTCCTATAGCAAAATAACAGTAGGGAGATGCTTGCATGAGGAATCAAGGAGCTAATCTTTTTCTCCTAGATTGATGGCTGATACTGCTTTTGGACTCCAGTTCTCCGTTATTTATTTTGAGTGAGGTCTACAATATGAATATCAAACTACAAAAGAAGTTCAATTTAAGCTATAAACCAATGCAGAGATGAAAGAGATGAAATATTTATATTGGAAAGAGATGAAATATTTCTATTGGAAAGTTTTTCTATGCATTTCCCATTTTAGTCTGTCCATACAGGTTTTCCTTCTGAGATATTAATTTCTGCTACCTGGTTCTCTAACTTTATGTGCATGAGGTACATAAGGAAAAGTTACAGGAAGCACTTGCATGGTGGTGGAAAGCCTCCACTGACCACAGGAATTCTGCCCTCATCCAGAGATTAGCAATACTTAGAGTACAAATTCCAAAAGATGTAATGTAGAGTGCTATATTTGGACTTATTCCAAAAGTCAAGTCACTGCCAAGCATTTGTCCTAACAGCAGGCTTAGTTATTCTCTTTTTTATATCATAGATAGATGTATCATACTTTCCTTAAGTGAAAGCACAATGACTAACGCAAGGTAAATCAAATTTTCCTGTTTACAACCCAAACAAAACAAGGAATGTGACCCCTAAAAGTGATGAAGCTGCATCCCAGTAGGAACAAATTAGTTCCTGACTGATTTAGAGTACGTATCAAGATTTCAGATGCCTCTTCACAATATAAGTGCTGCTCAATTTTCACACTTGCAAATGCATAACCTTCTCATTTATACACAACTGCTCACACTTCAGGTATCTGCCTCAGCCTTTGTCTGTTCCTGAATCTTTAGCATCATTGTAATTTAAATATTTGGAATTATGTCCTTTTTTAATTTCCTTGATAATTCTTTCTCTTCAGTGGAATTTACACTCTTTAAATACCGTATCAAACCTATTGTGGCTGCTTTATGAATACAGTGTGTTTAGCTCTTATGCTGCTTTTTCTTCTCAGAAATCAATCCCGCCTGGTTTGCAGTCATTTTAGTACTTCTCTCTCTGAACTGTTTACCTAGAAAACCTCTCAGAGCTGTCCATATATTTCAGATATTGAGATGCTTGGAACTGAGCACAGAATTCCTGACACGACCTCATAAGAGCTATGCAGAGATTAACATTTCATTTCTGCATGACTTCATGCTTTAGTGCAAGCAGGCAAAACCCACTTTTCATTATCCCCTGAGATGCACTGAATGAGTTCATCTGCAATTTACTGTCCACAATCACCCCAAGGTCTGTCTTACTATCAGTCCTTTGCAAGTTTATCTTTTGTATAGAATATTGCGATTCAAATCAGTTCTTTCATGTAGGAAGGGACTGAATTTTCCAGAAAGTGGTATTTTTCATCTAAATTCACTATGGTTTTAATAATATTTATTTCTCCTTATTTTCTGTATAAATACTGTGACTTCTTACTGTCCCCTAACCCCACAAAATATCACCAAATATACTTGCAAAATACTGATGCATGTCATGAGCATCATCCCAAAACTGGGCCCATTATGGAAAATGTGGTGCAAACACAAAGTGGTCGGTAATTTCCACCTCAGTTGCCTGCAGCCTACACATAAGATAGGCTAGAAGAGTTAAGAGTTGAGCTAAATGTGGTGGGCTGACCTTGGATGGCTACCAGATGCTCATCCAGCCACTCTCTTATTCTGCCTCTTCAACAAGATGGGGAGAGCAAATAGGATGGAAAAGGTTGTGGCTTGAGATAAAGACAGAGAGAATGCTTATCAGTTACTGTCATGGGCAAAACAGACTGAGAGGGGGAAACTGGTTTATTTGCTTCCTCCTTCATTCCTGACTCTTCTACCTACTTCCACCCTAGCAGAGCAAGGGGATAGGGAAGGAGGTAGAGGTCAGCCCAAACAGCAGCTCTCTGCTGCTCTTTCCTCCTCACAGTTTCCCTGATCCTGCATGGGTTCTCTCCTCTTCTGCAGTTCCTTCAGGAACTTGCTTGCTTGGAACTGGTGTTGAAGAGAACAATTCCCCTCCTCTCCTCACCAAGGCTGCCATGCAGACTCCACTGCCAGCATCTCAACAGAGACACCCAGTGTACTAAGAACCAGGCTAAAAATATGAACAGTATAATGACAGTGGATGAAATATTAGCATCTAGAGATTTTCTTGGGTTTTGTGGGGTTTTTTGGGGGGTGGATTTTAGTCAGAAAATCAAGCACAAACTGGAAGCAGGAAGAGAAGTCTGAGAAAGAGGATAAGTGAGAAAAGAAAATAAAAGAAGTAAAAAGAAGAAAGGTAATTTAATGGAGATCTTGTGAAGGTCTGAGTAGACAGGATTTGGACCAAAATGTTAATCAGGAAAGGAAGGAGAATGATACATCCACCTCCTTTAAGAAAAAAAAAGGAAAACTTCATCCCCAGATGTGAGTGCTAAAGAAAGCAGGAGGTGGCAAAGAAAACTGGTTTGCATTCTTAAATAGAGCAGCTATGAGCAAGTACTTGCTATAATAACTGGAATAAATAGCCTCCATTACAGAAATGTATGTTTTCCCAGCTGCTGTCCATCACAGTTGATAGCTGTTCCCTTCAGATTTTCAAGTCTTTGTAGCCTACACATAAAACCAGGTACTTTATTAAATTTCACCTGTTTGTTCCCTTTTAGAGATAAAAGTAAATGTACTTTGCCAGTATCATTCATGTTAGTATGCCCATGTGCTCATGAACCACCTAGGTATTCCTTACAAATAAAATGAATGCATCTCTATGGGGTGTTCTTTGGATAACTAATGTGTCAACTATATAGAAAACTCTATTACAACGTCTTCCAGGCATGATACTCCCACTCTCAATAAGCATTTTCAACAGCTCTTTTTTTATTCTTTTATTTTTATTTCTATCCTAGTCCTGCATTTCTTTCTGCTCTGCTTGCTACCCTTTGTTTGAACAAGACTTTCTCTCTGACAGCTCTCCACTCCTTGGTTCTTTGTGTAGGCAACCTGAAACAGGATTAACAGATGTTCCAGGCTTAGAAGGTGTTTTTCAGGACTGGTTGATCTTTTCAGCTCCCCAGAGGTAGGTGTTTCTTGGATAAAAAATCATATAGGAATATGAAAGTGGGAGGAACAATATCATAAGGCTCTTTTATGTCATCAGGCAAGAGTATACATGTAAAGTCACAATTTGAAAGATAAAATGCCTTGTAGATGGAATGTGACTGGGAAGCCTGGAGCATTACTCTTATTCCTGATCCCAGATTTGTAAAAGGTATTTTGGGCTGCTTAATGATAGAGACAGTAGTACCACATTTAGATTTAGATTGTTCTAGTGGCTGTAGAGAGAATAGTGGCTTAATCAAACTAACTTTTTTCCCCTTTCATTTCTTTATGGAGCAGAAGTCACCTGTGACTTTAATTGTTATCCTTATTTGTTTTGCCTTACAAGCTAATATAATACATACAACACATTTCATAGTGAATCTCAAAATAATGAAAAAATCGGTTTTATTATCCCATTTTACCAGTGAAAGAACTCATGTGTGCAGCATGGAAGCAATACATCCAAAGATAGGCAGTAGAAAAGTAATACATTGAGGCATAAATGTGCTTAGGTATAATTATAAAAATAATAATGCGGGTCTATTAATTCCTCATTGTCACCTGCAAGAACTAAAAAACAAAACAAAAAAAAGCATTGCTATTATTTCATAATGCACTTTCAGGTTTATTACACTTTATCTATATTCCCAAGAACTGAGATCACATCAAAAACCACATCTTTCTGGGGGAATATAAAGCTCAAGTCCAGGAACTGGTAATGCATACCACACTGCTGCAGGCTATGTATGTAATTCTGTACGTCATGAAGGATTAATGGTATTATTATTTATATTCACTGTAATAGTAATTGTACATCAATTTAATGGTGGATAAGTAGCCATTGGCTTCTTCATCTTAAGCATTAAGGATGTTGTTTACCATCTCTCATTTTTACACGGTGTTGCTCTGTAAAACAAATAGTGTAGGCAAGAAAGACATCTTGAAATATATATGTGTATTTTCAAAGTACAGCAGGGAGAGGGAAGGTCACTGAACAATGTAATTGATGGCAGCAGCAAAATGGTTCCTAACCTGCAACGTTGCTAGACTGTGTTGATCACAAATGCCAAATCAGATCAAAGTATAGAAATGCAAGGTAACACCCTCTATTGTTCACACTGATTGCATCGAAGGATATAGAATGCAAATTAGGAAACCTTTGATGAATGCCAAAAGAAGTACAATAAAGTGTTTGATTTCTCTTTCCTAGCAGAAGCATATACTGCGTTACCCAGCTAATCAAAATGTGCAGTGCATATTTCAGCAGATTGAAATCAATTGTAACATGAGATAGCCTTTTATTTTATTCATCTTGACTCTACTGAGTGATTACTTTACCTTCTGCTGTTCAGCAACTTTTAGAATAATGCACAACTCACTGGACTTACTTAAAGCTTGTGTGTTGAATCTTTATTGAAGGTATTTACCATTAAATGGTGGTGCAGAAGGCTGCAGCCTCATACGCTTCCTTGGAGGATATGTGGGTTGCAGCTTCACCAGAGGAAGCTGATTTCTGTGCCTGATACAAAGTTTGCACATTGATGGAATCACATTCTTTATCCTCATGTTAGAGAGCAATGGCTATACCATTTTAACATTGCTGCCAGCCAATTAGTGGAGCGCCATTGATCATGTAGTTTCACAAAAGGCCAACAGGCTTCCCACATTGTAAAACAAGCATAAATTTCATAAAATTTATGGCCAAATTACTGGCAGCTGAGGTTCACTGTGAAATGTAGTCAATTAATGTGATCACTGTAAATCATGGTTACAGCTTGCTATGTAAATAACAGTTTATAACAAACATAAATAACAAGTGACTCGGTTTAGCAGTGGCACAAACTGTTGTTGATGGTCCACCTACTGAAGTGTGGAAATGAAAACAAGGTAAATATACAGCAGAAAAAACCTGTTTAACCACTAAGGCAATGTTTTAAGTGACATACAAACAAATGACACAGTACAAAGTGGCAGGCTGACACAACTTTACCAACCAAAGAAACTCAATGACAGAGAAAAAAAAGAAGTCAAAAGATGTACAAGAATTAATGAAGTGAGATACATTTCGAAACAAGTTTCTAAACAAATGTCTATCAACAGTCTTGAGTTGTACTCACAGGTCTCATACCCTCTTAAATTTACTAGTCTATCACAGTGACTCCTTACAGCACAATAATTGTTATCTATTTTTTCTTTTGACTGCATACCACCCAGTGAAGTTAGCAATCAAAATTCAGAGCTTTGAATTCAAATTCTACCTTGCTATAATGAGGTGAATGACATTTCCCTAGAAAATTGTGTTCTTATTTTTTAAAGAACAGCATGCACAAGATCCAAACCTCTCTACAAAATCAATGTATTTACTTGGGCAAATATTACTGATCATGTAAAGTTAACCAAGTATTGATTTTTTTTTCTGTCACTGATGGAAATGTAATTATGCCACAGGTGTATCTAGTTAATAAAAATTAAGAACCGTACAAGTAATAATGGTAAGCAGTTTGTGCAAGTTCTCAGTGTTACTCATCTCAAAGTTTGCTTGTTTTTAACTCAGTACAGAGAGGGTTTTAACTCTGGTGTAGAGTGCAGAAGTTTTTAAGGAATGGGTTTGTATTTCAGAATGCGAAAGTTCAGGATTGTTCAACAAGGTTCTCTGTTGTAAAGAAAGCTAGAGCAAGTACATGTGCAGGTTCATCACCAACAGCTCTGTTTATAAGCCTCAGCAAGGGCTCCCTCATCCTTTTTGCTCAGGAGCTGCTTTTAGAGGAGGCTCTTGCTATTCAGCTTCCACCTCAGCTGTTTTGCAGTTGCGCTTGTGCTGCAGGGAGATGCTGGCCCACGAGGAACTCTGGCAATTAGATACAAGTAAAAATTCCTCACCAAGAAGGTAGTTAGACATCATGGCAGGTTCCCTGCACAGAACCACTGGACAGTGTTAAATTTCTGTCTTCAGAGATGTTTCAGAGGTCAAATGAACAGAGCTCTGAGCCAAGGACAATGTCATGCTGCAACCTGGAAGGTGACCTTGATTTGAGTTGGAGGAGGTGACTTCCAACCACACTGATACAAAAAAAAACAAACGTGTGTAAATTAAAGAGAAAACTCGAGGCAAGACCCTTGTTTCTAGCATTTGGTTTTAAAAGGAACAGACAACTAATCTGATAATGGCCTAAGAGAGGCACCTGGGAATCTGCCACATTTCTCTCTTCAGTGGAGCTTTTGTGTTTTAAGCCCTTCAGTGTAGGTGATGCTCAGTATTTAAGTGTAATTAGTTAGATAACTACATCAGGTTTGTCGTTTCAAAGCCAGAGCAGAGTACTTTAAAATTATCTTTTGCTATACCTAAGTCTTTCTGTAGATCTGAAACTTAACAACTTAATAGCATTCTAAAATAAAGTAGAATTAGCAACACCAAAACTAACAAAAAAGGGCTCAATTAGGAAAATTTGCTGTTTAAAATTGTTGGTGATTCTTTATATGTTGAATATAAGCCGTATGAATTAAATTCCTAAGAACAGAGGAAAAGAGAACTTGAAAAGCCTTAGCTGGTAGCAGGCATCAAGCCCTGCTATCACGGATACCACATTTTATAATCTCCAGTTTAAAAACAGCTGAATTTTTTCATCCTAGTATTCTCGGAGAACAGATCCAAAATCTGAGTGCTCCACTGGTCAGTAACATTAAGCTAATTTTCAGCCTGGATTTATTCATAGCCAGTTTATACTAACCTGTTCTTTTGCCAAAATGATGCTTTAGTTTAAACTGTGTTCCTTCTTTCTTCAGATATTTATAAACGAACTCATATCCCTTCACAACTTTGCTTGGCCAATCAAGCTAAGCTCTTCTATTAAAGGTAGAATCTTCTAACCACCTTAGCAGCCCTTGGCCTGTCCTGTTCCAGTCTCAGTTTATCTTTCTGGAATATTTCTGATTAGGATTTTGCACATGAAAGGTCTTATCAGGGTCTTACACAACAGTGCTACCACTTCAGTTTTTGCAAGCTCTTTGATTCAATTCTGAATCAAATTTTGCATTTTCAGAACTGAATCCCCTTGGCAGCTCTAACTCAGCCAATGGGTCACGTAGGACACCTGAATATGGCTGTTTGTCACCAAGGTTAAACTAAAGCTTCCTGCTATGGATTATCAGTGCTGGAATTTTGTGCTTTTTAATTTCATCCCTTTTTATTACTTCAGTTTTAAAATAGATTTTTATTTTGTTTGTTTTGGTTAGGTATTATTATTATTTTATGAAGTCTACAATCTTTTGCTTTGATAATAGCTTCCAATTTTTGTTTTAGTATTTCATCAGTGCAATATTGTGTCACAAAAGCAAATATTCAGTATGAAAGAGCTGAAAGGCACTCTCCTTGGAGCCACCTCCAGCTGTCCTATTTCTCAAACTTTACTGTTTCCAGAAAGGCTGGTTCTATTAGTTATCTGAATAGATAATCAGTTTTATCAAGTTATCTATGGGTTAATTTGACATGACAGTCTTAACATTGATAATCCACACATAAATTGTGGCAGGAGAGGTTTAGATTGGATATTAGGAAAAACTTCTTCACTGAAAGGGTTGTCAAGCATTGGAACAGGCTGCCCAGGGAAGTGGTGGAGTCACCATCCCTGAAGGTATTTAAAAGACACATGGCACTCAGGAACACGGTTTAGTGATGGACTTGGCAGTGTCAGGTTTACAGTTGGACTCAATCTTAAAGTTGTTTTCCAACCTAAATGATTCAATGATCTCTTTCCACCTTAACTATCAGGACTCTAATTATGATTTTGTTCTTCTTTTCTTCTGTGCTGTTCATTTTCATACCCTTAAGAAAATGCAATTCAGCAATTCTCCTTTTATCCCCTTTCTTTCTGCTCCCAAGACAGGTTCTTGCTGATTTGGTCTTTCTGAAGATATATTCCAAAGTTATATTTAAGGATACTTTTTTTTGTCTTACTTAAATATATATCATTGGTTGGCTGACTTCAGTGGACTCAGGAGCCCTATTGTAATTGAAATTCTTACAATATTGTTATACCAATTAAGAATAAAGCATTGCTGTGATCTTGTATTTTTCTGAAGAAACAGCTCCCCCAAGACCTCAAATATATGTGTTTCTTTTCACGCAAAGTTCTGTCAAATTCAGCAAAAATTACTGTGTTTTAATTGAGAAAAATAGTAGTCTATTTTGAATGAGTACTGCCCATTTATAAATCATTACTACAGGCACAAAATGTCCATTTATTTTTGTTAGTGCTAAATGAAAGGAGAAAAAAAACATGTTTTCTCAAGAAAATATAAAAATGTGCCGTCTGTATTAACAACATGTTTATCATTACATAGTTTGCCTGATGTCAGTAAAAATCTAAACAAATCTATCATTATTACATGTAGAGGTTTACAGCTTAGGTCATCTGTCATGGTAGGTGTTATTATACACTAAAGGTCAGATCCATATCAAGAAAATGGGAAGCTTATTTTCTTTCCATCTTATTTTTTAGTAGTTCAGTTGCTTCAGTCTGAAGTGTTTAATGTGGACTCTTGCAATTTAATTATTCATGATAGAGTATACACTTTTCAAAAGTTTACTGAAGGTAATATACAAAGGATAATGAAGCTTAAACTCAAGAGGGCAGCTGGTAAAAAATTACTCTCTTCAGATTCACATGAGGCGAGGGTATTGCCCTGTGATGTTTAAAGGGAAGAGGAGTATGTCAAGAGGCTAGAAATAGACAACCCATTTTAAAAACATGCAGGCAATGAACAGTGGCTTCCATGTTATGCCCAGCTAAGAAGAGTTCACTTGTGCTATATGAAAAAGGACAATTAACGATTAAGTATATAAATGCCAGCAGACAACTGATCATGCTGCAAATCGAGATATATGCACACTTTGCAGATTAGTCAGCTGTTTGTGCAGTTGCTTGTTGCCTATGGGACTCCAGAGGATTAATTACACTGTGGCAGCAGGCCTTTTTGTTACTTGGTTTTGTCTGTACAAGTAATTGAGTGTGCAGCTACAAACAGCACATGCTGCTGTGACCATAATAAAGACAGACAGCAAGAGACAGGCATGGCATGAAAGCACAGCCTACAGACCACAGTGCCATCCCAGGAAGGGGAACTGCAGAGCAAATCGTACATTTTCCCTGAGTCTAAGGTTCACTTCTGTTGCCCCAAGACAAGTTGCTCTGGTTAATTGAAAGCTACTTACGTAAATGGAATAATAAAGAATTCTAGATGGTGCCAGAATAGTTAGTGTTTTCATCCAAAGCAGAGCACCGTAGGCCAGATTGCCAGCTGCAGTAAATTAATACAGTGCATCTACATTGACAGCGAGATGAACCAAATGAGGATCTAAGGAGCTGAGTTTAGGAGCTATGACTTTGAATCAAGCCCAGAGTATTTTAAATTTTACTTAATTTTTTAATGAATGCTTGTCATGAGGGTATTGGTAAGCTTCTCTGCTTACCAATCAGATCCAGGGTGAAAAAAACCCTTATCTAAAAATGAAAAGGTTTTTTTTAAATAATAATGTTTGTTATTATTATTTAAACAATATGCAAATGTTCCAGCAAACAGGGTCTGACCTTTTGCTATGGTACATGCTAGGTAAATAGGACAGACTGAACTTTCTGGTGAATTTTAACACATTCATAATAAGGGATGATGAATCCATTCTGAGGTTGCTTCTTCTCCCGTGCTCTTTGGATGGCTTTCTGGCTATCCCCCCAAAAGTCATTGACTATGTCATCTATCCATAACATATGTTTTCAGCCTCTCTGTAATAATTTTAAATACTTCATTAGTAAAGCTAGAGAAAACAGATCTTATATTGGTTAATAAACTTAATGTAACTATCTGTTTGCCTTTTGCTACTTGCAGTATAATTTTGGGCTGGAAGACCTTATACTTTTGGTAGTCTCAATTTGGGTAAGGAAGTATCAATAAGAGCTGTAGAAGAGGTATCAAAAGATCCTGAAAATCCTGGGGATCCTGAAATTGACTGGAAGACATTCAGTTTTCTGGAGGAATGACTGAAGGAAGACAGGCATGCGGCAGACAGTGAAAAATTGCTGAGTGTTCGAGTGATGAAATAGCAGTAATTGACTGAAGGAGAGAGGCTACAGCATCCTATCAGATGGAAACATGGCTCATGAAAAGTATTAGGCCCATAGTCCTGTATTTGAAAGTAGATTCTGGAGTTTCTGTTCTTGACTCTTCAAAGGCCAGTAATACCTTCTGTAGAAGATATCAGTATATTTTCCTACATAAGTTGCCACAGCAATTCTAAAACCATGTGAGTTACCCACACTTGGACATTCCAGAAAACTGGCAAGATTTTGATGGTCTCTGCTTTATTTAGTACATTCACCAATGATACGCTAGAAGCCATTTCTGGGTTCACATCTGATAGAATAACACCTAAATGGCTTTAAAGAACTGTTATTCCAGAATCACGAGAAATATCTGAACAAGAAACGACTGCCGCAGATGACTATGGCAAGAAATCTGTGTTAAAAACAAATACCACACTGAACATGAAAAAATATTTCTATCAATAGCCTGCTTAAATTCAAACTCACTGAGAATAACTTTTAAGAGTCAAAGCTTAAACTAGTGCAACTAGGGGACATACTAGATGAAAATTTCATGTAAACCTAAATAATTTCTGCTTTTCATCTTTTGAACTAGCTGCTGAATAAACAGGAAGAATCAGTGGAGATCCAGTGTGGAAAGAAGGCAGGCTGGTGCTCTTCTGCTGCTATTCTGTTAGCAAATGCGCTGTAGCCAAAACCTGACCAAATCAGATTAAAAATAATAGTTTTATCATACTGTGGTTGTTATCATAAGCACATTCAAAGCACTGTGATTAATATTGTCAATTCTCTAGGCAATCTTTTTTTCCTGAAATTCATTACATGAATCAATTAAAGAATTATATGATACAAGAATTATCTAATTTTATACTAGTCAGAGATTCTATGATTCTATAATTAGGTTTTACTGGCTTAACAGGAAATTAGAACAGGAGAAAGTCATTGTCAAATCTAAGGGATGAACAGGCTTCAAGTTTCAGGTTCAGCCTTTTCACATCTCAGGTTCCCATACTGCCTTTGGAGAAATTAAACAAATTCAGCCATTTCCAGGGCATCTGTGGACCCAGTAATGTGGTGGAGATTGCTGCATGGAGGTCTTTGTGTGTTGACTGCCATTGACTCAGAGGCCACTGTCTGACTCAAGAGTATTTAGATGTGTTCCTGTATTTTGTACTGATAGATTTGTCTATATGAATAACTATAAAAACATTTTACTCCAATATTTGCTCCAATAGGTACTAGAAGCATATCCCATGATGCACAATACTAGGATGTCCTAAAAAGAGATGATAGGAAAGAGGATCTGACTCTTTCTTTCTGATATAAACTCTCAATTGTAAATCTCCACCAACCTTTGTAATGCTGATTTCTGTATAGCTTCTGTACAGGTCATGTCAATTCATGGGCTTGCTGTGCTGTTCTCAGTGTTTTGTTCTTCCTTAATGGACAGTATTTTTCTGAAGTCACACATTGAACAAATACAATGACCGTTTCAAGTACAGTCCTCTTTCTAAGCAAAAAAAAAAAAAAAAAACAAAGAACTGACATGTAGAAGGTTGAACTAGTTCTTCTGATGCTGGAATCATGAATTGGACAATCATAACATCAATTTTTCTCTGAAAAATTAAGCCACCTAACATTTGCTCCACAGAACCTCCTAAGTTATAGCTTCTGTGTACACAGTATTTCTGAACCACTGAAAAGCATGCAGATCACAAAACCTTCCATAATAGTAACTCAGACATTTGAATTTCACATTATTGTCCCTTTATTTTTTTTTTTTAACTGTCTGAAATGCAAAATGATCTTCAGTTTGGCATAGTGATAATGACTTAGAAGGTTAGATTTCCAGTATGACCCTGGGCCAACCACAGATTTTCTTCATCTTAATGCCTCTTCTCTAAAGTTTGTGCAAAGTTTGTGTAATAAAGTTGGTCTTTCAGAAGCTGAGAAAAGCAGTCTCTGCTACTGAACAGTATGTAATCTATCAATCATCATGAAAAGTCTGTATTTATAAATAAAGTAGCCATACACTATAAATGGCCTTTGCATTCTGAGTTCCTTAAAGTCTTGGGGGTTTTTGTTGTTTTGGGGTTTTTTTGGTTTTTTTTTTTTTGTCTTTGCCCAAATGTTTTATGTCCTCTGTAATCAATTTCACTAAAGGAAGTAGACAAAGAATTGTCACATGAAGTCTGGCAGCAAAGAAATGAAAAGCATCACACTGCAACAAATTTTCATCTACTTTATAGGCTAGGTATAAAGAGATATTATAACAGGAAAGAGATGGTATCTAATGTACTGTGAAAAATAATGTCAGGAAGGACAGTTAAAAACTCTTCAGAGCCCTTTTCTCTACATTGGAAAGGACTTTTACTGATTCAAAGGCATATGCTTTTTCAGCTGCTTCTTACAATGCCTTTGCAACACTGTCAAGCAAATATTAAGAAATATTGTATCTGATTAAAATTATTTTTACATGAAAACTATTTTCAAAACTAGCAGAATATGATCTATTTATAGGCTACACATTTCTAAAGAGTTGTATAGTGTTCTACTGCTTTAATAACAATAACTAACCATCTCACCTGGAAATGATAAATTTTTATTTCATCTCCCACTTTTTACAGTTACTAAAATGTAATTCCCAAAAATTACTTCACTTCAGTAGCTTCACAAGCTGTACCTGCTTGAGTATTGATCCTTCTAGAAATATTTCAGGTGTCTAATTCTTTCATTGGACAAAATACAGTGTCAGCTGCAATTTTCATAAACTGGAAGCAACAAAAACCTTAGTACCCTTCTTCAGTTTTTGATTATGTAGCTGTTCTCAAAGCTGCAACAAAGTCAATCATCAAAGCAGCAAAGCTACACAGAGACCAATGAAAACTACTGCAACAAAGAAATCTACATTAAATAAGTAAGTAGTGAATTTCGGCTAGTTTTGTAGGTCTTGGCTTATAACAAATGGCATCAAGCATAGGGGCTTATAGTGAGGAAGCATAATAATTAGAAGACTACTCGGAAATGTAACTGGGTTCAGTTAGATAACAAATGCAAGCGTTTCTGGCAGAAGATCTGAAGGGAGGTGGTTAATGTTATCATCCACTCTCCTCCGCTTTAAAGTGCAAGGCTTTGATTAGTATTTTAGAGGTGTAAGTTTAAAAATTCACACATTATGAGATTTCACAATGTTACAGATTCTTTTTTTCTTTCCTACAAGCCTGCAGCCCCATATATGTGATATCTTCTAGTTTTGCTCTCTTAAATATGTATTACACAAACACACATACATGCACAAGAACATGTATTTTTATAATGTGTTCTCTGTGGTTATTCATAAAGATACTCAAGGGAGTATCTGGTTCCCATAGGCCCTTGGAAAGTGTCTGATGGCAACAATCTCCCAAGTCCGGAAGGGTGGCCTATGAATGATTTTGAAGAATCTGTCCTGTGCCACTCCATGAATAAATATTTCAGTAATCCACAAACTAAGCTTAACAGAAGTCCACTCCAGAGTACCTTTTAGCAGACCTTAGAGTCTTGGAATGATTTGAACCTAATTCTCTCATACCAAGAGTAAGTGCTTTACTGTCTGGAGTGTGGAATCAAACAGAAGGTATTTGCTTCTTTACATATACAACACATTATTTTCCATGGCTATTAGTGTCTCACACCTACCTATATTCTTCACTCTAAAATATTTTTTAAAAATAAATCTACACTGTTTCTTGTATGTTTTAAGGAAAAAACAAATCTTTATTTTTAATAATACTTTCTCAGCGAGCTCTGTGAAGAAATTAAGTCACCTGGGCTTGTGCTAGAGAAAACTCAGTTGTGTTGTGATAAATGACAGAGGATAATTTCACACATTTAAAATAGATATACCCCAGAGTATGTGATTTCTGTTTACCTCAGCTGTTTTACCTAATGGCTCCATTTAACATTAAAAAAGATAAATAAAATCTCTTCAGTTAGTACTGTTGGACACGCTAATCGAGAATCATACTCTTCAGTGGTTTTCCTTATTACATTTCATATATGTCTGGATATGTACCTACATGAGCTAATGTTCTGCAAAGTACTGTACTTTTTGTCTTGATTATTGGCAAATAGTTTGAAAATACTGAGCACTGAAACCCCTGAGAGCAGGAGAATATCAATAGCCAGAGAAGAACAACCTGCATGTTTGCAATACAAAAGAGGGATATTGATTTCTGGGGAGTTCACCCAAATTAATTGTGCCAGCCAATAAGAAGCCACCATCAATTATTTGTTTAGCTTGAAAAGCATGAGCGTTGTGAAAAACAGACTTCTCCACAGTAAAAGAAAATGCACACATGTAGAAGAAACCTGCACAGTCAAGCATAAATAATTGTGAAGAACTGCAGCTATATAATTGTTTAAAACAATTTTATTTTAGTAAAACAGGGTAAAATGGATGGAAGAAAGGAAATTAATTAATCAACAGGGAATCTAGTTGTAAATGAAAAAAACATGTGTGTATTAGGAATTTATGAGTAATACACAGCAAGATAAAAAAATGTATCAGAATATCTTACTGATAATTGGTTTGACATCACTCAAAATGAAAAGAAATGAAAATTTTTGATGATGATTGAAAACAGTGAAGACCAAAAGGCTGAAACAAGCCGAATTGATTTCCTATGAAGGGAAGAAAGGAGAGATTCTTTTTTTTGCCAAAATCTACTATACACACAGCCAAAAGAGGCACACAAAAGCACTTTCTGCCTTGGAGAAAATGGGGAAAGATAGAGATCAGTTATAAGGAAATCATCCAGAGATTGCAAGCCTGTTCCAGCTTTCTATGAAACAAGAACTGGACTGGAGGGAAACCATGTCATCTTAAGTGGGCTCTGGAAACCCTGTGCAGATGTCAATGAAATAAAGACTGATGTCACAGATGATCAGCATATCCACTGCCAACTTCAGCTGGTGTTGGTACATACTGATTTACCAACGCTACCTTTACTGGAAGAATTGTCTCTGTATTGCTCCCAAAACCTGAAAATTCTGTAAAAGCAAGTTGAGTTGCAATGAGAAAAAATGGTTTCATCCAACAGTTCAAATGTTGACTTAAAAAAGAGATTGTTTCATCTAAGAGTAATATGTGTATACTCTATTGCTCTTGAAAAAAAAATACAACTCAACAAAACTGCTTGCAGTTAAGATATATAGGAAGCTAAACAACAGCTAGATATAGTTAATTTGTTCCTGGTTACTAATTTAGCTGAACTTAATATATCTTGAATTCAGTGTCCATAGCAGTACAATTCCAGTACATTGATCTGATTAATGATACCATACCACAGCATAAACCTTGGATTTGGTGTGTCTTTTAAAGACAAAATTAAGGAACTGGGTTTTCTAGCAGCTCAGTAGCAGCCCATCAACAAGAAACTAGGTTTCTCAAGTTATTCGTTTTAAAAAGTTATCCCTAAAAGTGGGAAGTTTTTAATTTCTCTCAGTGCATTTTCATTTGTTGCCATTGTGGATAGTTCTTCAAAAGAAAATGCAATCCAATTTAATATTCTGTGGCATAATGTATGCATTCATCTAAAGGAAGACAAAAAACACCATTACCTTATGTGATACTGCAGCCAATGCCAAAGGCAGAAAGATATAAATGTAACATTTTTTAAAAAAAATTATTTTAATCATATAGCTTCCATGCAACCACCAGAAAAGCTACTTTAACTGAGCTTTCTCCATAGAATTGGATCTGAATTATCTTGATGAGAAATTCAACATACTTTGAAACATCTGTTTCAGGAAAATCAGAATTTGCAGTTCTTGAAATACCTCTGGTAAGTGAAAATGCATATCAGTTTTCCACTGGCAAATGAAATACCTTAGAAGACAGCATGGATTACTGACTTAAACATATAGAAATCAAACTATAACATAGTTTCACATTTTGGAAAAAGGTATGCTTCTACTTTACTCACTCAACTCAGGTATGGATGCAACTATAAATCTATGAAATAAAAACACTGACACCCAGAGGTAACTGCAATAAAATCCAAAATATTCTATTGTTTGCTTTAATAAAAGGGTCACTAATGGCAGTAAAAAATATGTAGTTCTCCAGCACATAAAAAATGAATCCCATGATCCTACAGTTTATAGGACAAGACTTGGCAGATCTTTCTATAATACAGCATGGGTAGTGCATTATAGCACCTTTCCACTTAGGTGTATATGTGTCCGCAGGCATCCTTTTTGTTGAAGATATAGATGAGGAGAAAACAATAAACCTATAGATAGATCTGGAAAAAATCATCCCTTATTAGGAAAAGTAAGCCCCCTTACAGCTGTAGTACTGCTATTCCTAGGCTGAGCTTTCCCAAACTCTCTTCTGTGGTTAGATATAAATCACACCATATCTGTAATATGTCATCATTGAAAAATAAGATCTTACTTCAGAAATCAAACAACTACATCTTTCAAGGTCAATGGAAAATCTCATGTTGTTCTATCTGGTTTTCGACTCAAATGAGATAACTACTTCTGAAACTAAAACACAGCAAATCCCAAATGATCAGAGTAGGAATGGAAGTGCAATGATTAGTTCCCAGTTCCGAGGACTGGAAATCTTAATGATCTACATTAAGAAAAAAAAATCTCACTTCTCTTCCTCTAAGCTTCACTCTAACAACTCACAGTCACACAAGACCACACATACAACTGTAATCATGACTTTGTTCTGGACAGAGCACATTATCAGGGTATTGTAATAAGAGTATAATGATCTTTCATAAAATGAGAGTAAGCATAATTTCATGTGAAGAATCACATTCAAGGGAGCAGTTAGTGTGTCAGTGATTACTTTTTTCTTTAGAAATGATCATTTGATGTCATTTAATATGATGGACAATAAATGTGGGTCATATTCCAAATGACAAAAATATGTTCTGAGTGCCTATTTAGAAGTGAGTAAAAGGTTTATGCTTGGCAAGGTGAACAACTATCTATTGATTGCTAAAGCACTGAGAACCAACATGCTTTTTTTTCTCAACAGTGTGTCTGATAAGCCTCTATGTTTCAAAATTCAAACTTAACTTTCCATCTTCACATAAAAAATACATGTTGCTTAATTAAACATATTTGAGCCTCCTAAGAATTGTTGTATACTGGTTGACACAATAAATATTTCATAAAGATTTACTTTTTACTTTCACCTTTATATTTAGATATGTGTAAATCTTAGATTTAAGCAAGTAAGGAAAGCAATGTACTTCACACTCTCTCTGTGATTGAAAAGTCTCAGAGGTTTCAGTGGCAGAGAATTTTTCTTCTAATTCTGCTAAGGACAGTCCTGTATGTATAACCTGTACTTTGGCACTATTTTCACAGAATCACAGAATAATTGCAAGGGACCTCAGGATTGTGTACTCCAACTCCCGTGCTCAAAGCAAGGTCAGCTAAAACAAGTTGCTTGGGGCTGTGTCCAGTTGGGTTTTAACTATCTCCAAGGATAGTTACTCTCCAAGGACTCCACAGCCTCTGGAAAGCCTGTTCCAGCATTCAGTCACCCTCATATTCCGACAGAATTTCTTGTGTTTCAGTTTGTGCCTTTTACATGTTGTTGTTCTGTGACTAGTCACCATTGGGAAGAGTTTGTTAATAACATTAACAAATAAGAACTTTCTCAGTGGGAATGAGGAAATACAAAGTATGTCTCTTAGAAAGAATTGGAATGAAAAATGTAATCTTTGTAGAGAATGAGAATACAGCAACATTGATAAATGGAATCAGCCCAAGAACAGAGCTGAGCTTAATTAGTCTCCTTCACAGTCTATAAAATAGATTCTGTTTTTTTCTAACCCATGTAAGGTCACAGTTGCAGCCTTGTCAGTAATTCTGGGCACCATAGTTAAAGAAAGTCCCTATCAGTTGCAACAAGGCAAGAGGAAAAAAAGAATTATAAGAGGTCTATTAGCAAACCTTCTCAGGAACAACCAAATGGTTTAGTTTACTTAGCTCAAGGTAGAGAAGACAGAAAGACAAAAGAGACAACTGCAAGATTATATTCATGATATACACAATGCATAAATACATGTTTTTTTCTAGAACCAGGGATAACACTCCTGCATCACAGTGAGGAAGATTCAGGTTTGATATTACAGAAAATGTATCTTTTGCAAAGGTAGTGGAGCACTGAATTAGATTTCTTTGGAAACCATCAACTTCCCAGACTGTAAACATATGAAAATATATATTAGGAGTGGCATAAATATGGATCCCTGTTGATCACAGCCTAAATGACCTCTCAGAATTCATGCAGTCCTATGATCCCATAATAATTAAGTTGCATAAACGGGAGCTTATTAATTATACATGCAATTAAATAAAGTTAATCTGTACTGATTTAAAAATAAATTAAGAAACATCAACATATCTCTTGACAAAAATGAAATGAAACACTGTTTAAGCAGAGAAAGGACTAAAACTAATATGGATCCATAACAGTAAGAACCAGAACTGAATAAAATTGTAGAATTATAGCTTATATCATATTTTTCTTAAGAGCTGAACTAGAATTAAATTACTCCCTGAGGAACAGAATAACTGGAATCAGTTCTTTGTTACAGAATTAAAGCAACACTGCTGTGTTGCTGATGCTGACCCAGTATTTTGGGCTTCCTTAATCTATTTCTTCCTAGATCTATGATTTATGACATCTGAGGACTGACCTTTAAATTTCTGCCCTAACAAGCAGGTTTATTTGCACTCCTTAGTAATAAAAAATAAAGGCCTTCAGGCCAGTAAGTATTAACTTCTTTTAGCATACCACATTTTCTCACATATAACCTCCTAGAATTTGTGACAAGCAATACTATTTGAGTTCTAACTAGTTTCTAGTCTTCTAAAACAAATCTAATTTTTATTTTCCAATGTCCCTTATTGTGCTTCATAACAGCTATTTCTAAAGGCAGCAGAAAAAATCCTTCTAAATCAAACTGGCTTCTGAAATGCTCTGAATCTCTTCTCTGCCCAACCTGTAGCCGTGCCTGGGATTGCTCCGACCCAGGTGTAGGACCTTGCACTTGGCATGGTTAAACTTCATAAGGTTGGCATCAGCCCACCTCACAAGCGTGTCGAGGTCCCTCTGGATGGCATTCCTTCCCTCCAGCGTATCAACCGAACCACACAGCTTGGTGTCATCGGCAAACTTTCTGAGGGCGCACTCAATCCCACTGTCCATGTCACCGACAAAGATGTTGAACAAGACAGGTCCCAAGACCGATCCCTGAGGGGCACCACTTGTTACCGGTCTCCAGCCGGACATCGAGCCATTGACCACAACTCTTTGTGTGCGGCCATCCAGCCAGTTCTTTATCCAGTGAGTGGTCCACCCATCAAATTGATGTCTCTCCAATTTAGAGACAAGGATGTCGTGTGGGACAGTGTCGAACGCGTTGCACAAGTCCAGGTAGACGACGTCAACTGCTCTACCCCTGTCTATCAGTTCTGTAGCCTCGCCATAGAAGGCCACCAAATTGGTCAGGCAGGATTTCCCCTTAGTGAAGCTATGCTGGCTGTCACCAGGTGGATAGAAATACAAATACATATATATGTGGATAGAAATACAAATACATATATATGTGGACTTATATGAGAAGAAAATATGAATCTTTATTTTCTCTTTAGAGATACCAAATTGTGTTAATGTCACATCAGAAGTTGAAGACAGTAATTTGATTAGAAGTATTTCTCTAAAGTATTCTAGAAGTCAATATTGGTTTATGTTAGTTGCAGGGGTAGAGGCACTTCTAAGAGAAATCTCAATTGTGTCACTATGTTATTCCCAAATCTTCACTTCTACTCTTACCTTAAAGAGGAAAGAATTTAGGCCACTGAGGTATAGATCAAAGCAATGGGCAATGTGAATTCCTATGGTGAGATGAAATCTCGAAGAACACCATAGCATGTGGGGGGACTTGCATTTATGATGATAGATAGCTTTTTAAAATGAAGATTTACTCAGAAATACCAAAACCAAAGGCACAATTTAAGTTAGAATAAAGGGTTTTGAGCTGGCAGCTGCAACGGTCTCCCGTCAATGTCAATATAATGCAAAAAAGAACATAACCCCCCGTACTGATTATTGAGCTTTTATATTACAGGCAGTGACTTGTTTCCCTTTGTTTAACAACACTAAGTAGCACATGGGTAATGGAGGACTGACAGTGGGGAGAAGACCCCTCATTTCTCTCTGTGGGTGCCTACATCGGGAGGAGGCTGAATAACACTTCTAAGTCTAGACACCATGGTACAAGTCAAAGCTTCAGCACTGTCTAGGTTCATAATAAAATTGTCTGACAGTGTTACTCTACTACGTCAACTACCTTTCTGAAATTTATCCTTTTTATTTTTTTTAAGTACATTTAAGAAATACAAATGGTAAAGATGCAAGAAGATGTAAAATTCATTGAAGCATATTAAATAATTTATTTATAAGCACTAGTATTATGAACAACAAGCCAATACCACTTGACAGAACTGTTCAAGTACTTGAAATTATAACAGTTGGCTTCACTAACATAGTTTAACACAGGCAAAACAACACTTTTCATTAGTTTCATAAAAGGCTAAAGCATTTTGGTGATGTGAAACTAAAGTTATAATAGGAACAAAAGAAAGCAAAGAAACAAGCATTGATTTTCCAAGGTGCTGATCTACCCGTAAGATCTTGTGAAAGCAGTAACACTTTGAACAGATGTTCACCATCCGGTCTCAATATAGCAGTGAATTGTTAGAAAACTTAGTAAGTAAGGTTATTGAACCAATCAGAAGATGCACATACATCCATGTATTTAATGTGCTATATTATGACAATTTTCAAGAACGTGTTAAAAATGAGTTAATATTCTAATTGAATCAATGAGTTATGGAAATGAAATTAAATATAACTAGCCCTTTCTACTACATTTGACCAAAGAAAGTCTGTATTAGGAGAAAAAGTGATCAGATCTGTAAAACACTAAATACCAGAAACAGATAACTTAGGCTTGTAAATATTTGCATTCTAGATGTGACAGTGACATACAAACACAGACCTATAAGGAATTAGCAAGGTAAAATGACTTTGAGACTCCCCAGAAGTTCAGACAAACATGTACACGTTTATTACAGCAGGACTTTTGAAAAATAATTTGCTGGTCTCATCACTCAAGAAGTGCATTCCTGAAAAGTTTAAAATTACTTAAAAAAAATCTAGAGTTTAAGGGAAAAAGAGGCTCATCCAATGACTAATTAAAATGACAGAGGCATTCATCTGACTCATTGGTTAGTCACAGTACTCTAAGCAGTAAAAAGTCTCATTAGTCTTTTAAACATTTATTCCTTATTCTACATGAAATTGATACTTAATCACTTTCCTAGTGTACAGCAGGCACTTATTACACAGGGAAAACTTGGAGAATGAAAAGTTTATAAAATCTCTGTCAATCTCTCCTACATGTTAGGAATGATTCATTATAATGGGCTGTAAGCTGCAGGGTGACTCTGAAAGGAAGCCTGTAATTAACTTTGCTTCATGTTTTATTGATAGCATTTCCTGTTTTCTGAGATCTGATCATAGATCTTGAGCAACATGCAAACATATGGATTATCCTGTGCTTAGGTACCCTGTCCCTGGGGGATATATGCGAAACTAAATATTTTAGACGCAAAATGTACCACATCCCTTGTGATCTCGTCCTGGATCAAGACAGGGAGCAGTGGGAGGAAGAAGGTCTCCGTGAGCAAGGAGCTGCATGGTTCTGAGTTACTGGCTGGGCTTAAACCACTATCTCTGTATACATGTTTAGCTCCTCCCTTTTCTGCAACCTCTTTGATGTTGTTTCTGTCTCACACTTGACAATATGAAATATGGAAGTCAAACTTCTTTTTTACTGTCTTGGGCTGGTATTTACTTGTATCAGTCATGAGCATGCTGATAGATAATATGAAAAAATTCAGTGTCCCTTGCAAACAAACATATCTGTACTTTGAAATGCTATAGATATTATACTTCAGAGAAAATTTGGAGTTGCAAACAATTTGCAGTTACAAACGTGAGGAAAGATTAATGGGTGTGGATGAACCTTCTGGTATCCTGGAAGCAAGTCACCCACAAATTAGGAAAAATATGTAGAGTTTTTGGCAAAACTAAAATCAAATTTACAAAATCCTTAAAATACCATGGACTGTTTAGGAACAGATAGTGTGACAGGCATTTAAAATCCCTCCTGTAAACTGTGTTTTGCTTCATATAAACAACATAAGCAGAAGCTCAGAGACCAGGATCTTTCTCCAAATGGATTTGACCCTTGTCTTCAAATCTGGTATCACATTATTGATGAATTAAGTTTGAAGTTTTATTTTCAGAAAGTAACAATGTCAGCAGGATTACCTATCAGAAGACCCTCTTGTTACATGATTCAGATAGTGGGAGATTAAAAAAGTGGCTTAAATCTTCTACTAGCTGCGAAGAAATATTCTTTTGAGAATCTGAAAAAATCTAGTCCTAACTGTGGCTATGTTTTTCTAATTGAAAGAATTTGCTATGATTTTCAGAGTAATTTTTAAATTGTCATAGCAGTTTTTTGCTGTGAAGTTCTATATCCCAACTCTGCTCGTTATTTCTACACCACTTTAAACTTGATCAACGTTAGAATCACAGGCTTCAATGAAAAAAATTGCTTGTTTTTAATTTTTTTTTTCTTTTGTCTTTCATTTCTGAGCTTCTGTGGTACATCCACTTCATGTTTCTAAGCTTCAATTGCTTTCTTAACTGTAAAGCTTCAGTTTGAGGAGGTCTCTCTAGTGATGAATGAAGCACAGATTAATTGAAAAAAAAAACAACCACAATGCAATCACATAATTAAAGACTCCATTATAGACAGGAAAGAGAGAAATTAAAAATGCAGAAGTACACATATTTCTGATTTTCCTATCTATTAAGTGGTCAAGTTAGCAAAAAATGCTATTCCTTCAACACTATTTTTCTGCCTGTGCGCTTTCTCAAATTCAGACTTGACTAATGATGGAAGAGGAAGCAAACCGGCAGACCATGCTGTGCCATGGACAAATCAAAAAATATGGCCATATAGAGGATCCTCTTAATTAAAACCAAACTGCGAAAATAACTACTAGGTAATGGAAAACCTTCTGCTCAGAAGCACAGGTTGTATTTTGTTTTCACTGACAAACCTGGAATGTGAAAGTACAGACTGAAACACAACTCTGTATACTGGCAGTCACAGGCACTTAAAAACCCATGTTTTAGAAACTCATAGAATGGGTAACAATCATAAAGTTTACAAAAAAATTTCCGTATCTTCCCCTTGTCTTCTAGTTCTTCAGTTTTCATAGCACATTTAATTTGCATTTCCAATCATTCTTCTGCCACTGTGACAGGTACACTCTCATACAAGCTCTTGATTGCATGAGTTAGGGATTTGTGACAATGAGCTGAAAAATGTGAGCCTTGCAATGAAATCCCAAGATGGAAAGCAATGCTGCAGTCTCATATTGGTTCCAAGTCATTTTTCTTGATGTAGTGCAATCATTAGGGATTTTTTTCTTTACTCTTTTCAATAAACAGTTCCCTAGTTTGACAATCTAAGCTGTTTACAGTGACTTTTAATAGCTATCTATCAATAGCTCATCTTTTCAAGCAATTTAAGTCACACAGGCATATATGTCACTCAACTTGTATTACAATCATCTACTCTGAGTTATAAAGCACTGAAATTTTCCTATGAGACAAAACATCTAATACAGTAAAGGCCTAATCTAGTTTGACTAAACTGTCATCTTCATGCAATGGCTCATTAAGTCATGGTAAGAGAGTGTGTAGCCTGGAGGAGTAAGCCCAGGTTTGTAAACCAAGAAATTATGTTCCAAAATTCTGCTTGTACCATAACTTGACCTGTATCTTTAAAATCACTTTAAAAACAAAACAAAGCAAACCCAACCTAAACCAAACTACAAAATTTAGCATATACATGTTTATTTATTTTTAAATATTTTTCTATATGAGGAGAGTTACAGCTAATGTAACTGTAAGCACGTTCCTCACGTAGGCAATATTAAACCAGATGCTAACACATAAATAACTCTCATTGGCTTAAATGGTCCTTAGGATTCCAAAACTGCTGCAGATGTTTTGCATAAAGATGATAAAATAGGACTTTTCTTCTAAGGTTCAACTCTTGGTATCTCTCACATAAAGAAAAATGCTTATATTTTTAGCCTAATATCAAGAGAACAGATATGTGGCTCACTTTGGTCTGTAGATGGAACTCAGAAAAAATGCTAGTAGGTTACTTTTCTCTAAAATTTTAGAAGATGCTTTTACAAAATTTTCTTAGCTGCAAGCAAACAAACAAATGAAAAAGGTTATCCAAATTGATTTCCGTGATTCAAAAACAGAGAACAAAATTACTTCCCATTTGGCCAATGAGGATTTTTTTAGTTAAATAAATATTTCAACTCAGCTCAGCTCCTGAAGTCTTCAAAAACCAGCTATGATATATATACACATACATATACATATAAAATATATGCTAATATATATAAATATATATATACGTGCACACAGAAACATCTTTTGAGCTGTGTTTCACTGTAAAACTGAATGTATCTGGGGAAACTGTTACTCAAATCGATTTCCATTAAAATGCAAATAACCTTCCAAAATATAGTTCTTCACACAACTTTTTCAACCTTCTGATAACCTCTCAGGATTGCTTGGAAAGCAGTCAGTGTTGCAGCCTTTTCTATCCTTTCTCCAAGCCATGGGCTTTTTCTCTTCTATATTGAAAAGCTGAGGGAGATGCTATAATCCGTTCCAGAGCTACTCAGTTGATGCATTTTCCAATTAGCGTATGAACCATCCTCTGAGAGCAATATTTAATTACTGCAGATATTTAGATGATATCATGAGATTCCAGACAAGCCTAAAATATTTTTAAAATTAACGAGGTGACTTCTTTTTTTTTCTTAATTATTAGCCCACTCCCTCTGAAAAGCAAGGTCTCTAAATTAATGTGGTGGACGAAATGTTATTTTTTGCCACCATCAGCAAAAAGATTTTCCTCTATGAGGTTGTGTCAAATAAAAAGCTTAGTAGGCCACTAATGGCCATGACCTGCGGCAGCCTTGTTGTACTGTGTAACTGAATTATTTCCTTTTCAAAATCTCCAAAGTGTGCCGCTAAGAATGCTAGGTCAGCATATGTAGTAAACAAATCACCAATCAGCCAACAACTACTGTACCAGAATGAAAGATCTCTTCCTAGCTTGAACTTCTGGACCTTGAATTTGACCCTGTCTGAGTTTTTGTTATGTTAACAAATTATTTTGATGGTAAAACTGTGAATTTACATATAGGACTGGTGAGGGAAACACATCAATAAGGAATTACTTAAGTAAGTCAAGTTGCTTGACCCAAGCATGCAAGCTCTCTAAATTTATTTCCTTCTCACCCTTTTGTATTGTCACAGAAGTTTCAGCTTCTCCATTCTCCTCCATTAATCTATTTCTACTGATCGCATCAGTGCCCTTGGCAATTTATTCCATATTTCTAGTATTCTTTGCATGAAATAACTCTGCTGGAATTCCTGTTTACTTCTAATTTCAGTTTGTTTCCACTGTTTTTTCAAACAGCAGGTTACAGTTAATTAAAATAAATCTGAAACCAGACATACTTAGTATAGGAAATGTTTGTAAATTTATACATTTTTTTCTTCAACAATATTTTGAAACTGTATGTTATTAATAAAGTTGCACAAATAATTACCCTAAATCTCATAGTCAGGTAATTACAAGAATAAAATGAACATCTGTTATTACAAATGCATAATGCCAAGTCATAATGTGCAGGTTAGGGGTTAACACAAGCAAATTGGACACGGTACATAAACACAAAATAAATTATTGTATGGTAGTGTAATTACATTCCAACCATTATGTTAATTATAATTTATAAAAATTCAATAATTAAAGAAAGCAAGCTCTTTTTTTTTTTTTTTTTTTTTTTTTTTATTTCCCATTCAGATATTTCTGCATACTAAATTATTCTATGTTGGGTAAGGTGGCACTGGACCATATGACAACAGTGCATGATGATATTATGTTCAATATGTAAGAGAAAGCTCAGTCTATATGTTAGATTTGAAAGTAGAAAATCCACTTTTTGACTGTCCAAAGGATTTAATTAAGCATTTATTACCTTACAGATACTGACCCAAAGTGTTACTTTAAAATGTCCTTATTGCAGGATTTAATTAGAATGGGATAGAATTTTTAAGGACAATCTTAGAAAAAAAAACCAGAAAATCCAATCATACAAATACATGGCTGACAAGAATTTTTAGAGATATTTTATGCATTTCCTTTCAGTAAAATACAATCTTATGTATATCTCCCATATATAAAGAGAGACATTTTTAAGAACAGTTTAGATACTGATATACATGCAGACATACTCTGACATGTGCTGATAATGAGAATGAAGATATTTTACCAGGCCATCACCTGAGTAGTCTTTTCTACTCTCACTGTTAGAAGGTTAATCCTAATATATAACCTATTCATTCTGCAGATTAAGTCAATTACCCTTTGTTTTCTATAAGAATAATGGAAGCATTGTCACAGTTGTCATTATAATAATCTTTTCACTAGGATAGTCAAGAGATAAAACAGGCAAAGTCTGTATGGACAGGTAGATTCTTTTAAACTGATACAGTGGGAAAAATACCCAGCACTTTGGTGCAGTATGTTTCTTTATCAGTTCTTAGGAGAAACTGAAATATATAGACCTAGTAGAGAATGAGCAGACATGTTCTTGTTGCTTCCTTCAGAAATTTCTACTTTACATAGAACTTTCTCTACATGTGGTAGTAAAACTTTATGGAGTACTTTGATCAGGCACATTAATACTGAGGAAAGTTTAATAAAAGAATTATTTCCTATATCTTTGCATTTGTTTCTGCTATTAGAATGTTCTCACTCACCTTTTGCAATAGCAGTACATTGGCAATTTACATTTATTATATATTTCAATATTTTTCTCTGTAGTAGGCTTTACCTGCTTGGATACTCACTCATGCTTTCACTTCCAACTTCTTATCTGGAACTCTGAATTCATCATCACTGTTATATTTTCTAATAACCTATATCACCCAGGGTTGTGAGCTTGTTCTTCAACATGCTTTCAGGTTCTTCCAGCTTCCTGAAAGCCACACATTTTATAACTGTATAGGAATGCATGCTGCATGTTTTATAGGTGTAATTAAAAATGTTGGCCAGAATGAAATCAACAACATGGACCTATCTAGAGTTTCTGCTGACAAAAAACCCCGAACTTGAACCTCAGCAGTGCTGTCGATTCATGTCAACTGCATATCACAGTAATCAGTGAAGGTACAGAGGGTTGTATGACAAATACTTATTTTGCTGTAGACAAATGGTTATTTAAGAGCAGGACTGAGATTATATGGGTCAAACTCTGGCAAAACTGAATACACCATCAAAATTGAACTGAAGCACTTAAGCATTGTCCTTGCTCAAAATCTGACACAGTTTGCCTCCAATGGCTCCAGCAATACTTTTTCGGTGGTTTGAACTCCCTGTGCAGGCTGAGGAAGACACATTCTACCATGGGAGTGCTATCTCAACAGTAATAACTGAACTACAGCACAGGAAAGTGATGTTCCAGCACTCCTTGGACAACGCTAATGGAACAGGAGCACACAGAGGTCAAACATCTGAGCTCATTTCCTATGCATTGTGTTCTAAATTGTATTCCAGTACTGCAATGATGCACATAAAGGAATTCTTCAATTTTACAGCAAAACTCTACAGCAGTATAGAATGTTATGCTACTTTCCTGACTGCTAAAGCAATGGAACGCTATTGGATTTAATCTTATTTTAATTATTCATAAGCTATTTGACTTAATAATTAAGACTGCAACAAGCATAAAAATGTTAAATTTTGCAAGTACTCTATATTTATTCTATATAGATAACTAAGTAGTAGGCTGCAGCTGATTGGGTTTTTTTTGTCTGTTTGTGTTTTTTGTTACCAGAGGAAAAATCTGGAGTAAGGAAGATGTACCCTCGGTGGAAGAGGATCAAAATGAGCTGGACACATGTAAGTTCATGGGCTGTGATGAGATGCACCCAGGAGTGCTGAGGTAATTGTCAGATGTCACTGCAAGGCCAATCTTGATAATTTGTGATTGAGTGTGGCAACTAGGAGAAGTGCCTGAAGTCTGGAGGACTTTTTCTGTAGCAAGTGTTAACTTCCATCTTCAAGAAGGAGGACACAAGGAACTACAGGCCTCATCTTGATCCCTGGGAAGATGATGGAACAGCTAAACCTGGAAAACATTTCCAGGCACATGAGAGACAAGAAAATCATATCATAAGTAGTCAGCATAGTCTTATCAAAGGGAAGTCACGCTTGACCAACTTAACAAACTTCTTTGATGAAATGACTGGCCTGGTAGTTGAGGGCAGACCAGTGGATATTGTCTGCCTGGACTTGAGTAAGGCCTTTGATGCTGTCTTTCATAAGATCCTCATAGACAAGTTGTTGATGTATATACTGGATGAGCAGAGAGCGAGATGGTTTTAAAACTGGCTGAACAGCTGGGCCCAGAGAGTGATGGTCAGTGAAAAGACGTCTATTTGGAGGCTAGAGGTCAGTACTGGATCTGATCCTGTTTAAATTCATTGATTACTGAAAATATCTAAATAATTCATTAGTAACTCAGATGCATGCCCTGCAGCAATAAAGCATTGAAATTATATTTACAGTATCTGATGAGTAGCTAAAGAACTTTCCCAAATAATTTTTAAGATTTCTTAATTTTTGTAAAAAAGCTTGCATTCTGTTTGCTTAAATCACTGAGGTATTTCATTATATACCTCAGCGGCTTTTCTATCAAATGAAGGATATAATTGATCTGTCAAAAAAAGACTTTAATCTGATTCAATCACTAGAGAGTCCAAAAAGATTTTATAGTCTTGATGCTATTCAGATATCGAATACTGTGTACTATAAAACATCTATATAAAGTAGGAGTCTTTATGATTTTCCTTTTCTGAATTTGGGTCACCTAGGGCCTGTCACTATTTGCACTTTTCTTGAAACTTTCTTTTTCCTCAGAAGCTCAGTTGTCTTGACAACCTCTACATTTTCATTTTTCTGAATCATGTGCACCGAAAAATAAGGATCTTCATTTGCTTAGCAAATTTTTCTGTAGCACTATTTTCTTTTTACTGATGTATCCTGTTATACTATTTGTCCTCTGCAGGTAGTCCAGAACTCTGGTCTTCCATATACCTTCTTTTTTGTGCCAGTCCTATATCTGACTCAGGTACCCTAATACATCTCAAATGGTACAAGTTGCCTATACTTAGCCCACTGAATCAAGCTCAAAGCATAACTTCTTTTCATTTGCTGAATTATTTAATTATTACAATATTTTGGACAGGCTGGACCCTATGTTTCAGATTCAGTAGTCAGAACACCCTTGGTATTTCTATTTGAGGATGTCTCATCACCAATTTCAGTTCTAATTCCAAGATATTTCCCAAGCAGAATGTAAGCTTGCCTCCAGGAAATTAAGCCTCTTTATCAATCACTTTGCATCATAATTCAGGATTGCACTTCAACAAAAGCAGTTGAAAGAAGTGGCATTCAATTTCTTCGTTTAAGAACGTATATTTTTAGCTTGCTCAGCTGAATGTAATTGCAGTACAAGCCCTTGTCTGACAAGATAACATGTACTACTTTGTAATTCCATTACAATCTTGCTGTTTTCTTTTCGTCTTGTCTGCTAGTACTGAAAACTTAGGACAACTGTGATCAATCTTCTGCATGATCTTCTGAAAGACATTCACCACTTTGTGGTGACATGAAGAATATGGATATTGTCTGGACTTATGTAAAATCCTTTTTAAATTGAGGAATCTAGAATATATGAAAATATCTTCTCTTAACCATCTCATATTTCAGTTTGTACAAAAAGGCTGTTAATAGTTGAATTAAAGTATGTTGTTACGGTCAACAGGGAAACTATTAGAAAAGTCAAACCAAGGGGAACAAGAGAACAACCTGTTTACCAGACTTAAGATATCATTTCTGAGATGCCTCAGAAATACTAATATTAAAGGAAATTGTATTTCAGCTTCTGCTGTAGAAAATGAAACAGAAAACTGAATAATACAAGGAAAGATAATTCAGAAGTTTCTTTTCTGAATTGGCCATTCTTTATTCCAACACTTTGTTATACTTAGTGATATTTATATTTTATATTATTTATATAATATATTATATTTATATATAATATGTAAATTATATTTATATATTATATATATTTATATATAATATATTATATTTATATAATATATTTATATTATTTACTTGATCACTGCTTTCATAAGAGGAATGGCATAGGATTAAACAAGTGATAAACCCCCAGATAAACACAGAAATATAGGGGAAATCAGGCTGTTTGGGTTTTTGTTTGTCAGAAGGGAGATATCAAAGCAATGCAACACCCAACTTGTCAGCTCTGCTGCTTTCTGTACTTCACTGCTGCTTTCACTTCAGCTATTTACTAGAATTTAGACTAGAGTTCTTTCCCAAGGCACCAGTACAGGAAAGTACTGTCCAGTGCACACTCTGGGACTTTATACAAGGAAATTATCATATAAAGAAGATACTAATGAAGATGGCAATTGCTCCCAGCTGATTTTCCAAGGAAGAACTTTATACAGCTTCACAGCTAAAAAAGGCAGTAAATGCATATAATATTTTAGACATGACGGATTTCTTTCAAGGAAAAATTATTACATGGTAAAGCTTAAGTTACAAAACCAATTGACTTTGGTAGTCTTTTTTTATTGTTAACCTGGATCATATCAGCATGATCCCATAATGAGTTGTGTTAGTACAGCTAAAGTGCTGGAAAATGAACAGTCTAGCTTGGACAGGAATGCCACAGCATGTCACTGGTGCAACCTATGATTAACATAATTATGGTGTGAATCAACAGATATTCTTATATAAATATTTCTTTTTGTTTGTTAATGCATGTGTAATAATATGTAGCAAGAATATTCCAACATATTCTCCTGTATTTTAGCACACAAATATGGATAACTTCCCCTCTGTTTTTCCTTCAGAAATAACTTTACAAACTGTGGAACAAGACTATCATATATTATATGTATTATATGGATTCCCCACCAGCTTGGGAATAGTATTCATTATTGGCATCCCTAGTTCTTGTCCCAAAATAATCCTAATTTATCTGTCACTGTAGTCCTTGCTAATCATTGTAGTTACTAACATGCCAGTTTTTGGAGGTAAGTGTTGATTTGCCATTGGCTACTATTTTAAATGGGAATGTGCAGTGCAGTACCAGCATATAGGTGTCACAGCCAATATTGCCTGCCACTCCTTTGCCATTGAGTTCACCACATCATTTAAATTCTTCATTAAAATACACTTATTTGAATTTATATTGACATAGGCATTAAAAAACTGAGTGAACATAACCTACCAACACTGGCACTAAATAAAATACAGTGTTTCAGAGAAAGTACTTTCAGTAATACCTGGATACTGAATATCTCAGGCAAAAACTTGCACTGCTTATACTACTATGCAGTTGTGTAAAGATAGAACTAAAATACAGATCTTCTTCCTATCTTTGGGCCAGCAAAATTGCATAAGGTATGTTGCTTACATCACTCTGCAGCAATGTACTTTTATTTTTAGTACATGCAGTCTCAGCACTGCAATAATTCCGCTTTGGTCCATAGTCAATATGCTACAAGAAACACAAACCTTAGTGCTGAAGGCCTCCGTAATTTCTTGTTTCATTGCCCAAATATTGCAGAACTGTGGGAATAAAGGCTTATTTTATGGGATTCTAAACTCCATATTTACACAAAAACAATGAAAAATAGCATTTCTTAAAAAGAAACAAACTTGTGAAGAAGAATGAAAATAACATGCATTAAAACTTATTATCCATGCATTCCTTTGTTTTGTGGAGTGCAGTATTAACCAGGGTGACCCTTTTTATGTGCTACTTCATCATTAACTGCTGAATTAAAATTTACCTTATTCATTTGTCGTTTTTGAGAAGCACAGTGAGTGCAACTAATTTGGGATATTTTTCACTACAACATTCATTGCTTGATGAAATGATGTGTTAACCCATCTTAAGAAGTGGTTTACATAATATATTAAGTCTGACAGGATTAGCCAACGAAGAATAGTTTCATTAGATACTTTGGTTTAATTGTACACAAGTGAAATCATTCCTTGCAGAAGTGCATTGGCATAAAAACCATGGTTTTCATTTTTCACCAAAGGCAAAATCATTCCTATTGGTGGCTGGATGCACAAGAGAGAAAGAGGGGAAGCAGAGGACATGGGAAGCCTGTCTGCAAGCCTTATTTTCATAAGTCTGAGTCCAAACTAAGAAATAGGTATGTTCATGTTTCACAGCCCTTACCTCCTTGTGCCAGACAGAATCTCTCACAGAATGCACTGAAGAACCACTCTGTATATGCACACACATTTCCTTTCAGAAGAAACAGAGTTCATAGCGAAGGATGGAGTATATCAAGACCTGAGAGCTGGAAATCGCTTTTTGATCATCCAATTCATATATTCCTACTGAATGCCTAGGGATGGTCCAAAATTCCAGCGAAACCGTTTCTTCTCAGAACATGCTACTAGGATGAAGCTTAAACAATTCGTTTTGCATGCTTGGGTGAAAAAAATAGGATCTAGTGCTGGATACATTAAAAAGTGAAAATTAGATTCCTACCCTGAATCACCTGCTAGAGGACCTATTTGGAAGTGATTTCAAGCAGTGGGCTATATTAGGTACACAAAACTGCTCCCTGCAGCAGGGTCTCCCTCATCACCAACTACAGAGTAAGCCTAAAGGCATTTGTTTCCCTGGGCTAAAGTGATCATTTGTGAATAACAAGCCCTATCACACTCTCACTGGTATTTGAGTGGAGTTTCACTGTAATGGTAAAATTTTAATGACGAGTGGTCTAAAATGTTCTGTCCTACATTTGATACAATGGACAGCCATTGTCAAGGAAACAGTTTCAGGGAGGCGTGTAAACAATAACAGCAATTAAATGCTTTCTAAAAAGAATAGAGAGTGCCAGAAAGAAGTTTGCTGGTTCAATACTTTCTGCATGTTCAATGCGTAAGCTTCTGAGATCCTGCCTATTCTTTGAGAACATATGCACCTAAGTCTGTTACGTCTTCAGGATGCAATCAAGCCTGACAACAAAAAAACACACTGTGCATGTTTTTTATGTGAGAACGCACTGTCTTTACATATCATGGTGTCCACCTCTTTTTTTCTTTCCCTGTGAACTATTTTACCTAATGTTCTATAATAACAACTATGTAATGCTTATTTTGCCTTAGGATAAAGTGTCCACTTTTGGGGAGAGGGAGGGAGCAGGAGATGGGAGGGGGGAGACTGGGCTTTATTTTGTTAACTAGCTTTCTTCAAGCATTACCACTATTATGCTTTTATAAGTTATTAGTGTTATGAAGAGATGCCATTATAAAACAGAAAAATGTGTGACTGTAACTGTTCCATTAAGGTCTCTAGTGGAACATTAATTATTGATCTCTGCCTCAAAAGCATCAGAATTTTGTATTAGAGCTACAATGAACTGTTCACCTTACAAGCACACAGCTGAACTATGTCATTCAAAGGTGACAAGGTTTAGCTCTGCTACTGTATTCAGAGCACTCTGAAGACTGCAATAGAATTGCAAACACAGCCAAACCTGCCTAACAGAAACAGGATATCTGACACAAATAAGCCTTTTGTTGGACAGCACATTTTTTAACTCATTCCCCGTTTCTTATTCCTTGTTCTTCTGAGTTCCCTTGCTTCCTGCAAACCATGCTTTTAGTGATAAGGGTCTGGCAGAGGGCTTATCACTCTTCTTAAGTGAGTGGCACTGCAGTCAGTCCTGTTGATATCATTCAGGAATGAAAGAACTTTGCAGATAAACTCCCAGATTTACAAGCCAGTAGCCCTCCCTGGCAGGTGTTCTACCATGCGTAAATATTGGTCTCCCTGCTTGATACAGGCTGAGATAAGGACATGTGGCACAACAGTACTCTAAATCAACCCCTGGGAGAAAGTAAGGCCTCATCCTGCTGCAGTGCCACCAGAAAAGCCTCTCTCTCTGGTTTTGCAGGAACTTTGACATTTCCTTCTTTAATTTGAGCTACTGAAGAATTACAGCTCTGCTGACAGAGAATGTGGTGTATTGTCATGCGGTGTCACATAGCACAGTCATCCCCCTCTAGTCCCTGCTATTCATAAACATATGCCTCACTTTTAGCATTAGTGACTGACACGTGGTAGGACTAGAAAATGCTTTAGGTAGATATATTTTAATTACCTGTGACTATAAGTAAATTTGCCTAAGCCTTTTTCCACTGTCTCCCTCATTTCTGTCCCTTACAGAAAGCAGAGTATTCATTTCTGACTCCTATTAAGTTTGTGCTGAATTTGAGAGAGCATCTTTCCCCTTCTGGACATTCTTAAACCTAAAAGAACACACTGTACTTTTCACATTCACAGAAGTATAGGGTAGAAAAGTCATTTTTCAAACAACACTTTTCTTACTATAATTGCCTTTTGTCTGTCATTTTTCCCCTTGCTGATGGCCATTAAAAGAGGACTGACTGACTGATGTGGTGATGTTGGTCAAACCTGGCCCTACAGATGACAGCTTTAGTCTGAGCAGGTGAGGCATCAGTCCAGTGGGGCTGGCAGATTAATTCTCTTAATGTTAGCATCCTCAAATTGCAACTGCTCTGTCTTGAGACAATGCTTTTGCTGTGATGTGGCAGGTTCTCAGACAAACAAGAACACAGTAATAGAGAATGCAGTTCTGATGTATGCCAGGATGAAAACATCTAGATTAGACTGGGACATGCTGAAGGAAATAAAATCACAGATATATTAAACTATAAAAAGATAACTCTCATCCCTAAAAGAAATTTTCAACTGTCTGTATGTCACCTATACAACCAAGGTTAAAGATTAAGATTCTGGGGTTTTTGTAGTTTGGGGTTTTTTTGGGGGGTTGGGTTTTCTTGGGTTTTTTTTGGGTTTTGTTTTAGTATCATGATTGCCTGGTAAGGATTAGGTAAATCTTTATTCCAGAGGCTCTCCAAGAGAGTAAGAAATAGAATCATAGAATCATAGAATAGTTAGGGTTGGAAAGGACCTTAAGATCATCTAGTTCCAACCCCCCTGCCGTGGGCAGGGACAAAGAATAAACACTGGGAAGGAATGCAAGATCCTTAGATCCTGAACTCTATGAAGAAACCATGTGAGGTACCAGCTATAGATCATGAGCTATCTGACTCAACTGCAGAACAGATGTACTCGTTTTAGGTGAGACTACAATGTTCTGTCAATGTAGCTATGTTGAGAAGAAAGTCTAAGGATATAAAATCACACTGCCTGATAGGTTCAAGTTGGCAAAATCATTAGAATGAATACAGCTATGCCAGCAAACAAGGGTTTTCTCAGCTTAGCCTATGACCTGACAGAGGAAATGTGGCTTTATGAACAAATCTCTCTTTTGGCCACATATAAAGCATCACAGCTAGGGAGCTTTGTCAGCATGTGTAAACACAGTGTGTTGTGCGCAAAATCTGAGATGCAGATGTGGATATGTCGAACATCTTAATAACAACCACATAGAAGGCATACATGGGGAGAATGGAAAAAATACAGAATTTATTAAATACTGGAAGAGAAACACAGAAGACTAAGAGGGACCTTCCAGCTATGGTAAGACTTGTCCCGTATTTAATTTCACAATCTCTGGTATCATCCACAGCACATGTAACTGTACGACGAAGGAAAGCAAGATAAGCTTGTGATTACCTTCTTTCTAGATTCTGCTATTGTAACTCTGTGAAGTAACATGATGATTTGAATGCAGAGAGTTTCACTGAAGTTATTTCAAAATTAAAGGTATTCAGTAGCTACCACACAGAAATGATATCAGAATTCATTTGCAAGGATTTAAATCTCCCATCTGTAAATTGACGGTTAAATCCAGCTCAAACTGAAATCAGCCAACAGCCATCTGATGACTGTTCAACGCACTGTGTAAAATTACTTTAATTTGGTGTTGGATAATACCTAAATAAAAAAATACATCTTCCCCAGCCCAATGACTGACACTTTTACTGATGGTATCACCATTAAATTTTGTGTCCCTTTAGACAGCTCCTCAAGGCAATTGGCCTTTTGCCTAGTGAAATTGATAGCCATGAAAGTTATAATGATTCAGCTATGTCCCCATTACTCCATCACTGCCTTTATTGGAGCTCTGTGCCAATTTAAGCCTTGCCACATGGAGCATGTTAAGTGGACAAGTATTGCTTTGTGGTTTAGGTGCAGTCTTAACACACCCAGTTCCCAGTCAAATTCCAAGGGAAACAACTACTCAAATGAGGATGATGCATTTAAAAATAAGCATATTTAATTACTGCGCAGTCTGCTACACATTGAATACATTTCCACTCCTGTACTTGTTTCCCCGGGTTGTGCTCAGAAACTGGGATTTGTAATATTGAAGCACTGTAACCAAGAGTATATAAGAAATCCCATGTTTCTACAAGCCTGGCAAAATCCCCAAGTCTTCCTTAATTTTACCAGTGTTTAGTGCCTAGAATAAACAGCTAACATCTTAGAGTTTCCCTGTAAGTGTCAAAACCAAGGTCTGCATAAGGTCGCGGTGTAAACTTCAACATATATCTACCTATGCATTTAGCAGCCTAATCTTTAATATCAATGCTTTGCTATTTTGCAAGACCTAACAGTACTAGTGGAATATAAGATAAAATAAATAAATAAAAGTAACTAATTAGATAAATAAATAAATCAAGCTAAACTAAAATATAATGAAAATAAAATAAAATAAAATAAAATAAAATAAAATGCCCACTTCATATTTACTACTGGAATATGAACCAATATTAACAAGAATAAATGTCAAAAGTACATTTTTCAATACAACATACAGGTAGAAACAATGGGGCTAACTTCTCTGTCTTTGTAGTGAATGCCAGGTATATTCCCTAAAATACAAACCAGAGCACCACAAGACCATTTCCCTTAAAAAAGGAAAGGTATATTCTAATCATAAAGTCTCTAAAAAATAATACTAATACCTCTAAAATTAAAAGGTTTGTTTTTATACTAATGTTTTAACTCCAGTAAATAGATTAAATCTACCTTCAAACAACTGGTATTGATTATCATCAAGTCATATTTATATAATGTTTTACTAGAATTTAAAAGGTAAAAATTACCTTAAAACCACTGCTGTTGTTTTTGTTCTCTAGGAAACAGTAATTTATAGGTTTTAGATTTTGAATTCTGGAGCCATAGTGGCCTCTATTGTTGTCATGTTAGAATAGCATGTATTGCGAGTGTAGTAAATAAGCTACCTTTAGAAATTTTTCAGTCTTTGAAAATACATGACAATAGTTCTTGTAAATCGACCCATCACCCTGGCTCCAACTTACAGTCAAGCATTCCTGTGGTAATTACATCTTCATGTATCCATCTAACATCAGATCAGTCACAGACATGCCAAACTTTGTTGTCAAGTGAAACTAGGTTCTGCTTTGAAAATTATAGAAGCTGTAAGGCCCGTAAAATTTTCTCAATATGCTGAGAATATCAGTAAAGTCACAGAAACTAAAAGCAGTTTTTTCTTCTTGCTTATCAAATGATTGCTTGTGTTAAGATGAAAGATGGAATTACATGCAACTTTAGCCATCAACAAATGTTAATAAGATCTTAGCTTTTACTCTAGGCTTTTCCAGTGCTATAAAGATATTAAGACCCCCATTAATAGAAAAATTGATACATTTTCCCAAATACAGATTACTCAAACTTAAAAAATACACTATGAATTTGCCTTTGAAATTATTTCTCTCTCTCTCTCAACTGACTATTTAAGAATCCTGGACACTATATCTAGCATTTAGACTGATAAAGTTAGGCAAGATGAATGTCACTGTAACAGATTAAATCTCAGGCCAGTTTACAGAAAACCAAAATAAAAATTATCCATAAAAATGCCCAAATCCTATTTATGTTAGCGCTTCATATACTAGAATGAGTTCTTCATCATGGAAAAGTTTTCTAGTATCTAATTAATATCTGGTTTTGCCCAACACTATCAGGAAAGAATTAAAATGATGCACTGAATTTCAGTTTTACAAAGCATTGAAGTCTGCTATTAAATATTCTATTGAGAATAGATGAAAACTCAATTCCCTTGTTCCCTTTCCCCTGAAGAAGCATGACTGATCTTCCTAATTCTCACTACTACAAAGTGATTTATATTCCTTGTGATTAACAACACACGACAAAATTGTTTCCTTTCCTGATTTTTGAGCCCAAAATAATTCCCATAATTATACTGGTGAAGCTATGAAAGAAGAAGCAGTCTTTTGCACAAAATAATAGGAGTAGCTATTTAAGATTTCTCATTTTACTGCATCAAATCTTATTAACATTTTAGGGGAAATTAATATGAAACAATATAATAAATAAAGATCTTAATAATCATATATCTGTAGTATGGTTGCATATTTTTTGTTGACCCGCATTTGGAACAATAATCAAAAATATAAAATATTTGTTGACATTGCAAGTTTTAAAAATAAGTACAATGGGCTTTTTCCATCAATAGCCAAGGACGTGATGAATGAACCTTGGGTAACACGGACATACAACTTAGAAAGGAGACAAGCCTAGCACAAAGTAATTGAAGATGTTGAGAGATCACTGTTCTCATATTTCAGTGACTTTGCAGCAAATGGATATGGTATGTGCAGTGTAAATTGGCAACTTGATTCATGATCTGGGCAGATCACTCTGCCAATCTCATATTTCATGTGGCTGTGAAGCTGCCAATTTTATTTTAAATTCAGATGGTGAACTTTTCCTCTTCATTAGCAAAGCATGGCAAAAATCAGCCAGGAGGTAAAAAGAGAACAAAACAAACATACATGTACAAGGTACTTCCTTTTGACAGATGTTTGGTCCCTTTCAGGTATTGGTGAATTAAAAATTAAAGTAGCTTCTAATGGTAAGACTAACTGGAAGAGGAAGGAGCTGGTGAATGAAGTTGCTAAGCCACTGTCCATCATATTTGAAAAATCATGGCAGTCAGGTGAAGTTCCTGATGACTGGAAAAAGGGAAATATAACCCCCATTTTCAAGAAGGGGAAAATGGATGACCCGGGAAATTACAGACCAGTCAGTCTCACCTCTGTGCCTGGCAAAATCTTGGAGCAGATTCTCATGGAAGGCATGCTAAGGCACATGAAAAACAAAAAGGTGCTTGGTGACAGCCAGCATGGCTTCACTAAGGGGAAATCCTGCCTGACCAATTTGGTGGCCTTCTATGATGGGCCTACAGAACTGATGGACAGGGGCAGAACAGTTGACGTCATCTACCTGGACTTGTGCAAAGCGTTCGACACTATCCCACATGACATCCTTGTCTCTAAATTGGAGAGACATCAATTTGATGGGTGGACCACTCGGTGGATAAAGAACTGGCTGGATGGCCACAAGCAAAGAGTTGTGGTCAATGGCTCGATGTCCGGCTGGAGACTGGTAATGAGTGGTGTCCCTCAGGGATCGGTGTTGGGACCGCTCTTGTTCACCATCTTTGTCGGTGACATGGACATCCATAAATCCATGGGTCCAGATGGGATGCACCCGCGGGTGCTGAGGGAACTGGCAGAAGTCATTGCTAGACCACTCTCCATCATCTTTACCAAGTCTTGGGAAACGGGAGAGGTGCCTGAGGACTGGAGGAAAGCAAATGTCACTCCAGTCTTCAAAAAGGGCAAGAAGGAGGACCCAGGTAACTATAGACCGGTCAGCCTCACCTCCATCCCTGGGAAAGTGATGGAACACCTTATCCTTGATGCCATCTTAAGGCATGTCAAGAATAAGAGGGTTATGAGGGGCAGTCAACATGGCTTTACCAAGGGGCTTGACCAACCTCATAGCCTTTTATGAGGAAATAACACGGTGGATGGATGATGGCAGAGTGGTGGATGTGGTCTACCTTGACTTCAGCAAAGCATTTGACACAGTCTCCCACAGCATCCTCATAGCTAAATTGAGGAAGTGTGGCCTGGATGATCAGGTAGTGAGGTGGACTGCAAACTGGCTGAAGGAGAGAAGCCAGAGAGTTGTAGTCTATGGGGCGGAGTCCAGTTGGAGGCCTGTATCTAGTGGAGTGCCTCAAGGGTCAGTACTGGGACCAGTATTATTTAATATATTCATCAATGATTTAGATGAGGGAATTGAGTGTACTGTCAGCAAGTTTGCTGATGACACTAAGCTGGGAGGAGTGGCTGACACGCCAGAAGGCTGTGCTGCCATCCAGCGGGACCTGGACAGGCTGGAGAGTTGGGCAGGGAGAAACTTGATGAAATATAACAAGGGAAAGTGTAGAGTCCTGCATCTGGGCAGGAACAACCCCAGGTTCCAGTATAGGTTGGGGAACGACCTGTTAGAGAGTAGTGTAGGGGAGAGGGACCTGGGGGTCCTAGTGGATGGCAGGATGACCATGAGCCAACACTGTGCCCTTGTGGCCAAGAAGGCCAATGGCATCCTGGGGTGTATTAGAAGGGGGGTGGTCAGTAGGTCGAGAGAGGTCCTCCTTCCCCTCTACTCTGCCCTGGTGAGACCGCATCTGGAATATTGTGTCCAGTTCTGGGCCCCTCAGTTCAAGAAGGACAGGGACCTGCTGGAGAGAGTCCAGCGCAGGGCAACCAAGATGATTCAGGGAGTGGAGCATCTCCCTTATGAGGAAAGGCTGAGGGAGCTGGGTCTCTATAGTTTGGAGAAGAGGAGACTGAGGGGTGACCTTATTAGTGTATATAAATATATAAAGGGGGTGTGTCACGAGGATGGAGCCAGGCTCTTCTCAGTGGCAAACAATGATAGGACAAGGGGTAATGGGTACAAACTGGAACACAAGAGGTTCCACTTAAACTTGAGAAGAAACTTCTTCTCAGTGAGGGTGACAGAACACTGGAACAGGCTGCCCAGGGAGGTTGTGGAGTCTCCTTCTCTGGAGACATTCAAAACCCGCCTGGACATATTCCTGTGTAACCTTATCTAGGTGTTCCTGCTCCGGCAGGGGGATTGGACTAGATGATCTTTTGAGGTCCCTTCCAATCTCTAACATACTGTGATACCGTGATTGAGTGCGCCCTTAGCAAGTTTGCTGATGACACCAAGCTGCGTGGTTTGGTTGATATGCTGGAGGGAAGGAATGCCATCCAGAGGGACCTCGACACGCTTGTGAGGTGGGCTGATGCCAACCTGATGAAGTTTAACCATGCCAAGTGCAAGGTCCTACACCTGGGTCGGAGCAATCCCAGGCACGGCTACAGGTTGGGCAGAGAAGAGATTGAGAGCAGCCCTGCAGAGAAGGACTTGGGGGTGTTGGTCAATGAGAAAATGAACATCAGCCGGCAGTGTGCGCTCACAGCCCAGAAAGCCAACTGTATCCTGGGCTGCATCAAGAGGAGCGTCACCAGCAGGTCGAAGGAGGTGATCCTGCCCCTCTACTCTGCTCTCGGGAGACCTCACTTGGAGTATTGTGTGCAGTTCTGGTGTCCTCAACATAAAAAGGACATGGAACTGTTGGAACAAGTCCAGAGGAGGGCCACGAGGATGATCAGGGGACTGGAGCACCTCCCGCATGAAGACAGCCTGAGAAAGTTGGGGTTGTTCAGCCTGGAGAAGAGAAGGCTGCGTGGAGACCTCATAGCAGTCTTCCAGTATCTGAAGGGGGCCTACAAGGATGCTGAGGATGGACTATTCATCAGGGACTGTAGTGACAGAACAAGGGGTAACGGGTTCAAACTTAAACAGGGGAAGTTTAGATTGGATCTAAGGAAGAAATTCTTTACTGTTAGGGTGGTGAGTCACTGGAATGGGTTGACCAGGGAAGTTCTGAATACTCCATCCCTGGTGGTGTTCAAGGCCAGGTTGGATGAGGCCTTGGGTGACATGGTTTAGTGTGAGGTGTCCCTGCCCATGGCAGGGGGGCTGGAACTAGATGATCTTAAGGTCCTTTCCAACCCTAACTGTTCTATGATTCTATGATTGACATAGCTCTGGGGCTGTCTCCTAAAAAACTATTTTTGCCCTTGCCCTTCCAAGAACAGATTTAGTAGATGTGACAGAACCAGAGAACAACCCAAACTGAAAGAGACCTTGAAAGATCATGTAGTTCAGCCTTGTGTGGGGAAGGGAACCTAGATGAGATTATCTATTACCCTGTCCAACTGCATCTTGAATACCTCCAGTGATGGGGACTCTAGCATGTCCCTGGGGGGATTGTTCCACTGCATGATTGTTTTCACTGTAAAGACCTTCTTTCTTAAATAATAATGAAACTTCTCCTGGTATATTTTGTATTCATTGCCCCATGTCTTCTCCATGTGGCTCTTTGCAAAAAGAGAGCCTCCATCCTCTTTGCAGTCACCCTTTATGTACTGCAATGCTGTGATGAGGTCTTCCCTTAAGCCTTCTCTTCTGAAGGGAAAAAAGACCTAATTCCTGCAGTGTCTCCTCATAGAACAGGTTCTCTAGCTGTCTGATCGTCTTCATGGACCCCCTTTGGGCCTTCTCCTGTCTGCATCTTTCTTGAAGTATATGGACCAGAACTGCATGCCATACTGCAGGTGCAGCCTGACAAGCGTTGAGTGGGATGATCATGTCTATCTGTACTAGTAATGCCCTTGGTGATGCAGCCCAGGATCCAATTTGGCATTGTTGCTGCAGCAGCTCCCAGCTGACTTGGTGAGGGTGTTTTCAGTTCTGTCATCCAGGCCATTTATGAAAGTTTTGAACAGTGTGGAGCCCAGTTTCAATCCTAGAGGGAAACCCGACTTGTGACAGGCTGCCAGCCTGAGTGAAAACCATTGATCACCATGAAATATTACTCTATTCAAACTGAAAACAGGTAGGAAGTGATGGGGAAAATATAAATCTTTAGGCTGGATAGCACATTACAAGAAAGGTTAATTTACAAGAACCTCCATCTTTAAAATGTCTGTAGGGTACGTTGAGCAAATAATAGGGTTCTTTTCTGAAGATACAGCACTTTCTTCTCACTGTAGTACTAAGAAGTACTACAGTAGCAATGGTATGGTAACTGATTTTAGATATGTACGGGCTTTTTTTTTTTATTATTAGCCAGTTGAAACAGAACTTTAGGAAGCAGGATTTAGTAGGGGGACTTCTTTTTTCCTGAAATCACTCAGATTCAGAAGCCCAGGGTATTTTTCATTTAAAAGAGGTAAGTAAACTTTTTCTTTTGCTTTTTAATCCATCTTCAGGCTTCTTGTAAGTCTATGTCATCCAACACAAAGCACCTGCACAGCTCCCAATTTCCCCAGGTCTTCATTTGGAGCAGGGAGGCAGAGCTAAGTTCAAATGCAACTTTGTCCTTTCGATGTTCAGAGCCTGCTAAGGTTGCCCATCTTTCTCAGAAACTCACAGCATCCTTGGGGTTCTGTTTGCTATTCTAATAGCAGAGTTAAGAGAAGACAGATGGTAAGAGAAAGAATTAGAGCTCGAAGCAGCTGTTATGAAATCTGCTTCAAGAATACAATTGCTTATATAGAGTTATTCAGACAAAGCCATAAAAAGGAAAACATATTTTTCACCCTGGCACACCAGCTGGAGTCGCTGCCATAGTCAATGTAACTGCACTGCTTAGAAAAACACATATTAGAAATTGTATCATTAATGACAACATGAAAAAGGACAGAAATATAAATTAATACAAAAGTTTCACTCATTCTACCATAAAGCTTGAAGCAACTGTGTTTATGTAAATGAAATATAATGTAGCTATAGAAATAAGCTTTAGCTTTTACAGTATTTAACCCTTGAGCATCGGTATGCTATCTTACAGAGTTGCTGGGGATAGTTGATAAGGGCACTAATTAAATCACTGTGAGAGTAGTGATCTAGAAAATCAAAAAGCAATATTGTCTATATCAGATAAAGCCACATCTCCAAACCCCTGTCCTAGAGTGATACAAATTCTTTTCTGGTTTATGTCACATATCAGTATGAACAATGGAGCTGTTCCAACAGGTAGCAATGCTGTTAGTGATATCTCATGCAGAAAAGTACTTCAGCATGCACAGAAGTAATAGAAATTATATACATAGTTATAAACCGTTGCCTATAGGTGAGATCAGGCTTGTGAATCACTTGGCTGGACCACTCTGATTTACCTGAGCATTACCAAAATGCTCATTCCCTCACCTAATCAGCTATATAAAATCAGTTACATCATAGACATGATTGGTAACAGTGATGATGGGTGAGATCCAGTTGTCTAAAGAGAACAGTATTTTTTGTGATGTCCCAGCATATCCTCCCTGGTTCCAGCTGCTACTCCAGATGAGTGCAGTTCTTCCATCAGTTTTGTGTCATATCCACAATCACCATGCAGTTGTTTCAGACAGCCAAGGACAACTGAAATGACAGCATACCACTCTTTTCAGGGAACTGAGTGCTAAGTTACTCTCCCTTAGTTAATCTTGAATGTCAGGTGCTACTAAGAAAACTGTAAGGCTAGTTCTAGTGAATTATAATTGGCCAGGAAGAGTCCTGGGTAGGAATTCTAAAAGGCATGGAATGACTGGTATCCATGCTGGTGTCTAACTAATCTGGTACCCAAAACTAGGGTTGTCAAAATTAAACCACTCGTTGACTTTGTCCCAGTATTCTTTGGGAGTGTACTGAGACAGGCTAAAAGCATGCAAGGAGCATTCAGAGCATTTAATTGTATAGCAAATCAGTGCCCAGGACTGATACTTACTGTGTACTTGTTTGTGAGCTACTGACCTACTCTATTTCTAAAGCAGGCAGGTAGGGACAGTTAAATATCTCTAATGACACTTTCCACAGGTGTCCATGGAAAGTTTACTATTTTATTCTTCAGTAACTAGAAAAAGACTCCCAAATCTCTGATTCATATAAAGAAGGGTGATCACTAACGATTCTGAGCAGCAAAATATCCAACTGAAATAAACCTAAGCACAGTGCAAGGGTGTCCTGGTTTCAGCTGGCATAGAGATAATTTTCTTCTTAGTAGCTGATACAATACTGTGGCTTTTGGATTTTGTATGACAACGACTTGATAACACATGGATGTTTTAGCTGTTGCTCAGTAACCCTTCCCCTTCTTCACAAACACACCTCACTGTTAGGAGCTAGGATTCAAGTTCCCTCTGGAGGCCGGATAATATTGAGTATCATTTGCAGGTAAACTTTATTGAACCTAAAGTCCCTGAGACTTTAAAAGATTAAAGGAATAGCTGTGGTGTTCTATTAGCTTAAATAGTGATTAAACCTCAGAGGAAAGGGAAGATGATGGGTGCAGCAAACACTGAAGTACAAAACCATTCTATAGCTCTGACAAGAACCAAAGGCTCACAAAATGGAAAAAATTCTCTTATTTTATTAGCTAGTTTAATGAATTGAAACTTTGGGGACAATATCTTTGCAGTCAGTCTTAGGCTGAGGTTAGAAGGGTTTTAAAACTGAAACTATACACTGCCATGGAAGAGCTGCAGGTACAATGAAGTGAAAGAGCTTTCTTCAGAAATAACTGCACTCTGATTCTAAAAACCCTTTAGATCAGCATAAATTTTGACCATGATGCAAGAATGTCTATAAGGGATCCCATTTTTCCCAAGACCACTGACACCACAGCAAAAAATACTAGCAAACAGGAAGAAAACTCTCCCTAGACATGATGGATTCTTGTTTTCAGGTGATTTTTGAGAAGCTGTTTATCCTCTATCTAGATATTTATGACATGGATATAAAATGTTGAAACATAATTTTAGTCTTTATTAACCTACAGTGAATGTTCCCCAGGGGATATTTCAATGCTGTAATATAATTTATTATAAAATAAAATCAAGTTTAATCTCTTCTTTTATTTACTACACTTGCTATGGTTGGGATAATTTAATTATCTTTAACTGTAGTTTAAATGGCCATAACGATATAATTTTCAGTATTCAATACATGATATAGACTATTTGCAGTAGAATTTTGAACATTAACACCAGCTGATTAATCTGTTTTAACAATCTGAGCATATAACAGCATATGAAAACAGTTCATAAGGTTTATGGTGGCCATCCTGAAGAACAAAACAGATGTACAGTTTTAATTTGTGATTCAATGCTTATTTTTCTACTATATATAAAGTAAAAGAAAGACAGTATTTTGTGCTGTTAAAATATGTACAATCAAAATTACAAATTAGAATGTTAAGAATTACAAGTAGGAACACGGGATAAGGAAACCAATTTGGGGGGAAACATAAAATTTAAATAAAAATCCTCGCTGCCGTTTATCTCACGTGGTGTTCAGAAAAATTGCTGTTATTCAGATAAAAGTGCTGATATCCTTTCAGCGGTAAAACAGCCTGCCCAAAATAAATTGCTTTTATGTTAACTTTGACTTCAATGCAGCATTCACAGGGACCTTGCCTATCTTCTGATCTCTGGGCCACTGGAGTTTCTCCAGGTTCAGCTTTGGAGCCTCAGGCTTCTGATTCACGGAAGACCAAGCAGAGGTACTGAAGTGGTAAATGCCTCAAAACATTCTCTGCTTTTGGAGAGCGCTTTCAAAGTTGTGAGAGTACTGTTGATGTCATAGCCACCACAATTTAGTAGCCTCTCCTATTAGCACATATTTTAAGTGACAATTCTTAAGAAGGAACTCACAAATCAGTGACCTGAGGTGCTGGGGCACAGAACTGTCTCATTCACTACTGTTACAGGGGCAGAAGCTTTCAGGAAGAAGACAGAGCAGGCACTTCTGGGCAATGATGGCTACGTCAGAGCAGCCAAGTCTGTTTTTCCTTACTTGGTTACTTACTTTTCCTTACTCCTGTCCTATCTTTGTATACTAGTGCTCAGAAGTACACTGTTTATGGAAAGACATCTCTACTTTTCTAGGAAAATTTCATTATTTTCATGTAATTGGGATTTTCTATGAAAAATACGAAGATTTCATGAAGTAGGAGTGCTTTGGGTGATACAGTCTTCTCCGTTTTAGAGTGGAGGAAAAGGTTTTAACAAAAAGTATTTATAAACAAACATTTTGCAGGTAAAAAGAGAACACTGGAAAGAATAGTCTGACATTTGCATTTATTGCAAAATCTTTAGAGAACAAATAATTTTTATCTATTTATTTTTCAGGATATCTGTCTTCAACAATGGAAATATGCTTGATTCTGATGTAAGGAAGAGTGTAGTTGTACTTTAGTTACAGTTGTTGGTCTCAAGCATCACCTAACCCAGGTTTATTGTAACTCAATCATTCTAAAACCAATCAGTATCATCAATCCATCTGTGGTTCTTTTCTGGGATTAGTTAAACCAATCATTTTAGGAACCACATAACACAGAATCTCTCTTATCCTAATCAGGAAGTACTTGAATTTACAGACACAATGAAACTTTGTATGGAAGCTGACTGTCTGTAATATCTCCTAAATGTTTGTTTTTAGTGTATCTTGAACAGAACAATTCTAAGTAGCATGTATATTTAATCTCAACTGGTGCTGAGCCAAGCATGTTAATTAGGTCTCCTCATTATCTTTCAGAAGAATATTACATATTTTATGCAGTATTATTCCTCCTCTGCACAGCTCCAAATAAACTGAGTGTGCCAACATGCCATTCACTTCAGCAAAACTTTCCGTAATAAAAAATACACAGACATATTGAAACAGAAAGTCAGTATGCTGGTGTCCCAAGAATTAAAATATAAATGGTACCACTTAATTCTCATACTCACAGAGCCCAAGGTAGTGATGCATGTCGTGATTTAACTCCAGACAGCAACTAAGCCCCACACGTGATGATGGGGGGAGAATTAGAAGAGTAAAAGTGAGAAAATTCATGCATTGAGATAAAGACAGTTTAATAGGTAAAGCAACAGTCACTCACACAAGCAAAGCAAAACAAGGAATTCATCCACCACTTCTCATGGGTAGGCAGATGTTCAGCCATCTCCAGGGAAGCAGGGACGCATCACCCATAATGGATACTTGGGAAGGCAAACACCATCACTACAAACATCCCCCCGCCTTTTCTTCTCTTTCACCCAGCTTTATATGCTGAGCATGACACCATATGGTCTGGAATATCACTTTGGTCATTTGGAGTCAACTGTGTCCCCTCCCAACCACTTGCTGGTGGGATGGTGTGAGGAGCGGAAAAAGCCCTGCCTCTGTGTAAGCACTGCTCAGCAATAACTAAAACATGCCTCTTATCAACACTCTTTCCAGCTGTCCTGGGTTCAGCAGTAGAAGTCATTTTTTCTCCTTCTTAGTAGCTGGTGCAGTGCTGTGTTTTTGACTTTCAGCCTGGGAACAGCGCTGATAACACCGATGTTTTTAGTTACTGCTCAAATGTTTAGTCTGACCAAGGACTTTGTGAGTCTCATGCTCTTCCAGGGAGGAGGGGAAGCTGGGAGCAAGCGGGGACAGGACACCTGACCCAAACTAGCTAAAGAGGTATTCCATACCACAGCACGTCATGCCCAGGATGTAACTGGGAAGGGCTGGCTCACTGCTCGGTCAGGCTGTTTTTCGACGGGTGGTATTGTATTCTCTTCCCTTGTTATTTCCCTTATCATTATTATTATTGGTGGCAGCAGTAGTGATTTGTGTTATACCTGAGTTACTGGACTGTTCTTATCTCAACCCGTGGGAGTTACATTCTTTCGATTCTCCTCCCCATCCCTCCAGGAGCAGGGGAGGAGGGGAAGAAAGGGCGGGGGGGGGTGGGGAGTAGACTGCGTGGATAACTTGACAACAGGGTTTAAACCACGACACCAAATCCAAAACATAACCAAAGCAAAACAAGGAATTCATTCACCATAACGAACATGAACATGAACATAAACATAATCCCACACCAGCTCTGTGAAGAAAATGAACTCTCCCCAGCCAAAACCAGCACACTATGGCTCTCATTCTGTCTATTCGCAACTCATTCCTCAAATAAGCATAAGTGGATCATGGTTATGGATCAAAGACAATTTTTGCAGCAGACATATGCTGCCATATCAAATATATTATAGCTCCAGTTATTATATAGTCTTGTTTTGTTTAATAAAGCAAGAGATAACATAATCCATAATGTCAACTAAAGTGTCACTGTTTTGAAGGTCCACTTAAGAGCAAACCCTTTCCCAACTAATTTCGTTGCCACTAATTTAAAATTAAAATGTAGTGACTTTTAACTTCTCATCAGCTATCTACGTGAATAAGGACTTAAGGACATGGGAATTAAAGGTGGAGTCTTAAAGGTGCATCAGTGGATGCAGAGACAAAGGAAAAAAATTCCATGATTTTCAAAATAATCTTAGAATTGTTTGTTTTGCTGCTCCATACCACAATCTAAGTGGAGCTGATAAATTTGAGTGCACAGTTTAAAAGTTAAAATCAAACCCAAGAGTTCCCAGGTAAAGCAGTATGTTTTCCCAGAACATTTTGTAACCGAGAGGAACCACTAGAGGGCAAAATGTCCATTGCTAAAAACGTAAGTAAGCCAGGCGCCTTTATATGAAGGAGAAAAACACCTCAAAATAGACTTTTATTTTTCTTTCTCCTCTCCCCCGAATTAAATATAAGTATTTAATTAAAATATCAATTAATAATACATTAATTATCCCTAAACCTCTGTCTCTGAAAGGAAATCATTAGGTGACATTTCTCGTGAGGTCAAATCTATGCTGTTGCTTCTTTCTTGTTTCCACAAATAGCTATTTTCTGCAAACATTTAGGTGTTCTCAGCACTAAAACTTTTTGTTTAGGATATCTGGAAATAATAGAAACTTGAACTTGCTAGGGCCTCCAAATTTAAGAAAAGTGAGGAAAAAGATAACTACAAAGACACAGAAGTCATGCCTTTATTTATCACTAACTTTCATTTGGCTAGCTGTTAGAGTAAATATGCATCGAACTTTTCAAAGGATCTAGCTGTACAGCTAATTGCATTTGTGAACTTACTGCTTTACTAATAGAGGTCTTCACAGTCATCAGTGTGTTTATGCTTCAAGGAGCTAGTGTTCTCAATAACTTCCAAGTGACACATTGAAAATTGAGACTAAAATCAGATAGGGACAGAGCTATTAAAGCTATCACAAAATTCAACTTTTAGGCATCTTTAGCTCTAGCTGAATTACAGCCACAAGCTGTGAGGCCAGGCATCACACAGAATACATAGGGGAAGTCTGATGCTGAAAGGTAGAACCACACACCAGCACGTGCTGGGGGCTGACTGGCTGCAAAGCAGCTTTGCAGTAAAGGACCTGGAGGTCCTGGTGGAGCCTGCAATGTGGCCTCTTGTCACAAAGGTGAATGTCATCCTGGGCTGCACTAGGCAGAGCCAGCAGGTCAAGCAAGATGAATCTTCCCTTACGCTCAGCATTGGCGAGGCCAGACCTGAAGCACTGTGCACACAGTTCTGGGCTCCCCAGTATGAGACAGATACAGCTTTACTGGACTAAATCCAGTGCAGGGCCAATAAGATGACTAAGGGACTGCAACATCTCTGCTATGAGGAAAGGCTGTGAGAGTTGTGACTGCTCAGACTGGAGAAGGGAAAGCTCAGGGGTTCATCAATGTATCTGGAGGGAGGATGCAAAGAAGATACAGCCAGACTCTTTTCAGTGGTGGCCGGGGACAGAACCAGAGGCAATAGGCACATACTGAAACACAAAAGGCTCTCCCTGAACATTGGGAAACAATTTTTACTGTGAGGGTAACCAAGAACTGGCACAGGTTGCCCAGAGAGGTTGTGGAGCCTTCATCCTTGAAAATATTCAAAAGCTGTCTGGGTATAGTCCTGGGCAACCAGATCTGGGTGTACCTACTGGAGCAGGATTGTTGGACAAGACGAACTCCTTACAACCTCAGCCATTCTGTGATTTTGCGAGCAGCACTGAGAGGCAAAGACACATATACAGTGATTGTGTTCTCAGCTGGCCAGCTGTAAATGACCTTGGGTTGTGAAGCTACTTAGCCTTGTTTTTAAGGATCTAGAAGGCAATATAAAATGCAAATGATGAGGTGGAGACAAAGTATAATGAATGGCTTCATAACTAGATATTTTTATTCAATTTTTAACAGACCATGACATTGACCTTGCAGGCAATGGTAAAGAAAATTAGAATGTATATAAAGAAACTGAAAATATTGTAACAGAAGAGAAAAAGCAGATCTCAAGGAACTAAACACTTCCAAATTATAAGCACCAGGGGAACTCCATCCCAGGACTGCAGAAGAACTGAAAAATGAAGTTGCAGGCCAGACAGAATGTATTTTAAGATTGCTTCCATAACAGGAGAGAACAAATTTGAAGAACAGCAAAATACGTTACCTGTATTCAAGGTAAAAGAACGGTACAATAAATACAGACTTTTTCATACGACCCAAATAGCGTGCAAGCCTTTTGAGCACATTTTTCCACCTACCTGTAAGTTTTTTTTGTTTGGTAAAAGAAGCAAAACATAAACATGAGCTTTTCAAAAATAAAATTATTTCCCACAGTAACACAAGGAGGTAAGAGCTCATCCATATGGGCTGTAACACTGACACAATGAAATGTAGTAGTTTAGCTGAAGAAGATTAATAGAAGTCTAACCTGAGCAAGGAATTGACCTAACAGCAGACAACACCAGACAGGATTAAAAAGGAAACTCCTGGGCTGGGTGACTGACTGAGGAGGCAAAATTTGGCTTTGAGCCTGATCTCTTTGCAGATTTCCATTGCTAGGACAGGAGCTGTCATCAGAAAGATAGGAGACACTGTTAGCAAAAACACAGGGGTGAATGACCTGAAGGACCGTGTTAGTAGCTATTCAGCAATACTAAATGCATGGCTGTGCACTAATAACTAAAAATATTTAAATAAAAACATTTTTAATTTCAAATTTATTCCTATAACTTGAAAGTAGAAGGACCTGGTCACATTTGCTGATCATAGGTTACCTAAAGTGATAGCAATGTGATACAACTACTTAAAAGGCAAATGCAATACTGGCACATCATCATTAAGATTATGGTGATCATCATTAAGATTACGGTGAGTGTTGAGCTTAAGACATATTAAATGAAAAAGAACAGAATTAGGGAAAAGCGATTAATATGATATCATCCTATCACAGAGGAGAGGACTAAAACAGCTCTGCTTTTTCAATCTACACAAATGAAGGCTGAGGTACAATTTAAATCTCCTTTCTAAAATACTTCAGGTAGAGAAACACTAAGAAGGAAGAAGAGTGATTCAAATAAGGAACAATGTTGGCACAAATACAATATGAATAAACTGGTAAAGGGAAATTAGCAGAAGCCCTCAAGCAGCTTTCCAATGGAAGCTGCAGTAGAAACAGAGGGCAAGGTAAGTGCAAAAACCCCCTATGACTGAGATGAGCTTTGATATACTTTCAAAAACAGAGTCCATCTCTCTGCTATTGCAGGCACCATTCACAGAGATCCACAAAGTCCCTTCTAGTCCTGGTCTCCTATTTAGGACACTGTCTGAGATCTCATAAACAGAAGAATAAAGGAATTGTACCCAGGGAGGTCAGCTACCACCTAGGCATATATCCATGCTTTGAACAGTCTGACAGACTGGGTGAGCATTTGAACAGTTAGGCAATGCCTGTACCAGTACACTGAGGAAATGGAGACATTTTATTAAGTTAGGAAATATCTGAGAGATTTGAGGATCTCAAGTGATGCATAAATTTCACTCATTTACCCATCAGGGGCTCTAGTCCACAGTGAACTATGCATATGCACAATAAACTATGTGGCACTATACAGCTCCATCATTATAAATCATTTAAATTGCTTTTCTGTTCCATTAGCCAAGCTAGCTAGGGCTCCCTATATTGAAGTCTGCACTGTACCCACACCAAAAATATCTTGACTGTAATAAGAAAGAAATCTGCAGCAATATACAACTGTAGTGATTTTTGAATATTATTATGAAGTAGTACGCATGGAAAATGACAAGTCTCCTTTCACAGAATTAACTTTCTAGGAAAGTAGTTCCTTCATAAGGGATAAAAAGTACACCAACACTACTCCCAAAACAGCCAACCAACCAACTCGAAACCCAAACAAAAAACCACCCCAAACAGGTTGAGGAGGTTGTAGGCTTAGAAAGCTTTGAGCTAGTAGTAGGAAAAAAAAGAAGGAAAGGTCAGCCAGGCACACCTACGTTTGCACCAAGCAAATGACTATCCCTATCCTGTTGTTATATTTTGCTTGTCATTTTAATACCTGGGGCTAGGGGACAGAAGAACTACACCTTTGAGTAAGGGCATAAAAAAAATGACTATAAATGAAAACAAATCTATGAACACAATCTAGATAGTCCATGGTAATTAAAAAACTGAGTAACTTCTACATAGGAATTTGGAACAGGAATTGAAAGAGAATAAAGAAGAATCAAAAAAGCAGCATGAAGTGATTGCATGTGTGACAGATGGAGACAAGCCTAAGCAAAGGGATAAGAAAACCAAAAACCTAAAAGATTAAAGAAATTATTGTCAGTAAAATTCCTATATTGACATTGCCAGCTCAGTAGAACTGTACGAGAAATGAAAGGAGGTGAATTGGAGAACAAAAACCAAGGGGTAACAGTTCTTCATTACCAGGACATATCAGCACATATTAAAAGATAATAGGAGGGTGAAGTGACAGAGTAGCTGCAATAAGGAAAATATTGAATTCAATGGATGAAATTAATCTATTTTTATAATATTAACAAAAGCGACAGAAAAATATCTTTTGGGTATTTTTTTTGAAAGCCAAACCACATGTGACTTCATGCAGCAGCCTAATAGATAAAATTTAATACAGAAGAACTTAAATTTATCTAGTTAGTTATACGTTACAAATAAGGTCTCTCTCAATTTATCTGCATTTTGGAGCGGTGTTTATTCTATTTTATTGGTAGTGCAAAGAGAGACATTTCATCATGAATACTTAGTAAAGAGTGTTTAATGAGTTGTCACTTTGCATTGGACATTAACTTGAATACTGGTACAGTGAAAAAAAAAATCAAAGTGCTTTATAAGACCTGTGCCTGGTAAGAGAGGGGGAGCAAGAAGGAAACTTTGTCCTGTACAAAAGTTAGTAAAGGGTTTAATATGAAATACCAGATTTCTGGTTTGGGAATATCTGTATCCAAAACAGAGATTAGGCTTTCTCTCTTGTGTGCTGGAAAAGGCTGGCTTTCACTTTCAGACCCTAGAAATGAAAATTAAGCCTGATGACTGTTTTCCACTGCTTTCTTCTCCTCAGCCGAACCTTGGTGTCCATGTAAAGGTTTTAATTTCTGGAAGGCAGGTGAACACTCTTCTGCACTCCCACATACATCCTTCTTTTGAGAAGGTGACAATGTTGAATTATGTCAAACTGCCACCCATATATAGCAAAACAAAGTGAAGATGGAAAATTATACAATTACAAACACTCATGTTAGAGGGCTTAGCAAATAGCATCTTATGCAGATAACATCTCATGAGTAGAGCTGTTATAACAAATCTCCTGGTCCAAGTAAAATGTTTCATCAAGTTACCATGAAAGTAGGCTAAGATAAAATTTATGGGAATTATTTTTTAAATTGGATGTCCTTTTTACATACTCAGTATTATATAAAAATGAGAATTTTATTTTACTTCATATAATTTATCCAGGTACTCATACCACAGATTATTTTAGGAACAAATTCTGCAAATTGTTCTGGTGGGGTTTTTTATTTGTTTTGTTTTTTCCTAAGAATGCCCTTACTATGTCACTGCTCTTTTTTGTTAGGGACATATTTTGCACAATAAGCTATCTCCAGACTGACTGAAATCAGATTTGTAATTATCCTTGACATGGGTCTTATTGTTTCTAAGACCCTTGAAACAGAAAAGTCAAACTGTGAATGACCTTCGCAAGATCTGGATGGCAGATTAGAAGTCATTCCTTTAAAATCAATCATCCTAGTAAAGCCAATTATTTTTGTCATGCCCTGGTAAAAATATTAAATTTCATCACTGGCATAATTGCAACAAAGTACTGTGACTCCCTGATAAAGCAAAAAAAAACCACTCAGAAATCCTTTTAGTTTCTGTCCTTCCCCACTTCTTAATTTCTGTTATTCCTTATTAGTTTCAACTGCTTCAGCTGCTTCCTTTTGCCTACACCTTGTCTGTTTTCCCCACTCCCCCACCTCCATTACTAGTAAATCATGCCTTTATGGAATTATTTTCCACCTCTCTCGTTGATCTTATTTGCTTTATCTGAGTTTCCAAGGTTTCATTGTTTGCCGAGGTTCCATTAGATGCTGGAATCATCTAGCTCAATATAATAAGCCAGTCCAGGCAGGCTACCTTTGCATTACAGCATCATAAAACTCTGAAAGAAGTAAGTGAAAAAAAAAAAAAAAAAAAGAATTCATTTATTGCAGTATTACTTTTCAGAAGTTATAGCAAAAATTTAAATTTTTTTTTTAAAGAAAATTTAGTGGCTGTTAAATCAGCTCGAATTATTTCTATTGCATTTGGGCAACCATATAAGGTTAAAACATGTATATTACTTTAAATCAAGGTGTTTTAAAAAAGGTGAAGTGACAGATTTAACTGCTACGGTTGTTATTATTATTTATCCAACTAATTGGATTCTTTGTCCTTTCTTCTGGGTGGGTCCCAAAGAGCTGTGCTTGTGCCATGCCGCTATGCACATAAAATCAGTGCTTTGCTATAAGAAGCAGCAGAAGAGCTAAAGGTAGCTGGGAGGCAGCCTTTAAACCCTGAGCAGCTTTAAAACTTAATTTCATAGTTTCAGTTGAAATTTCTATAGGAGGGCTGGGAGTAACTGAGCCTCCTTGCTCTTGAATCCGAATGCTAAAATGGTGCAGTAAGAATGAATATGAGCTAAGCAGCAGAAATGGACCACTGGACCACAAAATAAAAGCTAGAAAGAAGGGTCTGATTCTGTCAAGACAATCTCTAAGGTCAGAGGAATTACTCATGAAGGACAGTGGTAGTTCATTCAATAAATAAAAGCTTCCACGAAATGTTCAGCCAGAACATACGCCTCTTTCTTCATCTGATGATCTAGCCCTGCATAAGAAATCTGGCTAAAGTTTAAAGAAAAAAACATTTTCTAAACCTGGTTTTCTTTTTAGGCTTCTCTCCATCTCACTCTTTTTGAATTCTAGCTGGAGGTGTACTTAAATATTTTGGACTGGGGGTGAATTACCTAATGCACCTGTTTCAGGTGCTTCTAGATTCCATTGTGATCCATCACTGCCCATAAAGCAGAAACAAGAGCCGCTAGTCTTTCACTTACAAGAAACATTCATGAATTAACACTGCGGTGCACTATTAGAGAAGTACAGGGAAAAAGGGACTGATGAATTCTGCAGGGACAGTAGATAGGAAATAAAAACTTTGTTTTGTAGATAACCACAGGTTCATACAAGCATCACCAGTTTCAGCTTCCAAATCTAGATGTCTCCATTTCTATCAGAACTGGCCGGTAACCCTTCAGACCCACTCCAGACAGACTGGGATGGGGAAGGGAATTTCTTGTCCTTCTGCAGCCATGTTGAGCTTATTTTTTTTAATTATTGCCACTAAAAACACAGAGTTGTGCTCTGAGCAGTGGTTGGACCAAATGTCCGTCAGAGGTCCTTTTGAGCCTGAGTTAATCCATGATTCTGTAATAGCCTTTATTTGTGTGTGTGTATGTGTGCGCACGCACGTGAAAGTATCAAAAATTTACTAAACTTGCTAACATCAACTTCATGCCTGGAGATGAAGTGTCTAAACACAATCTCTAGTTCCCTGAAGACACATAAGCTTGAAATCTCTTTGATGTTGCAACACACTCCCAGGGCCTCTCAGGACAATAAAAATGGGTGGCGAGTGCAGAAAGAGAGGTTGCTGGAGTTTGCTTTCAAAGTAAACTTCAATTATAGATGAGCTCTTAGTCTGAGGGCATTTAATTTGACAATAAACAAGTAGCAATTTTTTTGACATCTAAATGCCAAGCATCATATTTCCAGCAGTTTGAGGCACTTATATACATTGTTTTCATTCCCCCCACTTCCAGCTGGCAGTCTCACTTGGATTCTAGTGCAAAATTAGCTATGACTGGCACATAGCATCTGCAGGCGAGGAGATTGGAAGAGGCATACATATTTTAACTTGGCTGAAGCTTTTACTGGTTGGGAACTTTAGTTACCTTCCAAGCTGGCATCTTCCAGAATGTATTGGTTTATATTGGAATTCAGACCCTCAAGTTTTAAATAAATTAGTGTAACTTCTTTCAATTATCCTCCTGCCTTTTTCATCTAACTGCATCAGATGCTTCATATTTCTTTAGCATTATTCTTTGTAATGAAATTCATACTTCAGAGAATTATATATATTTTACAATAGCTTTCATTGTTTGTATCATTATAAACTAAATCAACTGTTTCATTTTACATATATAGCAGAAAGTTTATGGTCTTATTAAAACTCCAGTACCAGCCTGTTAAATTGATTGTTGTACGTAACAAAAGGCATATCTTAAATGGGTAAAAGTTTCAACATCTGGGTTTTTCTCCTCCTGATTTTCAGCCAAATACTCTACCAAAATAGAAATGGTAAAGACTGAAGGATATGAAGATAAGTAACAATTGAATCAACTCTGAATGCTACCATAATTCCTCACTTGCTGCATTCCCATGTGCTACTAAGTACATTCAAGTATATTGTGGTCCCTGTATGTAGACTCATACAACTATCAGCTATATGATATCAGACCTCCTGTAAAAAAAAACCCTGATAATTCACTTCACACTCTATTTCTCCTTACTTTCCACTTCCTTCTTAATCAATCCCCTCAAAAAGACACCTGCCCTATAGTAAGAGTATGATCCCCACAGCTGGAATTGGCACAGGTACTGTCTCTGTTCTAGGCTTAGGGGACAATGAATTTCTCTGTCAGAAGAAAGGAAGCTGAATTATTGATTCTGCTTCTCTGTGCTGGCTGTGTTTCTCACTGATTCTACCCTTCTGTCATACTGAGAAAGACACATTGAGCAGTGGCACTCCCTGAAACAATCCATGAAACCAAAATACACACACACAAAGAAGAATCAAAAAAAACCAGAGGCCTGAAGATTATGAAAGTTATCATAGACTTTCTGATATCAAGTAAGTGTAAAAGGTGCTCCTTCCACTTCAAAAATGAACATTGGATACTGAAGATGATCAGAGGGCTGGAGCACTTCTCCTATGGAGACAGCCTGTCCTGGGTTCAGCAGCAGCAGTCAGTTTTTTTCTCCTTCTTAGTAGCTGGTGCAGCGCTGTGGTTTTGACTTTTGGCCTGGGAATAATACTGATAAAGCCGATGTTTTCAGTTGCTGGTCAGAATGTTTACCCTGACCAAGGACTTTGTGAGTCTCATGCTCTGCCAGGGAGGAGGGGAAGCCGAGAGGAAGCAGAGACAGGACACCTGACCCAAACTAGCCAAAGAGGTATTCCATACCACAGCACGTCATGACCAGGATGTAGAACTGAGAGTTACCCAGAAGGGCTGGACCACTGCAGGGTGGGGGTGAGGTACCGGTTGGTGAGCGGTTGTATTCTCTTGCTTGTTATTTCCTTTATCATTATTACTATTGGTGGTAGCAGTAGTGATTTGTGTTATACCTTAGTTACTGGACTGTTCTTATCTCAACCCGTGGGAGTTGCATTCTTTTGATTCTCTTCCCCGTCCCTCCAGAAGCGGAGGGAGGAAAGGTGGGGGGGGGGGGGAAGTAGACTGCGTGGGCTTAAACCATGACACAGCCTAAGAGAGTTGGGCTTGATCAGCCTGGGAAAGCGAAGGCTTAGGGGAAACCTTAAAGAAGCTTCCAGTGCCTAAAAGAGGCTTACAAGAAATCTGGATAGGGACTTTTGCAAGGGCATGTAGTGACAGCATAAGGTATAATGGGTTTCAACTGAAAGAGGCGAGACTCAGATCAGATATTAGGAAAAAAATTCTTCACTGTTGAGGATGGTGAGGCACTGGCACAGGTTGCCCACAGAAGCTGTGGCTGCCACATCCCTGGCAATGTTAAACGTCAGGTTGGACGGGGCTTTGAGCAACCTGGTCTAGTGTGAGGTGTTCCTTCCCATGGCAGGGCAGTTGGAACTGGATGTTCTTTAAGGTCCCTTCCAACCCAAACCATTCTATGATTCTAAGATAAACTGTGACAATCCAAGACAGATTGTCTCTCTACAACCATAATTTGAATCAGTGCAGCCTACAAGCAAGATTGCTAGCATGTGGCATGCTCCCTGGTCTGATTGCCTAACTAGATTTGGTCTGTCCATACCACCATAGAGAGAAAGCCACAATTCTGTCCTCTCTGATCAAACCATTGCAGTTTCAGTCTTAACTTGCAGCATATAATGCTAAGAACTATATAGGAAGGACTCTGCTGGCTTATCTGTTGTGGGACACATTATGGCTGAGGTAGCCAAGGCCAAAAAAAACACTGTTACACCTATGTCCCAAACTTTTTGAAAGTTCTGGACCTACATTTTAAATTGAGTTGGTTCTGAATGTGTTCTGTAAAGGAGAAACAGGTAAGGTACACTGGTGTATGCACACAAAATAATACACAAGACAAGGATGGGCTATTAGTGTCATATTCTTAGATCATCAGAGATACCCGGAAAATTGTAGTACCTTCTATTGAACCACATGTTGCAGATAAAGTAAGATAGAGATAGCTAAACCAATGATACCTAGACAACCTCATTATCATAAATAATTTTACTTGATGCATAAATTAATCCTCTCTACTTAAATCAAGAAATTTTATTTTTGCACAAAAGAAGACACTGGAAAAAGGACCTGAAAAGGTTTGCTGTGGTTCACCCCATACATCTTGTTTGGGAAAAGTCACCAAGTTTAATGAATTCCATCATTCAAACTCCAACATTGTATCTCATTTTTCCCTACGGAAGATCAAAATGAGTATGGGATGTCAGGCACTTAGCACTGCACATTGCAAAGATTTTAGGTCTTTAGACGGAGTATTACAAGCTCTTATCAGCACCACCATATGATGTAAGACAGAATGCACATAAATGTGTCAACACACATAATTTTCTATTTTCGATTAAATAATACTTTACAGAAAAACCACACATAATTTTTTTTTCCTCCAGCATCGTGATCCTTTTAAAGGGCATACAAATACAATTAATCTGCCAGAGAAAATAACAAACCAAGTAGCAATGTATCTGAAGTATGGAGGACTTGATTTGGTCGTGAACTATTTCAAGTAAGTTTTCTATATGTAATTGTAGTGTCAGACTTGTGGAAATACTTCTATCCAAACATACGTAAGTAGTTTCAGTAATAGGATAAATGGAAAATTTCCAGTGATTTTTTTTAATTTTTTTTTTTTTTTTTAATGTGTTTATGGGAGTAAAATCTGCCTGGGTTTTCAGTAATAAGTTGATCATCATTCCAACAAGGAATATTCCAACAAAAAGAAATCCTGGTTTTTGCAGCATGTGACAGAAAAATACATTTCCCAAATAGCATATGGAAAAAAAAGGTGTTTGTATACATCATTAAGAAAATATGAAGTTTTCAGCAGGGTAGGTGTATATACTATGAGTGGTAAGCTCCACTGATACATATGATCAGAATTTTTCATAAGACAAAGTTGTTGTTGTCATGGTAGCTTGATGGTCTGAGAATATTAGGAAAAGTTAATATCTTCTGTTATGTGTAAAAAGATGATTGTAAAATCAGTGGTTCAGAGTAACACTGGAGCCCCCCCAACCCTATATGCAGCTCACTGTCTTCAATCAAGGAAATGTAGGCATAGGAGATGGGCGAAATCCGCTGCAGGGGTAACAAGAAACCGTCAGAACAAAGAACAAGTATCACATACATAAAGCATACCATATATTGTAAATTGAGATGCAATATACAGTTGCAGACCAGTGAAGAAAAAGCAAGATGGAAACCATGTTAGAAAGCATTAAAATAGCCCAAGCAGACATTGAAGGACACCAAGGAAAGCAAAACAAATCAAAAGCAAGAAAGCAAACAAAACTCCTTCTAGCAAAGAGGAGGAAGAAATTTCATCACCAGCTTCACACTCCTCCCTGTCAGGAGATGTTTACCACTCACTGCAACCTGACTTCCACTCCTTTAGGTCCAGAGATACAGTAGGTTGACCATAACAGCAGGAAAAAATGGGTATGTTAGGATGTTTTGGCATACCAATTTTAACTGTATTACTACAGAGATGTATTTGCTATTAATTTGGACTGTAACTGTTAGTATAATTTTAACTGGACTAATAATAATAACTTTGTCTTGTTTTAGTAAAGTCTGTAAGGATTTTAAGGTGAATAATAATAAATTCTTTGTTTCACATATAAGGTCTGTTCCCCATTTTTTGTTCATAAAAAGATTTTGAGTGTAACAATTAAGGCCCATATGTTAAACACAGAAACTTTATTCTAAATGCTACATAGTGCTGCTTCATGGAAAACAATATACAACTCAAAAAAACGGAAAAGATATAAATGTCCACGTATAGTGGTTTTCCAGTCATCAATTAGTTAGTAGTCATGCAACAAAATTTCGCAGCTTCACTTGCTAAATTAGCTTGGATAGTAATAGTGGCAAGTTGCTATGTTGTTAAATACATATATTTATTTTTTGCATACATGTTACGTGTGCCCTTTGCCTGTGGGAACATTTACACATTCAAGAGGAAATCCCTTGACCTGGTAGGTAGACATTCCAGCAGCAAGTAAAATCAGGCATGAGATTAATTAGGTTTTAGTGAAGCAATTTAAAAAAAAAAAAAAGGAATGTATTAATTGAACAATATTGCATAAAGGCAGCATGACAAATACTCTTTGAAATGACAAGACACCTTTCAAAGAGATATTGTGTTTAACAATAAAACCTTAAATTATTATGCAAAAAATGTTTGCATGTGTGGTGCTTGCAAGAAGTTATTTGATCTGCACTTCACCTCCTCAGCCCTGGCATAAAATCCAGTTAAGAGAACCTAAAGGCAAATTAATGTATTCTAACTTTCTGCTACTAATGTCCCCAAATTCACTTTTGGCACTCCCTGTACTGACACTTCTGCCTTTAATAACTTTAAGCTTACTTTTTTCTTAAGGATTTGATTTATCTTTTCTAAGCTAGTAATAATAAAGATGAGAGCTGCAGTAGCTGGTTACAGGGGACAAACCCGCAAGCTCCAGACAAGGATTTACAGGCAGATGTTGCTTGTCCCAGGAATTTAAGAAGTTAAACCTAAAGCTATTTGCACTACAGTCCGGGTTAAAAGAGCAACAAATGATCTCACCTGCAACATGTTATCACTGGTGTAAGTGGTTTAATGGCAATCTGCCCACACCATCTCAATACCAGATTTACTGCAATAAGTTACTTTCAAGGTCATCTTCTCTTAATTGTTCATTGATTACTCACCATTCCTTAAAGTGGGAACCTCTGAGTTTAATTGGAATCAATGCTGACAAATGGGTCTACTATCCCAAAACCTTACGCTGACTTAATTGAACAGAAATATACTTGCAGTTTTAATTGCAAGCATAAAATGTTACCTCCTCTGTTTTGCTATTGTGCTTTACAGCAACAATCAGCCCTTTATTGTTTTGTCTGCTGTCTGCCATTTCAAAACGCTCTGAACTGCATCACATCAAAATGTTTCATTTATTTGCTCTTTAATAGAGTTCTCATAATGTTCAGAACCCATATGCACCCTTATACCTGAGAAGGTCCTTATCCTGGATTTTACATGCACTTTTCAGTTTTAATATCAAAGCAAACTAGCCGTTATTTTCAGTGTGCAGCAAAAGCAATGGGGGCCTCATGTAAACCAGTAGAAATAGGCTTCTGTCATGCATGTCCATATTACCTTCTACCTTAGGTTAATATAAAATGTACTGAAGTTTAAGCTGCAGAATATCCAATTACGAGATAAGAGCAGATTATTAGACTAGATACATCCACGCGTATCACCAAAGCCAAACACATATTCAGACAGGTGTGCTCTGAAGCAATTATATTCTAATCATATATCCTGCAACATTTTTTCACACTTAATTTAACATATGACATGATCTATTACAGAAGGATATTAGAAGTTATTAGAATTTAGTGCTGTGCTACTACAATGAAATAAGAAGTGATTCTGCGGTGGATCTATACATGATTTTAGGGTTATTTTACACTCATCTAGGAAAAACAGACTATAACTCTTGGAAGTATCAACTGGATGAAGGAAAATAATACCAGTTACAATCAGCAGGTTCCCAAATGATCTCAAAACTTGAAAATCTAGCTTTTTAAATTATGATAAATGATACATTTCTGAGTTTAATCGGTATCTGAGATGCATTGCCTTAGAAAATAATGTCAAATGAAATAAATTTAGTTGATACTAAACAGAGAGCTAACATACAGGAATGCCTTAGCTTAATAAACACAATGACTTTGAAAGACCCTTCTCAGCTTAATAGTTCACTTATATTGATTATGTCAAGGTTTTCGTTCTATACACTTTAATTCAGATAGACAATATAACATTTTGGTTGTTACACTTAACTGCTCTGAATTATTCAGGAAAGGGAGTACAACGGCAGACAGATCAGGCCTATTTATTATTGCTATAAGTAACCAAGTACAATATCTTTCCCCTAACCCCCCTTTTTTTCTTCACCTACAGTTCTCATTTTGTTGCTTTTTAATTGATCGTAGTCTGATTTCAAATTTTAGTCTACTTTTCTATACAGTCCTACAAACCATATAACTAGAGAAAGAAGATTGATACAAGTGCCAAAGAAATGCAGGACATATTAAAAGGTCTTGGAATTTCCAATCTAGTTCTGGACACCTGCATTAATCAAAATAAGGGTTGGATCTTTACAGTGTAGTATCTATCTCACAGCTAAGAAAGCTACAGATTAGTAATATTATTACATAGGGAAAATATATCAGAAAAAATACAACAGTTACTTCTAAAATGTCATTATCAGTTGTTTTTACAATACCAAATGTTTACATTGGTAGGAAATTCTAGGCTTGATTTAGGATGCCTAGTTTAGGTGTAGTATAAATGTAGACACTTGTCTTCTCTACTGACTATTAAGCATTGTGAGAAACTTCGAAATTAATAATGCATGCACTTAAGCCTCTGAAGTACTCTTTGAGGAGACGTTTTTGAATGCGTCTACATCCTGATACCTACAAGTAGCTGTCAAACAAAAAGCAGAAGCTTGCTCATTACTTTGCTTTCTCTGATAATGAAGTCAAAAGATACACATACATCTTAGAACAGAGTTCCCTAGTCAAGCCCAGCTTAGCACCACACTAGGCAGAAGAGATGTGGCAGAAATAAGAAATTCTACTTCTACATTTAGACTATCCATTTGATTGAATAAAGCATATTCCCATTTCCTCTTGTGAAAATGCAATCCTCTCTTCAATGCTGCTTCTGGGACACGTGGGATACTTAGGATCTGCGAAACTAAGAAGAAGAATGCTAGGGAATGTAAAGCCAGAATAAAATGTTCCCTCTGTTTCCCTTCAGGCATGTAATATAAAGAATATGCTGGTTCTTATCACATGTCATCTTATTATGTTCCTAGGTTGTGCCTTATTCTGTTTTGACAAGCTATTCAACTGAGTGACCGGTTTTTTATATACAGGTAACTTCAGAACTCCTAAATTCTTTTACATCATACTGAACTGTCAAAAAAAGCTACTAGAATATCAGTTTCTCAATGTAGGCAGTTAAAATTCTCAGCTAATGTTTGTTAATTAAAACTTGTGATATAAATTAATTCTTTATTGTAAGTGTTTTTAGACACAGATGATTACCCTAATTAATTATGTCATTTCTAATGAGGGAATTTTCTCATTCTGAGTAATTCTCAGATTAAAATTACATTTAAATATTGCATCTTGCATGTTGGCATTTTGGAATCTACTGTATACATCAAGACATTTTAACATACATTGCCACTTGAGTATAGGGCTAAGAATCTGGAAACTTGACTTCTAATCACCTTATACTAGAAAATGCTATACAGGGTAACAGGGACTTATAGGAGTTATATTTAAACCTTATGGAACTCAATAGAAAGTCACATACTTGCAGCAGTCTTTGAATTTTAAACTCTGTAGGGTGTCTTCATTATCTTGAAAGACAAGTAGAAGCTTAAACAAGTGACAGGGTCCACAAAGGAAGATGGGAATTGTGATGGCCAGTCTTGTAGCAGTTGGGTTTTTTTCCCAAAAAAAAACTAGTTTACTAGTTGGTTACTAGTAAACCAAAGTAATATTCAGCAAAATCTACTGATATTTATATTCAAAGATATCCAATGCTTAAGCATTCACTTCGTCATCCAGTTAAGAAAAGAATATGCATTATAAATAAACATCTATACTGAATCATACCTTCTTTCTGGAGCAACATCTTGCTGACAAAACCATTAATGGAACTGGAAACAAAAATTTAGAGACTTTTTTCTTCAGAAGCAAGAAAGCAGCTATATGGCCATGCCTTGTGAGAACTTGATGGAAAATGTATCTTGTCCTGGAAAATGTTCTATGGATTTGGCCAAGCATTTACGGTACTTAATATTAGATCCTGCTAGTGCTTAGGCATCATCAACAATAGTCTCAGCTATCTGGAAATGGGCTGATTGTACTCTGTGACAGTCTGGAATTTCAGAAAATCAGTCAGGTTTGGCACCACCTCCACCCCTGCTAAAAAGGAACTGAATCTGTAAAAAATTACTTTATAAACCTGTCATTCCTATGTTTCACAGTTTATATTATTAACGGCATTCATGCAAGAAATTACTATAAAAAGTCGATGGGGATATTGTTTTGTACCTATTTTGTACTCTAGGCATGAACAAAACATGTAAATTAAGCTAGAGTTTCAAGTCAGAAATCAGGTACCTAGATTTTTCAGATTGCATCTGTACAGAGATGGATAAAACTGTAGGTTTTGGACATAATTTTAGAAATTAATTTAAAATTTATTATGGGCACTCAAGTGATTCTAGAGCTGTCCATAAACAAGGAAGACACCAGCCCCACAAGCCCTAAGCAAATGTTCTTTATCACCTTCCTGAATTCTGCCATATTCATAACTGTTCCTGTGGTCTTGGTTTATATTGCTGGCAAAGGTTAACACAATTGTCCTTAATTGACACTGCATCTTCTTGAAATGTATCTTCTCAGGCTTTCCTAGGGTCCTTCTGCAGAACCTTCTACTTTTATATCACAGGCTTAAATGACTTTTCCACTTTGCCTTAATGGAGGGTTGAAGCTAATGTATTTGCTAACCCCAGTGTCTGTAACAGCCACATGAGATAGACATACTCATTTGAAGCCAGTGATATTACCAAATACCATATTCAGAACATCTATCAGAATTCATTATATGTTATTTCATTGGAAAACTGAAATTTCTTTAACATTAATTATTTAAATACTCCATTCCCAGACATTCTGGAGAACACTGTTTTCTGACATTGTCAACCAAAAACTGACTTAGTTAACCACACTCCTGTTCTGAGATTTAAATATTGAAATTAACTTCACAAAAAAATATGAGACGGGGTTCAAAAAGATCATTTGGGACACATATATAAAAGTTGATATTTTGAAGAATAATAGTGGTATTACTGAAACTTGATCATGAGTTTTGTAGAGAGACCAGGCATGACAGCTCTTACATAATGTAAATCTTAATAAGGCAGCTGAATATGACAAGGAGGTATTCATGTGGTTAGGCAACCCAGGTCTAGCCTACTCAAGTGTTTTTGTGCATAACACTCCTTTTTAACAGTCAGCAAAGAAACCTGAAATTTTCTATCTAACCAAATGTTTAGACTACATAATAATCCCAGGATGGTAGGATTGCTTTCTCTTATGCTTTTTTAATCATTTGCTCATCAAACATTGATAATGACAAAACATGTACTTTCTCCTCTTGAATGCATCCGTTTTAACCTATCCATCTACATGCTTCCTTGTTGGCAATGACAGCTGAGCAATTCTGAGGATGCTTATTATTTTTGCTGTTTGAAAGGCATTGGTTTTTAAAGGTCTATTACCTCTACCTTTAGACTTTTGAAAAAAAATTATCAAGCTAAGAGATGCAAAACAGCCAATATAGAGAGAGAAAAACATATAGCTGGATGAATTAAAAGGGAAACTGAGTGTAGCATGAAGAAGTTTAATAATTTCAAAAGGTGAGTTTTACTTGAAGGATTGTTTGAACTGTGAAAGAATAGGAAAGTTAAATTACAGAATATTAAATATCAGATATTCTTTCACATAGGAAGAGTTTTTTAAAGATAAGTTATCTAGATAGGTGAAAATGAACAAAACTAGATCCCTACAGGGTTTTTTCATGCAAATTAATGTTGTTCCCTATTTCTGAAAAGGGAAATATGTATGCAAACTTTAACTCTAAAGTTGTTGAATGTGAAGATAATGAAACATGATGGAGAAAGAGAAGGATCAGGAAGCTTAACTTTATTCAACCAGAGGGTGTGAGAAGAAACAAGAAGAGACATTGCTCCAGGCTAAATGAAGTTTTCCACCGTTCTGAACCAAAGGAAAAAAGAAAGAAAATCTAATTGTCCTGTGTGATAAGGTGGCTATTATCCAATGACTTTAGTGACTCTAATGGAATTTGGTTAAACCAGAAAACCTGAGGCTGACTGGTCAGGCTTTACTTTCCCTGCTGAAAATGACTGAATCCGCGAAACTTAATGTTTTACAAGGCTGTCATTCCTGTGTTTCACTGTTTACATCATTGATTACGTTTAGGAAAAAATGGATCTAAAATACTGTTAATGAGGATAATGTTTTGCATTTCTTTTGGACTCTTGCTGCTAACTGCATAAACAAGACAACATTGTGAACTCAAGCTTCTTTCTGTGTAGCTCAGGACCTAACCAAATCTGAGGCAGATCATAAACCTGGATGAGTAATTTAGATGTGAAGCCGCTCAGGAAGCATCCTGTCTGAGGTTTTAGATTTGCCCTCCTTCACCTGCAAAGTACTTTGCCTCCTACACACATGGACATCACAAAGACACCCAGATGTTGAAGACATCTCTGAGATGTCTTCAATATATCTTCAATATCCTGCAAATAATGTGAAGAAGTGGTCCACAACATAGAAAAGCTCAAAGAAAAATTTAGCACAGCTCAATTCTCTTATTTATAGAAATTTGTGCTATTCACAGTGAAATGGATAAAATGTAAGAAATCTGAAACTTTCTAGTCTTGAATTTGACTTTCACTACTACCTTTTGGTGTATGCTGCACCTGTACCTTTTTAGGATAAGACAGGTTATAACAAAACTTTCTTTCCCTGTAAAATTCAGATTATTTTTATTAGTATAATATGATCCAGTATAGGTAGCTACTTTTTTAGAAATTCACTTGAATTAACCACATTTTCATGAAAAAATAAAATTAGAAGAATGAGAAATAAAATTTAAGTGCAGCAGTTTACACTTCTCTGTATTAGAAAGCCATTTTAACACATAATATAATTGCTAATAGAAATTTGTGAATAAATCAGTTTTCATAGTTCAGGAGCTAAAATGAAAGTTATCCAATGGAAATGTAATTTTCAGTTTCCCTTTTGGAAACTCTCTATTCAATTATTTGTAATCAAAATAGTGATTAAACCACTTTCAAACCTAATTATTCTTAAATTATCCATTGGCAGTTCCAACTGTGTTAATTGAAGTAAACAGTAAGCAGCTGTTCTTCCACTGTTACTACCTACTTCTTGTAACTAAAGCCTTTTTACTTTTTATCCTGATGGAAATCAAAATATGCCTTTGCTAATTCTGTCCAATTATTTTTACCCTTAATATCTGGAATTCCATTAAATTCCAAATAGCTTTGGAGGCAAATGAGGGTGTACAAAAGACGAGAGTATGCATAACTTAAAAGTTCATAAAATCTGAAATTATATAGACAGAATCTGAGTGTTTATTAAGGAGAAATCATAAAAGATATCTAAAATTTCATTGCCTCCATTAGGTTAAAGAGAAAAAATAAGACAGCCCTCTAAAATAAACCTTATCAGCTGTCTAGCTTTATAAAACAAGTTTTCATTCTTATTTCCTCAGGGAATTCACTGTGGTAATAGAATGAAGAGAGAGAAAGAAAATTCTTTTGACCCTTAGAGGCTTTGAGAAGCTCCCACAGGGAAGGGTATGATGTATTTTTAATAAACTTTGTGAATTTTAATGAGAGGAGTTAAAGCGCTGAAGTAATATTTGGCTGAGATAAAAATAAGTGGTCCTAAATCCCACCCCATCCTAAAGAGTAGATGAGAACTGGTTTTCTTGTCTTAAAAATCGTCTCCTGAGATTTAATTTATTTTTTCAGTTACACTGTTCAAAGAACTTCAAAGAAGATGTACATGTCTTTTTAATTTTATTTCAGAAATTAAAGTTGTTCTTTAAGACCATTTTGGCTTTTTTTCTTAGCATTGGAAACACTGTGCTGTCCAGAGATTTTGCTGATTATTTTTTAGCAGTGGCCACAGAAGGGAGACTGCTAAGACAGGAGAAATACTTATACTGACAGACAGAGTAAGTAGAGAGAGTCCAAAAGAATTCAACTGATAGCTTGAATGTGTCTATCACTTCCTCAGTTCTTAGGAAAATGTATAATGTCAGATGTCATGCAACACTCACTTAAAATACTGCAGACAAGGTGTCTACTGTAGCAAGAATTATTCCTTGGAAATTCAGAGAATGTGCAAAAAAAGCTCTGTTGCCTGAAAGTAGCTTTTGCTGGTGACACTAGGATAAAATCTTTATTCATGCAGAATATAGTATTCAAAAAGAAAACCTTCATATCATAAATTACTTCAGGAAAGAGTATGTTATATGATTAGCACATACACAGCATTAAACTTAGTTTTCCCTCTATCCTATGATCAAGAATTTTATCCCCAACATGCAAATATTTATACCTTAAGGCACTGCGTGTTGGGGCAGGAAGGCATTCTCCACTGAATTAGAATGCAGGAACATTTTATGAACCTAAGGAGATCCGAATTATTTCCATACCCATCCTCCTGCTGTCCTCATCAAGTTCTGTTCCCCAGACTGATGGCTCTTCCCCACTGCCACTCAACCCCAGCTGCATCTACGCTGCTTTCACCTTTAGGTGAAACAATACAGGCTGGGTATCACCCATCCCGCTGAAGCCCCTGTGCTCTTATATTGACAGCCAATTGCATCCAAATGATAAGCAAATAGATAGCATGTTAGGTTACATCCATAGCACATATTTAAACTTGATTTGACCCTTGGTTTGTACTTAACTTGCTTAGTCTTCACACTGTTAAGAAGGTCTGAATAGTTCATGAGATTTTGCATCTCATGCACATCAGCCCACCATGCCAAACTGAAACATGAGTTAAATGACATTGCAAAGCAAGCTTAGAAAGTTGCTTTGAAGCTGTTAACTACTGTTTCCTAAAACCAGCAAAATGGAGCATCGCTTGTGCCAGCTGGGGTCAGAGTAAGGTCTAAAAGAAGCAACAGCATTTCCTTCCAGCTGGTATTTCCACTTCAGCTGCAGAGCTGACTCATTTCTTCTTCTCCCAAAAGGACGCAAGTACAAGGTTTGGTGAAAAAGTGCTATAATTTCCTACCTCTCCACTGAGGTCAAAGTGCAGATGCAGTGGTACCACTCTCCTGGGAGAAGAACCAGGTTCCACGGAAAGAGAAGTTTCCCACAGCTTGCCTTCCAGAAGAGACCTAGGACCTGGGGGCCAGCCTCTTTCCTTCAGTCATAAACCCAAAGGAATAATACTTTGAACACGGGAAAGTACAAGTCTGTAGAAAGAAATATGTCTGATGCTAGCCGTCTCCCAGCTCACATAATAATAACAGGGCTTTATTACATAATATTTGTGTCATAGGCCTAACAGGCACGTCATAACTTAAAAGTCTGAATCCTCCAGGACAATGCCTTTGGAAAGTCTGAATGCACATCAGCATTCAAGATTTCTAGTTGCATTTTAAGCATTCAAATACATTAATGCAAGTGTGGTTTCCTAAATTCTGACTGTTGTGGTTTAAGCCCAGCTGGCAACCCAGAACCACACTCACTCCCTCTCCTTCCTCCCCCCGGCTCCCGGAGGGATGGGGAGGAGAATCAAAAGACTGTAAATCCCACGAGTTGAGATAAGAACAGTCCAGCAACTAACGTATAACACAAACCACTGCTGCTACCACCAATAATAATAATGGTAAGGGAAATAACAAGGGAAGAGAATACAACCGCTCACCACCCACCAACCGATACGCAGCCCGACCTGAGCAGTGATCTAGCCCTTCCAGGTAACTGCCCCTAGTTTATACACTGGGCATGATGTGCTGTGGCATGGAATACCTCTTTGGCTACTTCGGGTCAGGTGTCCTGTCTCTGCTTCCCCCCAGCTTCCCCTCCTCCCTGGCAGAGCATGAGACTCAGAAAGTCCTTGGTCAGAGTAAACATTACTGAGCAACAAGTAAAAACATCGGTGTTATCAGCATTGTTCCCAGCTACTAAGAAGGAGAAAAATGACTGCTACTGCTGAACACAGGTGGCAGCTAAAAAAGGTGGAGTTGTGATATTGGCTATGACTTCTATCAGTGCTCTGTTAAAATTATACAGCATACCTCTTTTGTTGGTTGAGGGGGAAAACAAACTAATGCTTCTCTGCTTTCACTACTATTACACCACACCAAATATAAGGACATTGGAAAGTGCCAACAAATTCCACCCTCACAAAGCCTCAAGGAGGAACATAAAGAGCACAGTACAAAAAAATTCTAATGCACCTAAGTAATTTCCCATGTGGAAAGAGCAACGATAAAAGGCTGTGATCTAACAAACAGGACACTGATAAAGGAACAGAAGACTTGATTCCCTTTCTAGCTTCACTGCAAATCTAGTCTGCAGTTAAGTTACCTTAATACCTCATGACTCAGATTTCCCATATGGGCAGTAAATGCAATAGCACCTTACAAACAGCTTCTATATTTCTGGTTGAAAAATGTTGCATCTGACTTGAATTAAAAAATATTCAAACTTATTTAAAGCTAGAAATTCTCTTCAGATTAAATGTGAGCAGAATTAGTAAGAAATTAACCACGTTCAACATTTACTGGGTTTTGCAGAAATAGAATGTCAGTCTCCAAGAACTGGATTTCCCTGAACCACCAAAAATGCAAATATACGAAACAAGGATTACCTACACAGATATAAAGATTTCATTTTAACCCCTTTCATCTTAAACTAATAACTGCAATCTTTCTGGTTTCCCATTATTATTTATACTTGTTTAATCATGGTATTACAACATTGGATTCAATGAAGCAAGTTTATCCTTTAACTCCAATCAACAGAGCTCTTGCAAATTTTTACTAAACTTACAAAATCACTGCTAAATTTGAAGCAAGTGTAGTGAAACATCTATTTTTATATATCCTTGAACAGAATGATTCAATTTTTCCTCTATTGGAAACATTAGTTCAGACAAACACAAAAATTTCATACGAATAGCAGAGTTTAACTGCCCAAATTACATGCTTGGCTAGGTTGCGGGTTTTTTTAATCAAATCCCTTGGAATGGATCTATGTTCACTTTACCGTTTTCATTAGCAATGGTAATCTGTATGGAGACTGCTGTTTTGTCCGCTCTAAAACATTTAGAGAAATTACAGCAAGTGCATTAGCAACTGACATGTTACCCTTTGCAAGCTTTAAGGAATGCCATTGCTTTTGACACATCCTCTTCCATATTTGTTAATGAACTATAATTTGCAGTAAGTGCATGTCTACCGCAAAACATGACAGCAATCATTTTCCAAGGATGTGGGGATTATTTCATTTATCATTTGTGCTAAAATGTGTGTGCTGGTTTCTAATGCTAGAAAAGCATATAAAAGGGACACAAGAGACCTGCATTTTGCTACAAAAAGTATTGTGGATGCTTTAGTCCTTCAGATGACGCCTGCCATCTTGCAGGCACCAATTTCTTAATACTAATCACAGCAATAATAAAATATTCTATGTATACACAGATCAAAACTAACACATTCCAGGAAGAAAAAAACCAAAACTTTTCCATGAGTGGTTCTAAATTGATTGTCCATAGAGATTGCAAAATGACATTTACAATATTTTATAATATTTATAAAAAACTGCAGAAGCAAGCATATGATAAAAGTGAATTTGCTGATGCCTGTACCTGTACTGATAATGCATGTCTGGTCATTAAATGGGTACACGACTATAACTTGTACTAAACAGAGACTTGTATAACAACAAAGTGAAACTTAGGAATAGACTAATGGCCTTGTGCATGAAAGCTCTGACTTAATGGACAAGAAACAAAAAGTATCCATCTTATAGTTTTCTCAGCTCAGTCTAGTTTCTCACAGTGAAAGAATCATTATTTAAATAACTTCATTTGGATTATGAAAATGCTGATGCTAAGTTACTTCAGAGACTTCTCTGCTTACTGACAGTGTACTGCACCTCAGAATATTAAGGCAATCAAGCAACTCTATTACCTAAGCCAGGGACAGAAATGATGTCTTATATAGCAAAATGTCTAATGTTTCGATATGCTGTTACTGCTAGGGAAGATTAATAAACAACATCACAGAAAGAAGCTGTAGCTTCCATTCTAAAGGATTGTTTTATGTATAGATCAAATGCATAAGCTGAGCCGCCAGCAACGCCTTCTGAAAGTAAGTACAGCAAAGGTCCTATGAATCTTTAATGCCCAGATTTTATTAGAATACAAATTAGAGTAAGTTATCTTTTACAGGAAGAAAGCATAAAGCATGACTCCTAGTTGAGACAGCCTGCCTCAAAGTTTGCAAAGTCAGTCCTTATCCTAGGAACTTCCAGTGACTTGGAAGGTTGTATTAAACTCTACCCTAGCCAGTTGACTTCCATGCCTTCAAAAGATTTCCCTTCCAAGCCTCTGACACCTGTCTCCACCCACTGTTCAATCAATATTCTCCTTCTCTCCAATCAAACTACAAAATCCCCACTTCTCTCATTTCTATCTGTCCAACCTCTCTTTCAGCAGCTTCTTTCAGGTAAGTAGGGTCAGTTTTGTTCTCCAGGAAGACACAGTCTTCTTTCAGTCCACGAATTTGCAGATAATCTTTGAGCCGAAGCCATGATAATCTTTTCTGTAACATTCCATTGGGTTTTCAACTATTTTTATATGCACTACTTTACTTAGTTCTAGATAATATGAGTTGCCTGGCTTATCTCAGTCTTCAGAAGAGTTGCAGTTTTTCATGAAGTACAGAAGGATTCAGTGCTTACTTAAATAGATTTATGTGTTGGTGGAGAAAGCAGTGACAGCTGAATATTCTTCATATGCCTACTTTAATGCACGCATACACACACAAGTAGTTCTTATACATCATGCTAGATATTATTCTACTGATTAAACAAAGCTTATATTTTCATTGCAATAGTGATACTTAGGCATTTATTTTGAAAACCTTCAAAGCTAGTTGTTTTTCTTTAATTATGACTCCAGTGGGCAAAAATCTCTTTACATAAATGCCTATCTAGCCATACAGATCAACATACAAAACCAATTAGATCCCTAGGATAAATGCCTTAAGAAGCTTCTTTTCTTCACTGCAATTGCAAGTTATAGAGGTGTTGGTCGCCCAGATCAACATTTACCAAATGCTTAGCTTCCTATTCCCAGCTTCAAATCAGTGAAGATTATTAGTATTTGTGTAAATGTTCTGAAGATGCATGAGGCCAAGTAAAGCAAAGGCCAAGTATTACTGTTATAGCACAAATGATTGGCATAACACAGGTTTTGTAAGACACAGGGGACAAATGCCGCTTAATTTATGACCCTCTAAAGAAACATTTTACGCGGACCTCAGCTTCCATGGTTTCCTGAGTGATTTCCACTTTGACTAACTTCAGTTTTATATAATAACACCAGTAGATACGTTAAATTTGGCCAGTTATAGAAATTATTTTTACATCTGACAGGTTTTTTTATTTCGAAACCATTCATAAGTTAAAACATGCAATTAGTGAAAAAAGAGTCTAGGCTGCAGTGATCAAATCCAGTTTGCAGAGATCTTAAAAGTCAGTTTATTCAGATCAAAGCCTATAAATGTTATGAATTGATTTCTGTTAGGCATTTAACAATCCGATATAATAGTATTTTTAATTCATATGTATTATGCATCTCAGATATTTACTACATGGTGGTAATTAATGGAATCACAGTGAATAATTTATAAAGAGACAGGTTAGGCCAGTAGAAGAAAGAAGCTATACGTTAAATCAGGTTAACTACAAATCATCCATATCAACAAGGAACACAGAAACTAAATGTACTGAAACCCATAACAACATACATAAAGGAAAATATTTAGGGATATTGTGCTGCTTGAACACCCAGGATGGCAACAATGAGAGTAATTTGCTATGAAGTCAGAGACAATTTTAATGAAAGATTTAGTTGGCATATACATAAATGTTGGTGGTGACATTTATGTCTCCTACCAATGACTCCCTGAAGTGACTAGTGAGGGAACACACCAGAAGAGAGGGGAGTCTCCAGTACTGCATTAGTTCTGGTAGAGAATGCTACTACACTTGAAGATCACAATATACTCAAATTCAATACCATCTCAACAAGTTAAAAAAATGCACTATATTAATATTTTAATTAAAAAAAAAAGAATTATAACATTTAGTTTAAAAAATATCTTAAACAATTGGTTAAAAGGAAAAAAATGTGGGTGGTATACAGATCATTCAAATACACTCATTTAGAAGCTGGCAGTAAATGAATACGAAAATATCAATGTAGTCTTTAATGGATAAGGGTACCGACATTATTTCAGCAGTTTGGTTAAACAAAAAAAGTGTATTAGAACTCAAAACGCGTCCTTCATAAATAAGAAATTTTTATCACATAATTATGGTTATGTGAGATATAACATAGCATAACCTCTGACAAATTAAAAGAAAGCTATAATAGACATACCAGAAAAGATTTTCAGTAACAATTTGCTAAGGCAACAAAATACTCAAATACATCAGAAGCTTAACATGTAGAGCATGTTTAGGATGAAAAAGACATTAGAAGAACTGATTATGAAAGAAAGGTACAGTATACCTCAATTTCTAAATGGTTTGCTCAAGTTCAGTGGCTTTTAAAGAAACTATGCCATGAATAAGCAATAAATCTTCTCATTGATTACTTACCAATTACTAAAAACATAACTAGCTATTTAGTACTAAAGAAAGAGACAGTAGAGATAGTCTTATAAAAAAGTTAACTTGTTGCTTGTCCTGGGTTCAGCAGCACCAGTCATTTTTTCTCCTTCTTAGTAGCTGTTGCAGCACTGTGTTTTTGACTTTCGGCCTGGGAACAGAGCTGATAACACCGATGTTTAGACTGACCAAGGGCTTTCCGAGTCTCATGCTCTGCCAGGGAGGAGGGGAAGCCGGGAGGAAGCAGGGACAGGACACCTGACCCAAAACTAGCCAAAGAGGTATTCCATACCACAGCACGTCATGCCCAGGATGTAGAACTGAGAGTCCCCGGAAGGGCTGGATCATGGCAGGGTGGGGGTGAGGTACCGGTTGGTGAGCGGTTGTATTCTCTTGCTTGTTATTTCCTTTATCATTATTACTATTGGTGGTAGCAGTAGTGATTTGTGTTATACCTTAGTTATTAAACTGTTCTTATCTCAACCCGTGGGAGCTGCATTCTTTTGATTCTCCTCCCCGTCCCTCCAGAAGCGGAGGGAAGAAAGGTGGTGGGGGAAGTGGACTTCGTGGTTCTGATTTACGGCCTGGGCTTAAACCACGACAGTTCTTTTTTGGCGCCCAACGTGGGGCTCAAAGGGTTGAGATAAAAACAGATCTGACCAAGGAACAATGCTGATTTATTGGCTCTCAAAGTTGTTTCTCTTGATGTCACAGTTTCAGTATGCTGTAGCTTACTTAGAGCCGGTATTTGCTGTGTTAGTGTTTATCAAGTGTGGGCCTTGGGCTAAGGTTCTTGTTTCACTGTACTTTATGGTAATGGCTTGTAATACGGGGGGGCTCCGGCAGCAGGGCGGGATGGACGTGGCCAGGGACTTGTACCTGGCCGTCCCGCTGCTCTTCACCGTCCTGGCCCTCGTCCTCGCCTCCGTCTTCGTGAGGCTGCGGGGAGCTGAGGGGGAGTGGCCCCGGGAGCCGGCGGCGGCCGAAGCAGCCCGGGAGAGCGGCCCCGGGGACCAAGCGGCAGCGGGAGCGGGGCCGGAGGCCGGGCAGGAGGCGGCTGCCGAGGAGGGGAAGGAGGCGGCTGCAGAGCAGCGGGAGGAGGCGGCGGAGGAGCCGAGCCCCACGGCCGAGCCCAGCCCCGCGGCGGCCGAGAGCATCCCCCAGCAGCCGTCTGCCGAGCCCCGTGAGCCTGAGCCGCAGGAGGATGCAGGAGACCCCGCAGCGCTTTCCAGCAAGGCAGAGGAGGAAGATCTGGACTCAGAAAAAGGGAAGCTGGTGGTGAGAGAGCCTTCAAGCATAGCAGCATCATTTGAGAGTTCTGAAGGTTTTGAATGGCCTTTGGGTACCCTTGGGACCTGCCTGCTGATTGTGATGGGGATCACCATGTTGGCACACACACAGAGTGTGTTTTACCCACAACCATTTTGTCTGATCCCGAGAGTTAAGCAGAGTCAGGTTTGGGTCTTGTCTAGGGTTAGACGATGATATAGGGGGACCAAGAGGTTTTCCCCAAGGCTGGACAGTCGTGAGTGTCACGGTGTGTGGGACAGTATGGGCGAGTATCTAATCCACTGGGCCCCTCCAGTGCTTTGGAAGCGTCGGAGATGGAAGGCAGCTGTGTGGAGTCCCCGATGACAAGTTGCAGAAACTGCTGCAGGGGAGGGTGAATTATTTTGAGCCTGATGGGCCCATGACACTTCAGGCCATCAGGGCAGAGATGCAACATAGAGAGGGACTCATGATCGAGGGGTGGACTTTGCAATGGGCCTCTCCTGCTCTGAAAGACTGTTACAAGAGATGGAGCCCACCATCATGGACCGAATGGACTCAGCAGCTTTATAGGGATTGGTCCGTGCACTAAGATAAGAGTGCACTGAGATGAAAGTGATGGTATATTGAAAAATGTGGGATCTGAGCATGACGTGAATGGTATGGAATAAGGGGTGGATACTGTCCTGGGTTCAGCAGCAGCAGTCATTTTTTCTCCTTCTTAGTAGCTGTTGCAGCACTGTGTTTTTGACTTTCGGCCTGGGAACAGAGCTGATAACACCGATGTTTAGACTGACCAAGGGCTTTCCGAGTCTCATGCTCTGCCAGGGAGGAGGGGAAGCCGGGAGGAAGCAGGGACAGGACACCTGACCCAAAACTAGCCAAAGAGGTATTCCATACCACAGCACGTCATGCCCAGGATGTAGAACTGAGAGTCCCCGGAAGGGCTGGATCATGGCAGGGTGGGGGTGAGGTACCGGTTGGTGAGCGGTTGTATTCTCTTCCTTGTTATTTCCTTTATCATTATTACTATTAGTGGTAGCAGTAGTGATTTGTGTTATACCTTAGTTATTAAACTGTTCTTATCTCAACCCATGGGAGCTGCATTCTTTTGATTCTCCTCCCCGTCCTTCCAGAAGCGGAGGGAAGAAAGGTGGTGGGGGAAGTGGACTTCGTGGTTCTGATTTACGGCCTGGGCTTAAACCACGACATTGCTCAAGAGAGGTCAGCAAGTCAAGCATGGTAGAAGGAAAATACAGAACAAAACCCAAAACCAGTATTGTGCCACGATGTAAACTCATGATGAGTATCTATGACAAATACTGTGTGAAGTCCTGATCTCCTGATCTCAGAAAGGGCATAATAAAAATATAAAAGGTATGAGGGTGACATAGATAATCTAAGAAATGAAAAAGCTTCTTTACAAGCAGAATTGAACTGATAACACGACAGGTGTGAGAAATTATTATAAAATCATGAGCGGCATACAAAACAAACAGCTACTTCCCTTTTTCTCATACTGCAGGAACTAAAAAAGGTCTGTGAATTATCAGGCAACAATTTAAAAAAAGAAAAAAAGAAGGAAATTTTAATCCAACATGCATTTGAAGTGTAGAACCACACTACCATATAAACTTGTAGAAGTCAATGGCATAAAAGAAAAGGTATGAAAGTGTTCAAAAGGAAACCAGACAAATTCATGGTGGAAAGGCTGTTAATGAAATCTCTTGTTCAGAGCTGAGTGCAGGATGAGAGCAGAATGTTCCAGGGGACTCAGCGTAAGTTTTAATTCATGTACTTAACTGGTCACTGGCAAAAAGAGAATATGGGCTGAAAGAAAAAAAAAAAAAAAAAAAGAATACCAAATGATTTTACAGGCTTGATCCTTGAGGAGATGATGTCTTCCCAAGCTCTCCTGAAGTCCTGGAGGAAAGATTGGTATCAACAGTCTTCTGTCTCTCCACACGGAGGTCATACGTGTTATTCACAAAGCTCACAACTCAGATCTGCAAAAAACTATCTTCCCTGGAAGCTGAAATCATTGCAAAACCTGGCAGCAATACAAGCACTTTTTTCTGATGTTTTTTTCACCCAAATTATTACAAAGAGACATGTACATTAAACAGTAGCACAGCTGTAATATCAACAGTGCAAAATAAACCTTCTGCCATACAATTTCTCATTGTGAGAAAAAAAAAGGAATAAAGCAGCACATGACAAATGCGATCCACAAGTTTAATGAAACACTAGATGATAGTTAGGTGCTACAGTGATAAATACAGTATAGCATCCTATGTAAAACAGACAGAATCAACTTGTTATTTCATACCATAATTACTGTTTGATTCAAAAAATAATAATAAAAAAATCAACGTGTAGAATACCTTATTTGCTTCTACTTTATATCGAAATCCATCATGTGAGACAAAAGGAAAATGTATGGTCTTTCTTTACTCAAGTCAATGGCCTTGAAAATCATTATGAAACTCTGCTATAAAACAGATTTTCTGCTGTTGGGTATTGAAGTTTCTCAGGGGACTACAAGTTTGTCAAACTGTTTGATTCTACTCATGTCTTATGAAATATCTTATGAAATAACAGTAATTGTAGATTTGAATGATACTTTTCTTAGCAAATTACAGTTACAATTTCAACAGAGATGTTCAAATTTATCTTGCAGGAAATTATAGGCAATGCAATGCTGTGCTTCTCCCTTTTCAAGCTGTCAGAGTAAATATCGTGTTAAAGAAATCAAAATACTACCCTGAGAAAACATGTGAGTTCCTTGGTTATATGATCTACTTACAATTCCCTTTATTATTGACACATTTTTATGCCATATCATGGGTTTACATTTATTTTTAGAAGTTTCTAATGGGTTAGGTTGCTACTCATTAGGAGAGCCAGTTGTAACAGTGGTAATACAGATGTTTGAAAACTCTTATACCTATTTATTAAAGATATGTTTCTTTGAAGATGATGGACTTCAGTTCCCATTTTCCTCTTTTCTTGCTAAGATATTCTTTTTCTCTTTGCATATTATCTTGCATCAGAAATCCTAACAGATTCTCATCCCTGAATGCATTGTTTGACTTCTCATCCATTTTAGTTTCACTTAGTATTCATTATTCTTGAACTGTTTCTCAACTACTGATCCTCCTAAAATAATTATTTCCATGTTTTACCTCATTTTTCACCTGGCCTTGTGTGTCACATGCTTTCAAGAAACCCATCTGTATGTTGACATCTAAGCAGTACTACCACACAGCAACTGTCCTTCCCACACTTGAAGCTCATTTATCCAATAAACACCATCTTTCTGCTTTAGAGCAGCCGCGTCTCAGCTAAGTATGTACATAATCCACTTCTTTACTGTCCTCCAAGTCCTCCACTCTCGTCTGCCTCAGCCAGGCTTTGCAAATAGTCACCATTATCCACCTGCCTTTGCAGCTGTCCAAGCCTTTTGCACCTAGCAGAAGCTAACCTCATCTCCCATTCTGAAGATTTAAGAAACCTAGCATAATGAGTACTTTACAAAATTCTGCCCAGGTGTCAGTAAGAAAAAAAGAAGCGAGAGCTTCCCAAATAATGATGCCTCATTTATTTATTTATCTGCAATTTGCATTGTACTCTTGCTGCTAAATAAAAGAGGGTACCCTGATCATGTTGCTGCATGTGATTATGTTCTTTCATAGAATCATAGAATAGGTAGGGTTGGAAAGGACCTTAAGATCATCTAGTTCCAACCCCCCTGCCATGGGAAGGGACAAATCACACTAAACCATGTCACCCAAGGCTCTCGCCAACCTGGCCTTGAACACCGCCAGGGATGGAGCATTCTCAACCTCCCTGGGCAACCCATTCCACCCTGCCAGTAAAGAACTTCTTCCTTATATCCAATCTAAACTTCCCCTGTTTAAGTTTGAACCCATTACCCCTTGTCCTATCACTACAGTCTCTAATGAAGAGTCCCTCTCCAGCATCCTTGTAGGCCCCCTTCAGATACTGGAAGGCTGCTATGAGGTCTCCACGCAGCCTTCTCTTCTCCAGGCTGAACAGCCCCAACTTTCTCAGCCTATCTTCATACGGGAGGCGCTCCAGCCCCCTGATCATCCTCGTGGCCCTCCTCTGGACTTGTTCCAACACTTCCATGTCCTTTTTATGTTGAGGACACCAGAACTGCACACAATACTCCAAGTGAGGTTTCCCGAGAGCAGAGTAGAGGGGCAGGATCACCTCCTTTGACCTGCTGGTCACGCTCCTCTTGATGCAGCCCAGGATACGGTTGGCTTTCTGGGCTGCGAGCACACACTGCCGGCTGATGTTCATTTTCTCATTGACCAACACCCCCAAGTCCTTCTCTGCAGGGCTGCTCTCAATCTCTTCTCTGCCCAACCTGTAGCTGTGCCTCAGATTGCTCTGACCCAGGTGTAAGACCTTGCACTTGGCATGGTTAAACTTCATAAGGTTGGCATCAGCCCACCTTACAAGCGTGTCGAGGTCCCTCTGGGTGGCATCCCTTCCCTCCAGCGTATCAAAAGAACCATGCAGCTTGGTGTCGCCGGCAAACTTGCTGAGGGTGCACTCAATCCCACTGTCCATGTCACCGACAAAGATGGTGAACAAGAGCGGTCCCAACACCGATCCCTGAGGGACACCACTCGTTACTGGTCTCCAGCTGGACATTGAACCATTGACCACAACTCTTTGGGTGCAGCCATCCAGCCAGTTCTTTATCCACCGAGTGGTCCACCCATCAAATTGATGTCTCTCCAATTTAGAGACAAGGATGTCGTGTGGGACAGTGTCGAACGCTTTGCACGAGTCCAGATAGATGACATCAACTGCTCTACCCCTGTCCATCAGTTCTGTAGGCCCATCATAGAAGGCCACCAAATTGTTCAGGCAGGATTTCCCCTTAGTGAAGCCATGCTGGCTGTCACCAGGCACCATGTGCCTCAGCATGCCTTCCAGGAGAATCTGCTCCAAGATTTTGCCAGGGACAGAGGTGAGACTGACTAGAATTCGCTGTGTCATCTATTTTCCCCTTCTTGAAAATGGGGGTTAAATCACCTTTTTTCCAGTCGTTTTGCAAGTTCAAAGAAAGGCAACAGAGAATAGTGCAGATACCTAAAACATAAGCAAAAAAACCTTGCAACACAAATAAAAAAAAGTGTTATTATTAATGCTGGCAGGACGTAGTGACTGCCAAGCCACATAAATGACAGAAAGTCAATTATCCAGTGGTTTAAACATGGCCTGACAAGAGTTTGTTGTAACATGGAGAACTGCTAAAAGTCACTTTACCAGCAGGAATCTAGAAGGAAAGTACTTACTCTACAAAGCAGTATGTGACATGCAAAGATCTATTTGTTAACTCACTTTTTGAAGCCTAACAGTGAGGTGAGTTTTTCAGATTACCTTTCTCTAGTTTAACAGAATTTGATTTAGTCATGCAGCCCTCTTTCCCTTTTTTATGTAAATAACCTCAGGAAAAACTGTCAGACCCACCACAAAGCTTTAGCCTCAGATTCTTTGAAGTCCATGTTACTAAACCAAATTTGCAGTTTGCAAGAAAAAAAAAAAAATCTGTTGAACATTAAACAGAAAAAAACACACAAAATGAATACAAACACATACAAATTACTCCTTTTTCTTAGATATTTGTGCAAAACAGGTGCAGATTCTACAGTGCTACGGATATTGTGTGAAACTACTCCTAGTTGGCATACTATTTTATAAATAAGAAAACAAAAATGTTGATTTACTGTGCTTTTATTTATTATCATGACAGAAAAGGACACTATGATACATTTCCAGGACTCTAGATTTTTTTTAAGTAGATTTACTATGCAATAAAAGTAATTTAAGGTCCTGCCGCTGAAATGAACTATGATATATCCAAAAAGACCAGAAGTTTTGAATTTCCCTTCTTTGGGAGAAGGTATTTGTCAGTATGGAAAACAGATTATTTGAGCTAATTATATTTTTCCACTTCCTTCTTAGAGATGGACAATTTAATCTATTGTACTTATATTCCTATTTTTGGATATACCCTAATTTTGGATATACCTCCATGTGATTGTATGTACCACACAGTAGTCCTCCAAGAACAGAAGGCCTCTGTTGGACTACCTGCTGAATGAGGATTACAAAATATGGAGCAATAAGTGGAATGGAAGGAAAGGAATTGCTTACTCCTCCTTTGTTAAATTAGGAAAGAAACCTCTAAGAATGCCATAGTCCTTGGTATAATATACGGAAATGATGTAAAGCGTAGTTCTGATGTGGACAAGTGTGACAAATACCTGACTTGCGTTTCACATGGAAAGTGGAAGTTGAATGCTCTGATCTATAATGTGAAAGAAGCTGTAATGTTCTGTTGCAGCACGGACTGTTGGGGAGCAGCTCTTTCAAGAGAGCTAACCCAAGGAAATTCTGCTCAAATGAAATAGAAATGGATTGCCTTAGATCGAACCAATGCATTACGATTTTCCACAAAGACTTGCCACTGCATTTGATTAGCATCATGGCCCTGATGTGAAGGGTTAACCGACGTACAGGGGGGTTAGGGTTAAGCCACTTGCTTAACATGTTACTGCTTACTCATGCTTACTCAACAAATGCTGTTCAACATTTATCGTGCTTGCTGGAACAGGGTGGGAGGACCAAGGCTATTGGTAAGAGGAAGGAATAGTAACTCGGTTCCTGTTCTCCAGACCCCTAAACCAGCTGAAATCAGCTTTGCGGTTTGGACAGTGACTAAATCACCAGGGAACATATGCAACGACTAGAGGTGAAAAGTTCCAGGAAGACTTCATTTTGAGACCCTCACCCACGACCACCAGGAGACACTACACAAGCAAGGGCCTTTTACATCATTATAATACGAAGCGGGGATAGGACATGAATATGTATAGGCGTGTTGCGTAACCTCATGAACATGTATAAATACGAAGAACAATGCTGAAGTGTGCACGCCTTTGGAGGAGCGATTCCCCATGCGTCTCAGTGCTGAATAAAGCATACCTACTTTACAACTTTAATGAGTTGTGGAGTCTATCCGCGCATCAGCCCTACAGTTGCTTCTGTGTTGAAAGAGGATCTGCTCCTAAGCATGCAATGGTATTTTTTTTTTTTTCTATTTGGTATGATTCCCTTTTTTTCCCACAGCTCACTGGAGAAGATACAAATTTTAAATTTACATGCCAAGCTGGTCTTCTATAGCTGTGTTGTACTAGAATCTGCTTAGGCATCTCAGGTCAATAACAGGACCTGGAAAGAGAAATATGCTTGACTTCCTTCTGAATGCTAGTGATTGGGGAAAAAAAATACTGTATTGGACATATAGGAGCAGTGCTTTGCAGCAAAAACATTACTTGTATCTCTCAGTCATATGAGTTAACAAGTCAAATTGCACACTTAAGTAATTATAGCACTTTCCATTGTAAATAAAGCAGTAAGCATCCCAGCTCACTCTAACCTTTGTTATTTGATACCTCTCATAGGTTTTCAAGACTAGGAGAGAATGACGAAGTCCTCGCTAGCAAAATCTGTTCTGCTTCAACATTCTTTTACAGAGTGGTAGCTTCTTTTTGTTGGAAAATGAAATAGGATGTAACGGCTCTTGCAGGAGAACTCTTGAGGGAACAGAAACAAGTAGAATACAACAATAATATTTAGAAAATATTAGAGCTTTCAAAAAGCACCTGAAGTGGCTCGTGTATTTTTAGATAATAGCGGAGGAAGAAGCTCTAAGGTAAAATCTTAGCCATAAGTCACAAAAAAGTATTATTGTTAACTTCAACCACATCAGCAGTTAACTCCATATGACAAGAGAAAAATCAGACAACCGTGTTCTGTCTAGTTTAGACAATACGGCACCTGCAAACTTCTACGGAAATAAATATGCTTACTACAGACTAATTTTGTTACAGTTGCAATAACAACTATTGATGAAGAAGGCAACTTTAGATACTCTTCCTTGAAGGAAATAAATGGTGAGATTCATCTCACCAATAAAGAAAGAAAATTGCAGTATATTTTTAAAGTCTAAGAAATTAATAAATTTCACAATACTTACGATTTTTCTTATGATATTCAAATATAAACATATCCAATAATGGAAAAACTACTTCTTATTGGTGATTTGATGTTTTGTGAGACTTTATTATAACTACTACAGTAAGCATTTGTTGTTTTAGTTCCTTATTATAGAATTACCAAATTACAGAATCGCATACTCATTAAGTAACAAGGGATCTCCACAGATGATATAGTTCAGGACCCCTGCTTAAGCAGGGCCAGCTACAGCAGGTTGCCCAGGACTGCACCCAGTCAGCTTTTTAATATCTCCACAGATGGAGATCCAACAACCTCTGTCCCTGTTGATCAACCTCAGGGTGAAAAAATATTCTTCTGTGTTCAGATGGAATTTCATGGGGTTTGAGTCCATTGCCTCCAATCCTGTCACTGGGCATTACTGAGAAGACTCTGACTCCCTCATTTTTTATTCTCTCCCATCACGTATTGAATCATAGTGATCAGACACACACCCTCCCCTCACCCTGAGTCATCTCTTCTCCAGGCTGAACACCTCTCTCAGCCTCTCATGAAAGATGCTCTTAATCATCTTTGTGGCTTGTCACTTGGACTCATTCTACGCAGTCTTTGCCTTTCTTGTCCTGAGGAGCCCAGAACTGGACACAATGGCCTCACCAGTGCTGAACAGAGGGGAAGGCTTTGACCTGTTGTCTGAAGAAGGCCTCATCTATTTCTTCCTGATCAGATGGTTCATCGCAGATATCCACAAAACTGGCCACCACGTTGGTCTGCTTGGTAATTTTGACCCATAAGCTTTCAACTGACTCCAGACATGTCCCAAGGCAGAGCTCCACGCATTCAAGCTGCTCTCTCACATTAAGGGGCAACTCCCCCATCCTCATCTTCCCAGCCTGTATTTCCTGAAGAGCCAGTGCATCTCTCTCCACTGCACCACTCTGGTCATGAAAGCTATCCTACACATCTCTACAATCTCAGTAAGGTCATAGGTCTGTAGCTGCACATAGACTTCTAAGTCCTTCTGCTTATTCCCCATGCTACGTGTATTAGTGCAGACGCACTTCAGAAATGCATTTCAGAAGACAAAAACTTAAACTGTTCAGAAGAAGAAAGCACAGATTTGTTATTATTTTTAGGTTCCTGGCACTAGGAAATACAGCTTATTTCAATGGAAAGTACCACAAAGGGTCAAAACTAGAATCTATGATTAAAACAGCAAGTTCATTTAAATAAAAACACCATTTCAAGCTTTTAAGCCATATATTATGTGATTTATGAAAAATTATTCTTAGGCTTCATTTGGGTAACAGGCAAAATGATTCCTTCCTACAGAATTTCTGTAACTTACCAGTACAGTTAGAATATCAGACTAGACAAGCATTATTGTAATCATCTGTGATAGCTCCTTGTATTATTAAAACCTCCTCACATGCTGCTGAATAAAACAGAACTCATGTCCTAGATAGAACTCACCTCTTAACTTCTACTTGATAAAACCTTAGTGTAATGTTATGAAGCCATTAAAGCAAAAGCAAGGTAGAAGAATTAAAAATAAGAATGAAAGATGAGCATCTGTTTAGCACAAAATGAAGACATTAAGTATAAAAGTAATGAAGCCAACAATTAGCACTAAGACAAAATATTTTCTAACTACTTAGATACCAATTCTACAAGTTCAGGTAATTAAGGGAGCCAACTAAGAGACCATTTTCCAACCAATACCTTGTTCTAGTGGAAAATGCAATTTTTTTCTTTTTTTTTTTTTTTTTAACAGACTGTTTAGTTGAAACTTTGTGATTTCTTTTAACAATTAATTTTAGGAAGAAGCAAAAAACCATAATGCATTTCCCAGAATATCAGAACATTTTGGCCTTTCCAAAAAAAACCCCAAAACCAACCACACCCCCCCCAATTTTAAATTTTCATTAATTTAATATATAAAACATAGATTTTCCTAATTTGGCTTGAAACAAAACATTTAGAGGTTTTTTTTCATGGGTAGGAAAGGTAAAAATGGAAAAGAAATGCCACTGGAAAAAAATAATTGTTTGAATTGCTATAACGTATCTAGTTCTTATGCCTAGAGTCACACTAGATGTAAGCAGAAAAGATGAGAATTATTAAAGCCATGTGAAGCATCTCTTCAAGCAGTAGGAGTTAAATTTAACCTATCAAATGAAAGAACAAAAAGTGAGTTAGTCTCTCTACCTCCATAAGAATAGCAATCTCCAAAACAGAGGAATCTTCAAAGCAGCAGACTAAGATATAAGGCATTATAACTGCTAATGAATACAGAGCAGAATTTTTTAACAATCATCAAAATAATTTATCAAGGACTATAATGGCATATATACACATATAGAAAGAGATCTGGAAATTATGCTCTAGTTTGATTATAAATTTAGACTCAGAACAAGAATTTTGCATTTACCTACTGAAATTTGAACATTCATTCAATGCCACAGATGCAATGGCAGCAGGCAGGAGCTGAGCTGCTGGAGTATTCAAATCACCTGGTGAACTTTGAGTTCAAAAGGAAACATGACAAAATATATACGCACCCTTTACTTATCTAGCAAGTGAACCTGAATTTTCAGGATTACGTTAAGTATCTATGTCATCCATGAAAGGGAATCTAAAGCCCTGGAGTTCCATTTAGAAGGTAGAAAGCACTAGGGAGACAATGCGTGTGGAATTTGGTTTTCTAAACATACACATCCAGCACTTTTTCATGTTGCCCAAGACAGCTCCCCTAAAAGCTGTACCAGAAGGGCAAAAGTCTTACTTGTGCTGAAACTTCCAGCTCCAAAGGGGTAGGGTTTTTTAATGACAATTTGGTGCATTTTATATGGCATTGGGCACCTTTGATTACATAAATCCAAACCTTGAGTGTTCAATGACCTCACAAGGCAGTTGAATCCATAAACTTATTTTTTATGCTTCCTTCAGGATAACAGTTGTTAACATTTTAATTGATCACAACAGATTCTTACTGCCTCCTCTGGTAAACCAGCAGTGTCTCAGGATTGAAAGTACTGAACAAAAGACATCACAAGGCTGTGTGGTAATAATTTACTTTAAAAATCTTTTGGTAATATTTTGGCATAATTGTAGTGGAGGTAAATTAAGCTAGTAAAGATATTATCTAAAACACCCTCTAAAAACTGGATGTCCAGGGACTTGAATGTAATATTTCTTGTCTCAGGCTAAAACCAGGAGTAATGAAGGGAAATACTGAGAGAAAAAAACATGTTTGTACAACATACCATTTTAAGTTCAGTAGCCTGAAGAGGCTATGAACAAGGATTAAACCCTACATATTCTACATAGTTAGCATGTACAGGAAAAAGAAGGAAAAAAAAGAAAAAAGTGTTTCTACTTCCTAAAATTTTAATGCTTTCAGGCCATCAGGCTTCTCTGATAAATAATGCATTGCAAGTTAAGAAACAGAAGAGCTTTTTCTTTGGGCTACTTTCTAATGCACTATTATGTAACTTAATTCCCAGGATGTTGTTAGCCACTCATAAAGAAGATGGTCAGAATGTGCATTTGACCTCTGATTCCAATAGGTACACAAAGAATCACCATCTATAAATACATCATCTTTCATGCATAAACTTCTAACACATTTTTCGATTTTTTTCTTTAAGAATCAACTGAAGAACAGCTCTGCCAAATCCCACAGAGAAAAGCAAATAATGTGAACTATCATTTGCCTTCCCCATTTTTCCCATGAGGCTTAGGCAAACACTTGTTTCCAGGCAGCAGTTTCTTTTACTCACAAGTTAACACAACCGAAGTCTACAAGGCCTCCAGAACCTCAAGGTTATCCTTCAGAAAGAAGCAACTGAAGTGTATCAGTGCTAACATTATACTGTTCCTTTTATCTCCCTCTTTGTGCCCTACTGTTTGGTTTCCATTACACCATTTTGCAAGATAGATTATAAACTATTAGCTTTGACTCAATATGTTTTTGTGCTAGTTAAATGTTTGGTTTGTGGTTTGGGGTTTTTTAAAAAAGCATATACTAAAACATCCCTCGAAATGAAAAGAACAAATCCATATACATAGTGTGATGCTCAACCATGGCTCTGTTTAAGAAGCACTCTACTTCCCAATGTACCTTCAATCTAGCAGGATTAGTCACCTGTGCAAGCTCATGTAAAGCAATGCCCTTGAACCAAAAGTAGGGGCTGAAATGTGCCTACAGCTGAGGAGATTATTTGAACACTTTTACAGTTGTGTTAACTTCTCATAGCATACCTGACCTGCTGCTGTCTCCTGTGGATAAAATGCTTTTTTAAATAGTTTCTACCGTAGCAAAACAGAAAACATAATTTCTCATGATCTTCTACTTACTTGTATGAAAATGGCAAAAATTATGAAATATACTGAAATGCTTTTAATCAAGGGATATGCTTATTCCCTAAGATGTGCTTGTTTTATCCCCCATGACTTCCTGTAAGGAATTCAGCCCTGCATCAGAGTTGCCAATCAACTTTCATACTGCCTGCAGCATAATACTATATCATTAGGCAGGATTAACTATCTTTACAATAGAAAATCGGCAACTATAAAATGATTTTCAAGACATCATCTATGCCTTGAACTGTATATTGATTAACTTCTTGGCTCACATAATCTGATTTAAGAAGTGGGTGGAAAGTGAGTCATACAGTAACGCATGAGTGAACAGTCTGGATGTTTCATTACACATACTAGACAAAGGTATTCTTCTCCAGAGAAGGACACTCTATTCCTAGAAGTCATCTATATATTTCCAAGTGAGCACCAACTTGCATATTATACCACTTGACAATATTATATAAAAATACATAATGTAGTAATATATAATTACATATAATGGTATATATATTATATAAAATATGAAATACAACATACCCAATATATATTTTATATATTGGATGTTATATTACATTATATAAAAATATATATAGCACATAAAAATATAATCCAGAAATAACTACATGCCTGACTACTGCATTTGTTTTAGTAGAACAAAAAGCTGGACAAAATCTGTGCTCCCATCTGGCATTTTGCTGTCACACTCATCAAAAAAATTTATACTTTCCAATGTTCTACATGTTTTCTCCTGAGCTGGTCTGCAATGCCACTACGGTCCACGTTCAGACCAATTTATTTTGCAGATCCTACAAGAAGCTAGCCAACTAAAACTTGCCTTTTATTCAATCTTTGGTAATACCAATATTAAAATGACAGTAAGACAGAATAAAGCAATTAATGACCTATGACTACCACTCACTTCTAACACTGCATTGAATAGTGCTTGAGAAGGTCCTAAGCACTCAGGAAAGGCAGCATCTCTTTCCATCTATTTTGAGAAGCACTTGCATTCAATTAAGTGCTACAGGAAATAAATTATTATTGTTATTATTATAGAGGCAATGACCAATGGAGAATCATGCTCTGCCAATACCCTAACGTCAAAAATTGTTAGCAATTTTAATAACAAAAGCTGCACTGCTTGATCAGTTGCCTACTCAGCGAGGTTTCCTTTTCTTCTTTCGATAAATCAGCTGCCAAGTTTGCCTAATCTTCAGCGCAACACTAACTGCATGGAGTCCATCCTTCTGTCATCACATAAACCAGTAAGATCTCCAAATTAATCAGATGCCTTCATGATGCAGACAATTTTAACTGCATAATTACGGAAATTACTGCACTCACTTAGCAAGCTTCCAGGAACTAACGCTTGGCTACACAGCACAAACCGATATTTTTGCAAACTGATGCACCTTCTTAATGTGTATCTTCATCCCCATGATCTTGCTTTGCTACCCCAAATTCTAAAAGTGTTCCAAAATGAGACCCCCCAGTACAGGAAAACTTTTTTTAAGTAGAATAGCTCTTCAGGTGCAGTTTGTGCAGAGAATGGCTAAAAGAACAATATGCATCCTACATCAGGAATACGCACCTAGCATTTTATGCATCTCAATTACATCTGCACAAATAGATGGAAGCAATGCTGTTTTATAGAACAACACTATAATAAAAACAGTAAAACACTTCCCATTCTAGTTTACGAGCTCAGACTGACTGGAATGGAAGGCAGGAATATTTTTAACACATATACTTCTTTTTTTTTTTTTTTTCCTTCTTTATAAGGAAAATCTGTGCTTCAAAGTGCTTCCACTACTGAGGGTCTGATTCCATAGTCTAATTCTACATATTCCATCCCATTCTGCTGTGACCTCTTCAATACCACCATCTTTCACACTGCAGCCTGATTAGACAGAATATACATTTTGTTGTAACCTTTTGTCATCACAGCTACACTACCATTATCAGGTCATGCAAAACTTTTTGGTGGTTCAAGATGCTTTGAATACTCAATACTTTGAGCCAGTATTTATGCTTAACATACAACAACAAATTTAAACTTGTTATTTATTGGGAAATGAGACAAATCATCTATGTCAACCAGCAATTCTCTAAAAATAATAATTAAAAATTGTATATTTGTTACTATCCATTCACGAATAGATTAATCGTGTACCCAGTGGTCAAAATGAAAAATGTAGTAGCCTTTGTATGATAGTTACATGTCTCTGTGAATTTACTAGCGCTTCATTTATTCCTAAAATAAAAGCTAGCAAAAGTGTGGAATTGCAAACATAGCACATTGTTTGATACTTGTGTATCTTCATAACTGATATTCCACCAAGAAGTTATACTGCTACTGGTCACACTCATGAGTATAGGCAGAAATTAATCACCTTGTCCCTCTGAACCTCACAGTTTTGAACACTAGTAGTGGTTTATTTAGCTCTGCAGTGGGATATGCAATCTCAACCTTTGCTGGGTCCCTTACAAGACTTAGATTTTTTTTCATTCTGCAGAGCTATCCTGACCACAAAACAAAGTAACTAGGCTGCTGTATCTTGAGAAACTAAACTGCCACTCTGAAATGGGGCCTCTTAAAACTGCAAGAATACAGCCTGCTTGAACGTACTATACACTAAGGATAATCTATGCATGTGTGTTTGCATTTTATATGTAAATTTTCTTGTATGTCAATAAAAGTACTTATTCCTTCTGAAAGTTTGTATGCATTAATGACAAGAAACTGAAATGCTTGATTACTTTTAGAAATGTGAAGCAATATTATTCAGCTAATTTATTTCTTCTGTTAATAAGGATGCTTAGATGGTATTGGAACACTGAATCCAAATGGGTACGTTTTTAAAGAGTACCCACAGGCTAAGTGTGTCCCATCTTTTAAACTCTCCCTTGCTTTGGGTCCTTTTCTTTCCAATAACACCTTACTTGGACATTTTTAAAGCATGTATCACCCTCTCATCTGAACATTCATCTTCCTTTGAAGAACTATTTCTTCTGCTGCAACTGCTGAAAAGAAAAAAAATAAATTAAAAATCAGTGCACAAGACTACCTAGACTGATTTACATTTTCTGCCAGAAGAAGAAAACATCATTGTCTCATCACAGTTCATTTAATCTGAGAGGAAGCACAAATGAGGCTTCTAATTTCTGAAGGAGATGAGACTCCAAATCAAATGCATCTGTAGATTGATAAGTACTCCAGGGAAAACCTTGAAAACAATACACAAATTCTTTCTGTATCATTTTCTTTATGGGCAGAAAGTTTTTTCCCCTCCCCCTCTGAGATATTAAGTAACTTCGAGCAGAGAGTATTAGAAAGACTTATGTTTTAACTGGCTATACCTTTCCAGAAAAGGTCCAGTGAGAAATGAAAACAAAAAGCACATCCAAATATATACTAACACAAGGGATATGTAATGTATTTTCTGTATTCATTCCCCAATGAATAAACTTCATACAAATCCAATACATACAACATCAAGGCAGTTCAATAAGCTGGGTAGGCACTCCTGTATAAACAAAGCATACATTTTGGCCTTATAAAATTATCAGCTACATTAGATTACATCTCGCTCTAAGTAAAGGAAATTCCTACTTGCATACACTGCCTAGACATATAAAAAGTAAATGGAAATTCCTAATTGAGTAAAGTACATTTTCAATGGCTATAATTCCAGCCTTTTTTTCAGTTTATCTTTTTTTTTCTTTTTAGTAATTTCACAACTAAATTAAAAAAATATGCAACACCCACTGTTTTCTAGGGGAGAAACACTCATATTGTGGTTTAAACCCAGCCAGCAACTACGTACCACACAGTCACTCACTCACCTCCCTCTTCACCCCACCCTGGGCAGGATGGGGAGGAGAATCGAAAGAATGTAAAACCTGTGGGTTGAGGTAAGAACAGTTTAATAACTAAAGTACAATATATTACTACTACTGCTACTAATAATAATAGGAGTAACAAGGGGAGAGAATATAAAAGAGAAGGAAAAAAAAAGAAAAAACAAAACCAATAAACACAAGTGATGCACAATACAATTGCTCAGCACCAGCCAAACAATACCCAACATGAACCGAGCAGCAATCTGCCCCTTCTGGGTAACTCCCCACAGTTTATATACTGGGCATGATGTGCTGTGTCAAGGAATACCCCTTTGCCCAGTTTGGGTCAGGTATCTTCTCTCTGCTTCCTTCTGGTTTCTTGTGCCCCTCATCACTGGCAGAGCACAAGAGACTGAAAAGTCCTTGATCGGGGTAAGCACTAATTAGCAACAACTAAAACACTGGTGTGTTATCAGCATTGTTCTGAGACTAAAGCCAAAACACAGCACTGCACCAGCTACTAGGAATAAAATTAACTCTATCACAGTCAAAACCAGGACAACTGGTTTTCTAAATTTTGAAATTACTTTAGATTGCGACATAACTTCTGTATGTATAGGATAGTTCCATTTCTGATAGGCTGGAACAAATCTTTAATACACACAACAGTTTAGTGAACCATTCAATAAATCCAGGGACTAGATTCATGACAGAAAAAGAGCATGACTTTTAATAAGGTTTGTTTATATTCACATCTTGAAGATCTACAATTGTCCAAGGCTTGCAAGCAGGTAATCTGGCTATGTACTCTTGAAGGCTTCATAATCAAAGCTCTTGTTGCTCTAAATAATCTGCATAACCGGTTTTTACCGTTTCAAAATTACCTTTCAAAACTTTTTTAAGAAGCAGGTATATATTTATCCAAATCCCACCATCATATTATCTCTACAGCTGTTGAAAACTTTCAGTAAAAAATAGACTTTTGTCACTTTTTGTAGCACAAAAGCAAGGTTGTCTTTAGCTTCTGATAAGGAAAATGTGGGATGCAGCACTTAAGTGGCTCTGGGAAGAAGAATTCAAAGAGCTGGCTACATATCAGATAAAGCAGTAGAGATTCATGAAACTTCGAGCGAGGAGCTCTGGATTATTATTAGTGGAAGGAAAACATATTTATGAGTTTGAAACAGTTTAATGATTGAGAATAGAAGGAAAGGCTACAAGCACAAACTATTTCCTCTTTTGTGTTTGTTCTCAAGTCCAAAAAGTCTATTCCAGCTATTATATCCATAAATAAAGAACAAGTGAGAAAACACATGATGTAATGGAGGAGAAAATTATGGAAGCTGCAGAGAAGAGAAGAATATACACTGAAGGCAGGTTAGGGACAGGTGCATCTTGATCTAACACGGAAAAATAAGCAAGCATAAAACCAAGAAGGAAAAAGAAATGTAACACAAGAAATTAAAAAATTAAATTAAAAATAAAGTTATCCAGTCATACTACCACAATCATATTAACCTCCTTTGTTCCAACTAAACTTAAACCAAACATAATTAATTCATTTCCTCACTATGTAGAATGGCTTGGAGGAAATTGTGTGAAATAACAGTTTGGTTTTGTTGCTTTCTTAAATCTTACCCAGTAGATTCAGTCTGTTTAGCAGAAGTGTCCTGACATAATACAGCTATGTTAAAACAATAAATTTTAGGTGTGATAAACACATAAATGTATTGGCTTTTGCAAATCATAGGTGTGGTTATGTGGATATAACTGTACGAGTTTACAATAACAGAAACAAAGTTCGCTAAAGACACAAGATTAGGCAACAAGTTAAAGAAGGGCCGGAACTCTTGAGAAAAATGGAGTCACATAGCAAAAGAAATTGTAAAGGTAAAAGAAAGAAGGTGGGGGGCTTGATACAAGAAAAGCTAATGACTGGAAAATAAAGTACTTTTTAGCTTAACTTAGGTTGTAGAAAGAGAACAATGTTTATGTTGTAAGTCTGTGGAATTTAGTGGCCCCACTAAACATGAGTTAATTGTTTCACACTAGTCTTCTAAAGTATCTTTAGCTTTAAAGAACAATGTTTGTGTTGTAGCTCTGTGGTTAGATAACAGGATTTAGTGGCCCCACTAAACCTGAATGAGTTATTTCACACCATCCTTCTACTTACCAGTTAGTTTTGAGACAGAGCCTCCCAAACATCTGCTAGCTTGGGATACTCCTTGTCTGCCCATCCTACAATAAATTTTGCAGGAAGGTCACACTGTTTTAAATCTTTGCTAGTTATCATAAGAATTAAAGATATGGCTGGTTTCAGCTATTTGTGTGATTACTGGGGTATCCAACTGTGCCAAAGGTGAAAAGTGCACTGTGAGGAAGACTGCTTACTTCATCTTGAAGAGCCCTACTCACAAGAGGAAGACTGCTTACTTCATCCTCCAGACCCCTGCCCACAATCACCGGAGAGCAGTGCGCAGACGTCAAGAGGAGGAGACTTATGATAATAAGTTACTGGAGCTAGTTATAATATTCCCTGCCTATATGCGGGAATTATTAATATGTATGTGACTAATACAATAGTGAAAGTATATAAACCTGTAACAAATGCTAATCACTTGCTCCTCTGGCTACAGTCATGCGCCCAGCGCTGTCGCTTTTCCTTTATTGACTTTGTCCCTCAATAAAACCTTGTTACCTCGTTTAGAGGAGTGAGTTCGTATTTCACATAGGGGTCTTCCGCTCTGATTAGATATTTTTTTCCTGTTCATTTTCTACACTAGTATATTTTTATCCTGTAAACACATACACTTAGTGGAACATGACCAAATTAAGCTTCAGATTTACTTTTTCTGCTCTTAAGCTTTGTGATGATCTTATTTTGAAAAAAACCTTCCTAGTTCCAGTAGGAGTGATTCCACATCATAAAGAGAAAAATTAAGATTAAAGTTATGTCCTTCATAAAACAGAAGCAAAGACCACTCTTGCGCTACTTTTCTTCTGAAAGAAGAAAGGAAAGAAAAGAGAAAGGAGAAAGCAAGAAAGAAGACAACACCAGAAAGAAACTGCAGTAAAAAGATTTTTGTAAGACAGAGGAAACTACATGAATATCAAATTTTCAAATTGTGATCTCCAGTTTATTCGTATGCGAACTCATTTATCATTAAAGCATGACATTCCTCAATCACCTACAACATATTCCCCATTAATGAAATTATTCAGATACACACAAGAAATAATATTAGTAATAAGCATTACTGCAAATGTTTTTCCCATCAGAGCAGGCAGTGAACATAAAAAACCATCATACAACAATTTTGACAATTTTGTCGGAACTCAAGGAGAACCATGGGAGCCGCTGAATTTACTTGTCTACACCTACAGTTTGAGATGCTTATTCCAAGTCTTTTTATCCACACAGGAGGTGAAATACTGCCTCTGCTAAAATCAATATGAGTTTTGCTATTGATTTCAATGAAACCACAATTCTGGTCACTGTTTATACTCTGTTTCTCTCAGGGCTTAGAAAGATTCTCAAAAAAAACCAAAAAAAAAAAAAAAAAAAACAAAAAAAAACCAACATGCAAACTACACCACAGGGATCCAATTGATTACAGTAACTTTTATACGGCAAATGGAAGAAAGGTTTTCATTCTATGGGAAAACTGTGCTGTTTACTTAGCGCAACAATTTTATTTGAGTCACTCTGAAGTGCTCATTGTTATGGAACCAATAAATTGAGGCTAAATGAAATTTATTGTTCAACCTCAATTAAAGCTCCACCAACATTACCTACAGATTCAGGATGTCACATGGATCTGTCACTACACTGCTGAATCTTAAAACTTTATGGCAAAGGATCCAAAATGAGCAATCACTCACCTAAAAAGAGAAGGCTCTCAACCTCAACGTGTTTCCTTGGATGGCATCCTGACCTTGGGGGAGAGTCGCCAGCTGCAGATCACTGCTCCAACAAGGACCAACTCCAAGTGATTGCCCAGTGGGGCTCCTTTTATACTCCAGTCAAATCTGATCTGTGGTCAAATAGAGCCATGTAGCCTCGCACTGGCTCAGGACTCAACTTCCTTGCCCCCTTCCTTGTACGTGGTGGAAGCTTTCGTAGGCTTCTGTCAGGGGAGGTGCACATGCCACAGCCATCAACAAGTGTTCCTCATGAAAGATTTCTGATGTTACAGTAGAAAATGGGTATTTTTTTCATTTGATTATGAATCTCATTATGGCAACTATTCACAGCCCATTTTGCAAAAAAAGGAGTATTTATGAAATGTAAGAAATGTACAAAATGTATGAAATGTACAAAATATCAACATCAGTGAAACCATTTTTACATTACTACAATTATATGCAATTACAAAGTGACTGTATAATAGGAACATTTATCATACTTCACATAGATTTTTCTGATTTACTCCTGTTAGCTGACAGGGAAAATCCAGGTTGGATACAAGGAAAAAGGTCTTCACTGTCAGGGTGAGGCACTGGCACAGACTGCCCAGAGAAGCTGTGGGTGCTCCACCCCTGGCAGTGTTCACGGCCAGGTTGGACGGGGCTTGGAGCAACCCACTCTAGTGGAAGGTGGTCCTGCTTATGGCAGGGGGGTTGGAACTGGATGATCTTTAAGGTCCCTTCCGACTCAAACTGTTCTATAATTCTAGGGTATAAAAATGGGCAGTTACTCCAATCCCCTGACTTCCTCAGTGCATGACCACCTTGCAGGCCTTACTCTACAGAGCATAAACTGGCATCCCTCACTGTGCAGAACTTCCACATTTTATACATTGTGCACCATCCATTTGCCACATCCAATTTAAACCACTGGCATTACCCAGCCATTACCATTGTGCAAGTTCTTCCCCAGCTGAAAAGCAAACACCAAGCCACCACAGAAATTTAAAGAAGAATTTTCAGCTCTTCCGAGTGTAAGAGCCTATTTCAAAGCCTATAGCCTCCTAACACGCAACTGCTAACGTCCCTCCCTCACGGAGGGAAAAGCCAGGCAACCTAAGCGCGCACCCAGCCGCAGGCAGGCTTACAATCTCCGCTTCCCGCCCTCCTGTCGACCTGCAGTAACCAACGCTGAGCTGCCCCACCCGAGCACGCAGGGCGACTATAACAGGGATCACCAGCCGACCCGGCAGCGACCGCCCCTCCCACAGATCCACCTATCGCGCGTGCGCCACTGCCGGCGCATGCGCACGTACCCTGCCCCATTCGCCCCGCCTCGGCGGAGCGGTGTGAGGCAGCCGCACCGCCCAGCCGCGGCCTGCCCGGCCGCCGCCGAGTCAGGCTTCGTTGCGAGCACGCCTCCCGCCCCGCCCACCCGCTGGCCGTCGGGCAGCGCCCCTGGTTCGGGCGGGTGAGTAACGGCAGCGGCACATGGGGCACATGCTTTGGTGGCCTGCCCCGGGCCCTAGTTGCGCCGCTAGTGCCACTGCCGGCCCCGGCGGCTTGGGAAAGGGGTAGCCAGAAGATGGGCCGGGCACTGCGGCGGAGCCGCGGGGATCATCGGGACTGGGAGAGGCCGGGAGTCGAGAGGAAGGCGCTCGCCTCCTGCTGCCGTTGTCGGAGGGGCTGAGGGTGCCGCTCGGGCGGTACCTCTCTCCGCGCTCCCGCGAAGCCCGGCCGCCCGCCCGCGGCGGATGCTGAGCTTCTTGGCTGGGGATGGAGCTTGACTGACAGCTCTGGCGCTTGGCTGGTCAGTGTTAGAGAAAAGCGTGAAGGCTCGGAATTTGGTGGCTTGCCCAGGGGAGGGGAGCAACGGCGTAAGCTGGCTGCGCTTCCCTTTCTTACTTTCAACTCTTTAAACAGCTTCGCTTCGCAGCTGCCCGCACTGCAAATAGCCCCGGAAACCCGGTTCACAGGTAGCTCCCGGTGAGGAAGGTTGCTGTCTTTCCGTGATCTGCTGCTCATAGTCCCTGTTCTTTCAAGGCAGGAGAAGGCGGGCATGTTGAAATTCAGTACTCTTACATATAAAATAAGATGTATGTTGCATAAGAAGGAGGTGAGCCTGTTAGAACAAGTCCAGAGGAGGCCACAAAGACGCTCCGAGGGCTGGAGCACCCCCCCGCTGGAGACAGGCTGAGACAGCTAGGCTTGTGCAACCTGGAGAAGAGCGGGCTCAGGGGAGACCTTAGAGCAGCCTTCCAGTACCCAAGAGGGAGCCTACAAGAAAGCTGGAGAGACTTTTTACAAGGACGTATAGTGATAGGACACTGGGTAATGCCTTTAAACAGGACGAGGGTAGATTTAAATTAGATGTTAGGAAGTTCTTTCCTGTGAGAGTAGTGAGGCACTGGCACCGGTTGCCCTCAGAAGCTGTGGCTGCCCCATCCCTGGCAGTGTTCAAGGCCAGGTTGGATTGGGCTTTGAGCAGCCTGGTCTGGTGGAAGATAGCTCTGCCCATGGCAAGGGAGTTGGAATTACATGTCTTTAAGGTCACTTCCAGACCATTCTGTGGTTCTAAATTCAGTGCTGCAGGCTGTCTTACCACATTTAGAACCAAGGAAGTGCAACAGGGTTGGTTTTTTTGTTATTGCAGCTATTTTAAATTCAAATATGGTTACAAAAAACAGTCACATTCCCTTCTTTGTGAATGATGCAGTTATCCATGTTAGAATTGTTGTGATTCAAATACCTCTGTCTAAATTGTTTGGATCAAAAAGAAACCTATTATTGGCAGTGCTTTAAAATTTTTATGTTTAGTATGTAGGCTGTAAAATGTCTGCATGCCATCTGTGATGTCATCTTCCAAGATTTTCAGGCCTTTTTTAAAAAGTGTTTAGAAAAGGACTTTTCCTAAGCAGACACTTCCAAGAGATTTCCCATTTTTTCTAATACACCCAAGGCTCTCTCAAGGAGGATGTTGTCAGCCTCTGTTGCTTTTTTATTATTATTACTTTTATTCCCCAGGCCAGAAATCAGGTGATTTCTGTGCTTTTGGTCTGGACCTGAAGATAACAATTCCCGATTTGGAAAAGTGTGGTGGTAGTGAAGGGTTAACACCAACAGAGTTAACCAAAGATCCTGAGATCTTCAGGCACCTCTCAGTGGAAAATTTGCCAAAGAAATTTCCAATATGGACTGACTGGATGATCAGAAAAAAGTCAAAAGACCCAAAACCGAACCAAACAAACATTTAGTTGAAATATATATATTCAAATTCACAGAGTAAAGAAAATTTTAATTTCACAGTAGTGACTTTGAGCTCATTTTTACCACTTGGGAACTTGATTTAGGGATGATAGCATTTTTGTTATCAGTTTACATGCATTAACTGTGAAGTGAATTGATAGAAAAAAAAAATCTGGAAAAGGGATAGGGAATAAAATTAAGAAAAAAAGAAAAAGATGAAAACAAAAGAAAATTTTATGTCCAGGATGCATGTTGAAAGTCACACTATATTAAAATGTGTTGCCTTAATTTCAGAAAGGAATGATGTAGTGGAGCTGAAACAGTACAGAAAAGAAACACCTGAAAAATGTTTAAATTTATCCCATGATGGTGATACACAATATACAGATTAGACAGACTAGACATTTCTGTAAAGAAAAACTCAGAGAACCTGATAGAAGCAATTGAGCTATTAGTAAAGCAGAAAGTATAAGTAGTAATAATAAATAAATGTAAGTTAAGACTTGCTTAGTGTCCCTTTTAATTTGAGAACTAGGGAGATCAAATTAAAATAGCAGGTGAGTTCCTTAATGGAAGGTGTTTTTTCATGTTGTACAAAGAAACGACTTTTTGGTCAGGAAGTCTCTGATGCGCAAATAGTCGAAGGTGCCTAGCTATTCTGATAAAGCATTGCTCTACTCTGGGCCTGTTCTTTTCCCAGAGGCAGAGACTGGTTATCTAAACTAGCTCGTTCTTCTTTCTGACCTGTTATGACTAGGCAAGAGAAAGGGGTTAACTATTTAATTTATTTCTGGTACACCAACGTGGATCAACAAACTTGGGGTTAGAATCCAAAAGCTGCTACTACTTAACAAGTCATCATATAGTCAGAGTAACTCTCTGGATGTGGGATCTTAATCTGCATAAAGGTGAAGTTATTGAGGCTGACTTTTTACTACTGAGAAAGGGAATTTCTGTTAGATCCAAATGCACCCAACAGTCCAAGGCAGGGTACTTCATGAGTATGTTGGAATGACCTGTGTACCTCAGTAAATTGAAGTCGGGTTCTAAAATCTGGATGTCCATGACAGAAATACAGAATCACACCTATGTTCTCTCTCATGGCTGTTGAATGAGAAACACATTCTAAGATTTTTCCGGTTCCTGGGATAGACTTCAGGTAGCTGTTTCACATGACATGTTTGCTCATTCTGTTTCCTAATAGTACATTCTGCTGTGGCACTAGTGTTGATGAGCATAATTTATCTGTCACTGTCTTTAGAGCAGCTCTGAACAAGCTCAAGTGACATAATGCAAGCATTGCCAAACTATAGCTCTTCAATGCAGCTTTTATAGTATAGGTATCTATGCCAGGGCTGAATTATGTCATCACTGAGATTGCTATCTCCCCAAAACACAAGGCTTTACTATAGGTATCACTTACTTGTTATAGAGGTGTTGCGTTTTAGTGCTGAGCCTCTATATGAGGGCTTAGAATATGCAATGGAAGACCAGGGTCTCTCCTGATGCTAGTCAAATTTTAGTAAATATGCTTTCATGATAAATATTCCATTGAAAATATAGTTGTTAAAATAAGAGCATAGAACACTAAGGTCAACACTTCAGAAAAAGCACTTTATATTAATGAAAAATTCATGTTGTAAAGGAATTTAATAGCAGATATATCAAACAAAGAATAAAAAAGAACAGTTTCTTTGATATGGAATAGGAAGGCCCAAATTAAAGACCTTATGAACATTCTAATTATAAACATTACAATCTTGAATTCTTTTTTTGCTGAAGAGGTGAGATAAAATTATAATTGCAGAAGTGATGTATCACTGGCAGTTTTGTGTGGTGTTTGATGAAGATCAGTAGCATCTGGGTTAAATTAAAGAAAACTGAATGCATGTGAATAATATTGTTTCCTTAAAAATAAAAAAATCCTGACCTTGTAGGAAACATCAGTTTGTCTAATCAGAAAATTGAGTTAAACTCCCAGGGAAGGGTAGCATGATAGACTAGAAAGGAGACAGGAAAAGTAGTAGAAGTAATTTAAATGTATTTTAAGTTAATTTCTTATTAGGAAAAAAAAAATTTTCTGGACTCCAAATAATCTCTTTGACAAAATTCTAAGATCTTGGTGTGGATTGTGAGCTAGAGAAAAAAAACCCTGTGATTTGATGTGAAGTGGTATCAACCATGTTAATGAAAAGTCTTTAGTACCATAAGCATAGATGGTGTAAAATAATTTTTCCTGACACTAGCGAAAGGTATGTATGGTTTCACAATCCAATTGGGCAAAATGAGCAGCATCATTTTTGTTCCCTTTCCCCATTTGTGCTGTTAACTCATTTGTTGGCATTAGAGCTGAGTCAGCTCTGTAGCAAGGTAGAAGTGCATAGGGGTGTTTTATTGTTTATTTTAGGGATGTTAACAGGATTTTGCTGCTGACATGTATGAGTGACATTACTGTGAAAACCAGATGAATTCCAGAGGTAACTAAAAGTAAACAGTAAGCTGAACAGATTAAGTTTGGAAATGGAAGCAAAACTTCCCTTTTTGGCAGTGTCGTGTTGCTAATCCAATTCAGACTGTATTGTTAAAATGATATTCTAAAATTCCTTATCTGAGGTTAGCACAGCTGTAACACAGAGTGTTGTGACAATTGAGCTATATGTTAATGCACTTTAACAGTAGTAAAGGACATTGGTAGGAAACTAAGGTGAGGTACTTCATAAGTATTTTAAGAAGACTTCTGTGTATCTCAGTACCTTAAGGTAACACCTAAATTTAGAGGTTGATGGCAGAAATACAGAATCAGAGCTATGCTATGTCTAATGGCTGTTGAATCAGAAATTTGTTCTAAGATTTTCCAGGTTAGCGTTGTCAGTTTTATGCATAATCTTGTTCCACATAATTCTGTGATAACCTAAATTTCACTAATCCTTGTCTCAGGCTGTCTTGTGTTGAATATTGAAAAGGAATTAAAGTTATAAATAATTAGGCATTCAGTTATACTGTCTTTCTTCCCTCTACTTTCAGGGCTCAAATCTTGTTGTATACTGTTGGTCTTGTGTTGAATTTAGTCCTGGAATTCTACATGAAGTGTCATGCAGCTGTGACATTGTACTACCAGACTGCCAACAGCTAACTTTCAGGCTTTCTGGTTGAGGTTCATCCTTAATACTGTGCTGTTTTTTTTGTTTACATAATTCAGAAAACAAATCAGAATTTTAAATCTCTGAAGCCGCAAAGCATTGTTGCTTTGAGTTTAATTTGCCAAAGTATATAATCAATGCATTCCTTAGCTAAACACAAAGTGGTTGGTCCGAAGCCAGTCAATAGGTTAGCAAATGAAATCTGTATTTGGAATATAAGCTGTACTTCTGTCATATCTCATTTTGTCATTTAACTCTTGTTCTGCTACGTTTTTCTCCTTTCATGGCTTCTACTTTTTACCTTCTGTTTTCTGTGCTGTTTTTACCAGACTTGTCAAAACATGATACTTCTGAAATAATATTACAAGAATTTCCATTTCAGGGGATTTGTTTGGGTTAGGAAAACAACAAAGTTCAAAAAGGTGTTTTATAAAATAAATGAGTCCTTGGGGGTAGAACCTCAGAACCTGACACTCATTCTCAAATACAGAAATGTTTTTTGTCACCCATTGCCTCGCCCTGGGCTGTTAGTTATACAGTTTGTGTATGCATCACATTATTTCTGTTATGTAGAAACTTTATGAAGCATTTCATACTGTTGAATTAGGTAATAAGAAATCTGACCTTAAAATATTTGTCTTTTGATCAGTTGCGGCCAAAATCCTTCTGTTTGGATTCTGAACTATGACATCATGGCAAGATTTCGCAGAAGAACATGCATCATTTTGTTGCTTTTTATTTTGTTTATTTGCTCCATAATGATGGCTTTGAAGACACTGAGACCTGACAGAGCTGGCTTTGGGGATCCGTTTGGACTTGGTTTGTTGCCCGAGCTTCAACAACGAACAGTGCGCTTAGACAATAAACAGAATTCACTAAGTAGGGTTCAAGGAGATACTGTAACGCATGTCAGTAATTTGCATAGTATCGCAGTGAATACTATGAAAGCATCTGTGCCTCCTGTAAACAAGCTGGAAGAAGAGCTGTCATCTCCTAATTATAACTTTCACATATTCTACTATAGTTGGTTTGGCAATCCACAGTTTGATGGTAAATACATTCACTGGAACCATCCATTGTTGCCACACTGGGATCCCAAAATTGCAAACAACTATCCAAAGGGAAGACATAATCCTCCTGAGGACATTGGGGCCAATTTTTATCCTGAGCTTGGATCTTACAGTTCCAAAGACCCTTCTGTCATAGAAGCCCACATGAAGCAAATGCGTGCAGCTTCAACTGGTAATGAATGTTAAAATTTCAGCATGTTGTTTGTTTGTCCAGCCTTAAATATATGAGTGAACACAACTGACCCATTCTTCCATTTTTCTATGTAATTCTGGAAATTAGAATGAAACTACTAAATGTCTTTGTATTTCTGAGTTTTAACTCCCTGCTGAAACCTACATCTTCAGAGCTGTGTCTGATGAGTGTAACAGCACAGAAATAGAAGAACTGCATTTGTAATCCTTTAGGTGCATGTTTCATGACTTACAGTTAAGCATTGGTAACATATGTAGAAAATACAGAAAATACTGTTAGAATAGATTAGGTATATTATTTTTTGAAATTAATACTTCAGTTTTAGAAACAAGTTTGAGCAAATCCTGTTAAGATGGTTATGAAGCAGTATATTCAAATAGGAGCTTTGTTTTTCTGAATTTTTGTATGCAATAACAATTGTTTATTAATACCTATATCAAAGAGCGTGTAGAATTATAGCTTTTATGCAATTAAAATTTTATACAGTGTATTTATAGGTGTTCTTACTATCTATGCAAACGTCTAATCCAAACCTTGAACTCAGGTACAGTAGTTTCAATGTAGCTAGTTATAGGTAATTTCTTTGTCTAAAAGTATATTTTTTTCCCAACACAATTTGATTTCTTAGGTGTCATTTTCTGTTGTTGGACTTTATAGTCATTGTTACATTTATCTTCTTTAAAATAAGTAGTCATATAGGTTACTATTAAACTCTAAAAAGCTTCTGTAAATGTAGTTGGAGCAACATGACCAGAGCTCGTAGCATTATTTAGAGTGCTAATCACCTTGAGTTGAATCACTTTGATTCACCCAATCAAGGTTTGGTTTAAATGTTGTATTCCCATTAGTAGTGTTTACTTGTATAATGGTTACTTCTTGGATACTGTTTTCTTCTGGTTTTTTAACCTAACCTGTGTTTTGTACAAGGGTTAATACAAATGTAGGAAATTGCTCATCTTTTTCCATAATACAGTAACATTAACAAGAACACCAGCAACTGTGGGAAGACTTACAGAGAAATCTCTCGTATTAGTTGCCAATAAGCACTTTTTTAGTCTTATCTAAAGCAAAATAATGCATGATAAATGATGAAAGCAGAGAGGGCACTTGTAGCTTCAGAAGAATCTGTGATGCTTCTCATCTTAATACAGATTTCTAATAAAGCTGAACTGCTGGTGGAAAAGGTGCCAAATACTAGGGAAAATGCTTTGCAAAAGAAGCTTTTTTAGTAGCTTAAAGTTAGTTTTCCATTTAAAACTCAGCAGTGTGAAAGAATAGTTCTTGCTTACTGTGACATACTCTTTGTAACATACTACTTGTATTTGTCAAAAGTGATTTTTTTCCTGCTGTTATTCTGACTTATGGGTTTAAGTATATATATGACCAACATAAATCATCAGCTTTTTTCCTCAGGTAGTTACTTCTCATATAGTTTGTTTGTTTTAAATAAGAATTATAATTGGTTCATTTTTGTGTACTATGAGGTTAACTATTTGCAGTTCCTTCTTTTTGAATCTTAGCCAATGTCTAATCCATGACTGCATTTTACATTCTGCCAATTTTTCATCTAACTTTTTCTTGAGGCTTTATCAAGGAACTTACAAAAGGAGAAAAATGTAAGTGATTCTTTCAGCCAATATAGTGTAATGATCAAAGGCATATAAGAGATTGGAGCAGCAGGAGTCTCATGCAGTGCTTCCTTGTATTCTTATATTTTAGAATTCTTATTTATTAATTTTCTATTTTGTAACAGATTAATACAATAGATTTTATTCCTCAGATTGCTTGGTGAAATTTATTTTCTTGCACCAGCCTGTTTTTGTGGTAGTCCAGTATGAAGTCCTTAATTTGTCTTAGGTGACTACTCTGATTTAAAACACTGTTGTTTTTGCTGTTGAGTCCATCTTCTTTTAGTTTCCTGAAGTGGTACATAACTGTTTTTTAACCACAGGAAGGAAAATAATAAGTAGCATTTCATGGGGCAGGACTAATGCAAATGTGGTTTTACGTTCCTCGATGAACAGTTACGTCTCCTGAACTTTTCTCTGTTTCCTAAAGGTATAGCAGAGGGTCTTGACAGATGCTGTATTCAAGGTACCCTGAGTATAGTTACTGTTCTACTTTATGTCTTACTCATCAAAAGATGGGTGGTAAAATACTGCATTTTTCTTGTTCTTGAGCAGTTAGTCTATTATTTGCAATTCTGTTTTTGATAAAATGTGGAGAGAATGTGCTGAGGGTAGTTGAACTACCTTCTATGCATAGTGATCTCAAATTTCTGTTTTTGATGTTAGATGATTATGTATTCGTGCTGATTTATGATTTCTTTTTCATAAATTTGGAGGCTTTTTGGAAATTGTTAGTCAGAAATGTTATGATGTTAGTAAAATAGATGGAATTTATATACTTTGCTATCTCAGTCACCTGATTTGTGTACTTAAGTCTTTGCCTAGTTAAAAAAATCACATTGCCTTATTCTTCAACATGTTTTAAATAGTATTTATTTCTTTTTGTCTTACCTATTTCCTGATATTATTTCCAGCCACACACCTAAAAGTTCTAGTTTACTTATCTAGCAGCATTTTATTTTAGAAGCGAGGGACTTAGCCTGTCTGGAGAGGTGTGTGTTCTTTTGCTTTCATGGTGAGGAAAAATTACAGTATAGGGACATTGTTATCTTCTTTTTTTGACAGGAGTAGTAACATTCTTAAACTATAGGTAATCACTCAAGCATTTTTTTTTAGGTAATAAATTTAAAACTAATTTCACATGGTTGGAAGGGTGGATTACACCATAATAACTGCTTTTAGCAAGAATGAAGGTTACAGGATTACAGTCACTGTTTCTAGTATGAAGTGGGTTTTTTGTAGTGCAGCCAGATGTACAATGCAGAAATACAGTGGCCAATAAAGTTTCATAAAATAAGAATCTCTTATCACATGCATATCCCTCATCTTTTGAGTGTTCTGTAACCCTATGTATCTTGGTATTCTTTGGCTGTACTGTGGCATAGCTATAGTGCCTTAGTTGGGAGCATTCTCCTCCTCTTCATACAACCTAGAAGTTAGAATGCTGTGTGGAAAAGTGGGAGGAAATGGTTCTAAGTGTTAGGCTTGGAACACTGAGTACAGATCTGTTGTCTTGACAGGTGATCTTGCCACTGTTTGTGGTGTTGTTTTTTAAACAATAAAAGAAGTTAAAATCCACTCTGCAAATACTGAGATCTCACATTTGTTAAAAATATGAAATTCTAAGTTGTATTATGTAGATTTCACATCAAACAATAATTAAAACTCATGACAGTGTTCCATTGTACATGTTGTGTGTTAAACAACATGATTTAAAACTTAAGTTTTGTATTTTCAGGTGTAATAGTGCTTTCATGGTACCCACCGGGTATGGCTGATGAAAATGGAGAACCAACTGATGATTTAGTGCCTGTTATTTTGGATTATGCACACAAGTATAATCTAAAGGTAAAGTATTTTTAAGATGCATAAAATAGCACTGTTTAGAGTAGTAACCTTGCTGAAAGGTTAAACTACAGATATTAAACTATATTTGACTTGTATAGACTAGGGAGGCTTGTCATGTAATGGTGACTTCTCTTTCTGTCTCCTGTTACACTGCGCTTCCTTTGATTCATGGAAGCTAAGTAGTGCTTACCCCGATCAAGGACTTTTCAGTCTCTCATGCTCTGCCAGTGAGGAGGGGCATGGGAAGCTGGGAGGAAGCAGAGACAGGACACCTGACCCAAACTAGCCAAAGGGATGTTCCATACCACAGGATGTCATGCCCAGTATATAAACTGTTACCTGGAAGGCCCAGATCACTGCTTGGGTTGGGCTGGGTGTCAGTCGACGGGTGGTGAGTCTCTCTCTCTCTCGGGTTGTATTCTCTTCCCTTGTTATTTCCCTTATTATTATTATTGGTGGTAGCAGTAGTGATTTGTGTTATACCTTAGTTACTGGACTGTTCTTATCTCAACCCGTGGGAGGTACATTCTTTCGATTCTTCTCCCCATCTCTCCATGAGTGGGGGGATGAAGAAGCGTCGGGGGGGTGAGAGAGTGGCTGCATGGTTCTGAGTCAACTGCTGGGCTTGAACCACAACAGCCATGACCGGCATTTTTTCTGTTTCGGTTCAGATCTGAAGCTTACAGAATCTGAGGTGTGGTGGTGTGGATTTTTTAATTTTATTTTTAGGAAACAGTTTTTAAAGTTCATCAATATGTTGTTTTCAGATGAGTCTTGGGTGTTGAGGAAAGTACTAAATTTTTTCAAAATATCATGGAATACAGTGATCAGTAAACTAAGGATCTTTTGAAGAAAGACTAACCCCATTTTTTTACATTACCTTAAAATTTGCTGGCACCTGATTGTAGAGGTCAGGAGTAAGCATCTATGAATAACAAAGAGGGATTTAGAAGTTCTAGTTTGAATGAATGTTGTTATTCCAGGAGGTATCAGGAACATTTGACTTGGACAGTAAGGTCAAAGAGGTACTGCTTTGACTTTAGATTACTCCAGGGCATGACAGCATATAAAGGCTAAATTATTGGCTTCCTCAAACAGATGAAATATCAAATTAATTAAAGACTATGTGAATTGATCAGTAGAATATAAAATCATGGCTAGATTTGTTTATTTTTAGTATAAAATTGTTTTTTCTCTTGGGATAAAGAAAACATGCATTGCCTTTCAGTCTTGCTGAGTAATAAATGTGAGGGTTTAGATTATTTAAGTAGCTGTATGTGTGTCATCTCTGGATAGTGTTGTCTGTACTGGGGACTAAAAATATAGTCTGCTCATCCACTCTGGTTTTAGTTATGCAAGTTGCAGATTCCTAGAGAAATCTGCTGTCAGTAGTAGTATCTGTAGATTCTTTGACAAGCAGGAGGAAAGTAGGAAGGTTGAATTGCATACAGAAGTAATTCTGAAACTGTTAAAAATGCTGTGTGAATTACATTATATGACACGAATTGCACAGATGTAATGGTAAATTATTAAAAAGAAAAATGAAAAAAATTATCTGTCCCTAAAATTTTCAGATTATCTATCTAAAGGAGCTTGCTCGCATATAAAAGTTGTTATCATTCAAGTCTCTCAGAAGAACCAAGGCAAAATGAAATACTCTGCCAAGGAAAATGCATGTAATAGTATGGTAATATTAGAATATGGATGGAACTAGTGTTACTGCTTGGGATAATTACTGGAATACAGGTATTAAGTATAGCTACTACCAGGGAATGCTGCCTAAATGCTGTAAGGTTTTTTAACCATTCTTGCACTAGTAAGTTATCATAGTTGAGTGTTAGGAATGTTGGTAGACCAAAACCAACATACAAAATACATTTCTGTAATGTCTGCTAAAAGATACGTCCTTTTGATTTGTCCGGGTTTGATAGTTGGTAATGAAATATGAAATTATAGTGCTCTTCAACTTGTCCTGCCAGTCCTAGTGATTTAGTCTAACACTGTATTTTTCTATAGTTTGTACTTAATAGAGATAGATACTGGCTTCCTACAATGGAATTTTGCTACTGTTGCAGGGTTGTTGAATATTTTCCTAAATGCTTTCTGCTCTAAAATTGCTTCTGAAAAACTAGCTGTGCTTGGATTAATGTAATATACTCTTCCATTTAACTGTATATTTGAAAACAATGGCAATTTTCATTGAAATTACTTCACATATATAGGTTAAATAATTCTATAAACTTCAAGCTTGAAATTCATAACAGTAGCAGTACATTATATTAGATTTAGTTCCAAGGATTTATTGCTGTTGATAAATCTATAAAATTTTAAATTATAGTTTTCATATCCCATATCTTAAACTCTATATTTTGACACTGAAAATTCTCCTTGGATAATTACCTATGGCAAATTTAATACATTGTTTAGAAATTAAATACTAAAATTCTTCTTTGGTTAATAATTTATTTGACATTCAAATAGATAATAGTTTATTTCAGTTTTCAGTTTCTGATGTAGGGTTTTTTAAGTTTTCTGAAGTATGTTTACGACCTGCTGTAGCCTAGGGGGAAAAAAAAAATCCAACAGTGTGTTTTGGGGTTTGTTTCATTTTTTTAAAAAAACCTTAATATTTACTCTGTTACCATACTTCCTTGGATCTGAAGCATCTAATCTTAAGAGTGCACGAATTGAATTAGGGTTCGATTATTCTCAAAATAGACAAATGAAAATGTTTGCTCTGTGAAGGGAAACTGTATTTAATGTGACTGGTACTTGCTTCATGTATTCAATAGTATTTTACATTTGTGTTGCTCTTACTGTGATTTCATCTTTCAGGTCACTTTTCATATTGAACCATACAAAGATAGAGATGATCGCAGTATGTACCACAATGTCAAATACATCCTTGACAAGTGAGTTCTTCCACAATGGTTTCCTTTGGGGTTTGTTACATGCTGGTTTAGGGGACTTCTGTATATTGTCTAAAGCTTGGAAGTATATACAAAAATGTGTACGAAGACTGAAGAGAACTGTAAGAAACATTGTTCATATTACAGTGGTACGAAACTCAGTCTGATTTTTAAATAGAGAAGGGTGAATTTTACATAGAAACTCAAATGTAAATTGCTTTCAACATCCATTAGTATCACAAGTCATGATACTTCAGATTAAAGCAGTTAAAGTGGTAGCTGCATGATATATAAATAAAACATACATTTTTATAGTGACAAACTAGCAGCTAGAGCTTTAATGTGTTGAACTCTAGTGATTTTAATTCAGCTTGACAAATTCTGTACAGTTATTAGTTGTTTTGCTTGTCAGTGTCCCTTATACTGTCTTATTTAATACTAAATTGCCCTCCAGAATAAAAGCTAATTCCTGTTGTGCAGATTTGACACTGTTACTAATTTCTAGTAATTTGAAGGTTTTTGCAGATTCATTATTTAATCTTTCAGCAAACACTGGACTGAAAATTTATATGGATTGCTATGTACATGCACTGTTTTGTTAAATTGTTTTTTGGAAGTTATTTAGAGTAGTTAGCATTGGAAAGTACCTTAAGATCATGTAGTTCCAACCCCCCTGCCATGGGCAGGGACACCTCACACTAAACCATGCCACCCAAGGCTTCGTCCAGCCTGGCCTTGAACACCGCCAGGGATGGAGCATTCACTGCCTCCCTGAGCAACCTCTGCCAGTGCCTCACCACCCTCACAGTAAAGAACTTCCTCCTTATATCCAATCTAAACTTCCCCTGTTTAAGTTTTAACCTGTTACCCCTTGTATTATTATCTCTTTATAATTTTCTGCATTTTCCTGCTGCATTTCTGCAAACTTTAAAGTGCTTCTGAAAGAAATGTTTGCTAATACTTACTTCGTTTTACTTATGGTCAGGTGGTCATTTCAGTTTGTAAAACAGTATTTTCCAAATGGCAAATTTTGTATTAACAATACTTGTTTGCTTTGTAGATATGGAGGCCATCCAGCCTTTTACAGGCATAAGACCAGCACAGGCAGATTGCTTCCCATGTTTTATGTTTACGATTCTTACGTAACAATTCCCGAAATATGGGCAAATCTGTTAACTGTTTCTGGATCCCAGACTATTCGAAATACTCCATATGATGCGTTATTCATTGCACTTCTTGTAGAAGAAAGACATAAGCATGACATTCAGAGAAGTGGCTTTGATGGAATGTACACTTACTTTGCCACCAATGGCTTCTCCTATGGCTCATCTCATCATAATTGGGCAAGTTTAAAAGCCTTTTGTGATAGTAACAACTTGATGTTTATTCCAAGTGTGGGGCCAGGGTATATCGATACTAGTATCCGACCGTGGAACAACCACAATACCCGTAATCGTGTCAATGGGAAATACTATGAGACTGCTTTCAGTGCAGCCCTTTTGGTGCGACCAGAAATTATTACTATTACATCTTTTAATGAATGGCATGAGGGAACTCAGATTGAAAAAGCTGTCCCAAAACGGACTGGACAAGTGGTTTATCTCGATTATAAGCCACATAAGCCAAATGTTTACCTAGAGCTTACTCAGAAGTGGTCTGAGAAGTACAGAAAAGAACAAGAACAGTGGCTTATGTGAGCTGTTGCTGCTGCAGTTGTTTTTGAACACATTGACTACATTAGGAAAGAAATAAAGATCTGAAAAATCTGCTAGTATATCCTTATTATAGGTGTGGTTGAATTGTATCTCTTGAATGTGTTAGTACTTGAATATGCACTACTACTGAATTTGAATTTTGATGAGTAAAAATATGATGAGAATATTGGCATATCTGTCTTATTGAGTATTGCAGTTCAGGAGTATTCAGGGAAAATGATGGGACTTTTTTGTTGTTTTTTTAGATGTCATAACTTGCATGCTGAGCTTCCAGAACATGAATGGCATAACTTTACATGACCAAAGTAGAACAAAAGTTTGGCTTAGGTAGCCTTACTTTCTTTATTCTTGTAGTTGTCTTTCTAATCAAAGTGATGCTGTAATCTGAATTTTTATACTGGTAGCTTCTCACAAGATGCATGTCTGTAGTGTGTAGAATAATATGCATCTACTGGTTTTAAAGCTTTGCACACAGAGCATTCTTGACATGTGACTAGCTTGTGGTAAAAACACTGAAGAGGTGTGTGTGATGCAACACTAGCGGATTTTGGTTAAAAAAAAAAAAAAAGAAAAAGAAAAAAGTGAAAGATTGAGTTCCAAAGAACTGCTGAAAGCTGCTGAAAGATACCTGGTTTACTTCCATTTGTTCTGTTCAATACACGGTGCAGACTTTTGCAGATTACTGGATACTAACCAGTAACGTAGTCTTTTCTATGTTACCTTGAATTTAAAAAAGAAAAATCATTAAATTAACCTGAGAGTGGAATAGATTTTTTTTGAGGGGGAAGAACATCTAATCTTGCAGAAAATATACTAAATCTTCCATTATCTTGTCTATTAACTGACTGCAGACACATCTACTGTAGTTTTTTAAATGTTTGAAGATTCTAAACCTAGTATCTTACTAGTACTACAATAAATACAATTTTAGGAAAGTTTTGATTTAGAAGCAGTTTAGTTTGGTAGAAATTACAGCAACTACCCATTAGCTTAAATTGAAATCTGAGATTTCTATTTTTGATATAGTTGCTCTAGTTGTACCAGGTTTCTGAATAGCATATCCTAAAATCTTGTTGTTATTCAGATTTCCTCCCTACCGGCACTACTTACAATGTTGTAGTGTGGCTGGAAATAAGTACTTTCAGATGTGCCTCCTCAGCAATCCTTTTTGCTTTTTTTGGGAGCATTTTTTTTATACAACTTCATAGAAAATTCCTGAATTTTGGAATATAGTAAAAATCGCAGTGTTTTATTTGCAGCAGTGTTTATTCTGTAGCAAAGTAGCCCTTTTTTTTTTGTGTGTGTGGTAGTGTTTGGGGTTTTTTTGTCTGTTTATTTGATTGTGGGGGTTTTTTGGGTTGGTTGTGGTTTTGCTTGTGGGTTTTTTTTAATTTATTTATATGCAAGGTGCTGATCCTGTGTTTTAGTTCATATGCTGGAACTGTTGTGACCTCTGGAATTCCACTGATTTCAGCAGGACCCATAGAAATTGCATTCTTTTCTCAGTTCTCACAGTAATCTGTCCATGAAATTGTAAGGCAAATGTGAGGACTTCTGGTTAAAAAAAGAAAAAAACCAAAACAGTATGTTGTTTTGTTTTTTTTTTTTCCGGAAACCTTTATCATTCCAAATAAATATAAGTGACTTACTACTCATATTTTCTGGAGTCTTTCTGGTATGAAAAAGGTTTGTTTATGTATCTTTCACTTATTTGCAGTTCTTTTGTCATTTGTCTGCAGTTGTTGGAGATGAGGTGTCTTATATTGCCCTCAGATGCTTGAAAAAAATGCAGAAATTGAGCGACACATATAACCTGGTGTGTTGAAGTCGCCTCGAGTTATTGGAGTCTTATTATTCATAGAATCATAGGATAGTTAGGGTCAGAAAGGACCTTAAGATCATCAAGTTCCAACCCCCCTGCCATAGGCAGGGACACCTCACAGTAAACCGTATTGCCCAAGGCTCTGTTCAGCCTGGCCTTGAACACCACCAGGGATGGAGCATTCACAGCTTCCTTGGCCAACCCATTCCAGTGTCTCACCACACTCACAGTAAAGAACTTCCTCCTTATATCCAATCTAAACTTCCCCTGTTTAAGTTTTAACCTGTTACCCCTTGTATTATTATCTCTTTATAGTTTTCTGCATTTTCCTACTGCATTTCTGCAAACTTTAAAGTGCTTCTGAAAGAAATGTTTACTAATGCTTATTTTGTTTTACTTATGGTCAGGTGGATAAACTGAAGTAGATACAAGCATGACCATAGTCACAAAATGGCCCCTGAGACATACGAAGCACTTGCTAAGCTTTTAACCACTTCCAGGTTAACCACTAGCTCCCTTTATTAAGGAAACTGATTATACTTTTTTCCTATAAATCCCTTAAGTAGCTGTAGATATTTTTTTAAATAGAATTTGTTAATGCTTATGCTTTTACAGCCCAAAGAGCCCATATATTTATTTTAAATGTGAAAAAACGATTAAATTTTTGCATATCAGTATTGCATATATTATTAAAAAGTCTTCTGAATTGAAACCTTTTTAAAGGACAAGTCTTTTTGTTTTCCCTTTGCTTAAACTTTTGTCATCCACCAATCCTTTCTCACTGTAGTTGTCTGAGCACTTTACTAGTCTTGACAACCTTGCACTCCTCTTTCAGCTCCTTTTTCTTCCTTCCAGTGGCAGTTTATTTTCTCTGTGCCTATATATGTTGCTCTTTTTGTTGCTGTCTATAGAAATATTTGAAATTTGTTGTATTGTACAACTGAGGTGATCTGTCTTGTTTAGAATATAGTTTATGGTAACAGTGTAATGGATCTTTATTACTCTGGCAGACTTCCGTAATTGCTGTAAAGGTGTCATTTAGCTATGATGTGGTATTATGGGCCATGCCACACTGGTGTCTAATGGGATCTCTACAAGAATTTACAGAATTGCTCTAGAAAAGAATTAAAATTAAGTGCCTAGAAATTTACTGCTGCTGAGCATTTACTGTATTTTTATGTGCTTGATGTGCTTTAAACTATACATATGCAACCCAATAAAATATTTCAGAGTTTAGAATTTAATTTGATGATCCTGAGGAGAGCTGATGAAATAGCAGCTTCTGGAACTACCCCACCTGCCTGCTCAATACTTTCTTTATTCTTAGAGCAAATACTATTAATACAAAATACAAATACTTCTTGTCATAGAAAATGTAGACTTTTGCCAATGGACTGCTGCTACAGCTATGATAGCTTTTGGAAATTTCAATTAAAATTCGTCTGTGGGAGAAGCTTTGCACAAATGTCAAGGAATAGGACCATTACAAGTGCACAGATATTGGTGTGGGATGTGGGAGAGTGAATGTATTTAGAAGGTGGTTGCTCCAACCTTTACAGTTACAGTAACTTTACAGTACAGCAACCAAAATTGGGAGGGAGGGACGAATATTTATTACAAGTTTCAGATCTGAAATGGAATTTAAAGAATATTCAGACCCTAGTTCACTTTGGCTTCACACCCCTATTATTTCTTTACTAATTAAAAAAAAATATATTAATGATTACTTTTAATATTTTTACACTGATGAACTGCATTTGACTCATCTTGTTATATAGTATGTTATAGTACATAGAGTGATATACCACATTTATATAGTATGCAAGAAACTCTATGAGAAGTTTTAACACAGGTCATGCCATACTATGCCTTTGCAAATATAGAAATACCTGAAGTTATTGATCACATACTACTGACTGAGTATCCCCTGAAGGGAAGTGGTTTCTGAGGCAAGTAGGCAGCCTTTGTGGTAAGAGTTCATTTTAAAAGAAAACCTACGGATTAATTTCTGCTGCTGTCGGTTCTGATCAAGTAAATTGTTTTAGTTCTGTGATTTGTCTCAGAACTGAAACTTAAGATATCTTCTCTGAAATAAGAATTTATATTAAATCTTATATTGTAGTGCATGTTTCTCAGATCTATACACTTGTACTGAATTTTGAGGGAAAGAACGTGCATATGCTGTTACTACTTCAGTGGCAAGCTGTAGATTATTGTGAATGTAGTTTCTGTACTCATCATCATGTTTGTCCAATGTCTTTCTTTTGAGGTGCCAGTAATTTGTCTCTTAAGAGGCTGTTGAAGCAGAAGGGTCTTTAGTCAATTCATTTTTGTTGTGAAACTTGGTATGTATACACTCTGCATAGTTTGAATTAACACATATTACACATGGTTCTTGGGTTCTCTTGAAAGCATTTCACAGGAGCATTTTCAGCACTGTTTCTAGTAGGATAATGTATCTCTGGGCACATGTACAAGGACATACTGTAATTTAGGGCACTTTTTTGTGAATCTTGTATATCTAAAATAAAGTATTTACAGACAAATTATTTATCGCTTAATGTAAGCTGAAAATCTCTCTCGTGGTCTTAAGGTATTTTACAAGTGTTGATCCTCATCTTTCTGTTTGCATAAGATAGTGTCAATATTTCATTCCTTTTTAAATTTTTTACTTTTGACCACCATGTTAAATGTTGCATAAACTTCTGAAGTGATTGTATTTCTGAGGCTTCATAGTTGTAATATTTGGTAAAGGGAATCTACAAGATTAGTGGTACTGCAGAAAAGCCTGATACGAATTTGATACTGTATGGGTATGATTTTGTTGTGAACGTATAGTGTATCTTTGCTATGTATTGAACATGAATAAAAAAGATACATTTCTTTTAATACCCTACCTGGCTGTGGCAGAGGTGCATTTGTTTACATGCATACATAAAAACAAGTGTGTGTGTGTCTATTTATATATATCGTATATGTGCATATAACTGAAGTAATTATTTTTGAAGTACTATATTGTATTAAAATGACAGGATGGATTTCTGCTACTTTTAAGCAAGAAATGTTTTTAATTCCCTGTGATGTTTACAAAAAACCTCGTTGCTTATGTATGAATACTTTCATGCACAATAAATACCCAAAAGTGTGATTTAAATGGAGTGTGTGATAATAGCTTTATTAATGGGTTTAGAAAGTGAATTTTTACTTTTCAATTCCAGTATGTATGTAGAATTTAATTAGACTGAAAACAACAGGCTTATCACAGTGCTTTTAAGCAGACAGTAAGTTTTCAGGCCCATTTGCATTACATCTTATAATGCTACTGAGTTCATTTATGCGTAGTGTATCAAGGTATCTAGTGTTGCAGGTACTTTGGTATTTTGGCAAAGTAAAATTGAAGTTTACTATTCATATAGAAGTTTAGGAGGGATGGGTGTACAAATAGCCTCACAGGAGTATGGTTTACATTACACAATGGAGAATACTACAGTGGGGTCAAAGAAGTATTTGTTGATAGTATGTTGTGCTGTTCAGATATAAAAACTCTAGAAGGTAAGGCTTGCTGTTTCACTTAAGTTTCATGGAAATGTGTAATTACCTTTTTGGTACTTGAAACATGTCTTCTTCTTCCCAGCAATATAGCTACGTTGGTAAGCAATTAAAGGTAATTCACACTTGTAGTCAGTACTGTATTTCTGTACATGAATAAAAAGTATTGGGAAATGTTGAATAATTTCCTCATTTCATATTTCCTTTTTTTAGCACAATGAAAGTGACTCTTTTCTGTAGTTAAGGTTGAGTATTTTGTTCTACAATGCAAATTATTTCCTGAAAATTTCCTGTCCCAGGAAATGCAAAAAGTAATCAACACAGAGTATAATTGACCCTTTAGTAGGAGACCGGGAAGTACTTCTGCATTTCAGTAGATAAATAACTTCCTAGGGTATTTCATGTCACTTCATATGAATTTAGTAGAAAGAAGAAAGAACAATGACAGAGTATTTATTGCCTTTTTAATCTAATCTGATCACTTTCTATACAGTGTATGGAATTATATTCTGTAAATTCTTTGTGTGAAAGATGAGGAAGAAAGACAATATTCAGTTGTTTGCTTTCTTCAGCTGGGCACTGTAGATGGAGGAAACAGTAATACAACAAAAAGCATCTATAGCTTTCTTCTTTTAAACTTCAGTTTAGTCAAATTTAAAAAAAGATTCTGTGAAAATAATGGAATATCCAGAAGTCAGAAGTAATCAGACTATTCAAGTTCACTTCCTACAATCCTTTATCTAAAAGTCTGGGTAACTTTTCAGAATTAGAGAAATATATAAAAGACACAATTTTAGTTAGAAAAGATGTTTTTAAAAGTTTGAAGAGGTGTTTTGCTAGCTGTGCGTAGAGCTAACACAGTAGCAGGTGGCTTGGGTTTAATTTGGAGGGGATTCGATACACTGAAATGGACACTATGCATCTGAGACCAGGAGCTGGTCTTCAGAGTTAATTTTATAACTTGAAGTCATTGGTATGGAAACACAGTGTGATCTCTCAAGACTGATTTCTCAAAACTGCAATGTGATACAACAAATGAAGAACAGAATAGAACTTCGTTTTTAGAATCGTAGTGAAAAACAAGACTGCTAGTTTGTTGTGTTTTTAATAGAAGCTTCTTGGAAAATTCTCATGTACTAGTGTAGAAAAGATATTTATCATAAAGCTAAGATGGTCTGCTGATTAAGATCATGTAGCCAGTTACAGTTTGATAAGTATGAATTTATATATTGCAATTTATATATTTCAACAATATTTCATAATGTCATTAACACTAATCAAAATAATAAAAATGGCTATTTATTTTGGAAAAAAACCCAGGTTGGCTCAAAAGAAGCCAATAACCTCAGAAAGCAATGTTAATCTATTAGTAACAACACTAAGATTTTTCAAAGGAGAAAGTAGCTGCCAACCATTTACTTTGTGAGAAGCTCAGCAGTCCTTATATTGCCTTATATGATTCTTGGTGAATACACAAATTTTATTTCAGGTAAGTGAATAATCTACTTTCAAAAAATACATTGTAAAAGCGCAAATGGAAATCAAAGTTTGTCATATTGTTAGCATGCTAAAAGTATATTTGCCTTGCTATTTGGGTCCAGCCTTTGGCAAGCTTCCTGATCTACTACTCACACTTGGAATTTGTTGCACATATATATATATATATATATATATATTTAATGAAAACATTAGAGAAGAAGCACAATGCAAAAAATTTAAAATCCCATTGCAGTAACATGACAGTGAAAAAGATACACTGTGTAGAAGTGAGGAAAATAGTTAAGATATGCCTAAGTGGTAAAACTGCTGAAGGCTTAATACAGGCAGTGTAACCATATTCATAGTATTGCACCAATCGGAAAAGACTTAAGAGGACTGAATGAAGTCCAGAATAAAGTGTTAGAAATAAAAGACATCTTTCAAATGAAGATACTGTCCAAATGTTAAAAGCAGTGGAGAGGCTATGTTCTAGCATTAAAAGCAGGCTGAAAATACCCCACCAAACTTGGAGGAACATTTTCCTAAACCTATCAAAATAATAATGAACTTAAAATTCCTGTTTCCTAGAGGCATCAGTAATGTGTATTTCAAAAGCATGTCACAAGCAAACAGAAAGCTGATAATGTGCTGGTTGTGAGTTTTCCATGTTGGATACAGTATTCATTGATGATTAACCTGAAGAAATATTCTGAGCTGAAATGTAATACAGGTGATGTTTGAATGGATAAGTAAAATGAATAGCAATAAATCACCCAGTCTCAATAGTACGTGGGAGTTTTAAAGGAACTCAAATATGAAATTATTCATCTTTTTAAAATATTGGATACTCTGTTGTTTAACTTCAGGGTAGATGCATGAAGGAAATGGGACAAATGTACCAATTTTAAAAAGACTTCTAGGAGGAATGCTGGAAACTGTAGACAAGTCTGAAATCCATGCTGGATTAAAAAAAAATAAAATGGCAATAATAGAGGTTTAAGACAGATGTATTGGGCAGTGTCAGTATGGCTTTTCCAAAGCAAAGTCATGCACCACAAATTGGTTACAGATTCATGTTTCTTGAGAACAGTTTTTTGTTACTTATAACAAAATTTTTCAGATAGCGTGTTTAAACAAAGAAAAAGAAGTTGTTTTATTTTTTCATTCAATAAATTATCAAACTCACTGCTACAGGATACCGTAGAAATTGAAAGTATAATAGGTGCAAACTCATAACACTGATCGGACTTCTTTGTTAGCAGGGTGATCAAGGTGCAGATTTTGCCATAAGTCTCTAAACAGCTGATTGTCAGCAATGAAAGTATTTATGGAAGTTAATATGAGTAGGAGTTCTATTTCATTTATTGCTTTAGGTATTTATGATAGACATTGTATTGATTTCTGTGTGGAAAGAAAAAGCTTAACCAGTTTCTGAAATTAAGAGGGATATTCAAATTGGAAGTAGAAAATAGAGAAGGCAGGAGGAAACTGATTTGGTGGTAGCTAATCAATATTTTTGCATTATTTGTGTGAGGTTGAATGTTAGCTTGAAACTATGGAGCATCATAGGGATATAGAATGATAGACTAGTTTGTAATCACACATGCTGAACCAGAGCCATTTATTCTTGAGGGATTGTGGTGGTGCAGCTTGTCTACTGTAAAAAGTAAGACCCAGAGGGGCTGGAAATAGATGCCCACATGTTGCAGGAAAATTCAGCCTATGCCTGTCTAGCTTCTTCAGCCTGGTGCTATATCAGAGGCCTTTGAATGCAGATTACAGAGGTAAAGAAGGGGAGAACCAAAGCATTAATTGTAAGACTTAGCACTGAGATTGTAATTTGATAAAGTCAGAATGTAATTTGCTTTAGAAACCCCTAAATTTGTCTTCTGATTAGCTGTGGGGAACTTTATACAAGTTAAGAATCTTTTTTCCTCTATGTACCAATTTATGTTTATACACTGAATTTCATCTGCAGCTTAATTTCCTTACAAAGTTAAGCCTCATAAAGTCTTCTTGCAGAATTCATGCAGTTGTGCAGACTGAACTATGAGTAATCCTAGTCCATGAAAAGAATAAATAATTTTTTTGGTTATTATAGTCGGAAGTCTTTGGACTGCTGATTGCTAGTTACCATTTGTGACAAAGCCTGGTAAATGTCTGTGGAATCACTTCTAGGATATTTTAGTGTAAAATAAAATATGGCTTAGAGCATCTTCAGCTACATATGAGGTGGGAAACAGGATTTAATTAATTCAGTAGGAGTGGAAATATGATAGGTCTTCATTGGAACACAGCTTTACAGAAGCAATGTGGGACTACTCAGATGACATGAAGTACCAAATTCTTTCTAAATGTAAGACATTTTCAACTATAATTCTTACCCATCCAAAGGCTTTTGTAATGAATCTACAAAAACTAATAATTAGGGATCAAGTATGTCTCAGATATGGAAATAATTTTCCTATAAAACTCTGAAAATGGAAAGTAATGAAAAGTTGGCTAGTTATATGAATGGCAATACTACAGTTGGCATGTAAACCATGTGTAAATTAGCTATTAGTATATAAGACACTGACTTCTAATGGGGAAATTTTCAAGTGTCATGAAACAAAAAATGAGATTCCTTGTAACACTTGAGTGAAAATGCCACTCAATACTATCCTAAGAATTTCTGAAATTTAGGAAGGGATATTTGCATAGTTACCTGTAACAGAGCCATGTGCTTATTAAGGATTTAGAAAATCGCATTTAAAATTTTACTACAGCTTATCTGTAAAGTGGTTTTCTGTGGTGAAGAAATTCTTTCTTTATTTTTGTTCTTATTTTCTACTTTGTCATTTGAGACTGATTCATGTAGAAAATGTTCAAGTTCTTTTAGGTACACAGTTGATTCTTCCCAGGCCCAAATATTCTCTCCTGAGGCTAAGTACTTGTCTGTTCATTATAGGGATCTGTATTGGTTTCTTTGTGTCGGGAAGGAGAGAGGGATTGCACATCCCATAGATGAGGCTTGAATATGTATAATACATGGGATTGGGGGGAAGAGGGAGGCAAAGGATGTGTTCTTTATTTCAACACATCAATTCATACTTTTATCTCTCTTAATATGCAATGCTTAGACATATTTTCAGTGCAGTAATATGCTACTAAATATGGTACAAGTAAATCTATTCAATAAACACATAGAGTGGCAATACTGAAGAAATGTACTTTTCCAATTATATTCGTATTGTCCTCTGCATTCTTTCCTAAATAGTATAACACATATTCAGAGATAGTTAGATATCTTCTTGTAATTCAGAATCTAAAGTACTTTTCTGTACTGAGTCTGTATTGATCAAAAAATAGATAAGAATTTTAAATTGTAAGACTGATTGCAATATATAAAAAATCCCTTACAGCTAGTTTGCAAAATGTTTGTACTCAATATTATAATAAAAGCTTTTTCCTCTACCAGTATTCAGCAGTAGAATATTAGGGTCTAATTGTGATTTTTGAGCTCTGTTTTAGGCCCTAAACAGTTTCATCAAAATCTTCTAAAATAACAGAGAAGCCAGCATATAAATTTGGATGATACAAATACTTTACATGCTGTGTATATTGCATGGCAGCAATAGCTGAAAAGCAATTTAAATCAGAACAAAAATAAATCGAATAAATGTTTATTTTGCTTCCTTAAACCATATTTTTAATGCCCGTGCTTTCTATTGAGCAAGAAGCTAAAGGATGCAAGATGCAATGTGCATGTGTTTTTAAATTACAGTGAAATCTGAAATCCTAAAGCCTCAGGATTTTAACAGTCCTTAAGCCCTTCTTCCGTGTAATGACAGCATCCTCAGCTTGTATGCATTTACTGCTTGCTGGTGCCGCTGGTGCAGGCAAAGCCCTGAAAAGGTATAAATGAAGACAGATCACCTAGCAAAAAGTAACAGGTTCGAAGGTGTCAGTCCACAGATCCACATGACAGAGCAACAATATGATATCTGCCTTACCTGAGCCAGCACCATTATAAGAGCAGCCTCGATAGGGAAGTGACATCCAGCTTAGAGACAGCATACAGTAAATTCAGTATTTTGAAATCAAAGTTATAAATCAGCAGAGCAAAACTCAAATGTCATCATACACTCTACTAAAACCAGGCACTTTTTTTCAGCTGTACCTAATTTCTTGTGCAAGCTACAGAGTATTGGATTGAAAGGTGTAGCTTGTGCTGAACAGCCCTGTGCTAAATCGTCAACTTGTAGCTCACTTCCACAGGAAACAGGAGGAAGAATTGAATGTATTTGGGGCATGTACTCTGGAAGCCAATGCACGCCCACATGGAGTTTGTCACATGGAAAACAGCTGAGGTGGGGAAAAGACACTCCTTCAGAGGGAACTGAAAAGCTCTGTTAACAAGGAGGGCAGAGCAGCCAATTTTTAGTGCTCTTTAGAGCAGATGGGAATAGAAGTGATTGATGGAGGGAAATGCAAGATGGGGCACTATGCCAGAATTAACAAGGGTGTAGCGGGATGTTAATACATAATGTGAATCTAATGATACCAGAGATGTGTTGGTGGAAGATATGTGTAAAATTCAGAGCTTAGTTCTGAAATGGTGATTTTTTTCCATTATTAACCGAAATTCATGAAATTATAGAGATGCTATTCATAAATGTTTCCCATAAGCTCTTCCCCCTCACTCTCCATGTTTACAGTTGCATATTTTATTGTACCACCGATACAGAAAAATAACAACGTAATGTCTCTTAGTGAGATTCTGAGAGGAAGGGTTATTTATTATTTTTTTTTATTTGGATGAAACTCAAAGTACAAAATTGAGTTCCCAGCTATGTTACAGAAACTTGCTGGCCTCAGGCAATTGCCTTAGTCCCCCATGTGTAAAACAGCAGTAATATTTCTTATCTATTATGATCTGGCTGTCTGATTTATTCAGTTGTCAAAAGTATTTTTTGCAGGCACAGACTGTTGCTCACAATGATTTGTGTGCAGAGCACAATCGGTACCCTGTCACTGTCACATGCTTATCTAGATACTGCTAAAACATAACTTGCCTTCATAAGCTGAAAAATCTCAGAGCTTTTTTCTGGAGATGCCTAATGTTTCTGCTTTGTATTTAGAGCAGTTAAAACTCAGATTTAGATGCAGCTGCACAAGAATAAAGGTCGTCTAACAAATACAGTATCTTTTTTACCTAAATTAGAGAAAAGATGCTAGCAGAAGAATTCTTTTATCAGTGCATACTATAATTATACCAACTGGGCTGCTGAAAGGTATGACAAATGAATAGTAGAGTTCCCTTAGGCCAGAGAGAAATGACAGGCCCAAAGGGCTTCAGGGAATACTGCAAATGGCATGTGAGGAACATGAGTGGGACACTACTTGCTAGTGGTCTCCAGCTGGACCTTGAGCCGTTGACCACAACTCTTTGCGTGCGGCCATCCAGCCAGTTCTTTATCCACCGAGTGGTCCACCCATCAAATTGATGTCTCTCCAATTTAGAGACAAGGATGTCGTGTGGGACAGTGCCGAAGGCTTTGCACAAGTCCAGGTAGATGATGCCAACTGCTCTGCCCCTGTCCATCAGTTCCGTAGCCCCATCATAGAAGGCCACCAAATTGGTCAGGCAGGATTTCCCCTTAGTGAAGCCATGCTGGCTGTCACCAACCACCTCCTTGTTTTTCATGTGCCTTAGCATGCCTTCCAGGAGAATGTGCTCCAAGAGTTTGCCAGGCACAGAGTTGAGACTGACTGGTCTGTAATTCCCCGGGTCATTCATTTTCCCCTTCTTGAAAATGGGAGTTATATTTCCCTTTTTCCAGTCGTTGGGAACTTCACCTGACTGCCATGATTTTTCAAATATGATGGACAGTGGCTGAGGCTGCATCACTCCAAGCGTTCATTACAGGTGCTGGCATCCACCTTGTAGGGTTGGGATGGATCTGTGCCTCCCTCACCCATCAAATCTAGTTTAAAGTTGCCTTGACCAGCTTGGCAGAGCTCCCAGGCCATGCCAGTCCAAGGCTGCAAAAGCAGAAATGCCTGAGCCATCTTTTAGAGGGCAGCTGGGAGCTGCAGATGCCCTCAGACAAAATGGGGCCACTACCACCAATCTGGCAAAGGCCAGGAAGATACAGGAAGTGGAATGAAAACCAAAGCAAACTGTAAGGTAACTGTGAACAAGAACAAATTTTCATAACCACCATTGTGAGGCAGATTGCAATAGCATTTTTATTTGTAAATTCATTTCTGCTAACTGACAACCAAATAATGTATCAAAGTATAGCCTGTACAAATCTCAGCAATCTATTCAGCAGTTAACAGAAATATATTTTATTAAATTGCTCTGTTTAAGTGGAATGTCAGGAGCATTTATTACAAAACTATGCAGTACTTAGAGGGGTTTACATAATGCTTTACATTTATATACATTTTACATTTATAATACATTTAAAGTATTATATATTTTTGTCTTAGAACATACTTGGTGAATTATTTAAGTTCATTTTTTCCATATTTATATAATAATAAATTAAAAGCATGAGTAGTTTTATAATAATAATTTTGAAAAAAATGACTAATTTATAACTTTTTATCCAAAAACCAGGATTTCAGACAACACTTGGGCCTTTAAAAACGTTTGGGCAGCGAAGTTAATATAATTCCCTTGCAAAATATTCTGGGTTTTTTCTTAAAAAAAAAAAAAAAAAAAAAAAATATCAAAAAACAACTGTTTCAAGAGATCAGTTTGTTGGTTTGGGTTTTGTTCTTTTTTATTCTTCAATAGAATGCAGAAAAAAGAATATATTGAACTTACCAGAACCTTGCAAATGAGTGTGTCATTGCACATGATTAAAAGTTAAAAATTAGCAAAAAGGAAAATAAATGTTTAAAACAGAGGTAGAGCCTATTACAGAAATAAAGTGTATTTATTTCTGTTCAGTAGGTGCATCATCAGCAATATTGAATTGTCCAGGAAAATCAAACACGGAAATGCTGTACAGATACTGTTGCTCATCTATACCAGTTTTTCCTTAAGCAATGTGCTTCACTGGGGGGAAGGGAGGGCAGGGTGTAAAGGGTGGTGTTTCACTGAAGTGCCTTCTTTGCATAATGCATGCACATAGTATCTCACACTTATGCTGTGAACTTTCTAATTATTTGGTTGTATCCTCTGCATTCACAATGTTAAGGTATTGCCTGTGCTTTCATCTCCTTTCAGCTAGAATGCTCAAAACGTTAGGCAAAGAGAAGAAATACATAATCATAAATAACACACACATATACATATACGTATATTTGTGGCCACATTCTTCAAATTGCTTACATACTTTTGAGAAAACAACCCCCATATTTGGCTTCATTAAGCCTTCCTACTATGGTATTGCTTTGCTAGGGGAGCCTATTGGACATGAGGAATTAGTCTGATCATTTAGAGTCAAGTACCTAGTTCCTGACCCTGGCATTGATCTTTAGCATAGCTTTTGGAAAGCCACTTTCCCACTTTTTTCCTCAGGCTTTGGCCTGGCATTTGAGACTAATAATACTGACATGTTACTAACAGATGACCAGTGCTTTGCAAAAGTGTTCCTTTGTTGTCTTGTTTGGAAATCCTAGTCTTTATGTCCCAGCTCAGCTGATAAATAACGAACGAATGTTCACATAATTTTCATTTTACATATCTAAAAGTAGTGTTATAAAGAAACTAAAAAATTTTGTTGCCTGGATTCTTTGCACGGTTACTGGTGAAAGCAGACAGATTTAGGAGAAGATTTAGAATGAAGTAGATTCCGTGAATGTCCTGTTCCAAGCACATTACATTTTCATGGGCCATAAAGGGCTGAAGCTGAGAAGTGGAGAAATGTGAATGACATAAAGAGAGGGAAAGCACTGGAAAGTAAATACAGAAAATTTAAAGCATATAGAATATGAACAGAAGAAAAGAAGCCAAGAAAAAAATAAACTCTTACTTTTTTTTCCATTCTAATCTGATGGCTCATTTTTTGCAAGTCTTTTTAATGTAATTTGAAATGGAGTATTTAATTAAAATTTCATCCTAGTAATAGCCTGAGGTTGCTTCTTGATAATTTAGCAGTAATAATCCTATCCTGCTCTAATAAACTGAAACTTTTGGCCTCAGAGATTAACCTGAATATGATTATTATCTAATAAAGAGGGAACTTCCTCAAGCTATCATATTATTTATGTCTTCAGACTCCACTTAATAACTCTCCTGTTTTACTTTGTAAAAGGCATAAAAACATGGTAATAGGAGACCTCGCTATGTAGACCACTCTTTGTCAAGTCAAAGGTAGAGAGAACTGCTGGGAGAATCTTCAGTGAGTTTTGATTTATAAGCAGAGCACAAAAAGTGAAAGTCTACTGTACATGAAATATCCTGCAAAGCAGAGGCTGGCATACAAAGATCTCTGTGCATGCTGTTGATAATGAGCCTTGCCTGTTTAGTTTTGTCTTTCTTTACTAGAGGAGGTCATGTAAATGTTATAGGCAAGATTTGTCCAAATTCAGTGCTGGTCAACTGAAATATTGCAGAGGCCAATAAAAGCAGATCCATCGGCTTGCATGTAATCGTATTGATGCACTTCAGGAACATTTGACTGACCACAAACATTTTGAGGCTTTGAAAAAATGCACCAAGAACTAGCCTCTGTACTTAAAACTTTTTCTTATTCCCTTGGTGTTTGCATTCTGTGCTTAAAGTTTTAGTTTGTTACATTAGAAATAACGGTGCTGTCAGTAGGTCTGTGTGACTGCTGAAGGACTAGAATACTTCCCCGCTTCTAGGTCTGAGTACGCACTGCAGCTCCACCTGTCTGTGCTGTAAGAAGGCCTTGCTGTTCATGGAATTTTGCATAAGAAAAGAACCCATGGGTGTTGCAGCACTGGATAATTACAGAACTGAACTGAAGGCTAGATCACATAGCAGGAGATAGATAACCACAATCCCCATCTCCAGTTTTTATATTGTCTTTGGACCAAAGGTAATTTATGACTGTTTCGTTGTGACAGCTGCTACCAGCAGAGATAAAGAAGTCATATGTGTTATGTTACTGGTCAGGTGCTGTCAAGGGACCCTGACCTTCTGAGTTGTTATTAGATGGAGATAGTGAATGTGGGCAACTGACTCAGATACCCTGTGTTCAGCATTTCTTAAGCTCATGTGCAATACTGCAGAATTTTTTCACTTAAACCTTTGTTCCTGAAAGTAACCCTTATCTTTGCAAAAAAAGCTGATTTATGTCCAGAGACTACTAATAAATTCATTAATAATCAGATAGCATTTTGAATCCTGCTATGCTCTTTTACATCAAAGAAGGTTAACTCTGCTATGTATGACCTCATTAGTTTTGTCAGCTTTAAGTATCTGCCTAGCCTTGTTCTTAGCTTTGGGAAAAGCTGGGCAACATTTGCAGAATCATGTTTAATGAAGTTTTGGCATTTAAGGGTACAAGAAATGCAAATATCATAGCATGAAAGTAATATCTGCATCTTATAGGAGATAAATCCTGAAATATATTTAAATATAATAGTATGACACTGGGGCCTTTCCTTAAAGTTTACCAGTAGCCATCAAATGTCTAAGAAAAGAAGAGAAAAGAAAAAAGAAATGAGGGGAAAAAAACAAAAGAGAGAAAATAGATAAAAAGAGAAAAAAGGTAAAAGAAAAGGAAGGGAAAGGGAAGAGAAGAGAAAGGAAAAGAGAAGGGAAGGGAAAGTGAAGGGAAAGGGAAAGAGAAGGGAAGGAAAAAAAAAAGAGAAAGAAAAAAAAAAGAAAAGAGAAAGGAAAAAAAAAAGAAAATAGAAAGAAAAAAAAAAAGAAAAGAGAAAGGAAAGAGAAAAGGGAGCAGAGAAAGAGAAAGGAAAGGAAACAGAAAAGAGAAAGGAATAAAAAAGGAGCAAAAGAAAAGAGGAAGGCATAGTAACAAATAACGACAAATTTTTTTTTTGCAAATTTTGCACCTAAAGTATAGAACCCAGTCTGTTTGGGTACTCATTTCCTATTATTGGTTTTTGCTTTGTAAAGAATCCTGTCTTATATTCAGCAGAAATAGAGAAATGCAGGAAAAAGCACATGAATTCATGTGAGTAGCATATCCTAGATGCTAAGGGTACATGTACAGCTTCCTCAGAATATAGTAAGAATTTGTAATTACAGCATAATGAATAAGAATGCAATGATACAATATGACAATACTACAACATATGTACAGGGGAGCTTCATTTTAAACCCAGGCAATTATTGATATACAAAGCATAAAGGAGAATAAAAGTTCAAATTCACCAGACATTTTACACTGACTCATGATTTCTTTTCTTTTTTTTTTTTTATTCTTGCAAAAGCATTTCAAATCCCATTGTACTGTGCTTCAAAGTAGGATCAGTGCTGATGTATATAAGCACATTCTTTTTACCACTTTTGAATACAGGGTCATCCAATTTTGTTGAGGGCACGGCTCTGAAGGAGGATAAGCAGGAGTGCTCAGGTGACCTTCGCTATACATTCATATATTCTCTAAAGTATGTCACTTCTGATTTGTCTCGGTCCCATCGCTCAGATGCAGTATCTTCTTCTTCCACTGGGAAAATTTAGTCAGGACTGCTGGCCATGATTGTGGACATTCACAGTTTGCCTGTGTTCAGCCTGAACACCTGCAGGATTTAGGGTGATCTGGCAGTTTGCAGCTCCCTATTGTGATTTATTTTCATGTTCACTGTCAAGTGTGTGTGTATGTGTGTACTTCTGTGTGTGCGAGCACGCATCTGTGATGTTAGGATGGCTAATGGATTGCTGTTAGGAATGACTGCTCAGGCTAAGCTTGCACAGCCCTCGTAGCTAAAGATCACACTTAGTTCTCCTCTTACTGCCTGCATGTCCCCAATACATTTTCAAAGTGTCAGGCTCAATTTCTATCTTTCTCTCTGCCCTTCCTGCTCCCTGGTGCATGTATCTGACACCATGAAATGGATTTTTTCTTCCATTTTAATTTCACTGAGTTCTTAAATCCTGTTTGCCTGGAGGCAGAATGACAAAATGAATTCCCACCTTTTCCACTTGGCTCTTAGATGTAGTGCTTGGGACAACATTATATGTTAAGCACTTAAGCATGACCAGAACTGTCCACTATTGCCAGCTTTTCCCTTCATCTTCTCTTGCTTTAATATTTTTATAAAAACTTCTGTTTCTTGTGCCCATTCAGTACTTGGGGCTTTGTGTCCTGAGTCATTACTCAGATGATCTTGCTTATCGAGCGCACAGAGGGAAGCCATGCCACAGAGCTTTTGCCAGAGCAGTGATATTGATTCAGGGTGTGAAAAGTTCACCCCGCCAAACTGACATCATGCTGTTCTCAAAGCTCCTGTGAACTTCTGGTTGGTTGTTTTTTGCAGTTTATGTCAGAGGCATAAGACGGCGCAAAAGCTTCTGCTGGCTTTGGATCAGTGCTTTGGATGAAGCCAAATTTCTTTAGATTCAATTATGGTTGCAGAGCCTTTGCCCCTGAAACTGTCATGTGGACACAGCTTTTGAATACAGTCTAGAAACAGGAGAGGTACTCTAATGGTAGAGGTAAGCACCAGATTTAAAACTGCAACTTGAACTCCTTTCCCCTTCCTGCACTCAAATGGCTGCTGCTTGGCTATGACTCAATACACACATTGTTTTGTTTCATTTTTTAACTTCAAGTCTCTCTAGTGCCTAAAGTTCCCCTTTTTTATGTGGCCAGACTACACGAATCATGGCATAGCTGATTAGTTCACTGCTTAGACTTGGTTGGAGTCTAACAAGTATCTATCAGAAGGAGAGATTTTCTCAGAGGATCCCTAAAACACAGCAGAGAGGTTGTGCTGCTTAAACATACAGTTATGACAACCGCTTTATTTTGAGGACAAGATTAGAGCAAAAACTGCTCTCCCTTCCAGAAACCAGCCTACTAAACATTTGCCAAGGAAGTGGGAGAACTAGCTCTGCTGAGGATGCCCTGTAACCTACACAGTGTAGAAAGGCATCCTCAGTACTATGCTACAAGTAATTTAATTAATGAAGCACACTTTCTACCTTCCCTCTTAATGCTATGTCAGGGTGCAAAAAAAGACATCAATATTCATTGACTAAAGAAAGAGAAGGGAAGAATGTTCACAATAGAGCATGTTAGCCAGGCCATTTACTGGTTCTTGCTTTAGTAAGTTATTTAGTGGTTATTTTGTCAAAGACATCACGGACATCATGAAGGGAGCTGGATTTCTTCACAAGTACTTTGTCAATAACATGAAGAGTATTTTGTCTCTGATTATTTTTGGGTTCTGTGGATTATCAGTGCTACCTTTATGCTGAGCAAAAGTCCATTCTAAGGAGGTCTTCACGCTATCTAGTGCTTCAGGGCTTCTGTTGCAGGTATTAATTTTAAGTGAACCCTTCCTCTAAATATAGCATAGCCACACAGCAGTTCTCTGAGGTCTGTATTAAACACTCTGTAAAATTTTGGTTGTCTCTGTAGTAACATAGCTACCAGGAAACTCAGGGGACAACCATGTCAGACCTGTGCACATTTCAAACGTTGAAAAACAGTGTGCTCTGACGCGCCTGCAGAAAATCTTGCCCTTGGATTCAGCCGACGTTACCATGTCAGCATGAATCACCTGGGGGAGGAGGGAGTAGCAATGCTGTTCTATTTCTAAACACTCCCCTTTACATTAGTTTAGTTTAAGCAGCATAGTTTCATTTCAATCTATGCAGTGTTATACTGTTGGCATGTTACTTTCACTATTTGCTTAAAGATAGAGAATATAAAACAGGGATTGTAAGCTGCAGTGGGGTGACGGAATTTTTCCTCTTATGTAAAAAATACAAAGTAATGAATATTTATGCAATTGCTTTTTTACTTCATGACAATACAGTAATAAGTCTTGTGCCTCTGTCACAGACGCTGTAATGTTACAACCTCATGGAAACCGTCATTTAAATTAGATGGCACAGAAAAACATAATTTATATTCATTGCCAAATGAGAAAGATGACCCTTCTTTCCCATAGATCCCATAAATATTTAATTAATTAAAATAAATTAAATAAAATCTCTATAGATATTTAATTAAAAATATTCAGAGTGTGTTTTTATACACTTTAGAGACCAAAAAAAAAAATAATGCCATAATAAAAACAAGTAGCCTAGGAAGGAAACACAGAGCTCTTTGAATAAATGATCTCTTCTACCCTCTATGAGTTCTTCTGCAGCAGTGATCCTCCAGCTAGCTGAAGGACTTGTGTTAAGCCTGTGCCTGTATCTCTTTATAGCTGTTCTCTGTATTAATTTACAAAACCTGTGAAGGAAAATGTAAAAATCATATGCCTAGCTAATTGCATGAACTATCTGTAAGATTCACATTCTGAGATCTTTTCACAGGAAATTAGGGTCTTATTTTGTAAACAGCTGACAGAAATGACATGCAACAGAGCAATCAAGTAGTCTGAACAGTCAAATACAATGAAAAGTTCATTAAATAGATCTTTGATGAAAATATGTGTTGTCAGAAGAAAGCCTTCGAGCAAAGGCATATCTTTGAATACATCTGAAGCACCACTGTAACTTACCACCTATTCAAAATAAAAAGTAAAATATGCAGAAGTGAATTTTACTTGAGTCTAGTGAGATGAGCATCAATCTATTTGTTACTTGTGGGTGATTTGAACATAAACGATTTTGTTGTCCCTATAAAAATACCTTCAGAAGACATTGATCCAAACAAAATTCAGTAATTGAGTAAACATTAGTTTATACTATATCCTTTGCAATATCTAAGCATGGCTCAGAAGTATTGTTTGAAAAGCTGAACTGCAAGTGCTCAAGGGCTGATTTTTTCCCCCTGTCCCTACCTTGCACTGCCTATGAACTCCCAAACCTAATGCCCAATAGGTTGTTTGAAAGCAAGTGTGACAGGTTCTTATTTAACATTTAATCGTGAGTAAATCGTGACTAAATGGAGGATAGTTCTTAAAATTTCTGCTCTCTGGCCAGTTTCTGTTTGTCAGGTTACTGTATGTATGCATTTATTTTAGAACCCACTGTTCACTGTTAGGTTAAGACTTAATTGCTAAGCAAACACGTCCTTTCAGTCACCATAATACAGAGCTATTGTTTTGAAAGTTTGTGCTGCTTAATGTACAAATCCAAGATGATTTCATCTGCTGTCTTCCACAGGAACACAATTGACTTTGCCAATCATCACACCAAATTTGCTTAAGAGATAAGAGCTATTATGAGCTCGTTCAGCTTTGCCATCTATCATGCAGTAACTGTCCTGTTTGGCAAGCAACATAATTAAATATTGTCCTTGAGGAATTTATTTATTGCTTTATGCATTCAATGCTTGATCTTGTCAAACATGTTTTTGAATATTTGGAACTATTTGCCCCATATTCCCTTCTGTCAATATGCAGGACAGAGTGGCACAAAGAGCTCTGTTCTTCATGAGTGCACTGGCTGTAAAGGAAGATAATGAGGCTGCTGGATTGCAAGACCTGAACATGCCTATTTTCTCCTCCACCTCCTTAAAACAGAAGTAGAGGTGCAATTAATTAACGATAATCTGTTTTCTGGCTTTCCAGGACAGTGTAGATGTGCGGTATTTCTTTGCTATGGGTATGTTGTAAAATCACAGTCTACTCTTCCTCAACATTCAAGAATGTCCAGAATCAAAGTCCATATGGTATCTACATTATCAGCTTTTTTCTTACGTGAAGATTTGCTTAAAGTGCCTGCTCACCCCAGCCACCCTTATGTGTAGTTAGTCGACTCAGACTTTCACACAAGATTACAAACATCAGATTTGCTTAGATTTCTATGTGGATCCTATCTTGTATGCAGAAATTCCCTCAAAAGTGATGAAAAAATAACAGGTAAGACCCATACTCTAGACCTGCTGATCAATGTCATTCATCTGTCCTGTATTTTCTCTTTAAGATGTCAGCACAGTTGCCATCTCTCAGAAAGGTACACTTCACTTTTAGGCCACCTATTTTACATATATGCTAAGTATAGCCCTAAACTGGGGTCAAAATCTGACAGTAGTTTGTATTGTATGACCAGTTTCACACCCCTGAAATACCACATTGGTTTTAAAGTAACCTGTTTATGGGTGATACGATCTAGTATGAAATGTCCCTGCCCATGGCAGGGGAGTTGGAACTAGATGGTCTTAGGGTCCTTTCCAAACCTAACCTTTCTATGACTCTGTGACTGTAAGAATACTGTTATCACAGAACAGTGTTTGTACACCATTTTAAACAATGAGTTTTACTTTAAGGTTAGGCTGGGGTTTGGTTTGTTTTTAATTTTTCTTTTTTTTTAATGTTGTGTCCTGTTCGTACATAATTACTTCAAGGACAACCTGTATATCTGAACTCAAATTTTATCATTCTTATGATTGTTTCTGATTTCATAGCTATATACCTATCCATAATGAAAGACCCAGAAAATTCATAAAGGCTTCTTCAGGTTGAAGGACCTGTACTTAAGTAGTTTTGCAAGGCTCGAAGATAAACCTGAAACCTCTAAACAAACTGGGAGCCCTAATATCAAGGGGATTTATAAAACTGTCAAGGTGTCATTAATGGTACTTTTTCTAAAGTACTATGTGAATGCAATTCATAGGCAATATGTCATATGAAAAGGTATATTAACGCAATTAAAATCTAATGAATTAGAGTTCAGATTCATTAAAGCTTAATTACTCATCTAGATTTATGAAACTGGGACCTGGAATTAATGATGGAAGTTTTTTTTTTCTGTCATGTATTTGCTACCCTCAACCAGAGCTACTTCAACAGCAAGACAGCTGGATTTGAGGGTTTTTTCCCAAAAGATTCAGCTGCTGTACCTTCATTTCACTTATAATGCTCGTTCCCAGAGATAGTCTGTGTTTCTCAGTGTTGTTGCTGTGAACTCATTAGCAGTCAAAGCTCCTTAATGCATTAATTTTTCCTTGTTTTAAAATCTAAAATTCATTTTTTTCCCGTTATGCCATGTGTCTTTCCATGAATCTTTCTAAGGTTATGAATAGACTTTTGGAAGTGCTTCGGCAGTAGGAATTCAGCTGTTGTAAGAATGCTTTCAGACTTGCTGGATACTGAACACTTCCAAGCTATTTTGTCTAGATACTTAAAAAGGAAGAGAGCCACCTGAAAGATTCATCAGAGGCTGTGTTAGTTTTGCCCTTGGTCTGTTTCACAGCCTGGCCGGTGGCAATGATGCTCCATTGCCAGAAACACAGAAAATCTTCTATTACTAGGTGTTTGTATTTAACATCTGCTACTCTTTCACATAAAAGAATCTTCTTCTGTTTCAACAGAAACATAAACAAACCCCATTCATATAAAAAAATGCTCACAGAGAAGGTGATAGCTGTTTCCGAGTCAGACAAGTGTTAAGTCATAAAACGTAAAACAATTGTCTAGCTTGAATAAGTCACATCTTTAATCTCAGGTGTATTTTTTCCAGTAGCATAGGACTCCCCAGAAGAAATCTAAATAATACTAACTGCTTTGAGCTGTGTTTGCATTAATGGGTGAAGAGATAATGTTGATGAGCTGAGATCCTTTCGGTTTCACAGGTTAGTCTGTAATCCCTATGTTATCACATGCAAGCACAGTAAGTTTGTCAAGGCAGATAAAACCAGTGTACTGAGGTTTTGTTGGTTTTCCCACCTCCACAGCCAGCAGCATCCACAAACAGCCATTTTCATCAACGCTCTAAGTGTACCCTAGATGGTATTCTCCCTTTCTCACAGTACAGAAACCAGACTCGCCAAAGCACTGATTAGAATACAATACACATCATTCCTCCTTAGGCACAGAGACAGACTACACATTCAAGCAGTCTTTTCCATCTCTAATATTCATAGAATCATAGAATAGTTAGGGTTGGAAAGGACCTTAAGATCATCTCGTTCCAACCCACCTGCCATGGGCAGGGATACCTCACACTAGACCATGTTGTCCAATGCTCTGTCCAACCTGGCCTTGAGCACATCCCAGGGATGAAGCATTAACTTCCTTGGGCAACCCATTCCAGTGCCTCACCACCCTCACTGTAAAGAATTTCCTTATATCTAACCTGAACTTCCCCTGTTTAAACCTGTTATCCCTTTTCCTATCACTACAGTCCCTGATGAAGAGTCCCTCTCCGGCATCCTTGTAGGCCTCCTTCAGATGTTGGAAGGTTGCTATGAGGTCTCCATGCAGCCTTCTTTTCTACCTTACCAATACCTACTTTGTCTTACTAGTTTTACACACCTTATGCCTACATGGGGTAGGCAGCAAAGATTAAGTTAGGATGTGAATTTAAATCAAGAGAAAGTGTTATCTCTTAGTAGACTTCCAGTGCAGGCTTCGAAATACAGTTTTAGTATGGAAGGAGGATATCATAACCAGATCTGAGCTGAGCATCATTAGCTACAAGCAGGACAGCTTCACTTGAGCAGGGTGTTCCTTCTCTGGCAGATGGATGCCATAAACCCCCAGTAGAGCAGGTTTCTGAAAGGTGGGTCTGTGGCACCAGTCTTGTAACTATTTGTTGATTTACCAGATTTGACTGGCCCTTTTAATCCTCTTCTTTTTGACCAAGACTGATGAAAAGACTACCTGGACTCAAGGCCCTTAGTGCTGCTCCCAGGGCTCTGTACTCTTTCTTGATACTCCTCGGACTGCTCTTGGCTGTGCCACTGGTGCCCATGTGAAACAACAGCAGCAGATAATAGTGGAGTGTACAAGGCTTGTTAGTTTCTTACTGACATCTCTGACACAAACCCCTGGGAGGCAGTGCACCTCTCTAGAGAGCGCACCAGGTTGGCAAATGGGTGCCTCTCTACCACTAAAAAGAGAGTCACCTACTACTATCACTGTTGCCTTTTCTTAGTTGTGCTGGTTCTCACACAGGGAGCAGACTGGGCTGCCGGTGTCTTTGCTCCATTCTAACACTTCTTTACTTCATTCTAACACTTCAGAGTGTGTTATTTAACAGTTACCACCATTTTAGAGATGCTCAAAAAGGCCTAACATGTGAGAGATTTGGTAAAAGAACCTCCTATTCTTACATGCATAGAGAAAGAACCAGCTTTCAGCACACTTTCTGCATTAAAATCTCCTTGATTAAATGCATAGTCATAATTGCATATAGATCAAATTGTTAATCATTTTGGCTGACGGCACCAGTGATGCAAAGTACTAATAGTCTACCCACTATTCCCTTCAAAAAAATGCCTTCTCTGACTGTGAAACACAGATACGCTTCACATGCACTGGTTTAATGTGTTTGGAGGTTCATAGAGCTGGGCTTCTATTTTACAAGTTTTTCTTGGCAAATGTCTGTCCATCAGCATCTTTCCACTAAGCTGGCAGCCACTGTAAGAACCATTTAATCTCTGAGCAGTTCTGTCCTAGGAACTCTCTTCTTCAGGACAGGTCTTTGTAGAGATCCCCATACCAAAAGGTCCTTGTAAAAGAGCTCACAGCCCAAAGCTTTAATTCTGTAATGGTCTCTCTGTCCAAAGATCCCTGAACCAGTGAAGAATTTATTATGTTGGCCTCTTCCCATAAGGAGGTGTCAGGAAAATGGGAACCAATGATAAATTAAGCAATCTGAGATGCAGAGCAACAGTCAGTGAAGGAAAAAATAGGGACGTATTTTTACACATTTAAAGTGAAAAAAGGGGACTAACTGCTCTTAGATAGGTTCATGTAAGTGAGAGAGATTCAATGATAAACTGGCAGGCATACTGGCAGAGTATTGTATTTTTCAGTACTTTATTCCTTCAAAGATTTGGTTTCTAAATAAGTTTAAAGGGCACATCATTAAATCAGGCATCAGCAAAGCTCAGAGCTTCTAGAATACACTGTCTTGACCAGGCTTGTGGGCTTTGTTATCTTGAATTCTTGTTACAGGTGCATGACACAAAGTTAAAAGGTGTTTACAGAGCAAGGAACAAGCCAGAAAAAGATAAGAACAGAAAAAGTCTAGAAGATTTCATGGATAGGAAGATTGCTATGTATTCATTAATAATCTAACTATCAGGAAAATGAATGGCTCTATTGGGTCATGGGGACTACTCAGTGTACATGAACATTGTTATGATTTAGTAACAGGCAATAAAGAAGAAAGTAGTACAGCTACAACAACTGTCCAAATACACGAGTGAGACTAGTTTGTATTAAAGAAATAATATCTCACAGAACTTGAAAAGAAATCGGAATCTTTCCTCCAGATTGGAAGCAGGAGCCAAAATATTTTAACTTGTGGGGGGGGTAAGAACAAGTGGTTTCTGCTAAGCTTCTCCTATACTAAATTGATTTGACCAAATTCTAATAAGATCAAGTGGAGCAGAGCAGGCAGTTTGCAAGAGAATAGGTGCCAGGGTCACTAGGTCCCAGTCTTGGAAAAGAGCAAGAAATATTGCCTAAATCAGGTGAAACATTGAGAAATTACTTCAGAATCAGAAAAGAAGGAAAAAATTTTGTTTACTGCATCAATAAAACAATACCTCTGTGGGTCTATGTTGAGTCTATGACTTTAAGTATTGGGTAGAATTATGAGGTTTAGTTCCCAGGTTTGTCTTTTGAAAGTATTTTATAAGTCTCCTCCAAGTATCAGGACTGAATTTTCCAAGATGAAGTACCTGCTCAGTGAAAAACTTTTCCCAGTGGTAGCTGTATATTTATGTCCTGCATCGATTGCATGTGTGAATTCATTTTAGTACACAGCAGGTATTCTGTCTTATCCAAGTAGTTTCAAGGATGCCATTCTGTGCAGTAGATGAAATTCTGGAATGTTTAGATGTTTATTGTGAGAAAGAACACTGTGATCTATGTTGCTATGCATTATTAAATAGGATCACCAAAGATCAACATACTTGCATCCAGAAAACCAGCTCCCCAAAAGCCATTTATGGCTCTTTTTTGGCATGCAAAAACCACTCACAAAATCATCTTAATTAGTCTAAAGATGATGTTCACCAAATAAGGGTGCTCTTGTAAGGAAAAAATCACACCTGAATATTTCTGTGACTTACTACAGTACAAACTAAACAAACTACAACAATTGAAGCCACTGGCCATACATTTCTGCATAGATCATATATTCTGATAAGCAAATTTCAGTGTATATTGGGTTTGAAAATGGAAGTATGCACTAGACTTGAGCTTGCCTATACTGCAAGGCTGTATAATCAAATCATTAAATATGTCCAACTGTCGTGGTTTAAGCCCAGGCCGTAAATCAGAACCACGAAGTCCACTTCCCCCCCCACACCTTTCTTCCCTCCGCTTCTGGAGGGACGGGGAGGAGAATCAAAAGAATGCAACTCCCACGGGTTGAGATAAGAACAGTCCAGTAACTAAGGTATAACACAAATCACTACTGCTGCCACTAATAGTAATAATGATAAAGGAAATAACAAGGAAGAGAATACAACTGCTCACCAACCGGTACCTCACCCCCACCCTGCAGTGATCCAGCCCTTCCGGGGACTCTCAGTTCTACATCCTGGGCATGACATGCTATGGTATGGAATACCTCTTTGGCTAGTTTGGGTCAGGTGTCCTGTCCCTGCTTCCTCCCACCTTCTCCTCCTCCCTGGCAGAGCATGAGACTCGGAAAGCCCTTGGTCAGTCTAAACATCGGTGTTATCAGCTCTGTTCCCAGGCCAAAAGTCAAAAACACAGTGCTGCAACAGCTACTAAGAAGGAGGAAAACTGACTTCTACTGCTGAACCCGGGACAGTATCCACCCCTTATTCCATACCATTCACGTCATGCTCAGATCCCACATTTTCAATATACCCTCACTCTCATCTCAGTGCACTCTTATCTTAGTGCACAGACCAATCCCTATAAAGCTGCCGAGTCCATTCGGTCCATGATGTTGGGCTCCATCTCTTGTAACAGTCTTTCAGAGCAGGAGAGGCTGTGGGCAGTGTTCACACTCGTGTATAACCTGGGCAATAGTGTCTATTGCTAAGTCCACCCCTCGATCATGAGTCCATCTCTATGTTGCATCTCTGCCCTCATGGCCTGAAGTGCCATGGGCCCATCAGTCTCAAAATAATTCACCCTCCCCTTCAGCAGTCTCTGCAACTTGTCGTCGGGAACTCCACACAGCTGCCTTCCATCTCCGACGCTTCCAAAGCACTGGAGGGGCCCAGTGGACTAGATAGTCGCCCATACTGTCCCACACACCGTGACACTCACGACTGTCCAGCCCTGGGGAAAACCTCTCGGTCCCCCTATATCGTCGTCTAAACCCAGACAAGACCCAAACCTGACTCTGCTTAACTCTTGGGATCAGACAAAATGGCCATGGGTAAAACACACTCTGTGTGTGTGCCAACATGATGATCCCCATCACAATCAGCAGGCAGGTCCCAAGGGTACCCAAAGGCCATTCAAAACCTTCAGAACTCTCCAATGATGCTGCTGTGCTTGTCACTGGGGCTGTAGCTGCTGGGCTTGAAGGCTCTCTCACCACCAGCTTCCCTTTTTCTGAGTCCAGATCTTCCTCCTCTGCCTTGCTGGAAAGCGCTGCGGGGTCTCCTGCATCCTCCTGGGGCTCAGGCTCACGGGGCTCAGCTGGCGGCTGCTGGGGAATGCTCTCGGCCGCCGCAGGGCTGGGCTCGGCTGTGGGGCTCGGCTCCTCCGCCGCCTCCTCCCGCTGCTCAGCAGCCGCCTCCTTCCCCTCCTCGGCAGCCGCCTCCTTCCCGGCCTCCGGCCCCGCTCCCGCCGCCGCTTGGTCCCCGGGGCCCCTCTCCCGGGCCGCTTTGGCCGCCACCGGCTCCCGGGGCCGCTCCCCCTCAGCTCCCCGCAGCCTCACAAAGACGGAGGCGAGGACGAGGGCCAGGACGGTGAAGAGCAGCGGGACGGGCAGGTACAAGTCCACGGCCACGTCCATCCCGCCCTGCTGCCGGAGCCCCCCCGTATTACAAGCAATTACCATAAAGTACAATGAAACAAGAACCTTAGCCCAAGGCCCACACTTGATAAACACTAACACAGCAAATACCAGCTCTAAGTAAGCTACAGCATACTGAAACTGTGACATCAAGAGAAACAACTTTGAGAGCCATTAAATCAGCATTGTGCCTTGGTCAGATCTGTTGTTATCTCAACCCTTTGAGCCCCACGTTGAGCGCCAAAAAGAACTGTCGTGGTTTAAGCCCAGGCCGTAAATTAGAACCACGCAGTCCACTTTCCCCCCACCTTTCTTCCCTCCACTTCTGGAGGGACGGGGAGGAGAATCAAAAGAATGCAACTCCCACGGGTTGAGATAAGAACAGTCCAGTAACTCAGGTATAACACAAATCACTACTGCTACCACTAATAGTAATAATGATAAAGGAAATAACAAGGAAGAGAATACAACTGCTCACCAACCGGTACCTCACCCCCACCCTGCAGTGATCCAGCCCTTCCGGGGACTCTCAGTTCTACATCCTGGGCATGACGTGCTGTGGTATGGAATACCTCTTTGGCTAGTTTGGGTCAGGTGTCCTGTCCCTGCTTCCTCCCACCTTCTCCTCCTCCCTGGCAGAGCATGAGACTCACAAAGTCCTTGGTTAGTCTAAACATCGGTGTTATCAGCCCTGTTCCCAGGCTGAAAGTCAAAAACACAGTGCTGCAACAGCTACTAAGAAGGAGGAAAACTGACTGCTACTGCTGAACCCAGGACACCAACCTATTCTGAAATACAGCTCACCCAGAACCCTTTCTGCCCCATCACCCTCACTACTCTCCTGCGCTTTCAAGTACTCCTCCACAGCTCAGCAAACTTCTCATCAAAAGCAAGCTTTTCATAAACAAGCATGCATCATACCAATGGAAAAAATGTCAGCACAACTCTATGGGCACTGCAATAGGGGTTTCACCAGACCCAGGCTGAGTCCCTCTCATTCTTTTACATGCTATTCCCCTTCCAAACAAAACCTACCCATGTTTAACGTTTCCCCAAAGACCCCACTTTTGCTGACTCTTACTTGGTATCCTTATGGTCATTCTCAAAATTCCTACCTTTGTCAGCAGTCCCAACAAACCAGCATCCTCCTTGTGTTCTCTATAATTCTTATACTAGTGTCTTGTTCACAGCACTCCATGAAAAAAAAAGGAGCAAGAGACTATTGTGTATCCCTGCCTACAGGTTTAGCAGATCAGTGAGGTTAAGGTCAGATGAACTGAGCTTTATCGGATTTTGCTATAATGCATAAACCGTCACTGAAAACAGATGTTCTGGGTGATCTAACATCCTTTTGATCCAGTGTTTCAGTGATCTTTTACCATGTATGATTTACCTTTACTCTCACACAACAGTTGATGTCACTCCTTTAGTATGAACCCTTCTCAGTACAACCAGTTTAACTAGAATGCTGTTGAGCATTTTGCCTCATAATGCATATCCTCAATTCTGATTTACTGTCCAAGCTAATGGGACTCTCAGTTCATCTGAGCAGAAATGCATCAGTTGAAGAATCTGCTGGTTTCCTAACCAAGTGGTCCTGAGGGAGGAAGGGCCACATCCTACCTGCAGCAAACCACAGACGGGGCAGATCATATGTTACAGAATCACAGAATCAGAATGGTTTTGGCTAGAAGGCACCTTAAAACTCATCCAGTTCCAATCCCCTGCCATGGGCAGGGACACCTTCCACTAGACAAGGTTGCTCCAAGCCCCGTCCAACCTGGCCTTGAGCACTGCTAGGCATGGGGCAGCCACAGCTTCTCTGGGCAACCTGTTCCAGTGTCTCACCACCCTCATAGTGAAGAATTTTTCTTAATGTCTAATCTAAATTGTCCCTCTGCCAGCTTAAAGCCATTGAAATGCTTTAGAACAAGGGAGAGAGAAGGAGATGGCTTGTCAATGCTAAAATTCCCTATAATTCAAATACAGGTCAAGAAAAAGAAAAAGTGTAAAGAATAAGTTTATTATTAATACTCACATTAAGACCTTCTTATATAGCTTTTCCTACTATAATGCATCAAATCTTTGTGTTTCAGGTAAGATTCAAAAGGGTAGAACAGAGGCCAGAAAAGGTACCATTTGCATAGGTATCACAGCCCTCGTAGTGCAAAGATGCAAAATGGATTTGCAGGAACAAAGGATAAAGCAGTCTACTTTATATCAGGATCTCAGTGCCTAACATCTTCCTGTCACACAAGATGGAGAGAAAAACAATCATATTTTCATTACTCTAAATGTGATAACCCACTCCCTGAATATTCACTTTTGTAAACACTCACTTTTGCAAACACTCACTTTTGCAAACACTCACTTTTGCAGAGTAGGCACTTACACCCTGCTGCCCTGCCCAGAGAGAGTGGCCATCTTTCCCATGTTCAGGAGGAGGTAGTATACTTTCTAATTTAGTAGTAAATACGATGAAAAGAAGAGGAACAGGAATCAAACCTTGGAAAAGGGAAGGATTTTTGTTCCCCTGTTGGTCAATACAACTATTACTTATTTCTAAAGCTCATGTTGGGGGAAATTTTCAGAAGCACAATGTGGTGAAGTCCAATTTGGATGCTGTTGCGATTTATAGTTAAGAGGCCAGTAGAAATGTGAGCTTTCTGGACAGCTAGTGACATTTTATTGTTTCAGCAGCACAGTTTGTCTCCCTACAGGCATAAAAATAATATAGTGAGTGTACTGCAATTGTTGTGCTCTTATAAAACTCCTGTAGAAGGTGTAATTGAGGTATCTCTATATTAAGAATAGTAACCAGCCTTAGAGATAGAGTTGGAAACTGTTTTCTCAAAGTGATGAACTCTTCGCTACCTTTTCCTGACATAAAAAGGCAAAATGGTGTATTTCGGAAAAGTGTTGACTCAAAGTTTGTTTGTAAGTAGATAAATACAATAACTGCCACAAACCTAGCAAGTTGTAATATTTTCTATGCTGCAATCTTTTCCTTCTGCAACTCTCTTCTACTAGATTGGAAATTCAAGAGTCACAGCTTCAGTTTGCACTCCAGTTGTGAAGAGCAGAACATTTATAATACTAATTTATTTTTCTCATTCCAGTGTTCTTAGGAGTTTAAATCAAGAGGGTTCTTTGACATTTGCTTGCACATGTCTATCAGAAGGCATAAATAAATTCGATGTGATTGAGACCTTCATCATTTCTGACTATTCTGATTTTGCAATAAAAACGATTCAATACATAACTTGCCTGAAATACCAAGGGAGAGCATTCAGTTTTTCAACCAGTTCAGTTTAGGCAAATGAAAATGTTTAACTCTGGGAAGCATGTTGCCAAGTACCATTTTGTTACAGCTTAATAGAGGTTTGACCAATGCTGAAAATGAGATCAAGCAGAATCTACCTGTCTAATTATCACAATAAATTGATCATAGGAGGATTAATCATATTATTTCTACTGGAAGGCGATTCCAGAATCTCACCACTCTAGTAGCTGGGAATATATATCTATTTTATCTTCAGACTATGTACATGGTTTATACCTATCTTGTTCTTGTACCAATATTGCCTCTTAGCTGAGATAACCATTTCTCCTTCAGTCATGATATGTCACCCTCCTGATATGTCTCGACAAAGTAACAAATTCTGTATGGATTTGTCCAATTCTCAGACTTTGCTTTGAGGTTAAAGAAGCCACATTCTTTTAGTCTTGTTTGTCTGAGGTAGTCTTTACATTTGGTCTGATATCCATATTGGTTTAAAATCCATTTTTCATGAAAATGAGAGTTTACTAGGTCAGGCTTCCCACCACCTTATATTAATTATGCTTTCATTTCCTTCCTTTTATTAAAAATTGGTCTCAGGATAAATGTGAAGTTAAAGCCTGAATTTAATTTTCTGTGATTCTTTACTCAGTCGCAAGTTCAATGGTAGTAAAGTAAATTGTTCTGAAGTGGCAAAACACAGGTTTTCTGTAGGAAAGAAGAAACTGCTGCATAGTAACCAGCAAGCTTCCTACCTTTGGTCTGTCAACAAATCCGTCCTTATCAAAGCTCTTTCAGCACAAATTCATCTCTGCATCCATTTGTATTTAGTTCTAGATACTGGCATGTAGAAAGAATGAAGAAAATCCTTCAGGACCAATGCCTTACTGGCAGATATGCAAATTTGGGGGTGGTGGTGGTGGTGTTTAAAACTTTGACCTTTTGGTGGACAGCAGTATTTCTAGGGGATAAAGAAACCTTATCAAGTTATTGTATACTGGATTACATTTAGGTTTATTTTGTGAAAAGAAACACTCCACATTCCACATAAAGAGACTGAGGCTTGGTCTTTTTTGGCCATCAAGTTTGCATGGTTCAGAGGACTTGGTTTTGTATGTTTATTTCCTGATTACAAGTGTGATTTGAGTATTTCATCAGACTTCAATTTCTACGTAATTTTTCATGTTCTAAGTTACAAAAATTCATCAGAATTGGGGTAATACAAAATGGAGATGGACAGCAATAACTATCTGTGTGAACTCCGAATCTGTGTTACTAATATACCTTATATATACCTAATATACCTAATATAAGTTTTACCAGTTGGATTCTAAAATGAAAATTATTTCTTAGATGAGAACTAATAAAAAAAAAACAAAACAACACTGTATATTTCTTCCCACTCTTGATGTGGAAGTTATGGCCCAAGGATGGTACTTTATGACATATGGTAAATAGTTTTTGAAATTTCATCTGAAACACATATTCTTACCTCCTTCACAATCTGTTTTGTCTTTTGACTCTTATCTGTTTAAAAGGTCAACTAAATAATTTAGTCTACAAGCTGAGGAAATAAATGTAACCATTAGAGGTAGCAAAATTTGTATGAGACCAGTTTATCTGTATGTCTCCTATATGTTTTGTGCAATGGCCTTTCTACACAAGTAGTTTTAAAAAGACATTCTTCAAAATGAAAATTGGATCTTCCAGTATCATTTTCATTTGCACATCTGCTGCCACATGCTCTTACTCACATGATACTGGCAGATCGTTCTTTTTCTTTTTTTTTTTTTTTTTTGGTCTGCTTTACAATACTTGTATTTTTTATTTCAGGCTTGAAGTACAAATATCACATTCATCAGACTAAACAATGAAGATGCAGGTAGTTTATAGCTGGCCAGATGAACATGGAAGGTGTGTGTAATTCATAAAACTTCAGTAAATCCGAATGTCAACATAGGATCTGAGACCTTCCCAGATCTACAGCCTTGTTCCAACTCTGAACATAGCCAAAAAAGATTAAACAAGGGTGAGACACAATAGATCCAGTAACACTGGAGATATTACAGAATGTTTGTAAAGGAAACTTTCATTTACTGTTTTTGGCTGGGATAGAGCTAATTTTATCCCTAGTAGGTGGTGCAGTACGGTGTTTTGGCTTTAGTCTGAGAATAATGCTGATAACACACCAATGTTTTAGTTGTTGCTAAATAATGCTTACCCTAATCAAGGACTTTTCAGTCTCTCATGCTCTGCCAGTGAGGAGGGGCATGGGGATCTGGAAGGAAGCAGAGACAGGACACCTGACCCAAACTAGCCAAAGGGGTATTCCATACCACAGCACATCATGCCCAGTATATGAACTAGAGGAGTTGGCGGGGAGGGGCTGATTGCTGCTTGGGGACAGGCTGGGCAGTGGTCAGTGCATGGTGAGAAATTGTGTTATTCATCACTTGTGTTTGTTAGTTTGAGATATTTTTGGTTGGTTGGTTGGTTTTAGTTTTTTATCTGTCTTTTATTTATCTCCCTTGTCATTATTATTAGTAGTAGTATTAGGAGTATTATATTGTACTTTAATTATTAAACTATTCCTATCTCAATCCATGGGTTTGTTTTTTTTTTTTTCTGATTATCCTTCCATCCCACTAGGGGTAGGGGGAATGACTGAGCTAGCTGCTGCTTGGTACTTAGTTGCCAGCTGGGATTAAACCACAACAATGTCAAAGACACAAAACAGCAATTACACTGTGACAAAATAAAAACTTTTAGAAAATCAGTGAGACATTCCAAGTGGATCAATAACAAATGAGGCAGAAAGTGTCATCTGCCAGAAGAAAAGCAAGTACTTGAAAGGACAAGGGTCTCAAGAAGTGCTGATTAAATGTGATATGCTGCGTGAGGATGCACAAATTTGAAATACTGCAATGAAGAAGATGAACGAATCCTCCACCACATCAGGAAAACAGATTATTCTTGCAGAGGTACATTATCGTTAAAGTTGTTAGCATTTGCATAATGAAAATTTTTTTTAAAAAAAGTAGGCGAGGGATACTGTGAGAGGGATGATCCACATTCCAAGTGTTCTAAAAGACTAAAAGCTCTGAATTACTTGCATTCACCAAAGCCAGTCTCTTGGCTAATCCCACTTACTAACAAGTCACAATAAAACTAGCTCTATCTGTGAAGTAGCATGGAAGCTGCTAAATAAAAAGTTCAGCCATGAACCACATCCATGACAAACTGAAGGTCAAATTTGAAGGAGTCCTTCATATTATCCCTACTGACTAAGGGAAATTTATTGTATATCCAGGATGAATTTGCCATAAATTATCTACTGCTAAAAAAGAAAGAGTTGAAAGCAACCAAACCACAAGCAATAAATACCCACACAGTTTCAAGAAGAGCTGATTTACAGATGTGAGGTGACATTAAAGTAAAAAGTATAGATAAGTTCTGGTATTCTCTATGTTCAGTTCTGAATCAATGATCAATAATAAATTTTCGTGCCAAAGGATTAATTAAATTCATCAGCTAGGAGTGAAAAAATGATAAAATTATTTTGTCAAGACTTAGTTTCTACAGTCACTTGTGGATATAGTCATCCGTGAAAGCATCTGACATTTGTTCAGAAGTTAATGACTATCAGTATGGTTTGTTTTAATACTAAATGAGATGGGACACAAACTGCAGTTTATTCACTGATTGAAGAGACTGATAGAGCCCTATGCTTCCAGAAGCATGACTTTTCTTAATTCACTCCTGTGTGCATATGGCCCTATCTTAGGACAATATCAACAGACCTGAGGAGACATAAAGTTCAGGCAGAACATTCCACTGTGTAAATGAAACCCAGTCGTCAGATTGCGTACATTGGATTGCAGCCTGAAACACCATTAATTAATATTATGAAGATTACACAGAAAGCAATAAGCATCATAGACTTGTCTTTGCCAAACCAGTTTCCAGTGTCACAGAAAGGCTGTAATGCTTGCAACATAGATCTATCACAGATTCGTAGAATCACAGAATCATAGAACAGTTAGGGTTGGAAAGGACCTTAAGATCATCATGGGCAGGGACACCTCACGCTAAACCATGCCACCCAAGGCCTCATCCAACCTGGCCTTGAACACCGCCAAGGATGGAGCATTCACAACCTCCCTGGGCAACCCATTCCAGTGCCTCACCACCCTCAGTAAAGAATTTCTTCCTTAGATCCAATCTAAACTTCCCTTGTTCAAGTTTTAACCCGTTACCCCTTGTCCTGTCACTACAGTCCCTGATGAAGAGTCCCTCCCCAGCATCCTTGTAGGCCCCCTTCAGATACTGGAAGGCTGCTATGAGGTCTCCACGCAGCCTTCTCTTCTCCAGGCTGAACAGCCCCAACTTTCTCAGCCTGTCTTCATACGGGAGGTGCTCCAGTCCCCTGATCATCCTCGTGGCCCTCCTCTGGACTTGTTCCAACAGTTCCATGTCCTTTTTATGTTGAGGACACGAGAACTGCACACAATACTCCAAGTGAGGTCTCACGAGAGCAGAGTGACGGGGCAGGATCACCTCCTTCAACCTGCTGGTCACACTTTTCTCGATGCAGCCCAGGATATGGTTGGCTTTCTGGGCTGCGAGCGCACACTGAAGCCAGCTCACGTTCATTTTTTCATCGACCAACAGTTCTCTGCAGGGTTGCTCTGAATCTCTTCTTTGCCCAACCTGTAGCTGTGCCTGGGATTGCTCCGACCCAGGTGTAGGACCTTGCACTTGGCATGGTTAAACTTCATCAGGTTGGCATCAGCCCACCTCACAAGCGTGTCGAGGTCCCTCTGGATGGCATCCCTTCCCTCCAGCGTATCAAAAGAACCATGCAGCTTGGTGTCATCGGCAAACTTTCTGAGGGCACACTCAATCCCACTGTCCATGTCACCAACAAAGATGGTGAACAAGAGCGGTCCCAACACCGATCCCTGAGGGACACCACTCGTTACTGATCTCCAGCCGGACATCGAGCCATTGACCACAACTCTTTGGGTGCAGCCATCCAGCCAGTTCTTTATCCACCGAGTGGTCCACCCATCAAATTGATGTCTCTCCAATTTAGAGACAAGGATGTCATGTGGGACAGTGTCGAACGCTTTGCACAAATCCAGGTAGATGACGTCAACTGCTCTGCCCCTGTCCATCAGTTTTGTAGCCTCATCATAGAAGGCCACCAAATTGGTCAGGCTGGATTTCCCCTTAGTGAAGCCATGCTGGCTGTCACCAACCACCTCCTTGTTTTTCATGTGCCTTAGCATATGTCTGGTTGGAAGGGACCTGTAAAGATCATCAATTTCTTGTTTCTCACAGGACTACCTAAAGCTAACCCATACGACCAAAAACATTGTCCAGATGCTCCTTAAACTCTGACAGGCTTGGTGCCATGACCACTTCCCTGAGTACCCTATTCCAGTGACTGACCATTCTCTCAGTGAAGAACCTTTTCCTAATGTCCAATCTGAACTTCCCTTAGCACAGGTTTGTTCCATTTCCTCTTGTCCCTGGCCACCATAGGGCCATAGATCAGCACATACCCCCCTTCTCTGCCCCCTTTGAGGAAGTTGTAGGATGCAACGAGGTAACCCCTCAGCCTTTTGCTTCTCCAAGCTGTACTAGCAAAATAACCTCAGCTGCTCCTCATGTCTTCCACTTGAGAGCTTTCACCATCTTCATTGCCCTTCTCTGAACACAGTCTAATAACTTGGTGTCCTCGTATTGGGGCACCCAAAACTGCACACAGTATTTGAAGTGGGGCCACACCAGTACAGTGTACAGTGGAAAGATGACATTGTAAATACAGCTCATGGATCAAAGAAGAAAAATCTTTTATAGGGCCTTCCTGCTTCCATAAAAAATACTCCAGATTCAGTTACATTTTACATCCTGATCTATTGTGTTGTCTTAATCATGCAAGATAGAATAGGATATCCACTCAATCTCAGTACCTCAGCACCAAAGATACCTTCTGTCTATCTTCACTATGAACCAAAGCCTTGCTGAGGCTACCCAGTGCAATTTGTATGTTTGACATAGGCAACAAGGAATAGCATGAGAGCTCTAGAATATGTATTTTCACATTATTCTCAGAATGAATATCTTACATATCTGCAATTTTATGTCTGAGATGTCACTTTTTGAAAATTATGCTAAGAATCTAGTTTAAATATCTATTCAAGGGTAGTGGGCGGAGGTATCCATGTTATAGCTAAACTTCCTAAAGTCAATCTAGAGTTGAGGCACGTCTAGATTAGTATGGAAATAATTTCTTCCTTGGTTACAAGATGATTACATTGTTGATGTATTTCACTTGGAAGAGGTATTTAAATTCATCAACAGTAATGACATCTCCAAATACATGTCAATGTTGTCATTTAAAGTTGTTTTTTTTCATGAATTATGTGCATTGATGTGATTTTTTTATCACGAACTACTGACAAGAGAAAACTTTCTGGTTTTCTTACATTACTATAAGACTGGGATTAGAATAGACTTCAGAGAACAAGACTGACTGAATACCCCACTGCATCCCAAAATTCCCTTTGCTTTTGTATATGATAAACTAAACTAAGCATAATACTGCTCATCAAGTGATAATCTAATAATTCTTTATACCTGCTCTTCCATTTCCTAAATAGGTGTGTTTTAGCATGGCTGGGACATTCACACTCTTTATAAGAATCTTAGTGTTTCTACTGGAAGGCAGGTAATTCAGGGGACAGTAAATACTGATACTCAGACTCTAGGAGGCATAAGGACATTCATTTTCCAACTGTGGATGGCTACAGGGTACCATATTACAACATGATATGTCAGATATGATTCTGCTATATAAACCAAGACAGAAAAATGATAGAAAATTTGTGGTTTGGCTTTTTATTCAGATCTGCAGATGCTTAGTGTTTAAAAAGCCTAACATATGTTGAAGCCTTGCTGAAAATGCTTTAAGATAACTGGATGATGTTATGAAGTATGCATTCAATACAGAGCTATCAGGATTGTGTATTTCTGTATGCACTTGTTGCAAACTATTGAGCTGAAATGTTTAAATGTACCTTTCTGTAGACTTTTACCTCACAACAGTTCCTGATTTAGGAATAATGGTCATGAGCATTAAAGTTCAAACATGAAGGAAAAATGGCTACTTGTATCTCCTATGTAGAGAGGGCAAAACTGTAGAGGACAGCTGCAAGGCTTTCCTAACTTTTTCGACTGTGGGGTTTTTGTTAACATTTATGCCCAGTACATATTCCTGATTATATGTCCATTGACTTTTGTCCTTCAATAACGTATCTCCAATTAAGAAAATTTTGCCAAGCCTTTTGATATATGATACCACAGTAGTAAAGCTGAGAATATAAAATATCCATTTGGTTTTTTTGCTTGCAACAGTTTTTATCTTCTAATATAGTAATAAAAAAACAATCATCAATGACAATGGTGGATTATAAATGTTGCTAACACCAGGAAGCCTAAAGTTAGACAGAAAAACAATGCATCACTGCTAGATTTTTAGATGGGACATGGACATTAGGGATTAAGCTACTTACATTAAACAAAACCATACAGGCCGTGGGCAGATTCAGCCAGGGAAAAAAATTGACACAGAGAGCAGCTGCAACAGACGTAATAAAGGAAAAGCTGAGCAACAGAAAGTTCCTACTTGGAAAAAACTCTTTCTTTTAATTAATAACAGAATAAAATATCAATCTCTTTCCACTGCAATTCTATGGGGTATCAACTTTAGAAGAGTTGTTTGAACTCTTGGAGAAAAGACTGCAAGTAACCAATGCAAAATACTGTTCTTTCCTTTTGTTGGGTTTTTTGTTTTGTTTTTTTTTTTTAATATTATATGTAATGGAAATACCAGCCTCTTCATTCTAAGATTGGACATTTATGTCATTCCAACCGGAATTTATTGACAGTGCTATAGGTGATCTGAACAGAGATTCCAGAGAACTGGGGCTAACAAAGTGAATATTACTATCTCTGATGACTGCCACCATAAAAGTCAGACAAAAAGTATAGAGGTTGAAAAGGAACAAATGCACTTACATATTTTCCCTGATTTTATTTACAGAATCACAGAATGGTTGAGTTTGGAAGGGACCTCCAGAGATCACCACTTCCAACCCCCCTGTTCAAGCAGGTACACGTAAAGCCAGTTGCCCAGGACCTGTCCAGACAGCTTTTTAGTATCAAGGCTGGAGATTCTATAACCTCTCTGGAAAACCTATGCCAGTGCTTAATCAACCTCACAGAAAAAAGTGTTTCCTGATATTCAGAGGGATTCTCCTGTGTTTCAGCCCCTGGTCCTGGTACCGAATGACACTGAAAAGAGCATGGCTCTGTCATCTATGCATCCTCTCTTCGGGAGGATACATTGATAAGATGACCCCGAGCCTTCTCTTTTCCAAGCTGAACAGTCCCAGCTCTCTCAGGTTTTCCCCACAGGATATTCCAGTCCCTTAATCATTTTACTGGTCCTTTACTGGCTTAATCCAGTCTGACTGGGGACACAGTATCCCAGGTGTGGCCTCATCAGTATTAAGTAAAGTATTATTTTATTAAAGTAATAAAATCATTTTACATTGAACTTCACAATAAAAAAAAATTCCACCTAAGACACAGAATGGGTATAATTATGTATATACATGAATATGCATTTTATTCTGACTTCTTCTTCTTCTGCCATTTCAGCAGTGCCCAGTCATAGGGGCACCTTATGTTTGATTACTCACTAGCATTCTCTTATTATACCTATAGCAGTATATTTGGTTGAATTACTAAGATGCAATCTTATAGCACTATCAACTTCCACCTGAAGATGTATTAATAGTGAAAACACCCATGGATTTAATTAAATCATTGTTTCTTTTCCCTGTGTAAGGATAAAATTGTGACTAAAAATGCTCATTTGTTAACAATGTAGGGGAGGGAGGTTGCTGTTACTAACCCTCTTGTTATTATCAGAAAAGTGATTAAACAGAGCCTTAGATACAGTAGTCATTCCTGGCTTATTTTTTTACATCTTCCCAAATCCTGTTGATGTTCATGATGTTACTTAAACACTTTTGTACTCTTTTCTTATTTTAATTTTAAAGTTTAAATTTTTAAGAGACTTCCATCAATAACAACGTATGATTGTTGGATATCAAAGCTCTGATGCTCTTTTTAATAAAATAGTTCCATCAGTATGCCTTTTCAATAACAGAACCTTGTTTTAATTTTAATACAGTTCTACTTGCCTGCTGAAGTGTGTATTTTGTATAAAATGCAAACTTTTGATCTGAGTATACTTGACAAAATCAATAGCAGGACAAGGCATTCCTCCAAAGCGTTCCCTTTGCTAAGCCTGGATGACAATACAATACAAATCAACATCTTTTCCAGCTCTCAGATTCCCTGGCTTAATAGTGCCATCCAACTAACAAAAGAGATTTTTGAAATTGTCCATGCATCAGGAAAAAGTAGATAACTTGATAAATAAAGTAAGTTTGGGGTTGTTGATTTCATTGATATGCAAAATTCGCAGATGTTTGTTGCAAGCAAAAAACTGGCATCATGATTCAAGCACAATGTATGCTATATCATGTGGCTAAAGGTAGAAATGCAGGTGATTGATATCACATTAAAATATAAATATTGAACAAAAGTTATCTGTGAATTCTTTAGAAGGCTGGTGTTATGTGTGTATTGGGGATTTTTGCAAGAAATATGAGTTAGAAAGAAACATTTGTTGGTGCTCTCAGTCTGCTGCCATTATCGTCTCAGTAAAACTCTCCCTGGCTGACTCACAAGTGCAGAAAGCAGCGCATTTGGAAATCACACCTAGAGATACCTACTATTGTAAATACTTTGTGGAGTAAATTTTAAAGAAAAACAAAGGATCTGGGTTTATCAGAGCAGATTAGGGGAAGAATTTTAAATTTTCACTTCCAAAGCCTCCAGAATGGGTCCCTCAGAGCTCAGTGATCCCACAAGAGGACAGAATCATTGAGACAGATTGTCAAATGACAAGTTTTGCATGGGAGGCTAACAAAGAGCTTCAAGTGGATATTAAGGTGTTTTGGGATATGTTCATTTAGAGAAAGTGTAATTTTTACAGAATTTGATTGTTTGCTATGGTAGATACATATATTTTTCCAAAGCCAGAACATATAGAGATCAAAGCAAAGTATGCAAAGAACATACAAGAAAATCAGCTTTATTAGCTAACAAAGTCTTAAAATATCTCTTAGAAACTCATGTTTGCAAATAAATGCTAATGGCAGGGATCACTTTTCAGTGCAAGGTAAAAAGAAAGGTAGGTTAAAGATGCATACATTTATTATGAGGTACCTATGTTTACCTGACCTTGATTCAATAACCGTTTATTCACTACCCAGATGAGGCTGTTACAGCATAATTATGACACTTTACAGAACCAACATATTAATTTTGCTGGTAATATAATACCTGCATTGCTGACTATCTAAATTGTATAGCCTTACCTTTAATAAGTAAGATATGGTATCATTGCTGCAAAGAAACACAAGCATCACCTCCTTTTGAAAAGAGATCTTATGCCACATAGTTCATCTAATCTGCAACTAAGGCTCCAACACTCAGATGTTCAGTTGTCTAAGGTAGGAGTGAATCTGCCTGAATCTTGGGTTCTGCTGTATTTTTGTTTCCTGTCAGATACCTGGAAGTGGATACCTGTTCCTGTTGAATCCAATGATCTGGATTGCCCCTCTAATAAACCAGTTCTGTCAGGGTACTGTCTAGAGAACCTAGTAGGCTTCGGAGGAACTTTCAAAGGTTTCTCTAATCAACTCATAAGCTCGTAAGGTCTTTACTGAATCAATGTATTTAAACCTAAGACCTATCAGTGGCACTTCTACTCTGGCTTCCTTCCAGCTTTCTTTTTGAATCATGTCATATTCATGGGGTTTTTGAAAATGAAATCTCAAGACAGCTTGGTAATAATTTTATATTGGCTGGGGCTGTTTGACAGTCCAGGAGAAACTATTTGTCATATAACCATGAATTAAAGATTTCTATTAGGAATCACTAATACTTTTGGCTTTTTAACTAACTCAGGCATTAGCTGCAAGATCTAGCTGTGATATGAGAATGTCAGTGAATTAGCCTGGAGATCAGACTGTGTTACTGTGTCCATACTGTATCTGGTCAATTCTTGTTTAAGAGGAAATAAAACATCACATGTAACAATCTGACTGCTTCATCCACTCTGAAATTACGTGAACTCTGACGAGAGCTGAAAACTGTCAAAATATTGTTTGTGTTTACTCTTTACCAGAAATGACATAAAATATAGTTTCACCTTTAGAACCAGTTATCTAGTTGGCAGCTCAGAAAGCTTTTTTGAAAATTGGTGTATCTATTAAGATCAGACTTCTGAATCTTCATTCTGCTGTATCAGCAAAGATGTAGATGGCCCATATCAGAGATCACTGCTTTCTGAGATGAGGCAAGGAGAGCTTTAACATCCTGCTGTTGCTTTTTCATTAAAGCGCAAAGCATTATAGCTCTTGGACTTCTTTCTGGTGTTATTTAGCTTGTGAGGTTGTCTTGCATTCACCTAGCTGATCTTTTCAGAACCCTCAGTCTATCAGAGTGAATGGAAGTAACCTTTTCTATAATTGTCTTTTCTTGGAAAAGAGGGCCCCATTTCTCAGTGAATAATAAATGATGTTAACAATCTGATCCCTCCCATAATACATAGCACCCCTTTTTTAAGAGAAGCAGAAAATAATAATTAAGGAAAAATAATTAGAAATTAAATTGCTTCTGAGCACTACTGTTTCCATGAAAAGCTTTCTCACCCTCAGTGTTCTATTGGACATACCTAATTTAATCTAATCATCAGCAGTCACTAAGTAATTGAATACCCATGAGTTTGAACTGTAACAGAGCCAATGACACGTCTGTACCTTTTATTTTTGGCTTCAGAAAGAGACGGCTTGTACATAATTGCTCTAGGTGGATTGGCATTCAAACTCACTTTGCTTGCCACATATATATAGGTATATATACACACACACATTAACACAGTGAAAACAATGGTATCAGTGCATCCTGCAATACTTTCTATTCCGTAGACATATATTCATGTCTTTTGCATAACTCATTGTGGTGGGTTGACAATAGCAGAACACCAGATGCCAACCAAAGCCACTCTATCACTTCCCTCCTCAGCTGAACAGGGGAGGGAAAATATACATAAAAGCTCATGAGTAGAGATGAGCGCAGGGAGATATCACTCAGCAATTACCATCATGGGAAAAATAGCTTCAACTTGGGGGAAAAAAAATAATTTATTACCAATCAAATTAAAGCAGGATAACAAGAGATAAAACTGAATCTTAAAACACCTTCCCGCCACCCTCCTTGCTTCCATGTTCAACTTTACTCCCAAATTCTCTTTTTCCCCAGCAGTTCAGGAGGGGATAGGGAATGGGGGTTGCAGTCAGTTCATCACACACTGTTTCTGCCGCTCCTTCCTCCTCAGGGGGAGGATTCCTTGCACTCTTGCTTTCAAAGACCTCCATGTCATGACCTGAAGAGCAGAGCACCAGCTCAGATTGGTTTTGATTCAAATATACCACCAGCACTGAGATTATCTCCACAGGTTTCAATGGACTGTAGAAGTCTGCAAGGTTTCTTTGTTTTGCAGTCATCCACATGGAAGAATTGAGTAGGTTGTTATTAAATAAATTACACTGATTCCAAATATCTCCCACAACAATTCAACAGGGAGTCAGATTAAGGCAGAGCTTAAGCAGTAAACCCATCCTCCGCATCTTACCATCTCAGCTGCCACATATTCTGGAGGTATGAAGAGGCTTCTCTGATTTTTACTATCCCTGGGTACCTGTTGCAGCTCTTTCACCCTTGCCCAGCACTGCAGCTCAGAAGTGAATTCCTCTAGGAGGTAGTCCTCTGGCTTACAAGAACATCTGTGTAGATTTAACAGACATCCTCTGGAAAAAATCTGCTGCACAGGTGTAAGATCGTGTTACACAGTGGTAGCTACTCTATTTTAAAGATCAAGAGCTCAGCCTTTGATTTAGTACCTTAGTAACCACAGTGACAGAAGAAAGGGCAACAGAAAGGCAAAAAGAAGTGGGAAAACAGTGTTTAGGGATGAAACACCAATGAAAAAAAACCCCAACCAACCAAAAAAAACCAACAACATCTGGGCTCTGGTCTTTGCTCTCAGGACTGCTTAAGAATTCGGAATTCAATGCTTTCTCTTCCTCTTTTCCTTGTGTTCCTCTTTCCCAGTTAACCTTGAGTTCCTTTCTACAAAATAGAAAGACTTCAGCAGGTGGGTTCAAATGTCTGGGAATGTTTCTCTGCCATCCCAATTACCAAATAAATTACAACCTGGTGGTTAAACCATTCCTTTGGCACACTGTAGAAGTATTGGACAAAAAGTGGGAAGAGCACCTTGACTCTCACCTCCTGGCATTTTGACACCATGGTAGTTGTGCTTTGAAATAAGTTATCTCAATTTGGTTTTAGACATATGTCAGTATTGTGCTTGTAGTCCTCTATTTCATGAAGAAGGAAATGTCTTTCTGGAGCACTAAGCAAGAGCTTAAATCTACAGAAGTGTAAGGTTTAAGAAAAGATTGGCTGTGAGGCTATTCCTACTAGTTAACTCTAGGCAGAGAGCTATCCAGCATATTGGTAGTTTGGGGGTGCTTTTCTGCCTCCAAGCATTTTGTTTAATCCAGGCACATAAATCAAGCGTGCTGGATTTCTCACTGACACAATTAAAAGCCATAGATGTTGGGACATTCTTGCTGGCATCTATTTCTTAATGCTGAGAACCATCATGGGATTTAATTGACCTAATGATTAAATTGACCTAATGGTTTAGTGTGAGGTGTCCCTGCCCGTGGCAGGAGTGTTGGAACTAGATGATCTTAGGGTGTTCTCCATTCCTAACTATTCTATGATTCTATGATTCTATTTCTAAACACTATCTCTTAATGTTTAAATTCACTAAGCTGCTACACAAAAATGTGGACCCAGAGAGTTAAAGAAAAAAGCAGCTTGGCAGACCATTCAGAGGCATGCAAAGAATAAATTGCTTAATAGACTCCTCCTGAATCTGTTCGTTCACAGCTACCACATTTTAGGCACTTAGGGAACAAGCCAGATTCGTCATGGCCTCACTCATGAGCAGTGTTGTCTGATGCTGCTCACATTTTATATAATATTTTTGGTGACTTTAAACAGCAGTGAGTTAGACAGGTCATTGTCTTCTGTAGTCTGGAACTTAGGCAATGTTGTATCTCCATCTTGTGTTCATAAATCTGTCCTTTACTGGATACCTACCATGCAGCGGTAAGTGATTTTCTATCTTGTCAGTATATTCATGCAATTTTACCTTAACACCAATATGGTAGAGCTTATTTTGTTTATAGTCGTTGCCTTTTTGAGCTTGTAATGTTGTTTTTACTGGCTTGTGCTGACAGCCTTTAAGTCATTAGTGCTTTTCATCAAATCAGAAAATTCTCATGACGCAAGGCAAGATCCTGGATCAGATTATCACCTGATATGCCTATTTTCCCTGAACAACAGTTTGTTTTATTAGGCAAAAAAACCCCTTCTTTGTTTTCCTCTGATGTTGTTATTCTATTGATACACTGGTTACTAAAGTAACTCTTTGGTATAAAGACCCCATGTGGAGACTGAAACAGGTGCTATCAGCAGTAATGCCATCTGCCAGATACTGTAATCCATTGAAATTATTGAGGCCACCTACGTGCTGAAACTAATCTAGATGGACCACTGCCAGACCAAAGTTAAAATTTTATCCATGACTCAACAAATGGAAAATAGGAGAATACTAAAAGGAATGGACACAGAGTTAATTATATTTACATTGTGAGGTCAAGTGGGTCCTTCTACACATTGATTTTGGCTCCTTTCCCTCTATGAATTTAGCTGTTCAACAAACACATGCACAGTGCAACTGCTTGTTGTAATTCCTGAAATAAGAAATATGATTTTTAGATATATTTGCATGCAATGAAACACATTTTGAAAGTCATGTATGCAATTTGCAGGCACATTTAGGAATTGCAGAACTTTGGCCGTTATGTATTGAAGTCAAGAAGGTTCACTTGTGCAAATACGTAATTTGACCGATAAGTAAAGCTTATTCCAGGAATTCTCCTGAAAATTAGATTCTGAAAATAAATTTTTGGTCAAGTTGAATTTAAAATGGGCAGTCTATAAGTTTTTGAAAGATGTGACTCCACGGGCTTTTTTTGCTCACTAAGCTGAGGATTAAAGTTTTTGTTTATATTTAATCACACTGTAATATATGTTTTCAGGATTTGGAAAAGGTACTGGAGTTATTATTACTTGATTTAGTTCTGTGTTTATAGTATAAGATACAATAAGTTTTTTGAAAAAGTCTTGCAATAAGAAAGAAAAAGGAAATCTTAGAGCAAGGAATTTGGGATAGTTTCAGAGGACTGAAGAGTAACTGTCTTATGGTACGTAGAATTTGGTTAAGAGATGCCTCGACTGTGAATTTAGCTATGACTGATCATCCTTTACACAGAAACACTCAGCACTGACAGAAATTTTCAGCTTTTTTTTTATTTTTAATACTCAAGGTATATTTATTTTCTATAATTTTCCTAAGTGTGTCTTTTATTCCCAGGTGAGCATACCTTAGTGGTAAAAGTCAAGAGTTGCAATCGCTGTTAAGATTTTCCTTTCATCCACAGAGGCATAAGGGAGCATCATACCTGTCCCTTTAATCCCCAAATCTTTCTTGCACATAAAGGAAGTAGTGTATGAAAGTAACTATTTGAAGCCCATTCACAACTTTACTATGAAATAAGAATTACAATAGAACAAGCTATCTCCAGTAGTGACAGCTTTAATTATAATAATGCTGAATGTCTTTCCTCATACTATGGAAGCATCAATTACAAATACATATTATGTTCCTTGATCTCTGATGAATTTCAGTTGCAGCTTTGCAATAAGTTTCCATGTATTTATTCAAAGCATCAAAATATATATTTTAATGGAATTTTAAAATTATATTACTAACCGTTGCAATGCGTCTGCTTAACTGACTGCATCAGAAGGCACATACAGCTGCTGAAGAATGGACTGACTCGTGTACAACAGAAGTGATAAAGCGTGGAAGGCCTAAATAAAAAAATCTAGGATAAGGTCTGACCTTGGCCTAGGTGGTTTTGACCATCCTCACCTGAAACAGCTTTTGCTCAACGAATTCCAGTTCTGTAATGCCTTTTGATTTTGTCTGACTCTTTCAAAATTCCCTTGCATATTGAGGATTTAATTGAGAAAGTTTAAGCTGCACAGAGGTTTAATGCACTAATGAAGTAGATTATAACTGATATCCTAATTGTCTGAAGTATTCATCTACCCAAACACCATGTAAAAGTTCCATTTCTTCCCACAATTGTTTACTTTTTTCTAACTCATGCTGTCTTAGCCACAGTAATAATTCATTTGGAAGAACTCTGAGGCAAACATTATTTAAATCACTTGATCCATTTACTAAGTTGTTGAAACATCAACAAGAGCATTGTTTAATATAATATCTTTTTTAGTAGCATAACTTGAGTTAGGGAATTTTTATGGAAGCCCAACTAATAAGGACATTGTGAAATAAATTCTACAGTGAAGGAGCAAAACCAATAAGGAACATGGTCTGTGTGAATAATTATTTTTCTGGTGAGTTGGCTGAAAAAAAAATTCAAGCAGATAAAAAAAAGTATTTTTTCCTCCATTAAAAAAAAAAAAAAAAAAAAAAACACACAAAAAAAAAAAAAAAAAAACAAAACCACAAAAAACCACAATCAGGTGTGGGGGGGAGAACTGGGTAAAAATTAAAAACTGAATATGTATTTCACTGATTCAAAACCAAATATTTTAATTTCATTTCAGGTAACTTCAGTAAAGCAAAGAAATGGAAATTAAGAGATAGACTTACAAAACACACACAACACACAGAAAACCCACAAAAACAGACAGAAGAAGAAACAATCCCTAGCTTTTTACTCAAGGAACAGTCATCTACAGCATGCATACCTCAAGTTTAATTTCCACCTCTGCTTCAGGGGATATAACTTTCCTAGCAGGATTCCTCAGCTGCCAAAGAACTTGCTGAGCTGAGTAGGCTACTCTTCATCTTTTATTTTCAGGCTGGGCAATTTGGTCTAAAATATTTACAAGATATTTTGATCAGTCACTGGAAGTTAAGTATTCTCTTTTGCTATGTCTTCACTTAAATCCCTCAAGTGGCATACCACCCAGCTCGTCTTTCTCTTTCTAACTCAATCTTTAATTATTCAATACAAGGTACAACAGTTCAAGAATAAGAAATGAAATGGCCCTTCAGGGCTCAGTCATTGCTATTTGAGAATTTAAGTCTCTCAGCTCTAAGCACAGAAGGGTTTAGGCTCGAGGACAGTCAGTTTTTATGAGAGCCTTCTAGCACTGGCTTAGAAGATATTCAAGGGAGGAGAGAATCCTTTAGTGTCTCCTGTTGGATGCCCTATTACATGAGAGAGGCAGGTTCGTATTCATTTTGGCAGAAGAAAAATATGAAGCAGGATTTCTCATAAGTATCCAAAAAATTCAACAGAGAGGGGGGAGGTCCTGCACACGGCCATGTTGGTCATAGAATTGCAGCCTTAAACAAAGAAACTATATAAATAGTGAACATCCAAATAGATTGAGGAGGCTAGACCAAAAAACTAACAGTTTTTAAGGAATAGTCTGTTTAGAATACTGACTTGAAACAATATAGCTTATTTTAGTCTGTATTTTCAACAATGTTTAGCATTCTGCTCTTGTTCTACATTTTTCTCTTGAGGTCTTGAGATTAATATTTTATTTGTATAAACATCTGAGATATGACCATTTCATATAGAGAAGTCTCAAACGCATATTTTGAAAATGAATGGGTTATCAGACGCACTTATGAGACAGTGACTCCCAAGCAAGTAATATGGAGTCAAAGGGAACCTTCCATAAATTTCAGGAGACTTTTGAGTGAGATCATATTCATTTTAGGATAAGGAAATTAATGAAAATCATTACTTTTTAAAGTCTTTTTTGTGATTGATATTTATTAAGTGTCCTGTAATATGTATGCTTCATTACTTGCATATAATATAGACATACACAGATTCTTACAATTTATCAGATGTTTGTAAAAGCTCAATAAATCAAGAAAAGCCATAGATCTGCAAAGTGACAGAGGGAGAAAATAAACTCTCAACATTAACATAGTTAAAGATTCTTCATTCGGAAAATGGTAGATGTCTTGTGTGTTTGTTATGCTGTCCATAATGCTGGGTAACACTAGACTGCTTACAAAACTGTTCCGTGAAAATTAACCTGAACCTGTACAACTAGGCCTTATTCCCTACAGACTCATGCCAGAATAAAAGTAATTGCATTAACTTTCTGGAAAGTTGCAAGCAGCTTGATACCTGTTCTAGCCTGTATTGTTTATTTCCATCTGTTCTCACAGTGAATTTATATTAAATTTTCAATTTACCAAATTCAGACTTTAAAAACCTATATATTTTTCAACAAGAAGACTTCAGAAAACCCCAAACCCTCCTCCAAAAAAGGTAAAAAAATAAAAAAGTGTTGGAAAATGCTTTATGAGAAAATGTTATTCCTATTAAAAGAAAAACAAAAAAATGCCTCCACTTCATATAACAGAACACTAGCAAATGATGTTTCCAGGTTGTTAGAGTTAGACCACAGTTGGAAGGTCATTTTACACTGGATTCTGTCGTGGTTTAAGCCCAGGCCGTAAATCAGAACCACGCAGTCTACTTCCCCCCCCCCCCGAACCTTTCTTCCCCCCTGCTCCTGGAGGGACAGGGAGGAGAACTGAAAGAATGCAACTCCCACGGGTTGAGATAATAACAGTTTAATAACTAAGGTATGACACAAATCACTACTGCTACCACCAATAATAATAATGATAAAGGAAATAACAAGGGAAGAGAATACAACCGCTCACCGACCAGTACCTCGCCCAGCCCCGCAGTGAACTAACCCCTTCTGGGGACTGTCCTGAGCATGACGTGCTGTGGTATGGAATACCTCTTTGGCTAGTTTGGGTCAGGTGTCCTGTCTCTGCTTCCTCCTGGCTTCCCCTCCTCCCTGGCAGAGCATGAGACTCACAAAGTCCTTGGTCAGGGTAAACATTCTGACCAGCAACTGAAAACATCGGCTTTATCAGTATTATTCCCAGGCCGAAAGTCAAAACCACAGCACTGCACCAACTACTAAGAAGGAGAAAAAGTGACTGCTGCTGCTGAACCCAGGACAGATTCTTAATTTGACATTTTTTCCTCAAAGTTTTCACAACTGTCTTTTGCTTTAAAACATACTAAAGGGACAGATTTTATAAAGCTGTTCAAAGACAAAAGTATCAGCAGACTGCAGATGGAAGATAGATTTTTCCCTCTGGCATGCAAACTTTTAGGATTTATGTGAAATAAGCAGGACAAAGGCCGTTTCCAACAGGGAGATATATATCTATATTTACACATTTATATATTTTTGCTTTTATATTCCTTGAACACCTATAACCGAAAACAAATATACTTGGATTCAGTGAAAGGCCAATCAGTCTAAACCAGAGTTGTCTTAATTAAAGCAGAGCCACCACTTATCATTATTTGCGATATGATTCTATTTATATAATTCTATTTTATAGTATAAATTAATGTAAGTCTAAGGAAGTGACAGCTGTAACAGCCAGGGCTTGTATGTCTCTTATTATGAGTAGGGCAACCAGAGCACCCCTCCTCATGGTGCATTCATTCATACATGCCTCTGAATAATTGAGTGAATTTTCCTTTGACCCTTGGGGATGCTACATTAATTCCTTGTAATAGTGCCTCCATGTGTAAGGCAACTTGTCCTGATTTTGTGAAAATTTAGGACAGGAAAATAGCTGAGTCTAAGTTGAAATGTAATTTTGCCATATATAGCTTGAAAGACCCTGTTTGAAGAAATCAAACTACATGAAAGCAATAAAAAAAAGAAAACTGCTGTTTCTACAGATATTTGATATGTAACATCCTTCACAGGATACTGTAAGCATAGGGATTTGGTTTTGTTTATGGGCAAGTTTGTTGGAGAATGTGGGGCTCGGCTCATCAGATCTCTAACATCAATAAAACAGCTTGCCCTAAGTTAGGGATATCAGGCTGAAATGACTCAGCTCCCTTTATTTAAAAAAAAAAAAAAAACAAAAAAAACAAAAAAAACCCAACAAAAACAACCCAAAAAGAAGAGGGAAATAAAAGACAGTGTCTTCCTTCCCCAGGCTTTCAGCAAGCATCCCTGAGAAACTCTCTGTTCTCAAAAAAAAGGCCTTCAGCACAACAAACTTTCCCTTATCTTCAACTGTAACTTTAGCTTCCACTGCCAGGAAGAGTGCCTTTCTCTCCTTTCTAAGGCAATCACAAGGGCAGATTAATTATTCTAGCTCCAGGCTTCAAATTTTTAACATTCAATAGTGCAGCATAATTAATGCAGGTGGTATTTACACATCATTACATTTATAAAGGTTTTATCTCTCTCCTCAAGCTACTATCCAGCTTATTTGTATGAATGATATCCCTTGCTCCCCCACTTCAGTTCTCAGTATCCTTATTCTGCTTGGCCTTGTAAAACCACTCTCTGCAGAGCACTTACTGTCATCTGTCAACATTCACTTTCAATGTTTCTGCCTTGTCTAGAGTTTAAGATCTCATACAGGGCTCAGCGATGTCTTCTCACCTTCCTTCTTGTCTTTTCATACTCCAGCCCCACACATATTTTCTAGAGAAACTTTGAGTCACAGGATCTGCAGGGACTGCAAGAAATCCCACGGTCCATGTCTTTTCCTCCAGTTCAGCAACTTCCAAACAGCTCAGGTGGGTGCTTTTGTTGAACATTGAACCATCAGACTCAAAATATGTAAGGGTGCAATCGCCCAGGACACAAAAAAAAAAGTGAAAGTCAATATGAGGTGGAAAAAGCTCACATAGCGAGGGCATTATCTGTAATTAACAGGGTCTATAAAAACAAAGTGAGTATCCTTGTGGTTTTTCTAGGATTTGTTCTAGGTATCCTGAATGTTGGTAGGAACTAGTGGTAGCAAAATGAATCTAAATATTCACAGATTTCCCGCAAGGACCAGAAACACTAGTGAACACTCTCTGTTGAAAAGAACAATAAAATAGGTTGCGTCTCAGAAGATTACTCATAGAAACAGCTCCTTTCCCATGCAGTGTGGTCTTCTGATTTTTTTGTTTTCACAGACCGCTACACCAACTCTTTCACCCATCATATGTTTTCTGTTTTCTAATAAAGAAAAACTGAAGACTTTCACCATCAAGGCCCTTTGTGGGTATCTCAGGATTGCAAGGTCCTCTGCAATCCTGACCTGTAACTTTGCAGGTATATATTCACCTTACCTATGAAGCCTTCACTCATTGCTAAAATGTCAGCTTTCGCTTCCAGTCAGCCTGGGAAGTCATCTTCTCTCTACCGTTTGTTAAACTGGGAGAAAAAAAAAAAAATGTTGTTTTTTTTCTTTTATCCAAAATCATACTTCAGATTAACTTCTTATAACTTCAGCAAAGCTGTTTAATATCCTTTTGCCACAGTGACTGTAAGCCTGACACTATTTAAACTACAGGTATCTGACTTACCAGTACAGGTACTAGCCTCAGCTTTGACAATAAAACTTGTATCAGGAGTTATTTCTTAACTCTTTCTGATTGCCTGGTTCATCTTTGCCCTGGCCTGAGAAAAATTTTGAAGGTAGGAACTGTGCCTTTTTTTCCTACAATGCCTAGGTACAGTAAAAGTCATGATGCATGACTACTTCTGGTTTATCAAGCTCTCATAAAATCTGGAGAAGAATCTAGCTATAGATCCATATTTTTATATCTAGGTATCTGTTTATCTGTATTCACATATCTAACTAGTCTATGTTAATATTGAAACTTACTATTATTATGAAAGACAAGCAAGCTGGTAGGTCTTTCAAATTTCACAGAATATCTGAATCTGAACTGAGGTCACTTAATCAGCAAGATTCAGGACTAATATTGAAGAAAAATCTGGGTGGGCCATTTTCTTAAAATCTCAAATACAGCAAGGAAAGTACAAGTCAAAAAGAAAAATTAAAGCCTCACCTTGATTTATTTGATAAGTATAAATCTATATGCATACCACAAAGAGTAGGAGGTGAAATATGTGCAGTAGAAACATCTCTCTAATTTCTTGTATTTAGCATAGTACTAATTATCTGAAAACTTTTAAATCTACATTTCGCAATGTTTCCAGTGCTTTTACAGTGGTGCTTGCAAGGGATCCAAAATGTCCAGAGGTATCTACTGAATCAGGCAGGTTTTCCAGTCTTGGGGGTGTCTAAGTAGCCAAATGAAACAACTCCTGGGAAATATTGACAGATTGGAAGGATATTATTCAGGTGGAAAGCTAGCCTACTACAGGAAGCCTAAGTAGTCCTGACACTGTTTAGTGGAATAGGGACATAAAGCTTATCAAGAAAATGAGATAACAGTATTCTTGAGTTTTGTCTCATGAGATCAGGAACAGAGAAATTATTGAGGCTTATCCAATATTCTACCCTTAGGTAAGAGTTCAAAAAAAAATGGGAAACATTGTGACTGACCTGTGGCCTTAAAAAAATAGTTATGTAAGCTGATAAATTGGTGCACAGCTCTAATTCTAAGGCAGACAAAGGAATCGTGTTCTAGAAGACACCATAAAGTCACAGTTCCTCTCAGTCAATAACCTGAAAGACTAACTGACCGTGGAAGAGAAGCCTAGCACTGAGCAATGACTGTTTGTCACAGACAACGAATCTATATTCATTGTTATTTTTCAGATATCAGTACATGTATCGCACACTGTATTTTTTTGCTTAAAATACTGTGAGAACAGGAAGCTGAAAGGAAGATTGTGTATTTATACCTAGGTCCTAGCCTCTGAATCACACTGTGCAGACTTTTGTACTGAAATGACTCAGCTTGCAAAGATACGTTGTGAGGAGCTGGGGATTTTTTTTCCCATGATTTTTCTTTAGTCTGCCTCATACACTGGTTCCAAATCCTTTCCCTGTGTTAAAGAGTTATTCTGTCCTGGCCTAGTATTTTGTGCCTTAATAAAATATACCGTGAGAGATGGAAAGCCTTTGGATTCTTTTGATAGTCTCACAGACAAGATAAAAATATAAGGCATTTTCCCCTCACAGCTATCTCTAATTTAAGGCCTGAGATACTTCCTAAATTCTTGTCTTTTTTTTTCAAATATACCTCATGTAAAAAATATTTGTTAGCTACATATGGCCATTGAACAATCAATGTGAAGGAGAAATCCCACCGAAGTCACTGAAGAGTTCAGCTTAAAAAAGAATTAAAATAACAATCACGTGTGATTAATTTAAAATATTAATGTGTAGCAACTAACATTTTCTTTTGAGCTAAAAATATCTTTGGTTCTTAGATGAAGGAGAGGAAAAAGCCACCAATGGAAATTAAATAATTAAATATAGGCAGTTAATCCTTTATATGCCATTTTTCAGCCATAGATCCACCATCATTTTACAAGTGCAAAATATTATTTTACAGGCAAATCTCTCCTCCTAAAGCTTGTAAGAAAGGGTCAAGACTGCACCAAGACTGGGTCTCTGTCCAGAGCCTGACCTTACAGCCAGACATGCGCTGCTGGCAAGGGCCACAAAGCAACCTACTCATCTCTCACTCCTGGGTACAGCTGAGAGTATGCACAAATCAATCTTCTCTGAACCAGGCTCTGGCATAGCTGAAATATTAGCATACTTTGTAATAGGCTTTGCTACAGGGTTGGGGACAGCCAGCTGAGGCTGGTGACTTCTTAAATCACCCTTCCAAAATTCAGTAGAAGTCATTTGCCCAAGCCGTAAAACACTGAGGTGAAATGATTTGGCCAGCATACTATTACAGATCACTTGAGGAGCTGAGAAGAAAATCATGGTCTCCTCATTCTCAGACTTACATTCTGCAGCATAAAATATCCTGGATAAACTGAATACTTCTTTCATTAAACTCAGCTGAGAAAATCCATACACCCCAGCCTCCATCAATTAAACTAATTGAAGCAATAGGGTTAGGCAACTTCCCTATTCATGACTGCTGAGCAATTGTTAAATAAAAATCAGCCCTCAAGCTTGAAAATTCTTACTTAATTAAAAAAAAAAAAAAAAAAAAAAAAAAAAAAGAGGGGATCTTAAAGAAAGTCTTTAGAGACTTCTGGAGGTAAATCTCTGAAAAGAATAAAATAGGCTATAGTTGCAGAGCCGCCATGCTGTCAGGCAGACTAAATGATGTGATAGAAGAAGCTTTCAGAAGGTCCAGGAGTCCTTTGTGGTAAATTCTGTCACCTAATTGAAGATGGATTTGTGGTGGTTTTCTTGTCTCTGAAGGAATACAGGCAAAGAGTTTAGTATTACATTTTCTCTGCCTGAGAGGGCTAATCCTCAGAATGAAGAGTAGTACTATAAGAAGCATTGTTTAGAGTTATTTCCCTCCTTGGAGCAAAACATGTCACGGTAAGTGACATGGGTACAGGTTCCTAGGTGAAGTATACCTATAACCCACTTAAACATGTGCATTTCTTCTGTGCTATCTTAACATTATATATTTTGAAAACTATCCAGATTATTTTTTCTTTAACTGTAACTATGTATGTCACACAACTGCACTGTTCTTCACTGTGTTTGGAATAGTTTTGAGGAAAGTATCTCTTTCTCAAGCATACCACAAATTAATGTATCTTTTTTTCTGTTCTCATATCTGGATCTTCAGTCAGAAGATAAGCGTGCTAATATGTGGAGCTTTTAGGAGCTCTTTGTAAAATAATCAGAAGAGATTTCAGGCCAAGACCCTAAAGCAGAGAAACAGCTGTACTGCTTTGGCATAAAGGTCTGTTTTTCTGTTGTAGTAAACATATTAATTGATTTGTATTTCAGATTTATTAAATTATTATATAACCCATCCTACCAAATTATTTAAACAGTCTTTTTCTTTTTTGTACAATTTTTAGTTTTACACTCAGTTCATTTGATCGTTTCAGCAGAGCACAAAATTGTGCCTTCAGGCACAGCCTGTTGCGAGAAGCTGTGTGAAGATGCACTGCCTCATGGGGCAGAAAGAGATGCTTCCTTCCTTACTGAGTTATCTCTCAAAGCAGCCTGGTTGCTCTAAGAGGAAAATAATTGATACTCATTTTTAGTTGGCTGTAGTATATTCTCATTTTACTGCTAAACCAATTCACTAGCACTTGAGTGGTATAGATAGAGGTTTGTTTCTGACCTTTAATTGGCAGGTTTCTTACAGGATGGCAGTAAACTACATTTTCCCAAGAACAAAGGTTTCTGCTCTTCTTGGCCCTGATATGAACTATGTAAAGTTTCCAGGTCTTTACTTATAGAAGTATCATCGAGTTCTCAGAGGAGACTAAAAGATAAAATCACATCAGTTTTCCAGATTGTAAGCAGAGAGTTAATTTACTTTGGGCTCTGCTCGAACAACTCAGGGTAGCTGCTCGTTCAGTTTTCAGGTTTAAGAAAACTTATAAAGAGTTGTCAATGACTCCTTAAAAAGTCTTCCTCAGTCAAGATCTTATTATTTTCAGCTGAATTAATTGCCAATCTTGGGTCTTGCAGCTTGCTATTATTAGAAGGGAGGATTAGACATCCTACTTTTGAACACATTCAAGATTAAACAGCAGCTGCTTTTGGTCAAAATTCCATGTGTCTTCCTCTCCAGCACTTGCACCATCGCCTTCCCACTTCCCTCTTCCTACTTCCTTCACTGTCTGTCTATGATCTCTGTATCAAAAAAAGATTTTGTATATGAGAACCACCCATCTCAGTGTAACAAAAATTCTCATTAGCATCTGAAAACATTAATTTTTTGGTGGTGAATAGAGATGCTTGACAGGATTATCCAGTTAATACTGCTTATGTTTGATAGATTCACTGAGAACAACTTACTGTGAAATCAAAACAGTGGTCTTTAAATGATCCAATGCTGTTATTCACCAAGCTATCAGGGCTCCTATGGCCCTACAAAGGTCACCTTGAAATTTAAAGAAGCAGTTGTGTGGCCAGCTGAAATTGGCTGTTAGAAAATTAATTCCACAGTCAAGATAAATTAGCATGTTATTGAAGATCCATTTAAGATTCCATTTACTACTCTGAGAAATAATTTGTTATTCCCATTGCTAACCACCACACAGAGCTTATTCCTGATGTATCAAAACTCTTTCTACTCTTCACTAGCAATATTAGCTGTGACAACCCTGCTTCTACTGAGTCTTTACCTCAAAGTTACCTCATTTTCAGAACTTTCTTAAATAAGTTATTGAATCAGGTACCAAATCTTGCTCATTAATCTTGCTCAAATATAAATGTAGCATTATGGATTTTGATGCAGCTACTTGTGTTTAAGGTATTAACTTTGTTAAATGTTTCTGAAGTCCACTCCAGTGGGACTGTATTTATTTCTCTTAGGTACAACAGAAACTAATAAACCATAAAGGCTGAAATGTTAAAATCATATCTGTTTCTATTTTAATTACCTGGCACAGTCCTAATATACAAGCTGGGGATGATAAAGTTTCACTTAATTTGCAGATAGATAACCTGCTCTGCTGAAGGAATTGCTTGCATAATATTGATTTGTTTAGTGAAAGAGACACGCTTTCTTTCTGAAATACATGTGAAACTCTGAAGCTGCAGTAACGGAAAAGAAACTGGGAGCTTTGTCATCAGCTTAAGTGGGAGCAAGCCTGATATAATTTCAAGACAAAGGTAATTTCTGGAGATTTTCTAGTCTAGTCTGACAGAAGATGACATTTAATTTCTGGCGTGTTTGGTTTTGGTTTTTACTATTGTTATTCTCTTATACCCGGCATTGTACTTTTAAGTCTCTAAATGTATTTTCTACAAATTCTTTGTTCAAAGATGTAATTTATAAGTATTCTATGTGAAATACATATTTTCTGAGTACATACACATATTGACCAACAGTTGCACACAACCCGTGATGGGACTGAAGCAAGACAGAGATTTCTGTTTACTTGGTTTCCTCTCTGGCTTGCTCTGGCTTGCACATGTTGCAAAAGGGATAACTTTTCAAAAGGAGCTGCTTGGCTTTAGAGTTTAAGTTCCATCTTCAAAAAGTACTTACACACTTAAAACCCCTTAGGTTCAGTGACTTTTAATGTGACTTGGGCTCCATTTGGAAAAATGTGTTTGAGTGCTTTTGAAAATCACAGAAAAAGCAAATTATCTCAACAAAAAAATGGAGATTCAGAAAGGGAGAAAAAAGTAAGGTATTCTATGAAGAAATGAATATTACAGTAGATTAAAGAAAATATAGAGGCTGAAAATTAGCTATAAAAAACATTTCAGTCAGAGAAACTAAATGCAGGGTGACCGAAAGGAGGGAAGAATGCTGTGTTGCTGCTACTGATTGGAACTGTCACTAATTTTTTTTTCAGATTCTTTTTTCCAAATCCTAATTTTCTCATCACACTGGCAAGTTGAACTTGGATATACTGAGTTAGACAGTTGCTCTGTAAGTGCAGGCACAGTTAAGTAGCCCTCTTCAGACATGCAGTGTGTACATTTCCATCATTTATTAGGCCTTTGTGCACAAGTGTATATTCTTGAAAACCTGTTTCAAGGGAGAGGCTGGATTAGATCATAGAATCATAGAATCATAGAATAGTTAGGGTTGAAAAGGACCTTGAGATCATCTAGTTCCAACCCCCCTGCCATGGGCAGGGACACCTCAAACTAAACCATGTCACCCAAGGCCTCATCCAACCTGGCCTTGAACACCGCCAAGGATGGAACATTCACAACCTCCCTGGGCAACCCATTCCAGTGCCTCACCACCCTCACAGTAAAGAATTTCTTCCTTATATCAAATCTAAACTTCCCCTGTTTAAGTTTGAACCCGTTACCCCTTGTCCTGTCACTACAGTCCCTGATAAAGAGTCCCTCCCCAGCATCCTTGTAGGCCCCCTTCAGATACTGGAAGGCTGCTATGAGGTCTCCACACAGCCTTCTCTTCTCCAGGCTGAACAGCCCCAACTTTCTCAGCCTGTCTTCATACGGGAGGTGCTCCAGTCCCCTGATCATCCTCGTAGCCCTCCTCTGGACTTGTTCCAACAGTTCCATGTCCTTTTTATGTTGAGGACACCAGAACTGCACACAATACTTCCAAGTGAGGTCTCACGAGAGCAGGGTAGAGGGGCAGGATCACCTCCTTCGACCTGCTGGTCACGCTCCTCAAGTGCCTTCAAATCAAAGTGTGCCCTTAATAGATTTTTAGCACGGGGTATTGAAGCATTCTCAACACTTCACTTCTCATAATATATTTCAATTTCACCAAGATTTCAGGGATAAAACAATAATAGACTGTGTTGTATCTGCAGCTAAAATAAAATCATGCACATTTTAACATATACAGATTCCTTTTAATGCAATTAAGAGAAGAATAACAGGTTGTACACGCTCCAGAGAAGTTACATATTTTTTTTTTCAGGAAGAATAGTTGAAGCCAAGGATTTTGAAGGACAGCAGGAAATAACAGAATGATGAATAAATGTCTTGCACATCACCTAAGGGGAAAAAGAAGCGACACTCACAGCTGTTACTCTGTCACTCACAGCTGGAAGAACAGGAAAAGGAAACTGCATTCTTTCACTCTAGAAACACGCTGCATTTCTGAAATATATCATACTGCCTCTGAATGTTCTTGTGGCCTTTTAGGTTGGCATTGTAGGATGGTACTTGCTAGGAAAGGTCAACAAAAGAAAAAGACAGTGTGTGTGAACTGATGAAGGAGAAATGACAGCAATTTGCAGGTAAAAAATACAGAAAATCAATTGGGTGCACATGTCTAGGCATGAAATTAAGATAACTGTATGCAGAGTTAGAGCCTTCTCTGGCATATTTCTATGAAAGTGTTACCAGATACTACACTGGGGGTTGTCGTAGCTGCAAGTGTCCTAAACTGACCCAGAAAAAAAATTAAAAATTTACTTGGGACACATCCATTTTCTCAGTTCAGCTCGTACTTTGTACACTTGAAAGCTCTTAGGTCTTACATTTAATATGAACTTTGTACAAATGGAGAAGGAGGCTGGAGTCTGTGGATGCTTTTACCATGGTTAATGTGAAAAGGAAGATAAATTACATCTTAAAGCCCCACTATTCTATGTAGAATCATAGAATAGTTAGGGTTGGAAAGGACCTTAAGATCATCTAGTTCCAGCCTCCCTGACATGGGCCTGTTTATTTGTCTTTCAATTAAACCAGAATTCTGGTGACCCGTAACCGAGCCATGGAACACTGAGAGATCATGTCAAAGATTGTCCAGTTTGAATGAGGATACTTGGTATCTCCTAATCCCTTCACAGAAAATCAGGTGAGTTCTATGTTACTGGTGTTGGCATCCATAGAGTTAATTGGTGACGGCTATTCGCTGATGACATGCCATTTTTCTTTTCCCCCTGTCTTTCTAAACCACTCCCCAGCCTTTTTTTCCCTCAGAATACCATCCAGTAAAATTGATTTTATCCCTTTAACAGCTTCTTTTTTTTTAATTGCTGTAGAGGAAGGCAGCTATAAAAGCTGATTGGTTCCCAGTTAACATACCCTGCAAGTTAGCAGGGTGATAAGAATCGTTCCTATCCTTGTAGGTTTGGCAGAAACAGGAAATTTTCATTTGAAAAGAAGATGCACTTCAGATAAAAAGACTGAAATGTTTTAAGGATTATTAACTGTGTTTGCTTCCTTGTCAGTCCATTAAAAGTGATAAAAACTCCTTTTGTTCCAAAATCCATAAGGAAAATAATTCAACCATATGTCTGTATGTATGCTGGGGTGGGTATATATGTGTGTATGTTTATAGAATTATTTTTTCCATGCAGGTCAGCCTGCAGCTTTGGGGGTGCTTGCATGCTTCCTGCTTGGCAGCTCACCAACATGGAGACCCACACAGTTGGGGTGATGATGGTTGTGAACTATGCATCAGGGGCAGACAGAGGCGAATTACCTGGAAGCTGGGGGGTGCTCCTGGGGGTTAGTTACTAGGGCTTGGAAATGTGTAGGTGTTTATTAATTGTCTGTAAGTGTCTGGTATCATCATTTATCTGTTGTATTGACAATATTGACCCTGAATATATAGTATACTGATTGCTGCTAAATTATGCCATTAAGAAGTCAATAAAATGCTTTGATCATTATTTGAATTAAACCGTATGAACTGAGATGTTTTTCTCCCTGCAGCAATAGCCACTGCAAGATGTGGTTTGCCAAGGCAGCAGCTGGAGGTGAAACTCATCACAGAGGTTGAGTTACAAGCAGGAAAGCCTTTGACTCTGCTCTGGCATGCTGAAGAAGCCAGAATATGCACTGCCCCCAGGACAGGTGCAGCCAAGCCCCTGCAGAGGAATGTGGCTTCTCCAAAAGTGCCAATTTGCCCTTTTCACCCACATTTGCTTCTTGTGTCTCTAGCATCAGCATCCTTCTGCATGATACTCTGAGAGGTGTGCACATTTCCTGTTTCAGTTTGGTGAACTGATTTGCATTGCTCCAAGCCTGTTTCTGGTGGAGTTCCTAATCCCCATTCAGAAGTTTCTGATGTATGATTTGGCTAGGGGAATATTTCAGTAGTCAATTGCAATTTTATTAGCTTACTAAATCTGACTTCTGAGAGATGGTGGTGTGTAGATCATAGGAAATGGAATGAACCATAACCCAAGAGCAGCTGCTGTTCAAGTAAGGTTTGGGTTTCAGGTCAGCCTGAAACCTTTAAAGACTCTCTAGCCTATAAAGTTCTTTGAGGCTAGCAAAGGATTTTCATCTTGTAAAGACATCACATACCCATTTTTTTTACAATCACACGTCTACCAATAACTTTGTGGTCATCTTTGTTTCTGGAAATTGAACCTGTGGCCTTTCATCCAGCTTGACTAGAAGCTGTGGGTTGTGATACTATAAATTGTGGGTGCACTTTTCTAGCCCAGCTCTTATTTAAGCAAACTTTGAGCCCTTGCCTTTGTGAGAAGTGGTGTAAAATCCTGACTGCCTGATATTTTGATTCCAAGGAAGAAAAATCCACCTCGATTACACTCTGCCACCAAACGTTATACAGCAGATCCCCAGTGTAACTCCTGCATTATATCTAAAGATGTAGTCAAAAACCAAGAGAATAGACTTCCGTAGTCTTTAGAAAATTAAAATGGGAGAAAGAAAAGGCTTTACTTTGTAAAGCCGAGGTAGAAAGATTGAGTGCTATCTTTGGAAAATGACAGCTTCTAGAAAGTTTAAAACAAGTAATATAGCAAGCAAGGGGCAACCTTAATGGTGTCATGCTTTTCTCAAGCCTTACTCGGTAAGCAAGGTGGAATCTTAGCCAAAACATTCAACATGATGAGGAAGAGGAAAAGTCACTTTGTGGGACACAAAATAAATGAAAGAATGTTGATACAATACATGTTGAAACATCTTCACCTACCTTTTAGTATATAATGTACCCCATGCACTTATATACTCTGTTTGCTCTGTGTTTGTTATTTGCTGAATCACGAGGGAAAAATAAGTCATTTTTTATGCTCTTGGTACCTCATTTTTCTGGTCCTTGTGTTGTATCCAAACATTTCAGCCATTCTCATTTTGATGGCTAATGATTTCAAGAGTGACAGCAATACACATTGGGTTGGATTTTTTTTTCCCCTTCACCAAAAAATCAAAACAAACCCAGTGTGATTTCAACATTTTCTTCTTCATTGCTCTGGGAGACAGCCAAACCTTACCTACATATGCCATTGATAAGATTCATATGTCATAATCAAAAAGGGAAAGAAATCTGTGGTTTTAGTAATACATTGTGAAATACCAGGATAAAAAAAGAACATATTAAAAGACTTACTAAAACATTTGTAGTACCAATAAAAAGCAAAGGCCATTTAACCTTCCTCTGACAGGCAGAAAACTGTTCTGCCTGTTCTGTTTGCTAAAAGCTTACTACAGGTAGCCAGTGATGCAAAATGCTGGTCTAGCTACTCAGAATGCAATTTTATAATACTATCAATAGCAGAAACTTTATGTTCCTTTGAGATCCAAGTTTCTTCTGGACAAAGGATATAGGCTAGATCCAAATAAGGACAAAGGACTTCTGGCACTTTAATCCAAACCTACAGACTTTTTCTCCATTTCCCTTGCACCATTCCCCAACTGACCTAAAAACTCGCTTTTATGTCTCAAGTTTCTGCCGCTGCTCCTTTCGCTACCCACACTGCATGGCTAGGAATGAAGCATTAAGTTAGACGAGTCAAAGAGTCAAAGCAATGGTACATGCTCGCTTTTTAGGAAGAATTCCTACTCCTTAGGAATAAGAGGTGATGGGTATAAAACAAATTATTACCACAGCTGGTGATGTTCTGTGCTTTCTCCAGCATCAAGAGATTCAGATATTTGTGTGCCCCTAAACAGAAAGGTGATTAGGACACACCAAGCCTATATTGTCTGTCTCTCCTTTTTTTACCAGCACCCCCGGGCAGCAAGCAATGTATGAGGAGGCTCTATTTGAGGTTATGATCCTTAGATTTAGATATCCACATATAGATATCCGTATACATTAGGTTCGTACATTTCCACTGCTGTCAGTGGACTTGGAGGGCAATTGAGCTGGCCTGTCCCCGAGTGCCCACTTTAGGGTGAGCTTTACTTATCCGGGTTTCCTTAGCTGCTGCTAGCAGATCTGATTGCATGGGATGTCTGCAACCTTGAGCACCAGAAGAAAGACCACAGGAGCCTCACGGTTACAACATTTGGCTGGAAAGGTGGAGTTCCCAGTTCTATTCCTTTTCTGTTTCTGTATCAAGCACTGTTCAGTGTGAGAAACAGGCTTCCCTGCTCTTAGAAGGATGCTCGCAGATGAAAGAAACCAGGCTCCTTTTGTGTCTTCTTTCATGCCAGTTTTCTCCAGTGCTGTGTCTGATCACTTTTTAGGTGGTTGTTAGCTGGTATGACCAGGACTCATCTTACATAGCTCTTTCATTCTGCATTTCTTCCCTGAAATAAATCTATAAGCAATCAAATGTCTCCTATCTGGTAAAAGCAAAATATTTTTCACTTTAGGTGAAAGTTGCAGACATTTATGAACAGGTCATGGTTTCTAAATCAATTCATTTCAGTACTGGAACAGTCCCTGAGAAACCTCTGTCTCCTGCAGACAGAACTGTAACTTCATAGTGGTAACTCCATTGTGAAATAGAGTTTTCCAGAGCAAAACTGTTGAATTCAGTCTTTGTTTTAGACCGCAAGGATCCTATTTCATGCATTAAATGTCAAGGTGCTTCATTATTTATTACTTTATAGTTTAAACTGGAAAATTTCCCAGATTACTTATCTGTTCTCAAATACTTGAACAAATGAGGAAAGCAAGGGATATTTATTAGAATGAGTAAATAACCAGTGAAGGGAGGGTTCTTTCTCAAAAAAGTGTGGCCAATATTTTAAATCACTCTGATACTTTAGCTGGTGTTTATTATTTCTAACACACTCAGGTCAGACAGAAATATAGCAAGGATACTTCGGTGTTCGCTAAAGTGTAGCTTGCTGCTGTACTCTTGTTAATTTGAACTGAGGAGGTAAAGAGTACACAAAACCAGAGAGGCTTGGGAAAAAGAAGTTTTCAGTTAGTATTGCTAATTTGAATGTTTCTTAATTTTACTAGAATGACTAAAAATTCTCACCATATTATAGATTAATCTAGTCAAACCTTGGAAAATTCAACAGTTTTGCAGTTTTCATCTATTTTTGCATAAAGATAATTGTACGTTCTTTTTTGTTTGCCAGCAGTGCTGATAAAAAGGAAATAACTTGCATTAAGGAAATGATCTTTTAAAACACCTATCTCATTCAAATTACAACAAGGAAGAGGTAATTTAGCTAACACAAAAAGATGTAAAATACAGCTCCTTCTGTGTGAATGTCAGCTTATTTTGGCATGTTCAGGGTCCATAGAAAAGCTATTTTAATACATAATGTGTGTCTACAAAAACCCAGCTGTGAGAGAAGTGCTGACTCATTGTGTGTAGTTTATGGCCAATCTGTGCAGACACATCTGCATTCTGAGGGGGACAAATGTCAAGTTTAACAGAGACTGGGGTTGTTTCCAACCAGCGCCAACTCTTATTATCAGTGGGCTTTTTCTTTGCCTTTCATCCACAAGGATTTTACTGTTTGGAAACGTACAACTGCCTGTCTCAGGGTGTCCTTCATGTAACTGCTTCTGTATTCTAACTGCTTCTTCTGATTATAAAATAATGTTTCAGACTTTATCCAGAGACCCAAATGGAAACTCATATTGAGCCTAAATTTGCAAAATCCTTACAGACCAATGGACTTGCTTGTTTTACAGACCTCTTCCAGAATGCTTTCAGCTGTTAAAAAACTTAGCCACAATGGTAAATAGCTGTGATTAGCAGTTTGACAAGACTTTTTCAAAACATATCAAAACACAAGAAAGCTAATGATTCAGCAAATGACCAGCATGGTTCTAAGAATTATAATAGTTGATAGTAATCAGACTGATAGATTCACCATCATGAATTGATTAGCCTTTATCAGTGACCATTCTGGCAGAAATAGCAATGGTATCTACTGTATAACAGAGAGAGATTAGACAAAATGTGTCTGCTTTGGAGGACTTCAAAAAAATCTTTTATCCTCTGTTCACTGTGAATGATATTAGGGTCATGGTGATTACAAATAATCCATCCACCTGCTTTTGAAGAACCAAGTCCTTGAAGGATTTGATTCTCTCAGAAGTGTGAGGACATTTGTGCCTGATTGAATGAATGCAATGTTGCCTATTATTCAAAGATTATTTCGCTTTCCCATAGAAAAGATGTAATAGTTAGGCAGTCGACAAGGATTTACGAAGTTGTTAGTAACAGTACAAAGTCTCCCTGACCTACAGATGGGCAGCAATTCAGTTTTCACTTACATTCTTACAGCATAAAACGTTACCAAAACACCTGCAAAGCTGCCCCAGCCTTTACATATTTCCCTTCCTGGACTCCCTCTCACCCTAGTATTTCATCTTCCTGCCAGCCCTAAGATTTCTTTGTTTTAATTAGGTTTGTCTTCTTTCTAAGTTATGACATGACCTTTTATCTCATGGGTTGATCTAAATTCTCTTTTCCCCTTGATTCTCGACAGCATAGTGAAGGGAAAGACAAATTCCCTTAAACCAGGTTTTGTTGCGTTGGCATATGACATAGCCCTTTGTTGGGAGAAGTGCCTCAGGAGCCTAAGGACACTGATTAAGGATATGATGGAGCTCATCTAACTGAGAGCTGCTGGCAGGGTGCAGGCAAGTCTGCCTGTCCTTTACATCCCACTTTGGCCTTTACATCCCACCCACAGACTGATCTTTTTCTGAGTCTACCATGAGTTGGTTCACCAACAAATTGGAAAACAACCTGGCAAAAACACTGAATATTTTTCTGTGTTTTAGCACTCTAAACTGGCTCATTATGAGGTTACACAAGAGGGGAGAATAGGGAGATGTTGGGAATCTGCTGCCAGGAACAGCCCAGGAATGGGAACACTTTACCATCAGATGGGCTCAGCCACCTTTGTACTTTGCCCGGTCCCTTTGGCTTTAGAATAATAAAACATCATGCATTAATAAAGTATGTATTAACAGGTGTGGATGATTTTATGGCAAAGAACGGCCATTGCCCAGATCAGCAAGTGTCTACATGGAGCTCAACATGGATTCAGGATCATCCAAGAGCGAAGGAGGACACAAATAAGGGAGTGAGAAAGCAAGATAAGTAGGAGCTGGAATTTACTGAGTTGCTAAATTGTGGACTGTGAGCAAGCTCTGAAGGTCAGGTTCTCACACCTGTGCTTAACCCATTATATGTTAGTTGTTAAGGGCCTTAAAGATATGTATCCAATCACAATGTGCCAAGTTATTGTAAGCAACTTTAAGCAATAGTATATAAAGAGTTAGTGTTTCTATAATAATTGGCTTTTGCCTGATCACATTGATCTCCAACAGTCCATTCCGCAACAACCAGGGATTTTGCGAAGGATTTGATATATGATTAAACAATTTCATTGAACTATTGGATTAAGCTATTTTACAATGCTTAGGTTTCATTTGAAATTATGGCATCTAGTTACATCTTGTAAATGATGTCTGTAAGATAACTTTCGTAGCAGTTTATAGAAGTTGCTAGACTTTACTGCAATACTCAGTGCCTCACAGAGATACTCGGGAGTTTCCTAGATCAGCTTTATAATGTTTATTAAACCAAATGCATGGAAAATACCATCCACTTTCAAATCAAATTATTCCTTCTCCCTACTTCAAAATATCAAATTCTCAAAATGTAATCAGTATGTCAAGCTCAAAATTAAATTTTGATTTACTTTTTTTTTTCAGGGAGCATCAGTCTTCATTAATGAAAAACAATATGTCTAAATCCTCCTTTCTTTTCTTATATAAGTAATCTTATTATGGACTTGCTTTAACACATCTGGAAAGATTTACCTTGATTTCCAAAGACCCTGAATCAGTTTCAAAATTACTATTTTTTTATTATTATTTTCTTCAGATAGGATTTTATGCATGATCTTTTGGATTAAGCAAGTAGTTAGAGCTTTCAGTCATAAAGAATAAGTGGCATATATTTCTAATCAGTTCATCATGTGGTGCTTGCTTCTAAACCAAAGAAACCTTCAGCCCAGCTTTAAGGAACAGACCAAAGAACACTACAGAGTACCTGGCAGTCTATAATGTTTACCTGTAAAAAAGCATTCATATTGCTTTCCAAATTGCTTGAGTATGCAAAATGCAGTGATGAAATTTCTTGTGTTTCTGCTCCTATGCTGGTCAAGAACTAAAAGAGGCACCTTGACATTCTCAAGGTTTCCAAACAGCAACTTTAGGCTCACTGCAGTTATTAATAATGAAATTACTTTTGATTTATACGTGTTCCAAAGCTGAGTTGGCCTTACTGGTTTTGGAAAATTTGTTCCTGACTTCTGCTTTTGTGAGTAAGAGGCAAACAAATTCAATCAATTTTGTTGTCTTTACTCTTCTTGCTTTATAGAGTCTATACTTCTTTTTTTTTTCTCCTTGTGTACAGAAGTCTAGAGAGCTGTTCAAAGACAGAAAAAGTTTCCAGAAGAGTCTAAGGCAGAGAAGAAAATAAGAAATATCAGAAATTATACAATGCCAGTGTGATCATTTCGTACCATTGCTCCAGACTTCACTGCACTTCCAGACACTTTTACAACTGTGCCAACTTACAGCATTTTAACGCAGTTACAGATTATTTATTGGACTTCCAGCAGTCCTGCAAGAGGGTAAGTAGGAAGAAAAAGATAAAATTTTGCCCAGTTTTTTACAGTTGTGGGCCCTTGCAAACCTCCTGAAGTTCAACAAGGCCAAGTGCAAGGTATGCTGCACCTGGGCTGGGGAAATCCCACACACAAATGCAGGCTGAGTGAAGGATTGGGAGCAGCTCTGAAGAGAAAGACTTGGGGGCCTTGGTTGATGAGCTCAACATGACTCAACAATGTGCAGCCAGACGTATCCTGGACTGCATCAAAAGGAGTGTGGCCAGCAGGTTGAGGGTAGTGATTCTGCCCCACTACTCTGTTCTTGTGAGACCCCACCTGGTGTACTGTGTTCAGCTCTGGGGCCCCCAACATAAGAAGGACATGGACCTGTTGGAATGAGTCCAGAAGAGGGCCACAAAGATAATCAGAAAGCTGGTGCACTTCTGTACAGACAGGCTGAAAGAGTCGGGCTTGTTCAGTCTGGCGAAAAGAACAATTCAGGAAGAACTTACCTACAAGAAAGCAGGAGGAGGACTTTCTACAACGTCAGGTAGTGATAACACAAGGAGGAATGGCTTTAAACTAAAAGAGGGTAGATTTAGATTAGATATACGGAAGAAGTTCTTCATTATGAGGGTGGTGAGACACTGGCACAGGCTGCCCAGTGAAGCTGTGGCCGCCCCATCCCTGGCAGTGTTCAAGGCCAGGTTGGACAGGGCTTTGAGCAACCTGATCTAGTGGAAGGTGTCCCTGCCCACGGCAGGGGGGTTGGAACTACATGAACTTTAAGGTCACTTCCAGCCCAAACCATTCTGTAATTCTATGATATTAAAAATTCATTCATTTTCATAGCAGATATTCTTTCAAGATATAATCTTACCAAGGGAGATGCATTTTATTCCCAAGGGAGCCACTGTGTATAGAATGCAACTATTGAAGCACTTTTGTCCTTTCAGTCTTTCAGTGGATATGCTTATGCATTTTGCTGCATACAGGTGACAGTGTATAAAATACGATTTGGTGGTAATTCTTCCTAAAACACAAGTCTTGTGCTTCTGCATTTTGCTTAATTGTTACACCCTTATGAAGCACTGGCAGTTACACAGGTTGTAGGCCTGGACCTGAAGGTCACAGATGACAGCTGGATACTCACTGCTTTCATCCTCAACTGCAAATTATTGCTTAACTGCCATTTGTACCTTTGAAAATGTTCCTGTTAAGTATTTTGCTGAATTAGAGCCTGTGTGGTCTAGCTCACTTCATACTGCACAGGTTGAAGCCTATAGCCAAAGGCTTTGCAGGATTAAGAAAACAACTGTTTCTTGATACACCAGCTCTTTTCCTTTGCTGTCTGTAACTCTTAGTGAAGATACTGAAATGTTACTCTCTTCGAAGAGATAATAGAGACTAAAAATTTTATGATGTGAAAAAAACATTGAAGGACAGTGCAGGGATACATGCGATCACACTGCTCAAGGGGAATATCAAGGAACAGAAAGCAGTTTACCAGCATCAAAGAAGTGTTAGTGTTTTGATAGTCTTGTTAAGGAAAGTAAACAGAAGTCATTAGTCAGTTGTCAGTGACTGATCTTCATCAGTTACAAAAATGAGGAGAGGTAGAACATCACTGCAATGAGCAACAGTTGAGGCCAAAGGGTTGCAGAAAATCATTCTTGTCTCCAAAAGCCGAAGGACAGCATTGGTAACAAAAAATTAATGACAATAAAAAATATTTTTTCATTTCAATCAATGTTACTAGCCTACCTGATAGTGTTCCTCATGAAGATTTTTGATATCTGAATATTTCTCATGGCCTCTAGACTGTGCATCAGCAAAGGGCTCAAAAAAATGGCAAAGATTTTAAGAAAGGGAGGGTAGTTCATCCTGCCAAGCATGCACAGTTTGAAAACTTGCTAAAATTCTGCTTACAAGTTTTATCAAAGTGGCACTTATGTTTATTCAGCCAAGAGGGTGTGTGGCATCTCTCCTATAGTGCTTCTGCTTTTTCCCTGACTTTATCCTAAAGAGACCACTTCACAGAATCACAGAATCCCAAGGGTTGGAACGGACCTCAAAAGATCATCTAGTCCAACCCCCCTGCAAGAGCAGGGTAACCTAGAGTACATCACACAGGAACTTGTCCAGCCGGGCCTTGAATATCTCCAACGTAGGAGACTCCACAACCCCCCTGGGCAACCTGTTCCAGTGCTCTGTCACTCTCACAGTAAAGAAGTTTTCCCTGATGTTCACATGGAACCTCTTATGCTCCAGTTTACACCCATTACCCCTTGTCCTATCACTGGACATCACTGAGAAAAACCTAGTTCCATCATCCTGACACTCACCCTTTACATATTTGTAAACATTGATGAGGTCACCCCTCAGTCTCCTCTTCTCCAAGCTAAAGAGACCCAGCTCCCTCAGCCTCTCCTCATAAGGGAGATGTTCCACTCCCTTAATCATCTTTGTGGCTCTGCGCTGGACTGCTGAGGACTCAGTCCTCCTGCAGAGTCTGTTAAGCCACTGGAACTTTTGATTCAGTAGTACACTGTACGGATGGATTATCTTCAAGGAAACAGGTTGGAGTCACCAAATTCCATGTAGATCCCCAAATAAAGTCCACAGATACTAAAGTCAAACATGAAAAAAACATATTTATTCAGATATTGCCTTAACCTGAATGTATCTATACCCCGTATGTTACCCTGCTCTTTCACTTTTCGGTGTCCCAAGCACCACTGATATGACTTTGTTTAGTTTTATTCTACCTCAGCTTGAACAACTCAGCCAAACTCAGCTAATGCCATAGGCCAGGCCAAGCCATAGCAGAACTAACAAACTTTGTGGATTTGTCCTGACAATTTGCCCTTTGAGAACGGCAGTTAGTTTGAGCTTCTCACACAAGCAAGCAGTCACACTGTGAATGTTAAACTTTTTGGGATCTCAAATTTCCTGTCTAAATGTATAAATCTTGTGGATTTGCAGTGCAAAACTATGGTTTCCCCCTGAACATATATCTGTTAAACAAGAGAGGTAATGCAAATTTTCACTCTGTTTCTACCACCTGGCATGATCTCATGCAATTTTCCAGGCAAACAACCTATAGCAATACCTCGTCATGTCATACTCATGCTAGAGACCTACTTTTTGGACGTATGTTCATACCCACACAGCAGAACCAGTGGCTATCAAAGTCCAGGTGCACTACTACATCCTAGTGCCTCAGCATCAAGGTAAACATGCCTATGTGTAAATCTTCAGGCATAAAAGCAGCACAAAGTTTTTCTGTGCTGTTAAGACTGGGCATGCATAATGACACACCAAAAAAAAACCTGAATTGCAAATAAGCAGTAAATTACTTGGTAAAAATTTAGCACCTTCCTGATAAAGCTCTGCAATATTAAGGTGTGAATTTTCTACTTTAGGGATTTAGGCATATGATGTTTACCTGCTCTCTATATAGCAAAGTCTATTGTGGAGCTACTTCTTTGTCCGTTTTAAAGCCTTAATACAGAAAATACGGGGTTTGCAATGAAGCCAGTACCTGGAGAAGTAAAAGTTACCCTCTGTATATAGCATCAAAAGAGGACAGAAAAGGCCATATCTCACTTTCCATTTTCTTTGCAGTCTGGGCCTACATTCTTATGGTATGAACATCTTGTGTGGAGCAAAGTCTTTGAGTTTATCTGAATCTCTGATATCCTAATTTTAAGGAAATTAATCTTGCTAATATTACACAGTATCCTCACCTGGACATTAACTCTTTCAGGAAAATGTCTGCACAATTCGTTCTTCTTTTGTACAAACCAGAGCATATAGGTTGTAAATAATGAATAGACAACAACTGAACAGCATTTTACATATTTATGCCCATTCTTGTAACTCAAAGCGTTTGTAATTATGTCTTTTCAAACTCAAGAAAACTGTGGAGAAGGTAATAGGAAACTCCACCACTGTAGTTCTTCATTGTATAAGAATCAAGGACATAAAAAGAAAGATCAGGTAATTGCACCAAAATGATTGTCTCATCAATGCCTCAAATATAAAAACTTTCAGTTAAAGTGATGAAAATAACACAGCACATAAGAAATTAATGGCATGTAGAACAGAAAAAAAGTACTCTTTCACAACCACAACTGCATCAAGCATCTTGCAACAAAATTACTATTTTATAAGTATGATTTTATTCAATAAAAACAACAGAAAAATCAAACTAGTTCTAAATGTCATTCATCATATAGCTGCACTGAAAACCACAGTGTAAAAAGTCAAGAATGTATTTCTGTCTGTCACTAACTTGAACCTAAGTGCCAGGAGGGGAACCAACTTCAGATAAAGACACTGTCATCAAGGTATCTTTATGTGGATATCTGTATATGAGCTAAACCTTTAAGCCCCCCACTGGCAGTCAAAGGAATCAGAGTGACTCAACTAATGCTTCAATAGACACCAGCATTCGACCAACTGATTTGCTGCCTTAATTGTATTGACAAAGAACTACATTAAGTTGCCTAAACATAACTGTCTCATTCCGGTTTGAGTGCAGTTCTGCTTACCCTTCTGAAGTATGCAGGTCTTTGTTTATCCCACGCAAAAGGTTTAGATACTAAAAATGGCACAGAGTCGCCATATTTAAAGAAGTGCATTTGTTTCTTATGTCTTCATTAATTGAAATAAGAATCATGTTTTATTCAGTTTAATGTTTGTGCTTCATTTTTTTCAGATAGGTCTTTCTCCACTAATTATATTAGTGACTTTGGCAATTGGTTAGGTTTTTCCTTTAGGCACCAAATATTTAGACATGACAAAGTCACAGAAATATGTCCACCAGATTTTATACTTAAAATGGTTATTTTTAATGCAATGAGCATTAAGAGTAATTAATTTTATACTACTTCTTGCTAATGCAAGTACATGAATACATAATAGATATAAAGGCAATGGAGATATTCCTTGAAGAAAAGTTCAGTATTAAATCCATATTTCATCTTAGAAGAATAAAAAATTATGAATCATGCAGCAGAACTACATTATGACTCCTCTGAAGGGTATGGACATTACATTCATTGTACACATTCACTTCCTTTCCTTTGTTTTATTCATCAAACCTTTTAGTCAGAGACAAATTACAAATTATATAAAATCAGTGCTGACATCTGACTATTCAGGGGTCTGCACCAGTAATACAGGACAAATTCTCATCTGGGAAAACTCTGTATCTAGCAGAAATCATAGAATCATAGAATAGTTAGGGTTGGAAAGGACCTTGAGATAATCTAGTTCCAACCCCCTTGCCATGGGCAGGGACACCTCACAGTAAACTGTATCGCCCAAGGCTCTGTCCAGCCTGGCCTTGAACACCGCCAGGGATGGAGCATTTGCAGCTTCCCTGGGCAACCCATTCCAGCACCTCACCACTCTCACAGGAAAGAATTTCTTCCTTACATCCAATCTAAACTTCCCCTGTTTAAGTTTGAACCCGTTACCCCTTGTCCTGTCACTACAGTCCCTAACGAATAGTCCCTCCTCAGCATCCTTGTAGACCCCCTTCAGATACTGGAAGGCTGCTATGAGGTCTCCACGCAGCCTTCTCTTCTCCAGGCTGAACAGCCCCAACTTTCTCAGCCTGTCTCCATACGGGAGGTGCTCCAGTCCCCTGATCATCCTCGTAGCCCTCCTCTGGACTTGTTCCAACACTTCCATGTCCTTTTTATGTTGAGGACACCAGAACTGCACACAATACTCCAAGTGAGGTCTCACAAGAGCAAGATCACCTCCTTTGACCTGCTGGTCACAATCCTCTTGATGCAGCCCAGGATACGGTTGGCTTTCTGGGCTGCGAGCGCACACTGAAGCTGGCTCATGTTCATTTTCTCATCAACCAACACTCCCAAGTCCTTCTCCGCAGGGCTGCTCTGAATCTTCTCTGCCCAACCTGCAGCCGTGCCTGGGGTGCTCCTACCCAGGTGTAAGACCTTGCACTTGGCATGGTTAAACTTCATCAGGTTGGCATCAGCCCACCTCACAAGCGTGTTGAGGTCCCTCTGGATGGCATCCCTTCCCTCTGGCGTATCAACTGAACCACACAGCTTGGTGTCATCAGCAAACTTGCTGAGGGCACACTCAATCCCACTGTCCATGTCACCGACAAAGATGTTGAACAAGAGCGGTCCCAACACTGATCCCTGAGGGACACCACTCGTTACTGGTCTCCAGCTGGACATTGAGCCATTGACCACAACTCTTTGCGTGCGGCCATCCAGCCAGTTCTTTACCCACTGAGTGGTCCATCTACCGAATTGATGTCTCTCCAAGAGACAAGGATGTCATGTGGGACAGTGTCAAATGCACAAGTCCAGGTAGATGACATCATCTGCTCTGCCCCTGTCCATCATTTCTGTAGCCCCATCATAGAAGGCCACCAAATTGTTCAGGCAGGATTTCCCCTTAGCGAAGCCATGCTGGCTGTCAACAAGCACCTCTTTGTTTTTCATGTGCCTTAGCATGCCTTCCAGGAGAATCTGCTCCAAGGTTTTGCTCGGCACAGAGTTGAGACTGACTGGTCTGTAATTCCCCGGGTCATCCATTTTCCCCTTCTTGAAAATGGGGGTTATATTTCCCTTTTTCCAGTCATCGGGAACTTCACCTGACTGCCATGATTTTTCAAATATGATGGCCAGTGGCTTAGCAGCTTCATTCGCCAGCTCCTTCAGGACCCGTGGATGGATTTCATCAGGTCCCATGGACTTGTTCATGTTCAGGTTCTTAAGACGATCTCGAACCTGATCCTTTCCTACAGTGGGCCTAGGGTCTTCATTCTCACAGTCCATGCTTCTGCCTTCCAAGACTTGGGTGGTGTGGTCAGAGCATTTGCCAGTGAAGACCGAGGCAAAGAAGTCACTAAGAACCTCAGCCTTCTCCAAATCCAGGGTAGCCAGTTCTCTTGATAACGTTCGGAGAAGGCCTGCGTTGTCCCTAGTCTGTCTTTTATTCGCTATGTACCTATAGAATCCCTTCCTGCTATCCTTAACATCCCTCGCCAAGTTTAATTCTAACTGGGCCTTAGCTTTCCTAACCTCGTCCCTAGCTTCTCAGACAGCATCCCTGTATTCTTCCCAGGCCACCTGTCCCTGCTTCCACCTTCTATAAGCCTCTTTTTTCCTTTGAATTTTCCTGAGCAGCTCCTTATCCGTCCATGGAGGTGTCCTGGCCCTTCCGTTGTATTGATGTATGAACTTGATTTTAGATTGCAATATTAGTAACAGGTGTATTCAGTTCAGAACCTTGATTCCCCCTAACCTGAGGATGCAACCAAGGCCTCTCCCGGACTCTGGCTCACTTTCATAGTACAATTTCCGCTTGCACTACAAGTTGCAGAGATTCAGAAACAATCAAGAGGAACAATGGTATGGTAACTTCTTTCCTTGCAGTAGCTGTGACCTCACAGACTGATCACACTAATAATTAAGATACTTGAGTTGCCTTGAACTATCCATGTGATCTGCCCTTCCCTACCGTGTCATACTCTGAGACCAGACACCTTGTGTTTCTTAGTTTTTAAGCAGGAATTGGCTAGGGGTCAGTCTGCTGGTCTCCATCCTTTCTGAGCTGTTTGCAGCGGACATATATGAGGGATGTATGTTAAAGAAAGGCTAAAAGTCAGGAAAAAAAGGATAATGTTAGCTGACATTTGCACAGCTTAATATATTTTGAGCATCCTAAATGTACTTGAAAGGCAAAGAGAAACAGTAATTCCTACATGCTTTGTCTGTTAGAGTTTGAATAATTACCTATAAAAGCACTTCTACTGTTGAGCTGCTAGGTACTGACATCTATTACATTTCTGTAGATACTCAGACATCACTGCGTAGAAAGCTCAGGGAATTTTTTTTTTCAGATTCTCTGTGCTTTCTGATGAATGGAAATATGGTGGTATAATCACATACCATCAGTTATAATATTAACCTTATAATATTATAATATTGACCAAGGAAACACCTTTAAAAAAATGTTTTCATATTTCTGATACCATTCTAATTAGGCAAACAAATGAAATTTCAGTTATGAAATCCCTGACAATGCTATAACAAACATGATATATCATGTAGATGAATCTTCTCCTCTGAAAATAGTCTACAGCGAATTCCCTCCCTTTTTTAAGAACCTCTCAGACTCTTTTGTAAGAAATATTGATACAATGATTCTCTTCTTTATTACATTTCTATTTCATCACCAATTTATCTTCCCCCCTTTCATAACTGTCTTAACAACACTGTTAAAACAACTGTGATTGCATCTATGGCAAAGTGACATTAGGAAAATGATTTGTGTGTTTCTAGAATGTCTTAAGGAAATTAAAATGTTAGAAAGAAGAAAAATGAGCTACAAAAATCTGGTTTCAAGGCCTTGATACTGCTGGTAGGATTTAATTACTCTGACCAGTTGTACACTAAGTAAATGATACTGAGTGATGTTTTTCTTTTTTTGATATTTAGGCATTTCAGGATTACAGTAGTAACACATATACATGTTTTTTTATTTCTTCTTATTTAGATGAAATAATAGTCTTCTCCCTTGAAATATTTTTGCTGGTCTGGCGCCACAGATGTTTTCTCTAATACTGATTTTTGTATTCTTTTTAACAGGGAAAATTGCTTTGCCCTATTTCACATTGACTGTCATTTCTCCATTATACAGTGCTAGTTACACAATAGCATTTTTTCATGCCAATATATTTTTCAGATGCAAATAGGTAGATTACAAATGAGAGGCAGACAGGATGCCTTTTGTGAAATGCACAAACTTCTCATTGCCTTCTCTTTTCATCAAAGCTATTAGTCTTCCAATTAGCCCAAGAGTGACAATTTCTGGAGATCATACTAATTTTCTATTCTTTTGCATTTCTTTTTTTCATTTTTATTTCATTTCAACTCACTTGATATTTATACAGGCTTGGGTTTTTTTCTTATGATCTATGCATATGTTACACTTCTTATTTTTCTGTTTGAAGATTTCTCAATCCCTGGTAACTTTTTACAAGCAAAAGAGTCAAAGATGTTGCTTAGTTTACTATGCTTATGTATTTGCCAGAATATTCCACACCAGAGTTTCACAGATTTCTCTCTGTACAGGAATTGTGAATATCCCACTTCAAAAGCACATACAACATATCTTTTTTTGTCTAAAAATGTATAACATCTCTAGGGAAACTCTATCAAACTGTAGAGATAGAAAATGAAATAAGGCTAGTATACCATGCTTTCTGTTTCTTTTACTTCACGGTGGCAGATAAAAATAAGGAGGAGCTAATGCTTTATGGCCTCATAGTTATAATATTCCTTCCCTATGCTGTGTAATAAATGTATTCAAAGCCTATTTGGTGGTAGGAATGGCAGACATTTGATTGAAAATGAAAAGTGATTGCATTATTCACTTATGTCCATTTGTCTTGCTTCATATACATTCAAGTTTTCTTATCCTGTATTGATTATCATATTATCCCGGTATATGCTAAGCCTGGAGAATACATATGTACTCCTTGCTCTTCAGTCAGAATTCTAGAGCAGAATTAGATGCCCTACTTGACCAGCTTTTCTTCAGAAAAAGTGTTAAAATATGTATGTTGGTATTTTAGAAAGGAGGACATCCAAAAAGTGTGGCATGCACTTATGGCAGAGTATGATCATGTTTGAAATCCTGTTTGTTCTCAGGTGAGACTATTAACTTGTAATTCCTTCGTGTGATGATATGTGGACAGGAGCATTATAATCTAAAGAATTTATGTTGTGTCTTTAGCTGCATACATGCACTCATGGAATCCAAGAATGTTTCCCCCCTTATTTTGACATATATCTTTCATCCTAGGAGACAGCCAGCAGTGCTGTCAGCCCTATTAATAACATCACAGGTCTTGTTGACATGTGCGTTAAAAAAACTCTCATAGTATCCTGTGGTAATATTTTGAAGTCTTCAAAAGAGTTTCTACTTCCCTTAAAATTTAGTGGGATGAAGCCTAATTGACTACAATCGCTTAGACTTTTGTATCTACTGGTGCCCAAGAGAAGGAGAACCAATAGATAAAGAAAATTAAATAAAGTGATGGAAATATAAAAGAAGTGCTATAAATGGGAACAAGAAAAACTAATTCAGAGTAAGAAAAGAAGAAGAAGAGAGAAAGAGGAAGAGGAAAATGCTAGCAGTAGAGTAGGGGATTGTCCTCGGTTCAGCAGTAGCAGTCATGTTTTCTCCTTCTTGGCAGCTGGCACAGAGCTATGTTTTTGACTCTCAGCCTGAGAACAACACTGATAACACCAGTGTTTTCAGCTGTTGCTCAGTAATGTTTACTCTGACCAAGGACTTTCTGAGTCTCGTGCTGTGCCAGGGAGGAGGGGAAGCCAGGAGAAAGCAGAGACAGGACACCTGACCCGAACTAGCCAAAGGGTATTCCATACCACAGCACGTCATGCCCACTATATAAACTGGGGGCAGTTACCGGAAAGGGCTAGATCACTGCTCGGGTCTGGCTGGGTATTAGTCGGTGGGTGGTGAGCGGTTGTATTCTCTCCCTTGTTATTTCCCTTATCATTATTATTACTGGTGGTAGCAGTAGTGATTTGTGTTATACCTTAGTTACTGGGCTGTTCTTATCTCAACTCGTGAGAGTTACATTCTTTCGATTCTCTTCCCCATCCCTCCGGGAGCTGGGGGAGGAAGGGGGGGGAGGGTGGGGAGTGAGCGAGCGGCTGCGTGGCTGAGTTGATGGCTGGGATTAAACCACAACAGGGATTCAAATGAAAAGCTTAAGGGAGATGGGAAGAATTCAAGGTAGAAGGGAAGGTCTAGGGAAGGTCTGTGCTAGTACAGATCTCCAAACAGTGGAGAAGTTGTCTGTGTTGTTGAACATACAGTCAAATTTGCAGTGACCACTTTGCAATGTAATCAAAGGCAATGGTTCAAAACAACATCAACAGGAATGTCCTCAGTAAGAATACCTTGCCAGCTAGCATAAGCCATGGTTTTATAACCAGAAAAACTGGGATAGGAATAGACAAAATCAAGGGTATATCTGAAAAATATATTGTCTATACAGAACGGAAAAGAGCATCTTATCATTTCTTTATTACAAATCAGATCTTAAATACAATGAGATTAAATAGCTTACTGATATTCATTTTAATTTATGTATTATGGCAAACCTTTATTAAGCATTCTGATCAGCCTTACCAAAAGCCCAGTGTTCTCTCTCTTCTAAATCCACTAAATTCAAGGAAAGAGAAGAAATGGAAAGAAAATGAGAAGTACAAAAAGAAATTGAAAATGAAGATAGAAAGCCACGTAGGAAAGAGAAGGGATAATTAAGCAAGAACTCAGATATTAAATATACATACTCTTTTATAAGATAATGGGTTGTTGCACTTCCAACCAGTCACATGCTTGCAGAGGGCATAATGTCTCCCTGCACACTGAGATGATAACTGTAGTGCATGCAGTACGGTGCTACCAGTGCCAGGGTTGAAGCTAGTGCTTTTAGTGAGGAACCCTCAAAAATTACTTCCAACATTTCATGGCAGGAGCTCACAAACTATAGGAGTTGAAAAAGTTTGAGTTCAAACTGAAATAGGGGAGATTTAGGTTGGGTGTAAGGAAGAAATTCTTTACTGTGAGAGTGGAGAGGCACTGGAATGGATTGCTCAAGGAAGCTGTGAACGTTCCATCCCTGGCAGTGTTCAAGGTCAGGTTGGACAGAACCTTGAGCAACCTGGTCTATTGGGAGATGTCCCTGCCCATGGTAGGAGGGTTGAAACTAGATGATCTTAAGGACCTTACCAACCCTAACCATCCTATGATTCTATGATTCTAAGTGTCAAAAGAGTATCACGATACTTTTTGTATCTTGCCTAGCAGATATTCTACATGGAGAAAAAGTGTGATTCTGTGATTCTAAGTATGAAGAGTATCACAATACTTTTTGTATCTTGCCTAGCAGATATTCTAGATGGAGAAAAAGTGGAGAATAGCAAACTGGGTGAACCTGTCTAGCAAGCTGGTGGATAGAAAGGCTTGAGTCCCTGTGTGAATTCATAAGTTCTCTTTAGTTGATTACCAGGCATTTTCTTTTCTCCAGTTTGTGGGTAGAAAATCCCAATTATATATTGCTGAGAGTATCTTCTGTAAACAATAGGGTCTGATTATCTTTCCAAGAGACTTCAAAGCTCTTGAAAACTTGTAACAGAGTTTCATGTTTTAAATCAGAAAATATAGAATCATAGAATCATAGACTCGATGAGTCATAGTCTATCTTGATCAACGATTCAGTCTTTCTCCATTATCAGTTACATTTTGCATGTAGCATTTTTTGAAAGCTGAATAACATTTTCATACCAGCTTTCATTGGCGACCCATGTAATTGCCTTTAGTCTCTTGTGTTACATGAAAATTCATCTTCTGAGCTGTGTGATGACAGAAAGGCAGCTTTGTTTCCCATCATTTCAAGAAATCTTTACTAGAAAGAAAACCCTAACAGGTATTCTGCAGATTACTGATTTACTCAGCCAAAAAAGAAATGAGAAACACCTACTTTAAACTGCCTCTTTTCCTGTAAAACAGCTTTATTATCGGCTCTGAAATGGATGTGTCTGTACTTGTAATAAAGTTTGATAAAATACCATCTTATTGACCTGAACAAAGCTTTTGCTGTTTTTCCTGTTCATCATTCATAGTGACATCCATAGAGAACATAAGGCTTTTTACATTTTTAAATGAAAGTACTTTCTACTGATAACTTATCAACACTCTGGCTATCTGCATGACTTGTTCATATAGTCACATTGTTTTAATATATTCAAACTATTTGCATATTGACTTATTTGCCGTGAAAGATGGGCTGGTTTTAATCATTTGCTCAGAACAATCTCCTCTGCTCCTTGCAGGTAGGAAAACATTCACAAAGAGCATTCCTAGAGACAGGCAACAGCATTAATTCAGTGCACTGGGGTCCTTGGAACAAGTATCATGGAACAACTTTGCCTATCAAGTTTCTGAGCATTCACTAGATACCAAGACAGCTGTTATATTTAGTTGCTTATCTGCTTTTGTCTGCAGTGCAGTACTTGCAAATATGTCTTTCATTCTGAGGCTTAACACATTAAATACCACCTGCTCTGAAGATGTTTGAGGGTGTAGAGCCTCTTACAGAGAATAAATGTCTTATCTAAAAATAACATTGCATTTTTACATATTCCTTCATTTTGTGTTGCTCTACTTTGTACATAAATTAAGGCACAAAGAAAAGCTAAAGGTCTGTCTTCACAGTGGCAGAGGAAAGAAAACTCAAAGCTTAAAAAGAAAATCCTCTGACATTCCTACCCAAAATCACCACAGTATGTCCAAATATTGCATTGAATAAAAGGTGGCAGAAGGTATCCTTCAAAGACTTTGATGGAAAACAGAAAAAATGAAAGCTGGAATGTCATGCTGAATAACAGATATAACAGCATAGATTAAAGCTGCAGTATCTCATTGAATATTCGTTTTCATTCTGTGGGTTTTAAATAAGTCCTTTAACCCAAGATTCTTCTATGATTACATCCCCTTTAATATATATTCACTGCATGTCTTAAATTATTAATCCCTAACATTTTAGGAAACTAATGTATTGCTAAACTAAAATTACTAGTTCAGTAAATTAAAAGAGAAGTATCAAGTACCACCATGGGCTGTAATGAGTTCCACTGTGGATCAGCAGTGACACAGCACTGCACAACAGCGTTCTTTTCTCTGTTACATGAATATCTTGACAATGAGGAATTGTGTCATTTAAATGTCCATCCACTGCAGTCCTTTCCAAGTTGCAAAATCCTTATGTTATACCCACATCTGAAAATAATCCTGAACAACATACATTTTTTTAACACCTAGCATTTGAGCTGGATCCTCACACATAAACAATACCTAATACTGTACTATGAAGCCATATTTTGCAAGTTGTCTGTAGCTACCATTCCAGTTCTCCTGAAGTACACTCTAGTAAGGAGCCTTTTCCCTGAGCACCTGCAATTTGCTCTGTTTTCAAAGTGATGCTTATCTCCATTTTATTTACATGTAAATTTATATCTTAATGTTGTGCCTATTTAATAATGAAAGAGGAGAACACGTAGCAAGGCCATAATGCACTGGAGCTGTAGGATGGGCTTCTGACTGGCCCCATGAATTTGACAGGGAAATATTCTGGGCTGTCATAACAATGCAGAGGTACAGAATTAAGGTGAAGTACCTTTCTTAAAGATATGGCACTGATGTCTTACCATCACTATTAAAGAAAGGAGGACTTAATTCCTATCTAGTCTATTGTTTGTTCTTTCCTTTGATAGAACTGAAGCTATTAGCAATGCCAGAAATACTTTTTTCACTCCATGATGAAGATAGAGCGGACAGATTTAAAAATATTTAGAAGCTTCATTGCTATGATTTCAATGGCTTGCTGTATTGAGGGTGCCTAGACTTTGAGAGAGAGGAAGAGAAAGGAAAGGAAAGGGAAATTTCTGTTTTTTTGAGGAAGTGCAGAAAAGACAATTACTTCCTCCAAATGTTGCTTATAAAGATGATCTTTACAAACTTTGAGACAAAATAATACTGCAGACATCTTACATACAGAACAATCTTGCAGGGTTATTCCACAATCTCCAGGAAGTGTGGTGTTTCCAGTTGAATGCCCTGGTGAATCATAAATTAATTGAAAAGATGACACTAGCAACACGTTCCTAAAAATTACAGTTATGTTGCAGGCCTGTCCAGCTCATGAAAAAGAAGGAAATTTATTGGATTTCCATTATCCTACCCACTTTCTCTTTCAATATTGTGATTTGCAGTAGTAGATAGGATTAAGGTACAGTTTATTTTTTGTATCTCCTTTTTATGTTTTTCCAAATTTGTGACAACTGTGTCCTTGACCTACTCATAATGAAAACCATTAACATTTCCCTCTCCAGCATGTATATCTTTCACTGATTTTTGGAACCAGAATGTACACTTCAAGGTATGCTTCTCATAATGAAATTATTAACATGGTGTTGGGGAAGCAGGCTTTTTTTGTTGTTGGCTTTTTTTTCCTTAAAGTCAGATCTAATTTCTTCCAAATGCTTGTTATACTAATTGAGAAAAGGAAAAGTTCAGTAAAAAAAAAAAATAATTAAATTTACCTGTCATTGCTTTAAAACAATTTCCACAACTGCTATGTTCTTTATGAAGGCTGTAAATTCCATTCTAGCACTTTTATAATGGCATAAGCCACAGGCAAAGCATATGCAAAACTTGATGAAATTATGCAGTGAAACAATCTGACAAAACTGCAAAGATACCTTGGCCAGTCTACTGCTACTTGTTTATAATTTCTACCCTCTTTTCCATCCTCCATTGTCTATCTCAACATGTAAACCATGTAGAATAAAAGAGAACCTATACTACCAATACTGGCTAAAATTTTCAGGAAGGAGTTACATAATAAAAGTTGATTTCCAAGTGAGGATATAAAGATTATCTTTAATAAACCTAAAATGGACATATAATTCAAATGCAACTTTGTAATATGGTGAGAAAGGTATTGTATATACAGTTTTACAGTTAAACACGGAAGGCAAACTTTGTAGTGACAAACTAATTTTGCAGTAACCATGATACACTGTGATTAATCAGTTCTTGATTCTCTAAGATAATGTCAAAACAATACCACTGATTTGAATGGTGCCACTCACAACTGATAGGGAAATGTATGAAAAAATAAGAATGACATCTCCAGCAATAACTGTTCTTTATGTTGTATTGAATTGTATCAGTGTCTAAGCCTTTACTAGTCCAGAGACTTATTTTGGTTTTATTGTTTTAATGTAAAATGCTTGAACAATTCTAATAGAGTGTTCATATGCAGTGCTTTCACACTTTCTACAGGATCCTAAATCTGGCCAAGATTTTACATTTATAATATCCATCAACCTATTTAATTAGGAAGCAAAGAAATCACATCTGTAATATGCAATGATAAGTGTCTTTATGGACAAAAAATTTTAAGAATTAGAATATTTATGAGAAGAATATCCTCACATTAAAGCTTAGGGTACCTCAGAGGAAGTAAAACACGTTAAGGAGGTACTTATGGCAATTATGTTTAAAATAAATTTTTGATATAACTTAGCAGTGGTCTATCAGACCATTCTCTTGGATAAGCCTTTGTGATAACTAGAATGATGCCTCTCGAGTGTATTGCAACTCATAATGCCAAGCACTGCAGAGCTACAATTAACCTATAGTGATAAACAGAAGTTTTTATAAGTTAATAATTTGATGATGTAACAGATATTCACTATTCACAGAAAAAATGTTTATTTACTATTTAATATACTTAATAGACTTTTTTTCAAGAATTTTAATGAGCTCTGCAAGAAAAGCAATAGGTACGACTGAAAGACATCGATGTGCTTGAGCAGAATCATTAGCTAATTTCTTGCAAAACCAAATGACATTGTATGTAGCTGCTAAACATGAAAAGGTGAATACATAGTCAAAACACTAGAAATAACTACTTCTGATAACTACTTTTGGGGGTTTTGTATTTTCACTTCAAAGCCAGATGACAATTTGCTGCATTGTGTAATGCAAGTTACCCAAAGGGAAACGCAAATGCAAAGTGTAAACAAGGCCTCTCTGCACATATGCTAAAATTGTTTAACACCCAACTCTCAAAAACTCACTTAAAACACTTAAAACTCGATTATACCAGCCTTTCTTGATGGACCAGACAGGTTCTGGTTAGCTTTTTGAAACATTTGTGGATGAAACCTTTTGTGAGATCAGACCATTTTAGTGGAATAACTAGTGTTGGGCACTAGTCATCCTAGGGAGAAAAGATCAGACAGAATCTATCTCAAGACTACCAAATTTCCAACTCGTGCCTTGAGGCAGAAACTTAGTTGCATAATGGAATGCTAAAAATCAGCAAGGCTGAGACACTAGGTGCCCATCTGAAGCACACTGATATATTAATCTAAGAGTCCCAACAGGGGAGCCATAGTTCTGTAACTCAAGAAATGATATTTGAAACTTGCCTTTTCGCGTCTGAATCTTCATCTCCAATTGAACATTTGACATTTGACGTGATTCTTGTCATCCTGTAAAGTGCAATATGATTCCATCTGCAAAGGTGCTTAGAAATGCAGCTAAAAGTAACTTGAGAGAGACTGGTCTCATGTGTTGGCAATGTTTTCGAGTACCTGATGATAGGGGTGTTCATTTTCAGTGAAAAAAAACCCAACTTGATTTCTTTAACATCAAACTCAATTTTTGACTGGAAGCAAGTTACCAAACAGTAACTATAGAGTCTTTTAATGAACATATTCAGCCTTTTGCAGAATTTCATCCTAATTAAAAAAATGCATCAAAATAAATTGCAGATTTTACTACATGACTTGATTCTACAAACTTCATATTAAATATCGACTTTTTTTTTTTTTTCCCACGGGAAAAAAAAAAGGTGAAGTGAAAGGATAGTTCTTCATGTTATTTTGCTTTTGCAGAACTGGCCAAAAGCCAAATTTAAATGGATATGCTTTATATGTAAAACTTATCATGCAGTTCTAATTAAAATCTACTGAAGCTTTCAGCTTCATTTAAAAGAGTTAATCTTCTGCATGCTTTTCATTTTCTTTTGGTTGCGTTATGTCTAAGGAGAAACTATCACACTTTCTTTAATTAAATCAGATGAACTAATTTTTAAAACATGAGGAAATAAAATCCCAAATTTCTTGTCATATGGACACAAATCTATACATTTTTGACAGGATATTTTAGTGACAAAAGCTTTGCCTTCTGTAAATATTCAATGTCAGAATACGAAAAAATAAGCAAAAAGTATTTTAAACAAATTAAATTAATTGTTTATTCTCATTGATATATGCTGGTTTACATGAGTATATCTCACTGAATGGATGCTGAAGGTAACTAATTTGACCACATATTTAAAGTACCTTAGTCTGTTTCTGTCTTCTGTTGTGTTAATTTAAAATGCTGTGAAGTGTGTGCCACTGCTAGAGTGGTGTCCTGGGTTCAGCAGCAGCAGTCAGTTTTTCTCCTTCTTAGTAGCTGGTGCAGCGCTGTGGTTTTGACTTTCGGCCTGGGAAAAATACTGATAAATCCGATGTTTTCAGTTGCTGGTCAGAATGTTTACCCTGACCAAGGACTTTGTGAGTCTCATGCTCTGCCAGGGAGGAGGAGAAGCCAGGATGAAGCAGAGACAGGATACCTGACCCAAACTAGCCAAAGAGGTATTCCATACCATAGTATGTCGTGCCCAGGATGTAGAACGGAGAGTTCACTGCGGGGCTGGATCACTGCAGGGTGGGGGCGAGGTACCGGTTGGTGAGCGGTTGTATTCTCTTCCTTGTTATTTCCTTTATCATTATTATTATTGGTGGTAGCAGTAGTGATTTGTGTTATACCTTAGTTATTAAACTGTTCTTATCTCAACCCATGGGAGCTGCATTCTTTTGATTCTCCTCCCTGTCCTTCCAGAAGCGGAGGGAAGAAAGGTGGGGGGGGAAGTGTACTGCGTGGTTCTGATTTACAGCCTGGGCTTAAACCACAACAAGTGGGTAACTGTGGGTAGCTTTGCTAAGAAATATATTGGTCTCCTCATTCTACTAGGTGAGGATACTGTAAGTTAAGTCTTTAATCGACATTATATATAACATTTACGTCTATTATTATATATAATTATATATAATTTTTTAAGATAATGAATGGTTAATAATACTGTAATACAATGTAATGAATAATAGAATTAAAAAATCATGAAAAAGCAATGAAGGTAAATACAGATTGTCCTGGGTTCAGCAGTAGCAGTCAGTTTTTCTCCTTCTTAGTAGCTGTTGCAGCACTGTGTTTTTGACTTTCAGCCTGGGAACAGGGCTGATAACACAGATGTTTAGACTGACCAAGGACTTTGTGAGTCTCATGCTCTGCCAGGGAGGAGGAGAAGGTGGGAGGAAGCAGGGACAGGACACCTGACCCAAACTAGCCAAAGAGGTATTCCATACCACAGCACGTCATGCCCAGGATGTAGAACGGAGAGTTCCCGGAAGGGCTGGATCACTGCAGGGTGGGGGCGAGGTACCAGTTGGTGAGCGGTTGTATTCTCTTGCTTGTTATTTCCTTTATCATTATTACTATTAGTGGTAGCAGTAGTGATTTGTGTTATACCTTAGTTATTAAACTGTTCTTATCTCAACCCGTGGGAGTTGCATTCTTTTGATTCTCCTCCCCGTCCCTCCAGAAGCGGAGGGAAGAAAGGTGGTGGGGGAAGTGGACTTCGTGGTTCTGATTTACAGCCTGGGCTTAAACCACGACAAGATATAGATGCAGATGATATAGATAAATATAAATATATATTACACATATACAGACATTTTTCTGGGTGCCATATGGAAATTATAAGCACAGTGGTCAGACAGCATAAACTGAACCACCATCAGTAGTGCTGATAATGGCCAGCTCTACCCCTCCTTTGCTTCTGAATGCTGCTGTATGTCCCATGGTTGACTCATTGACAAATGACACTGAGCTCAGAGTCGCGACCACACAACTGGGGCAAGGTAAACCTTCTGAAGATTTCATACCTATGGTTACTACCCTTTGGTAATATAATGCATAGTTTATGGATATTTTAGGATTTTCCAGATAAAAAGAATACACAAAACTTCTTTTTTTCACCTGTAGCTGAGAAGGACATCCTGATGCATCCTGACCTCAAGTGGTCCGAATGGTCTGGTGTCATGTATTCGAGCTGGAAACTGTACATGATGACCAAAGCACGCACTTACAAACTCTGAAGTTCCACTGCGTGCTATAGTGCATCCTCTCAGCAGCATTTTCACCAAGAATAAAAAGCACAGGATACAAAATACTCACTATATTGTATTGCTAGGGGATTGCAGAATTAATGTAAGAGATAAGGCTAAACTACAAGGCATTTTGTGACCTGAAAGAGCTGCTCTACTGCCTGGGAAAGTAAAGAGATTGTAAAATGTCTAAGGAATGAGCCAAAGCACTCATCACACTAGTAGTGTCAAAAGAGGTTATACCAGTCTGAGTCTTAGCAGAACTACTCCTTGAAGCTGATATTGTTTCACTGTGTATTAATGATGCAATTAGGCTTTAATGGTGTTAAGTAGAAGTGGGCTGTGAAGTTTGCTGATGATGATATAATATTGAGAGCACTCACTAATAAAAGAAAATTTCAGGTTACCATGCAGAAAGAACTGGGTGATCTCGCAGAATGGAGAAATAAGAAAGGGAATAAACGTAAGAACAGATAATAAGCACTTCTGTTGTATGTTAAGAATTGGAAATGACTGAAGAGTCCTGACTCTTGAAGTATTAGTATAGTATAATACTAAAATATACAAGTATGATCTTTGAATGGATCAGAAAAGTTTTTCCAGCAGATAGAAGCAAACGTCTGACCCCTTCTCCTCCCTTTCCCTCCCACCACCTTACTCTGATCTCGCATATTTAAAAAGGATGTATTCAAACTGAAAAAAGTTCAAAGAAGGCTATATGAAAAGCCCATCATTCAAAGGTAGAAGAGAGGTTACATTTTTTTTAGTATAGCAAACCAAAGGCTGCAAGGGAATGTGCCTAATGTCTGTAAGTAAATCTTAATGTTAAATACTGAACTGGTAAAGAAGTTCTTGAAGAGATAATGTCACAGAAAAAATATATACATAATGTCAATTAATTATGCATATACGTAGGCTGCAAATCAAAAGAATGTGTGTTAAAGCAGAAGGTTCTTAAACAGTTCTGATAAACAAGCAGTGGAAACAGAAACTTAATCTAATCACTGCTAAAGCTTATAAAGGAGACATTATGACTTTCAGGCACTTGTCATACCAAGAGATTGGACTTAACGACTTCAGAAGTGCCACTATGATTGTACAATACTTAAACCACGGCCTTAAACATTACGGTTAAAGTTGCAATGATTAACTATATTTTTCTAGTACAAATGCACTGTGCAATCAGAGTAAGGTCAGCTTTCTCAGAGTAAAGAGTTCCTTGATATCAACAGTCAATGGTAAAATGAATTTCCCCAAGATCTACAAACTAAATCAATTTTCCTTAGCCATTGGGCATTTTGGATAAGATTGTCTCATCTGCTCAAAAACAAAACAAAACAAAAAACCCCAAACAACCAACCAAAAAAAAACCCAACCCAGAAAAAAACACCAAAAAAGAAACCCCAAAACCAAACCCCATCCCACCCCCACCCCGGAAAAAAAAAATTGCCTCCAAAAAAAGAATAACCACCAAACCCCAAACCAAAAAGCAAACAACAAAACTCTCAGAGGCTTTCGTGTCTACATAGTTATACAATACAGCCACTGCACTCCAGAAAGACTTAATCCTGCACTGTGAAGACAACAGTCAGAACACAGCTCTGGGGGGATAGTGTTTCACCTCAGCACAGACAACAGAAATAGAATTTCTGCAATGCTATTCATTTGCAACAGAAGCAGCTTTTATTTGCTCAATATCTTTGAATCAAATTGGCTCTGTTTACAACTAAACATGTTGTCTTTCTCCCGCTGGCTAATGATTTTTCATCTTTGCCATTAAAAATGAAACTCAATTGTTTGTTTCTAGCTGGGCTGCTACTGATAGGTCTTTATTTTACAGAAATCCTTCTTCATTTACATCTAGATTTCCAATGGGATTTGCATACTAATACAAACAGGAAGGGTCTTTTTTTGAAGATCTCTGTCCTTTTTATTCCAGCTGAAGTTGATTGGGCTGTGGGTGTTTGGAGGCTTTGGCAAATCAAGCCCTTACACAGCATCTCTGTTAATAATGGTGAGTCAGAAGGAAACCTGTACCACACTCCCACATCTGCACCAGCTCCCTGCTTCTATCAGCAGGACGTAGAACACATTTATTTTTTGTCACTGAATTAAAATGTGACTGAATATAGAGCAGATCTGCTGAATAAGAAGGTGCATTTTTGCATAATACCTTTCCAGAACTGAATAAAGGTCAAAATCTGTTCTACTTACATTGCATGAAATTAATTCAAAGGAGATCATTTAGGACAGAATTCAGCCCCAAGCTTCCGTAAGAGTGCAATTACAGATGTTTTTTTCAGAAACAAAAGAATATGCTACAATGTCCTTCACATACATCTTATAAAACTGTTCCAAACTGAACACAAGTGTAATTAATGTTAGATACTAACAGTTACTGCAGAGGAATCAGAAAATCATAATGGCATAATAGCAGGGCTAAAATAAACTACCTAATGAGATGAGATTGAAAGCTATATGTACAGCTGGGTACCTTTCATGGAGTATTCCCAATTACAGAGAGCTTCATACAGTCAATGACACACTGAATAAAAATCATACTGAAGAAAGATGATGGTCAACAAATATTTAGCATATACCTCAGTATTTCCTCATTTGAACTGGTTGGTTTCAGCCCAAATAGACCATTCCAAAACCTGCTGATTACTGAGATGTAAAGATGGAATATTCCTCATTTCCTGAGCATTCTCTCCACTCCCAGCATACACATATATGAATACTCACATTGCGGTGGCTTGAATCCAGGCTGTGAATGATGTATAACAGAAGGAGTGATCAAATGACTCTAAAACCATTAAAGTCACATTTTCATCTTTAGTTTGCAGCACAATACCCCTATGACCAATAATTCTGACTGCCATGAACACATAACAGTAATATAGTGAGATTGGTTCAAAATTAATTTATACTGCTTTACTTCAGTTAATCAGTGCAACGCTAGAACTAACAAGTGTTCCATATTGTAATGCAGTGTTCTAGAACAAGCGTATGACACAGTTATATTGATTTTATCTTCACTACCTTTTCTATTTAGCAGCAGACTACATGCGGTATATAAGACCAAATGCAATTGTGAGTCTTTAGATTTAGCAGATGGACATGGCAGAAAATATTAGTGAACTCTCTTGCGCTTTAGAGTACTACTATGTTGAAGAAAATCGATTATTATAAAGTTCTGGATGTTTTCCCAGATAGACTGCAAAAAAATTGATAAATACTTAAGAATTTTTCAACCAAAAGAGGACAAGGGTCAGAGAAAAGAGGACACCTGTTATGGTTTACACTGTATTTTACAGCAGTGCATCATTACAGTGGTGGCTTAACTCAAAACTGTAACGTTATTCAGTGTCTGCTGCTGTATATGAAGTCATCAGTTTCAAGATCAGGAGCAGCCTCTGCGAACACAGAGTCTGACCTCCTGAACACAAGATGTAGGGTACCCTGGATGCAGTCCTACTATTCAATAATCCCAGCTATAGAGAACCAGTACTAACCTTTGCAAAGTTTTCCTCCTTGGAAAACATCCATAGCTCTCTGTTGATCTGAGTTTGTCTCATTTAACATCTTGCTCTCAGATTTTACCAGTAATTTTGGTTTAGTTTCAAACTTTTGCTTTCCATGGAAGTACCTTTAGATTGCAAAGAATTCACCTATTAACAATAATTACTTGATAAATTTAACTAGATTAAATGAGATTAAGCTGCTAGAGTTATGCGCTCTATGGGTTTATTTCCCGGTAGGATAATCCCAAGGATTATCTTGTAATGTCTCTAAATTATTCACATCAGTAGCACCAGATCTGAGTATGGTACTTGAAAGAATAGTCAAAGGTGACATAACTTCCTTATTTCTGTACAAATAATCCTAGCAATAACATTGCAGTTTATGCTCATCTAAGCTTTACAGACAAGGCTTCCTGGAATAGAAAATTTTCCTCCTTTATTGGAAATTACATCCTCCCATACTAGTCCTATGGCTTTCTGCTTGGCCATCTATAAATTCAGCTGTTTGCACCCAGCTTGCTAGACAGTCTTGATCAACTTGCATCAAAGACATCCTTTTTTTATTATTCACTACACTCACAACATTTTTCATCTGCAACTTTATCAGTATCATCGTGTATTTTCTTCCAAGCAGTGAAAAAGTATATTAAATATAATAGAGTCAAATACTGATCCCTGTGGAGCTCATAGACAGACATCTGAAGAATGATGACTCTTCATTTATAGTAATATTTTAAGACCTTTCAGTTGCCTGGGTTTTAATCAATTCAGTATATGGCACGTTGATGTTATTTCTTAATCAACGTGTCATGTGCTACCAAATGAAATGCCTTATAGAAGACTAAATACGTTCCATCAATTTTATTACGTTTATAAACAAAACAGGGTTGCTGTATCATCTGTTTCACTATTCCGCCTGAGATCATTATCAGGCTGACAAGTCAATAATTACACTTTTTTGTTGTTTATAGTGGTACAGAATTGGATCTCCTAGTTACTTCTGGGAGTAACAAAATGCTTCCAGTGTGAAATTCAGTACTGAAAATCAAGCCTAGCAATTCAAGGAGATCATCAGCCAGCTCTGCTAAAAGCCTTGGATGCAAATTACCAGGATTTGTTTATTTTAAATTTTTTGAGCTTTTTAGTCTTTGTTTAACATATACCTACATCTGTTGAACTGGAAAATTTTCATCCTTATACCATACTAAACTGAAGGTTACAAACAACTGCAGCACTGATATGAGACTGTATGTTAATGCAACTTCTTCCTTGTCACAAGAAACAAAACATGTCCCAGATGTGGTCCTGAAGGGCAAATGCCCCTTCTCACAGCCCTCAGTATGCTCTGAACTTCCTTTTTCCCAAAGCTGCAACTATAGTATTTTATTTAATAAATACCTCTGTTATGCTATTATTGAAATGTTCCTATTTCCATCTGGCTTTAGACCAGTATTAGACCAGAAATCTCCTGTCATAATCTACATCAAAACATTTTTTTTATTGTATTGACATTTCCCTGCCTCTTTTTGTCCTTCAGCTTCTCCCATTATTCCTTTGTACCTCATAGTTTTCTTTGCAATATATTGTACGACCTGAACAAACCCATCTGTTTTAAATACAACTTTGAAAGACAGTAATGAGTGAGGTATGCTTCCTGTTCAGTTCAGTCTAGTCTAAAACTATCAGAACATATCATATTGACTGAGACAGAAGCTAGTTGTTCGTACTAAAATAACTGTGTGATCTCTGATCTATTCCTGCATTAACTGTGGGTAGCACTTAATTATAAGCCATCAATATGCAAAACATTCATCTTTCTTTAAAATATCAGGGAGTGTGTTAATACAACACTTAAAATAATTTTCACTTTTAAATGTCAACATATGCAATGAAAAGTTTTAATTTTGCCTTACAAAAAATACTTTTATATGGAAATTAAAAAAGAAGTTAAAAAGTCAAAATATGGTAAAAATCCAATCTTTATAACCTGAAATTAATATTCAGAAAGTTGTGGCTCTTTATTTCACCTAAAATATACACACTGTCAAACAAACAGGACCAAACACATATTCATTGAGAAAAATTCGTCTTAAATCCAGACCTTGAAATGGACTTGAAAACTTTGATTCTGATAGTTTATTGTGCAAAATGGCTGGACTTTGTAGGAATGGATGGATCTGCGAATAGAGAACTTATTACAGAATGAAAACAATCATTTGCAGCTTTAAAACTTTATTGACAATTCATCCTCATTACTGTAGTCATTTTCTTCATACTCTCTTCTTTATAGAGAACAGTCCTTTGTATAATTCTTTATCAGTTCTGTTTGTCAAAGGCCCCGAAGCATCTAAGAGAAGTTTCTTCAAACTGAGCTTTAACTTTCATGATTACTTAGAGACCATAATTTATTTTAACCTGTTCAATATTAATATTTGTTTTCTGCAGTTTGTAGTATTCTTGTTTCCTGCTCTCTGAATACCTACTGTGAACCACACATGAAACTGGATATTGTTTACACTATAAGCTGGCTGTCTGTATCCATTTTCTGTAAGTACAAACTTTGTTCCATGTCCCAGTATGCCAAGATTGCAGGGCTTTGTGGTGAGAGTGGAGAAAAGGTAGAATAGTGGCCTGTTGTTGCACTACTGGTTTCATCCATCAGGAAAGGCAACTTTATTTTTGCTTTTATTGAAGCGTGTTTCATCTCTCTCTTCAGGTCTGCATTACTATTCAGTGTATTTGATTTGTAATAGGAAATCATATTTATTTTTCAAGTCACCTATGAACAGATAGGGCACAGCTGAATGAAAAAAGAAATACCACAGGATCTCCTTCAACTGACTAAACAGGACATATATATAAAATAACAACCATAGCTCTGTATTTTGCTCATGGAAACCTAACACAGAAGTGGAGGCCAATGTAACCCTGACTAACCTGGGTAAGGCAATAATCTGCTAACTGCAATCTTAAAAACCCAAAGATAATCTGCATTTATGATGTATTTATTTTTATAAATAAGAGTGTAAAATTTAAGCCCTCTATATATTCTTATCATGACCATACCAGATACTCAAGAGTCACAGTCAAAACATTATGAAATTGCTGTTAAATTAAAGAATGGCTTTTGTTGCTGTTGTTGGTTGGTTGGGTTTGGTTTTGTTCGGTTTGGTGGTTTTTTTTGTTGTAATGCAGTCCTGCATCTTTTCTTCATGGGATGGGGAAAGCAGTCAAATGAGCAGTAAAGCAGCTGAGGTTTGAGCCTCTAGTCCATCCTACCACCTAGCGATGGCACCTCCACGCACATGTAGGATCAAGCAGCAGCAGACAGCACTAATGAAATTCCACAAGATTCCCACCCATTCACCCCAGACAGTTGCTGTAGGACCAGGCTGTTGCTTCTGGCATGGTCCGTGCGTCCACGACTAGCATCTTGCCCCTAGCCTGCTGCTAATGAACAGCTCCAGGAGAAGCTGCCACTCTGAGCAGCATCATTCCCACTCCTTTGAGCTGCATGCATGCAGCCATACTCACCCACCAACTCCAGGAAAGTGAAAGTGATTCACCTCAGTTTCAGCAGAACCGTAGAAAACTCTCCTCTGCTTCCCTGCCCATGTTCCCAGGCCTTCACAGCTCCAGAAAAGAAATGACAGGATGGGATAAGTGTGACTGAGTTATATGCAAGCCCTGATTCTTTCTGTGTAATCTTGCTCATAAGTGAAAAGGACAATGTCATGGCTGTCATCAGGGCTGAGATGTAATGCAGCTGAAGTCATGTTATACTTAGCTTCCCTTTTTTTCCTTCATTGTCTGACTATACCTCTGTTACAGAACATGAACAAATAATCCCTGAAAATATGTAAGTAATCATTACTGAGGAATCACTGATGGTAAATACAGCTAAAGCAATGCAGACATTAATTATCATGTCCAATACGATCAATGTAACTGTACAAGATGAATAGAAAACTGAACACTAGGCTTCTGCAAATTTCAATAGAAAATAAAGTTTCCCCAAACCTCTGTTAGATAGTTATGTTTTAAAAGAGCATTTAAAAAGAAACTGAAGGTATATTTCAAGTTTCCAGCTTGTTATCATAGAGTCATAGAATCATAGAATAGATAGGGTTGGAAAGGACCTTAAGATCATCTAGTTCCAACCCCCCTGCCATGGGCAGGGACACCTCACACTAACCCATGCCACCCAAGGCCTCATCCAACCTGGCCTTAAACACTGCCAGGGATGGAGCATTCACAACCTCCCTGGGCAACCCATTCCAGTGCCTCACCACCCTCTCAGTAAAGAATTTCTTCCTTAGGTCCAATCTAAACTTCCCCTGTTTAAGTTTGAACCCGTTACCCCTTGTCCTGTCACTACAGTCCCTAATGAATAGTCCCTCCCCAGCATCCTTGTAGGCCCCCTTCAGATACTGGAAGGCTGCTATGAGGTCTCCACGCAGCCTTCTCTTCTCCAGGCTCAACAGCCTCAACTTTCTCAGCCTGTCTTCATACGGGAGGTGCTCCAGTCCCCTGATCATCCTCGTAGCCCTCCTCTGGACTTGTTCCAACACTTCCATGTCCTTTTTATGTTGAGGACACCAGAACTGCACACAATACTCCAAGTGAGGTCTCCCGAGAGCAGAGTAGAGGGGCAGGATCACCTCCTTCGACCTGCTGGTCACGCTCCTCTTGATGCAGCCTAAGATACGGTTGGCTTTCTGGGCTGCGAGCGCACACTGAAGCCGGCTCATGTTCATTTTGTCATCGACCAACACCCTCAAGTCCTTCTCTGCAGGGCTGCTCTGAATCTCTTCTCTGCCCAACCTGTAGCTGTGCCTGGGATTGCTCCGACCCAGGTGTAGGACCTTGCACTTGGCATGGTTAAACTTCATCAGGTTGGCATCAGCCCACCTCACAAGCGTGTTGAGGTCCCTCTGGATGGCATCCCTTCCCTCCGGCGTATCAACCCAACCACACAGCTTGGTGTCATCGGCAAACTTGCTGAGGGCACACTCAATCTCACTGTCCATGTCACCGACAAAGATGTTGAACAAGACAGGTCCCAACACCGATCCCTGAGGGACACCACTTGTTACCGGTCTCCAGCTGGACATCGAGCCATTGACCACAATTCTTTGCATGCGGCCATCCAGCCAGTTCTTTATCCACCGAGTGGTCCACCCATCAAATTGATGTCTCTCCATTTTAGAGACAAGGATGTCATGTGGGACAGTGTCAAAGGCTTTGCACAAGTCCAGATAGATGACGTCAACTGCTCTGCCCCTATCCATTAGTTTCGTAGCCTCATCATAGAAAGCCACCAAATTGGTCAGGCAGGATTTCCCCTTAGTGAAGCCATGCTGGCTGTCACCAACCACCTTGGTTTTTTTCATGTGCCTTAGCATGCCTTCCAGGAGAATCTGCTCCAAGGTTTTGCTCGGCACAGAGTTGAGACTGACTGGTTTGTAATTCCCCGGGTCATCCATTTTCCCCTTCTTGAAAATGGGGGTTATATTTCCCTTTTTCCAGTCATCGGGAACTTCACCTGACTGCCATGATCTTTCAAATATGATGGCCAGTGGCTTAGCAACTTCATTCGCCAGCTCCTTCAGGACCCGTGGATGGATTCCATGAGGTCCCATGGAGTTGTGTACGTTTAGGTTTTTAAGATGGTCTCGAACCTCATCCTTTCCTACAGTGGGCCTAGGGTCTTCATTCTCACAGTCCATGCGTTCGCCTTCCAAGACTTGGGTGGTGTGGTCAGAGACTTTACCAGTAAAGACTGAGGCAAAGAAGTCACTAAGAACCTCAGCCTTCTCCAAATCCAGGGAAGTCAGTTCTCCCGATATCTTCCGAAGGGGGCCTACGTTGTCCCTAGTCTGTCTTTTACTCGCTACATACCTATAGAATCCCTTCCTATTATCCTTAACATCCCTAGCCAAGTTCAATTCTAACTGGGCCTTAGCCTTCCTCACCTGGTCCCTAGCTTCCCGGACAGCATCCCTGTATTCTTCCCAGGCCGCCTGTCCCTGCTTCCACCTTCTATAAGCCTCTTTTTTCCATTGATTTTTCCTGAGCAGCTCCTTACCCATCCAAGGAGGTCTCCTGGCCCTCCTGCTGCACTTCCTTCTAGTTGGGATGCAACACTCCTGAGCTTGGAGCAGGTGATCCTTGAATAACAACCAACAGTCTTGGGCCCCCCTGCCCTCTAGGGCTGTGTCCCATGGAACCTTACTAAGCAGGTTCCTGAAGAGGCCAAAGTCTGCTCTCTTGAAGTCCAGAGCAGTGAGCTTGCTGCATGCTCTTCTCACTGTTCCAAGGATCTCGAATTCAACCATCTCATGATCACTACAACCAAGGCTGCTCTGGAGCGTCACATTTCCCACCAGCCCTTCCCTGCTGGTGAGCACGAGGTCAAGCATGGCACCTCTCCTTGTCGCCTCCTCTCTTACTTGCAGAAGGAAGTTTTCCACACAATCAAGGAACCTCCTGGATTGCTTGTGCCGGGCCGTACCTTCACTCCAACAGATGTCAGGGTGGTTGAAGTCTCCCATGAGAACAAGGGCCTGTGAGTGTGAGGCTGTTCCTATCTGCTTATAGAGCACTTCATCCACAGATTCCTCTTGATCAGGCGGTCTGTAACAGATCCCCACAGTAATGTCCCCCATCGCTGTTCTCCCTTTAACCCTGACCCACAAACTCTCTGTCGACTGCTCACCCATCCCCAGACAGAGTTCCATACTCTCCAGCCTATCCCTAACATAAATAGCAACTCCCCCTCCCCGCCTGCCAGGCCTGTCTTTTCTAAAGAGCCTGTAACCTTCCATTCCAACACTCCAGTCGTAGGAGCCATCCCACCATGTTTCTGTGATGCCTACTATATCATACTCCAGTAGTCGTGCACACATCTCTAATTCTAATATCACCTACTTATCATAAAAGTTTTAAATCTGATATACCAATGCATTATAAAATACTCTTCAGAAGCCTTTATTAAAAAGGTGTACATTTAATATATATCCATTATATTACACCTGCATACATGAATATTGATTTATGAGATAAAATTTCTCTAATTTAAAGAAGCAAATAGGAGAAAATCTTAAAAAGTGCAGAAAGCACAAAAATATTTCTTTATATCAAATTAGAAAGTGAGATGATACTGGCAGCTACCTTTGAAACTTTTGGCAAGTTGATTTTGTATTTGTTTGTTTTTAAATGGCAACTAGAAATAAAAATACTAGAACATCATGTGGAGTTTGGTTACAATCTGCTACTGCTAATTTTTTATAAGTTTTTTATTGTTATTCATTCAGAGCTTTTTGAAACTTGCATCTTTTGAACTTTCATATTATTTTTTTTTGCTTGGGGTTTGTTTTTTATTTTTGTTGTTGTTTTCTCCCAAGGTGTTTTCCCTATGTAATTCTGACCAGAAATACCATATTAATGTTTAAGTGAGAAAAAAATTGTCTCTTCCCTTGTCATTAATATTGTCAAAAAATACAAACCAAAACCCCCAACAGAATAACACTACTTTTGGAGATAGGTTGAAATTCCAAATTAGCTAGAAATCTCCTCAGTGAGTAACAGTCTACCGCTCTTCTCTAAAGTAATTGGCTTTGACTGGGTAGGGTTATTTGTACTGGAAAATTTCATAACAGGCAGCTGTTGTGGTTTAAGCCCAGGCCGTAAATCAGAACCACGAAGTCCACTTCCCCCCCCCCCACCTTTCTTCCCTCCGCTCCTAGAGGGACGGGGAGGAGAATCAAAAGAATGCAACTCCCACGGGTTGAGATAAGAACAGTTTAATAACTAAGGTATAACACAAATCACTACTGCTACCACCAATAGTAATAATGATAAAGGAAATAACAAGGAAGAGAATACAACCGCTCACCAACCGGTACCTCACCCCCACCCTGCAGTGATCCAGCCCTTCCGGGAACTCTCAGTTCTACATCCTGGGCATGACATGCTGTGGTATGGAATACCTCTTTGGCTAGTTTGGGTCAGGTGTCCTGTCTCTGCTTCCTCCCGGCTTCTCCTCCTCCCTGGCAGCGCATGAGACTCACAAAGTCCTTGGTCAGTCTAAACATCTGTGTTATCAGCCCTGTTCCCAGGCTGAAAGTCAAAAACACAGTGCTGCAACAGCTACTAAGAAGGAGGAAAAATGACTGCTACTGCTGAGCCCAGGACAGCAGCGTCTTTTAAAAACATTACTTACTGTTTTATACCAAAGGAAAATTTGCAGTAATAGGAATACATTTGAAGTGATTTTTCTAAGAGTCACTATTTTAAGAAGAGAGAATCTGGGTCTAGCATGAGTTATTTGTACATGAATTATCCTGTGATTCTTGCCGTTCTTCAAGTACACATTGTGATACCCTTATTCATTATCAATGCTATATTTTCATGTAGTAGTCAATATAATTTGAAAACTGTAAAATATGACCTTACTTATATGTCACCCATGTACCTCACTACCAGTATGGTTAATGACTAGTGCCATGCCTCTGCCTCATTAACTGCTATCCTGGGATGTCTGATGGACAAGATAAGTGGGAGAGCAGACAATCACAAGTTTCTCTTAATTCTTCCCCAAAGCCACCTGCTGGCTAATCACGTTATTTTGAAATGGAACTGGAGAAACCTGAGGGTTTCTTACTAACAGCATTTTGAAGGAAGCTTTCAGATAAATGAAAGGAAGAAAAATTCCCCTCTCTATCTCAGGATGGAAAACTGAAATAATGAATTTCAAAGAGTATAATGAAACTAAGCAATAGTTTCTCCTTATGTGTCCTTTTGTGCTTCTGTCTTCAACACCCTTCTTTTTACAAGTCTATAAGCACACCCAACAATTCACCTAGCTACCTCCTCCACCTGAGTCTACCACTGCAGCACTTCAGCCTTGCAATTCAACTTTTCACTCTTTTATGTCACATTTTATTATGCTTTATCTATTAGAAATTCTGGCCCTGCTAACGCACCTGTTTCAGAATACAAAAGAGACATTCATATCTATCCCATCAGAGATCAAAGTCATCCAGCTAAAAGTCTGAATCTCTCCTGTCTAACAGAGAGAGAATTAGAAAAAAAAGCATCTTCTATTCACAGCCCTATTTCTCTCCACATCCTTAAAATTATGTTTCCTTCCTATTCAAAACTATACATCTGTGTTTTGTCTGGGAGCATGGACAGGTGCAATTGTAATGGAGTTTTACTATCATGGTGTATTTTTTGTTACACTTTCACCTTTGAGGACAGGTCTTTAACACTTCAAAACCAGCTTAGAAGATATGTTATAGACTCAGGCATAGCAAAAAGAGTGAAAGGAAGAACAAGTTAAGAGTCCACTTTATATCAAAAGCAAGAGATGTCATAGTCCCATTAATTTAACTTTTAAAACTGTGGTGCAGAGATTGTATGAGACAGCACTTCCTTCATAAACTTATTTTCAAAGGACAAGATAGCATGTGACTGAAATCTTTGACCAGAGTCCTATGTAGCATTAAATCCTGATCAGACCAGATCCATAAGAGCTTGAGATGGTTACCCCCTGCCCATGGGTGACTCCTGGCACCTCTGCTGGGCTACTAAGTTCCAGGCGCATGATGTGGGTGTACCTATAGGCATGACTTGCAGCACCTGGCTGGTGGAATCACAGGGAAGATGCTGATCACTATCAGCCCTTCCTGTCTGTTCAGGGACACCCTGAATGCTACTCCAGCTGGACTGAGCCCCCTCCTCACAGAAACTCCAGATGAGTTCCTTAAGCCACAGGACTCTTTAAAGGCATGGAAAGTGATTTCAGAAGTTTCACTGATCTCTGTGATGAAAAATTTGGGCACCTGTTGGGGAAAATGAGTGTTTCAGGCTGAATTTCTTGATTAGTTCAGCATTTACATATAAATATTCAGTGAAAGAGGATCATCTTATCATAACAGGGTATTAAACCTGGAGCAGTTCAACAGGAGGGTTGATAAGCATGCCGACTACCACCGCCAGCTCCAGATAGATCACCCTGCATTAATAAATTTTATTTTGAGAGCCTTGTAAGAAGACAAAGGACTTAAAGTCCAAGCATGACACCAATTCAAGTAGATGACTTATTTGACAAACATGAGGTAGCACATCTATCCCCTCTGCTGCTCATGTTTGTCATATTATTTACATTAGATAATCACGCTGTACAAATGCTGCCAAATTAGGCTCCTTACCTGGCAAATGTGGAGGCAGAACACTTCTGTAGGTAGTGTAGATCTTGTCAATGGGAAACCACTAAGTCTAGTGCTGTCAAAACAAAGTACTTTGAGTGTGGCCAGAAGACAAACCCATGCATAAGGGTACTTTACATAAAATATCTGAGCAGATTTTACGTCAGTTCTCTATAGGTAGCAGCTCATGGTACAAGCACCTTTGTTCAGCCTAGAAAAAAGAGTGTAGAGAAATTTGTTCCAATATTTAATTGATGGCTACAAAGAACATGGAGATTCCCCTTCTACAAGGAGTCACATGGAAAAAGTGAGGGGTAATGGGCGCAAGCTACTGCTGGAGAGAGTCTGACTGACACAAGAGGAAAACTTTTCACAGCAAGAACAATCAGCCATTGGAATAATGGGATTCCCCCAAACCTGGACACTTTTAAGATTCAACTGGGCAGGGTGCTGGGACATCTATTCTAGGTCATGCTTTGCCTAGAATGGTTGGACCAGATGATCCTTGAGATCCTATCCAACCTATGATCCCATGATTCTATGATTCTAGGGTGGAATTTGAGAATCACAATTTTCAAGTCTGGTATTTTGAATTATGCTTTGCTTAGGTTTAGATATCTAACACTTCTGTGTCTCTAATTCATCTCAAAGAGGATGTCAGTGCTTTACAGTTCCAGTCTCCGCAATGTATTGATGTTGCCAACAGGTTTTCCCAATTCTGCATGACTCTATTCACTCTTCCTAAAAATTTGAGATCTGGAATATTAATTTTATATGAAAAAGCATCTTTATTTCTCTGAGAGTAGGAGATTACACCACAAACAACCAGCAGTGAAGATGAAAAAGGAAGCAAAGTTTCTGGTTAAACCCAAGAAGTTCAGAGAGTTGATGCAATACTGTGTTTTTGCCAGACTTCATTCCTAACACCAGAGGGACTTATGCAGAAGTATAAATTCAGAAAATGCACTCCTTGAGAAGCCCAGACTCCACTGGCCAAACTGGCCCCAGCGACTAATACTGCTGTCTATGTGGATTCAGACCAAAAGGAAAAAAAATTACAAATATTGTCATAAGGTGAGCATCTGCTTGAGGAGGACTGAAAAAATAGCTTTGCAGTGTGTGCCCCAAGATTTTATTTCCTATCCTCTCACTGAGAATTTAATCAAATTCAACATAACTTTTTTAACATAGTATCTTTTCTTTTTCTTAATAAAGCTCTCATAGATCTATTTCTTGGGTAGCATTTGTGGTCTGGAACTTGTATCTGTTTCATATACTTATATTTTGCCCAATCTAAATTGCCAATTTATAGAGAGTCATAAGCTTTTCCTTTTACTTCTTCAGCTGTTCACAGTTTTACTCTATGTAGATCTGCATGGGTTCAATATCATTTTCTTGCTTATCCACAGAGATCTGAGCTCTGCTGATGAAAATGGGGTTTGGGATTTGGATTGGGTTTTTTGCATTTTTATGTTTTCCCCATAGTTTTAAAGGCATAGTACAATATTAAAAACTTCCTGATCACTATTACAGACAAATGAATTATGAATTTTTTAAAATAAAAACCCCCTTGTCCTTAGTACAGCATTGGCTTAAGTTTTGCTCTAACTCTTGAAGGAAAACAAAAGACCCTCTGATCTAGAAACTTGCACATACATAGTCTGTAATTATTGCTGTGTTTCTCACTGGCATAAATGATGCCTCTGGATATCTCTACCAACAGATGACAAGACTCGACCCTTTCCAGGCATCTAAGAACTGACTTAAAAAATGCAGAGCCTCCCACTGTATGTAGAACATGTTCAACACACACTGTTTGAACCAATAGTTGTGTACTAGCCTTCAAATTCAAGAGAAGTTTAACATCTTGTAATTTGTTGTGGCTTTATATTCAAAACTTTCTTTTTTATTATTATTTTTCCTATTGACCAGAGCCCTCTGTCATTGTTTACTGCAATGGTCTGTTAGACAAAAGACTTGCCTTTCTCAGCTTCACTTGTGATTGCTATGCTTCAATGACTTTCCAAATGTGTTTGCCTTTTGTTTTCTTGTCTGACATTTACCTACATCATCCCTCATTTGCTGCCCAAGAGTCCTATTAAGTTTTAAAAGTCTGGTTTTATCTTCAGTCATCTGTCGCTTGTCATTTCTGTGCAATAAGTTCAGGTCTGTATGAAATATCACATCCCTGATTTTAAACATGTTGAGAATGCAGTTATAATTACTGATGTGCATGCTGCATTCCTCAGTGTAAAACTGATCATCATCCATTTGCGTGTGTAATTGTCCATTCTGCATATACCATCTGCAGGTGAAGGTTTCACAAGCCACAATGGTCATTTCACATGCAGATTTGGCATGTGACTACACTTGCATGTTTCACATGTGATTATTCACCTAAGACACCTAAAAATCAAGACCTAAAATAAGGTTACAATCAAAAGAATCAGTCTGAGGAAACTGTCATGATGACGTAACATTGTGAAATCTCATGACCTATTATTATTGCATTTAGCAATCATGCTATAGCTGCTGTTGTACAAGTGATTAATGCAAAACTTTGCAGCAAATCTATGGATGGATTAGCACATTTGAAGAAACATTAGCTGACAAATGGAAGGCTTTGATGCAAAGTAAATTTGACTTTATAAACACAATTGGGTTTACGTCATGCAATAGATGCAAGATGAGAGCATAGTTTCAGTTCTAGGAGAGGGAGCTTTGGCCTCTTGCTGAGCTGTGGAAGAGCTGAAGTTGTTGTGTCTAATCCACTGCAGAAGATATTGATGGCCAGGGCTAGGCTTAAACGTATGTTTGTTAGATCACTGACTCGTTACTGTTCAAGATGTCTATATGGCAAGTTTAAGTCTCACAGAATGACTAGTGACATGGATGCTATAATCCACAAGTGGGCAAAATGATAGTTTTCATCTTTACTCAGGAGAATTACATGAATTTCTATTCAGAAAGGATGGCTTCATTAGAACCTGTAAAAGCAGCAAGTGTGAAGAGAAAGGATTAACAGAGATGCCTTTGTGCTTTGCTGAAGGAATGGGAGTTTCTCCCATGTGATCCCAGTGAAGAACTAAGCTTTTTTAATTAAAATCCAGGGCTTATTTAGAATATGTTTGGTTCCATTCATTTGCAAGAACCTGACCAAATTTTTATCCCATTTGTGAGTGTGAGAATTGCTACCTTACAGATAAGTGTCTTGTAAAGAATTTCATATTGAGCATTTGTATTTCAGTCAAATTATAATGTGAATTTCCACATCTTCTTGTCCATAATAATAGTCACTGACTTTCTAGAACTTTGTGACTCTTATTTTGTTAGAGGACAGTATGTTTTTGCTGACACCAATTTTATCCTTGTTAAGAGTGTTTTAATTTTGAGGCCAAAAGGACATCCCTCTGGCTCATGTTTGGAATATTGAGAAGGATGGTGTGAAGATGGTAATTTTCATTCACTACCACTTTCATTATATGACTATAAAGATTTCTTATGTTTATGTAAGATGCAAAGAAATACAATCTTTCAGAGGATAAGATATGAAAAAGTTTCTGCTACCAGTGACTGCATTAGCAGCTTAGAAACACCTATCTTTATGAAACTTCAGCAGTGCAAGGGAATGTGTCAGGGCATCAGAAATTAGTCCTCTATACTGTTCAGTTATTAAAGTAGTCCCTAGCACAATTTTGGCCCAGACCAGCTGTAACAGTCTTAAGCACCCCTTAGACGTACCTTGGAGTAAGTAGAGTCCAGAGATTATTTGCTTTGTTTTGGTAGTGTGGGTGCTAGCCACCCACAGATAGCCTTTGAGCTACCCAGCAAGCCTCACTATCACACACATAGCCTAAGCAGCTGGGTCACCTGAAAACTGAACTATGTTCCTGAGTAGTAGTGCTTTTATATAGGGTACGAGATACAAGGTTTATAAGGAGAGGCAATAGTCTCTGTGAGACTAATTCATGCAATAGTGCAAAAAAAAAAAAAAAAAAAAAAAAGATATATTTTGGGCTCAGAATGCCTTAAAATAGGCATTTTAGAATGACCAGTAACAAAACAAACAAACAGACAAACAAAAGGGGAATATCAATGCTTAAGACGAAATACAGGAAAAAAGTAAAGTATCATGAGTTCATCTGTTTATAATCTGTCCTTTTCTATTCTGCTCAGCTACAGGATACTCATCTTTGTGATAGATGACAGCCTGGTTTTAGTTTGTCAAGAAATATGACTATGAAATAAAAGCATGGAACTAGATCAGTCAGGTCACCAAGTCCAGTAATCATTTTGTCAGGTAATCCCTTAAATGTATCTTTCTTTAAACTGATTATGCTTCTTGCTTTACCTTTTTCTAACACTAAAGAGTGTTTCAGAAAATCACTGCCCTGAAGCTTAGAAACAATGCTCCTAAATTCTACCCCAATTTGATCGATTGACAATATTTGACTCATTTTTCTTGTGTTAGCATAGTCTATAGTGCCTTTGCCTTCCCCAAGCTGATGGCTGACCTTCTTATGTACTTATAGAAAGTAATCATACCTGGTAGCACTTTGCTCACTTAAATAATCAAAATCTTTATGAATTTCCTTCTGGCAAGAAATAATTTTCTTAATTATCTCACAACTAGTTGATGTCTGCTGTAGTTTAAAATAATATTTCTTAAACATGGGGACCACACTATGTATGCTATTAACTCTAACACAGCCAAAACCAGGATACTGAGGAAGTCTCTATGTGTCTTACCTGTCTGTCCTGACCTGTTAAATCTTCTTACAACATCAGCTGGATATTTTTTCATGACCACATCACATCAATAGTCATCTTGTGATTACTAATGCACTTGGTGTATTGTATAGTACATCTGTCACGTGTTGTTCGCTCGTTCTCTGAGTCTTTTCCCGGAGAAGTACGGAAGTACGTAGAAGAAGAAGAAGGCAGAGAAGTATGTTCAGAGATGTGTCAGGCTTTAGTGGTGCTTTCCTTTTTTTTGTTTCACCCTTTGTTCTATGGTACAACTCACTGTATGTTTTTATAATTGCCTTAGTCTTTCCATTTGGATGAGAAGGTGATGGCATTGGTGGTTGCTGGTAGTTCCTGAGAAGTTAAATCCAAAGTCTCAGGCCAACTACTGTTTTGTCCTTCACACAAAAAAAATTTAAAAAAAAAAATTTATCCCTAGTGCTGAAGCACACTTTTTGGCTACGGTCTTATCCTAATATTCTGTGATGGCCATTTAGGTACTTTGGCCAAACAAAAGAAGAATTTGACATCAAATTCTTGAAGATATAGACAGAGATCTAGCATCAAATAAATATCATATAGCCCACACAACAGCTATGAGCTGCTCCCAGAAGCCTTTATTAATACAGAAAATACTCTGCAATATTTCCTATCACCAGTGGTTAGCACTAAAGACTTCATATATTCTACCTCCATACATATATATTGCCTTGATACACTCAAGAGGAGAAGAATGCACAAATAACTACAGTTAAATAATTCTGAAACAAGGGTCTTCACTCTCTTCAGTGAGAGCTGATGTGGCTGGTCATACTTAAACAGGTAGTTCATTGGTTTCAACATGAGCAGGGTTACAGAAATAGCACCCTGTTATGCACAAAGAAGAAGGATGTTAGTTCCTCTGTTAACAGGCAGAAGAGCCAAATGCTCTGAGCTCCAGAAACTTTAACTGAGAAGGGAAAAAAAGGTTAGATTGACACTTTTTTAATCAAAACCCTTCTTTGCAAGGAATATAAAGAAAGCCAGATTTTCAAATGACTATCAATTATGGGGAAAAATATTGACTTTGGTATTGATAATGAGGGTACCTAAGTACAGGGTTCTCAACATATTTTTAACAAAAGATTTTTAAGTTATTTATTACCAGAAGGAATAAATTCGCTCAGAAATACAAAACAAGTTCAATTATGCAAAATATTAAAACTTCCACAATTATACGCAAATATGAGAAGAGATTATTTTAAAAATAATGAGTAACGAAAGAAAAAAAAAACCTATGTAAAATATCTTGATGGATTTATTTTAAATATTGGGTGAATTATGCAGCCTGTTTTCTTGTTTTGTTAATGAAGAATAAAGAACTAAAATATTTTTAGTGTTCCATGAATATGCAATGAAATGTTAAATATTTGCATTGAGGTTTGGCAGTGTGAACTTTCCTGAAAACTTACCAAGCTGAACACTTAAAAATACTTTAGAACCACTAAGAAGTCAAACACAGGTGCTGATCAGCTTCCCTCCCTGCCTTGAGGTAGGAATTTTAGTGGCTCTTGTTCCTTTGGTCAGACAATGCAGGAGAGGAGCCACTGTGGATGAAAAAATTCATGACCTCAGTCAAATAATGTCTTGACCAAATAGCAGATAGAGGTTCCCCAAATAGACTGATAGGCTGGTAGAACTGAATTGGAGTAATTATTATTATAAAACACAATTGTTTTTTTGCAGCTGCCACCCAAAACAGGGCCTTTAGTGTGCTCAGTGAGTTTGAAAGCATTTTCAGCTCCATTAAACGCCAATTTATTTATAAAAGATCAGTCATAAGTAGAATCAAACCAACTGTAACACACTGTAAAATGGAAGCCATTTTGCCAGACAGAATAAATAAATAAATAAATAAATAAATAAATAAATAAATAAAATCTATCTGCTTCATCATCTTGGAGCTCTTCTTTTACTCAGAAATGCAATCACCCCAAAGAATGGACATAGGAGCTGCTTTTTTGCCCCTATCACTGGGTCGGGTCAATGCAGCACTGGGTCCCTCCCACACTTGCTTTCAAGAATGGTCAGAAAATGATCTGGCCCTACCCTTTCTCAGTAGTAAAATTGCAGTCTAATCCTTTCAATAGGAAGTATTTTTAAGTCATAACAATTATGTTTCAAATTGCTGCTGGTAAAACTGTGTTTTAATTAGGGCTCTGAGCCATACGAGGGTTCTGTGCAGCCCTGCCTCTGGAAAGATGCAGGCTTAACTGCCCAGGCTCTGCTTCTGCTGCCAAAGCACGCAGACCTTGTGCTCCACACTCCTGTCAATTGCTGTTCGCACTGAAATCATAAGCTGCAAATTGCAGGAGCTAAAAGATAGATACTCCTCCTACTTTGCTCTGCTGCTGGAAGGGAAGCAGAGCTTTTTAAGGAGATCTGAAGTGGGGAACAGTAATCCTATCATCTGTCCCATCCAAATTCCTCTAGGTACATACATCAGGGCTGGAGATGTGATGCTATGAAAAACAGTAGGATTACCTAGATGACTTGATTACAGGTACAAAACTGCTGGAAGAAATTGCTCAAATGGCTTCAGACCATGCACTCCAGCTCGAAGTCCAGCGTCCATCATTAGACAAGCTGCAGTAAGTCAATTTTTTCTTGTGGTGATGCCAAGTGTTTCATCTGACTTGGGAAGATTTCAGGGTTTTTCCTCCAGTGGTCAAGGCAAAAAGAGCAAATTGCATGTTGTTTGCCAAATTCATGCCTTTTTTTTTTTTTTTTAGCTTTCAGATTTCAACATTCTGTAGGATGGCAGAAATGAAGGTATTAAGAGTAAACAAAAAAGATGGAGGCAGTACGTCTAAGCCCCAGGCTGTGAAAACATACACTTGTCACTTTCTTCACTCAAAATAAAAAGGACTTACAACTTAAAAAAAGAATCCAGCCTGAACCCACAGTTACCCACTATGTCACAAACCTAAGTAATGTTTCCAAGCACATATTAAAAGTATGGAGACTGCGGCTTGAGATGAATACCAAGAATATCCGAAGAATTAATGCAGAACTTGACAAGTGGCACAGTCCACGCCTGAACCCGAGCTCTGGTAGCCCAGTGAGCTTTGTACTGCTAAATTAGGCCAGTTTTTATAGCAAATGGCAAACAGATGAGGAACTGTGACCAGCATTCAACAAAGAACTTCAATAACATTTAGCATACAGAGTCACCAGTAATTATTTAAAATGCCAAAAGTTTATTTTTTTTTATTCTTAACTGTGTTCTAGAACTTTCAGGTATTAGGGGACCTATGTACAAGCAGCTGCACAACCTATAATGAAAGGATATTCTTTAATGTATAGAGAAAATCTGCACAACAAGCTGACTGGATAACAGTAAGAAAATGATGATGGCATTGCAAGCTGTGCTTGCAGCTTTTCACAAATTGTACTACATCTTATCAGACAAGCATAATTTCTAATAGAAAAAAGTGTACCATCTCATCCAAATCCTTTTAGAAGATGATAGATGAAGAACAGTTAGCTGGTTTCTCTTGCATTCAAGGAGAATTTCAGGTTGCTTCTGTTTGCATTATTGAAAGTTAGGTTTCAAATATGAAATCCTAGCAGAAGCTGACATTAAATGTGTTCGAGTGAAACCTTTAGTGATTTCTTCGTCTGAACAGCCAGGGCAAATGATCCTCTTTGCATTCCTTGAGGCTATTTTAATTGAATTTAGAGCCAACTCAGGTCTCCCAAATTCAGACTCGGAAGATCCAGTGGAGGAGAAAATACCACATGGCACTTGAAGACTGAATGAATTATCAGCAAAGAGCCTGATCCCATAAAATGCTCAGTGACATTGATTCCTGTTTAAATCATAGTGAGCTGTGATTGTTCAGTGCAATTGGCCCCAGGTGTCTGAGGCACAAGATTGCCCTTTAGTATGAAATATTCCCATCCTTGTTAGCATTAGCAGAATACTAGAAAGCTGTGTAAATCCATAACAACTTGATTTTATGTGCATAAGGAAGAAAAGGATGCTAAATCTTAGAAACTTATACAGATTCAGGAATTGTGGAAGGGGCTTTGGAAAAGAGTACATTTCGGATTAATAATATTTGCAAGAAGTATCTATTTTCAATGTTTTTTCTTTAGGCCAGTCTACCAGCATAAATTGCTGTATCACTAGATTCATCCAGTTTATATGCTAGTCACCTAGAGGAATGCAGGAAATATTGTGCTTGCTGTCCCCACAGCTGTGAGCAAGCAGGAAATATTAGACCTCTGTTTTAAATAGCATGCTACAAAATACTATCCAGATTCTGAAATGCCTTATGTAACTTTAAAATATTCTCATGTATGAATCTATAAGCACTATGAATATTTCAATTATCATTCCAAGTGTAAAAACACCACGATTTCCTCTGGTTAAGTAATGTTTATTTTCAAGTCTGAGTATCAGTGGTTGATGGACAGAGTATCAAAGGATTTACTTGAAAAATTATATGTGATTATATGCAGATTTCCATGAATAATAGGAATAAATACAGTAACTTAACCAAATCACAGGAACACTCATTTTTAGATATGTCATAAATCTTGCTGTGGTTTTCAAGCTCATGAATAAGAAAAAAACCCACCAGCCTCTATGAGCATAGCTGCTTCACTTTGAATAGCTGAGTTCAGATATGATCACCAGTAAAATTAATAGTTATACCTTAGGAAGAATGATGTACTAAAATAAGCAGGAGAACAGCAGGGTGGTATGACGATAGCATGCTTGTAAGTTGTTGTTTGTACCCATCACACCTGACACTTAATTGCTTCCATTTAAAGATATGAGGAATCTCACTGTCACTGAGGATGAAAAACATAGTAATCACTATCTGACGGCAGATACTCAGCAGATGTCTGCTGTAATAGTGCTGCAGCACTCACTGGGGCATGTATTCAACTGAAAAATCTTCCCTTTGTAGTTCTATTTCACTGTTTCTGATCATACTTTCCCTTCGACTGTATTTTGGCAAAAAGCAGGTACTAAAAGCAATACAGCTGGGTTAGAATGTGCTCTGCCTGAGCTCAACAGACCTGAGTCTTCAGTATTGCTAACACAGTCATGCAAGTCCATTCTCTGAAGCTGCTTGTTTTATGATAGATTGTCCAATGCACCAGGCTCCACCGTGCCGTACTGGCAGAGCTTCCCTGTGAGCTGAGATGCAATGATTAGGTCTGCAGATATGAGGCAGTACTTTTGGAAGCTACTTCTGTGCTAAATTCAATGTGACTTCAGACTCTTTGAGCAGTAAGATGAACAGTTTTTTCCAGGTTCACAGTGTATCCCGGTGTCATTCATCAACTTTGTCCTTTGACAATGGAGTCTATATTTTTCCACTGTACTGTAAGTTAGCACTTCCAGTGGACACCATCTACACAAAAATGATTTCTCCTTACAGTGTGGTATATTACCTAATCATATTGCAGCATTCAGGGGCTATTAGAAAAGACGTATGTTCCTCTCATGTCTAATTCAATGCTCTGCTTTCCATAAGATGCCAAAAGGCTGCTTCACATATGGAAATTATAAGATCTATGACTTGCAGGAAAAAAAAAAAAAAAAAAAAAAAAAAAAAAGAGTAGAAAAAGGAATGAGGAAACTTAGGGCAAAACAGAAAACCAAGTGAAAAATGAAAATTAAATTGTATATTAGGTTTTCCACACAGCGTAAACAGGGAAAAATATACATGATGGATTATTTTGGTTCATTAACAACATCGTACAAGAATGGCATGTATCAAAGCAAGAAAAAAGAATTCAAACATATCTAAAAATAAAACTGCTAAGCTGAGTGAATCAGTGAGGAAGAAAATTTCAAAATAATGAGCAAATGTGGCATTTGGATCTGAAGATGATAAAGAGTATTTCATCAAGCATAAAGAATACATCTTTAGAAATGTGGAGACCAGTAAGCTTTCTGTCCAATCAGGACAAATTGTCTGAGCATGAGCAGGACAGAACTGCATGAAATACTGGGAACTATTCAACATTATCAGTCAACAAATGCAGAGCAAGAACAATTACTGCTTCCCAGCAGATGGCAGTGAAGTTAGTGTACTCTAAATCACCTCAGCATCTTTCTGCAATCTTCATAAAGACTGGTAGATTCTCCTACTGGAAGGCTTCCTCCTTCTCTTTCTAGAAGGTCCATATCCAGGATCTCAAGGAATGATAGAACAAAATAGAAGCCAACAGAAAAAAATTCAAGTATCATAAAATGCTGCCCCTGGACACTGCCTAAAAAGAAGGAAACTTTTCTCTTATAAATATGGGGGAAGGAAATGATGCAACATTATAGAAACTTGGCTGTATCACTGTTGCTGCAGAAGTCATACCTCACATTTTGCTGCCTAAAACTGCTGAGAACTTGAGGAATTTTTCCCTCTTTAGTCCATTTAATCTACTTTTCCTGAAAAGCTTTGCAATTCAGACTAATATCCACCCTTTATATTTTCAAAATCATAGGCAATATAGTAATAACATCTTGCTGAAAAAGCCCCTTTAATATGGTTAGTGTGAGATATATGGTGCAGTCCTCTGAAAGCACAGTGTGATAGATGGATGCTGTACAGGCTTATCAGCCACCCTGATTTGTATTCAATGATTCTGTCCTCATTCTGAAACTCCCACATTATGCTAGGGATTATGATTGCTCTGAGACTCCTGATCCCTAGGAGAGGTATGCAGAAAAATATCTAAAAGTGCTACAGTGAGGCAAAGTTGCAAAGGAACAGCTGGAGGGACCAGACATCAACAACAAAACAGGGAAAAGACGATCCCATAGGCCTTAGATGGATAATTGAATGACATCCTCTGTCCCTAGCAATCTTGATATTCTACCATTCTTTTTTCCTTGTTATTACTATGCCACTGCAAATAATAATCCTCTCTTTAATAATACAGAAGAGATGCATACTTGACTGTTGCAATGTTTTCTAAATCACTCTACCTCCAACATTTGTCTATTGCATCCTTGAAAATATACTGAGTACTGAAAAATACTGCTTAGCTGACATTACCTGTTGTAAAGAAACCTTGTTTTTATATTTGTGTTTAAATTTTAAAGTATTTGTTTTAAAAATGATCTGTCCCATAAATGAAATTGTTTAAATTTTAAAAGCAATTTACAAATTACTGTTCAGTACTGTATGTGTTAGTTCATTAATAATGGATTTCCATGTGAGGCTTCCTTATTGCTTTTTTAAAGGAAGAAATACAGCCAGTTGCTTTTGTAATTGTGACTTGATTATATTCCAGATTTTACAATAGACTTTCGTAAGCTGAAATTAAACACAATTATCCCTCTTCAGTGTCAGATCCTCTGAAAATGTCTATCTAGCTGGTACAGCAGGACTGCTGCTTGTGCATTCATACAAGAAGCTAAAAGCAGCCCAGCAAAGAAATTATGATTTTGGCAGGCTATGTTTATTAGAACTGAGGAAAGTAACCAGGCCTAATGGTAAAGAATAATATTTCAATCACAAAATAAGTTGGTGAAAATGATCTTTGTTTCAAGGTACTTTGCGGGGGGGGAAAGAAAATTCAAAAGCACACAATTAGTTTAATTGACAGAGAGTCAGTTCAGCTGTTTGGGAAAAAATAGCTAAGGCTAGCTTCAAAGAGAATGTAGATAGTTGCACAGATATACCTATATTTTGACCCAAATTCTCAGAAAAAAATATTAAAATTGCAAATCAGAATTTCTCAAAAGCTGAGAAATTACAAAAGTAAGATTTCCTATAGAAGCCTCTGTAAATAGTACTCAAAGGGTTTTCCTGAAGGACCCTGTCTCATGAGCCTCCTCTTCATAGGATCAAGCAGGGTTTCAGATATGTGTATAGTGCACTCTAACAGATAAAAGAAAAGGTTAGGCAGTCGCTACAGAAGGTTATACTGTTCTGAATGGGACACCATGCAGAAAGGGACAAAAACACGCAGTTAGCAGTGTGGCAGCAATTTGTTACATGGCAAAAGAATACCCACCAGCACGATTAAAGAAATGCTTAGCTTCTGAAAAGTAGTTTTGAGCTATTCTCAACTTATCTTTATTCCCCTCCCCTGTTTCTTTTGTCTCTTCCTTTCCTTTTCTAATTTCCTTACCCTTTTTATTAATCATAGAATAGAATCATAGAATAGTTAGGGTTGGAAAGGACCTTAAGATCATCTAGTTCCAACTCCTATCCCTTCCCAGCAGTTAAACCAGTCAGTTAAACCTCTTTGGTACGTTTTTTCCTAATTACTCAGAGCTGATTGTAACATGGGAACTCAGTTGCAGATACTAGAGCCACAGCACTGCTGAAGAGGCAGGAGCAACAATGAACACAGGAATATTCTCATAAACAGGAATATCCTCACGAACGTTTAGGTCCCAGGCTGGACCATGCCTGGATGTTTGGTGTGCCAGAGACAGGACCGTAGATCAGCAGGCAAGTAGGAAACACACTGAAGGAATAGTATCTTCAGAGGATAGAAACAATGAGTTCTATCAAGTTATACATAATCGAGTTAGTATTTCAAAACCTTTACAGTTTATTGAAATTTCGGGGAGATTCAGATTAGATATAAGGAAGTTCTTTACTGTAATAAGGGTGGTGAGGCACTGGAACAGCTGCCCAAAAAAGTGGTAAATGCTCCATCCCTGGCAGTGTTCAAGGCCAGGTTGGACAGAGCCCTGGGTGACATGGTTTAGTGTGAGGTGTCCCTGCCCATGGCAGGGGAGTTGGAACTAAATGATCTTAAAGTCCTTTCCAACCCTAACTATTCTATGATTCTATGACATTTGCATAAAATCAGTGAAAAAAAATCATATTCTTATTACCTCGAAGTCACACTGCCAAATATCAAGTCCTTGTTCCATAGGATAGAGACCTAATGAGATACCTTTAAGAAGACTTCAAAAATATGCAAAATAATATAAGTCCCATCCTCTAAAAATTTCTGAAGTATTTCAGCTGAAAGTACCCTAAATAAAGAAACATACAAACCAGCCCACCTATAACATGAACACAAATATAAGTTTGGCCAGAAATTACTGGGAGACTTTAATCATTAGCAGGTGTATTTAACGTTGTCAATAATGCTGAAAGGGGAAATGATCTGTCACTAGAACTGACAAATGCAAAAATTACAAAAGCCGTATCTATATTATCTGCCTGTCATGCGGGTCCTGGACGACAATGCCTAAACTCCACCTGTGCAAGTACAAAATGGCATCTTTTGTTAGCTAAGCTATTTTAGAATATTGATTGATAAAGACCTTTCTGTCGTTGATAGTAAATTTTGATTACTTTCAAATGATTCCCAAGCTCTACCACAAAAAACTTTTATTAAGGGTCTGTATGGCACAAATGACAAAAAAAGTGCAAATGATATAATTTCAGTGTATCTTTAAATTATGCACAACACATGCAGACAATATTCTCATTTTTTTATAAGTATCAAAAGGATGTTATTTTTTTTCAGCAGATTTGCCTCATAATAAGAAAAATTACTCAACACATGAAAAATATGCTTTGGTTCACCCAAACTGCTGGAATACCTCAGCAGAGATTGGTAACACATATGTTACGGTTTTGATTGGCTGCGGTCTCATAGCTCTGATCAATGAACTAATTGAGCTGTGTCAAATTGGTCTTCTGGGCTTTTACTCCTATTAGAAACAATTCCTACTCAAATTTAGAATTAACACACAGAGGAAACAGGCGAAGTGATGTCTCCTCTGTGAATAGCCTGGATGTAATGTACAGCTTCGCTTTCATCTCCCTCATAGCTGGAGGAGATATCCCCTCATTCTGGAAGGATAAAGGCAATTTCTTTTCACATTTTGCACTACCCTGATGTTGCTTAAACTCTTACGTGATTGTAAAGCAGCTCTCTTTTTACCCTGCAACTTTTTTACACATGTTGTCCTGCTTTGCTAGTATTCTTTACCTATTTTTCTTGCTGAATCATTGCCTTTCTGAAGATTTTTTTCATCAGTGCCACATTTTTTCACTCACATTTATGAGGCCTTGCAAAACCTAGGTCCTGTGTTGCTTTCACTGTATGCTATTGTTGCTATACTATGCATATGAAAATCAAATGTGAGGATCAATAATTCTTGCTTTTTGATAAAAATAACTAGGGGACATAATTTTGTACATGATTTTTTTTTTCTTTCTGGTGGCTTTCAGTGGCATTGAGATATCTCTGAATGACATTTAGAAAATTTTACAGGAGTCTCTGCTCTGGGACTAGTGAGAACTATTCCTCTGAGCTTCACTGCTAAATTAACAGTGTCTTCAGACTCTAATTCAAAACAAATTCCAGCAGGTTTGCACAGGTTTTCAGCTTCCAGTAACATTAAAATTAAATGCAACAATTTTAAATGTGGATTTCAGGGAAGGAATTCCTACATACAAAGTTGTACCTTTGGCTGGTTCAGCATCTGTCTGAACAGCAACAGTGCAGCAACACTAAACTTTTTATGCTGTTGTAACTAAAGGAGGTATATGCTGTACTGCTGCAAGTTATGCAGCAGTGTAGTATCATTAGTGCTTCAGTTATTAAAGATACAGGCTTTAAGGACAGCAATTTTTTTGTGTTTGTAAAGATTCTCAGGATTTGGTGACTGAAAAATAGATGTGATGCTGTGACTTTCCTGGTAGCAAGAACAGTTCTTCAAATTATAAACTTTTTTTTTTGGACAAGGGATAGCATCTTTTGCACTTTGCACACTTAGGTTATGAGCTTGCTAGAAGTTCACAGAAGGTCACAGATGGCATGAAAAAACCTCTCTCAGCTGTGCTTTTCAGGTGAGATAAATGTGCCATCTGGCAAACACACCCTGGCATTTACTGTCCTGCCCACAATTAGTCATTCCTTCAGTAAAGAGTTAACTGGTTTTTTGCCAGTCGGTATTACTACATTTCCTACCAACAAATAATAACTTTTAATCTGCTTTTAGAAGTGATTTAAACCTGCACTAACTGAAACTTTGACTACCTGGGAAGACTGATGGGAAGGCCTCTGAGTTATGCTCTGACAGAAGCACGTTACCATGAACGGAGGATATAGAGAAACTCAGTCAACTGAAGTCATTACTTCTTGAGAAACATACCATAATTCTTTCAAAGAACAGATGAGCTGTCCTGTAATTGACCCAATTGATGGGAGTCAATTTTTATGGGAAAGGGTTCATAAGACGTTTAACACAAAAAACATTAGACTTGATGTCGTGGTTTAAGCCCCGGCTGTAAATTAGAACCACGCAGTCTACTTCCCCCCCGCCCCCCACTCCCCAGAGGGATGGGGAGGAGAATCGAAAGAATGTAACTCCCACGGGTTGAGATAAGAACAGTCCAGTAACTCAGGTATAACACAAATCACTACTGCTGCCACCAATAATAATAATGATAAGAGAAATAACAAGGGAAGAAAATATGATACCGCTCGCCGGAAAAGAGCCCGACCGAAAAGAGGACGTGCCCTTCCGGGTAGCTCCCAGTTACATCCCCGGGCATGACGTGCTGTGGTATGGAATACCTCTTTGGCTAGTTTGGGTCAGGCGTCCTGTCCCTGCTTCCTCCCGGCCCCTCCTCCTCCCTGGCAGAGCATGAGACTCACAAAGTCCTTGGTCAGTCTAAACATCAGTGTTATCAGCTCTGTTTCGAGGCTAAAAGTCAAAAACACAGCACTGCACCAGCTACTAAGAAGGAGAAAAACTGACTGCTACTGCTGAACCCAGGACACTTGACCATGGAGGCATGTAAGCAGAAGTAATGAGAACATGGAAAGAATTTGCTGAGGAAATGTTTAAACCTGTAGAAAACTAAATTATGTGAGTGCACATAGTTTACTCCGCATAGGAAATAGTCCTGTAGGCTGGCTGGATGAGCTACACTCTTTAGTGTGCAAGCATTTTAGTAAGTATTTGCCAACACTTATCAGACTTGAGCATATGGCAGCAGCTGATTAAGATGACTGAAGACCAGCATCTTAAAGTCAAAGTAGCATGTAATTGCCAAATAGGACATAAGATTTAGGAGTATATTAACACAACAAAGAGACCCAATGCGTCTTTCTCTGTATGAGCTCAGGGGGCCTATCTATTTGTTTAGTATGATGAGCCTGTTTCTTTCCCTGGGTTGGGAGAGCTAGGGTGTTTGCTAGAGATAGCAGCCAGATAGGATACAGCCATGAATGTTTTGTTATATATTAAACACTGAAATCAACTGATAACTAATAGTTCAAATAAATTTTAAGCAGTAAAATATATATAGAATAATTATTGGGAGAATTAAATAAAAATACTGCAAGAATGTCTAGATTGTTAGGTTTTGTATCTAAAAAAATCATGCTGTATCTTTCTACAGAACATGGTGTTTCAACATCAATACAGGTGGTAATTTCTCCTATAAATTTAGGATTAGAATCAGTCTCCATTCTGATGCTCAATAAATCAGTAATTAAAATCAGTGTAATGTCCAACTTATTAGTAAAGCCATACTTATATCCCTTCTACATGTGCTCTTTATTAATGCATCAAAACTTCTCCCCTACAAGCTGTTAGAAGACCAACAATGAAAAGAAATCATTCAAATTCAAAGCCACAAAGCAGAGCTCTATGTTAACAATAATAGTCAATACCTGAATTTCCCTCAGAAAGAAATTCAGCCTATAAAGGTATTTGCTTTGGGAAGCATTTGGGAAATAGGCATTCTTGTTGCCTCAAAAGAAAGCAGGGAGTCTGAAGCATACTGGTAACACCTTTTTGAGTACATGTAACTACAGTTTCAACCTATTGAAATTCCTGCTGCGTTGCTTTGCATTTAATCACAATCTTTATTGGCATTTATTCATTGTAACTGTACTTTATTCATTTATTCACTTAAATGTTTATACAAAATTGAATATATAAAACTGTGGCAACATCTTTTATGAGCAACAAATAAAAATTAAGCCTGCTTGCATTGCATGTGCATATCTATTCAACAGATGCCCTCTTATTGTTTAATGGATGCCTGTGCCAGAAAAAGAGCTAGAAGCATATTCTGTTTAGTTTAGAAATAACTGGTCCTTAAAAGATTTTCAGTTTTCTATTCATCAGATGCACACACATATGTATATGCGTACACTCATTTTGTAGTAAAAGTGTCATTTGAGTTTGCTACAGTCAGAATTCTGATTAAAATGAAGCATGACAGGTCAGAGTCTCCATTGCTAAAGGTCAGTCTGTTTTCACTGCTGCCAGTCATAGCAGCAGACCAGTGCCAATATGGTCTGACTGAGAGTATGGCCATTGTTGTAATTCTGTCAAAAAAAAACCCCAGTTTTTAACTTTAACTTACTTTCTTTTTCTTTGTATTTTTTTCCATGTCAGCCTAGGAAGTTTCTATTTTCTACCAGGAAATAGAAACAGAAAAGTTTCAAGTTCTCACTCTTTATTATTCTATTGTACTAAATTCTGCATTAAAGTTCCTAGGACTGGTGACAGCGAGATGGGAATAAGCCATCAAATTATACTTGATGGGTCAGAGCCTAGTTTCCTTTGTGTGTTCTCAAAGAATCAAAAGCCAAAGATATACTATCCCATTTTGAAAATATGTATATATAAGCAGTCAGAATAATATTTGTTCTCAAGTGAGAGGGACCTGGCCCACTACTAGCATCACTGAACAGTTCCAAAAGGCATGGCTGGTTGCACCTGCAGCAGGATGCTTTTGCTCTGGCAGCCAATATTTCAAACTGTCCACTGTAGACAGAGGGCATGTTGTATCTCCAATAATGAGACCTATGAATCACCTCTCTGCATGCAACTCCAAAGCCTTTTCTCTTGCTTCTGTCCTCTGGGAATTGTTTCCAGGGCAATACCTCTTTTTACCCGCAGTGCTCTGGGCCCTCATAAGAATAGGTACAGCATTTATCGCAGATTTTAAATGCTGAGCTTAAAAGAGAATTTCTGGGGAAAAATGCTAATTCAACAATCAAGAACAGGGGGTTTGGTCGAACAACTGTCTCTTAAGGAACTTAATTTTGAAAGTTCCTCATGGTAGTCACTTAAAGACCCACCTTTTTGGCAGCAAAACCCCTATGGAACTTAATAACTTAATTTTTGGCCACAATGAACTGTTCTGTGCCTGTTTTGTGCCTCAGATGCGGTGGCACACACAAGTACCTTTACTCTTTTTTAGCTATGGGGTGCTGATCTAGACCATTTGCTCTAACCACATGGCATAAACCTGCAGGAGGAAATATCGTTGACCACACAAGAGTTAACGCATTCACTTTGCACTGATCTTGAGCCAGGGTTAGTATGAATGAATTAGTAGACCATAGATTTGAGCATTGGCTTGGAATAAATATTTAAAATATTTACATAAATAAGTACATAATCACCAGAGACTAATATTAATGTTATATCATATCCTATAACTTGATAGCAGATATAAGATGGCAAGCGGGGGAACGAAACTTCCACCTGCTCTGAGTAGTTTAGCCCTCTACAAAATGGTACTGACTTCAGTACCTAAACCCAGGTAAGAGTTAATGAGTGCCCAGAGATGTGTCTACCCAGACTGATTTTAGGCATCTCTGATAAAAAAGGGGGCTTTAAGCCAAATTCTTTAATCCAACAACTCCTCCTAATTGCCTTAGAAGTTCTATACACTGGGTTTTGTGAATCTTGTTATGAGGTACCTTCCTGGTCATTAAATGTGGGGAAAACGTACTTACTTAACTTGTGGTTGGGGATGCAGCCTTCCAGTATCTGAAGGGGGCCTACAAGGATGCTGGGGATGGACTCTTCATCAGGGACTGTAGTGACAGGACAAGGGGTAATGGGTTCAAACTTAAACAGGGGAAGTTTAGATTGGATATAAGGAAGAAGTTCTTTACTGTCAGGGTGGAATGGGTTGCCCAGGGAAGTTGTGAATGCTCCATCCCTGGCAGTGTTCAAGGCCAGGTTGGAGAGAGCTTTGGGTGGCATGGTTTAGTGTGAGGTGTCCCTGCCCATGGCAGGGGGGTTGGAACTAGATGATCTTAAGGTCCTTTCCAACCCTAACTATTCTATGATTCTATGCTGCTAAGTAGAACTGAAGAGGTAGTTTGGCTCACTGCTGCATTTAGCCACAATTCCCAACACAAGTCCAGGTCTTTGAGATTATCATTAAATGGCAAAAAAACCCCTCTTTAAAATAGTATTTCATGCACTAATTTCAGATTGATAAAACTAATTCTGAGAATTATAAATACCTCAAACTAATGATGATAAGGACTTAAGTGGGAAGTAGAAGCAAGCTGCAGACTCATAATTTAGGGCCACTAGGCTCATCTAGTCTAACTTTCTGTGTAGTGCAGGCCAAACAATTTCATCTAATAGTTCCTGCAACAAACAAATATTCTTTCCTACAGTGAAAGTTAGAATTACTCAGTGCCTTACCTTGTAGCTGAGCAAGAACGTAGCCCTTAAGAAGACATCCAGTTTTGATTTAAACACTTCAAACTTGAATAAACTCTTGTCCAAATATAAAGAAAAACAAACAAAATGCAAAGAAAAGCAAGTCTCCACATTGCTACTCACTGAAAGTTAAAGAAAGAGTATGTACAGCAGGTTTTCTGAATTACAAAGTTGTGAGTTGCACAAGAAGCTGTATGAGTCTGGTGTCAGCCAAAGATCTATTTCTTTGTTTATTTCCTTTATTCTTCTTACACATCATTGAAGTTTTAAAGTAGGTTAATTCTGGAGGCTAAAAGGGTTTTCCTAGTGATTCCAATCAATATAGCTTTGGATATATTCCAAAACCACTGCAACTAAAAGAAATCTTTCATTGTCTTAGACATGTTTTGAAGCAAACTCAATGTCTAAAACATGCTCTAAAATACTGACCCACACAATGGATTATAAGATAAACCCTTTATGACTAATTTTAAAGTAAACAATAATTAAGTATTAAAGCTAAGTGTCATCTTGAAAGTCAATTTATAGCCTAGAAAAAAATAAAGAAAAGCTTAACCTTAGTACATGGTACTTAACTGCAAAAAGAAGCTTCCTTCTGCTGCCACTTATACTGAAAGATATAAATAAGGAAAAGAAAATGCTGAGGTAATTAAAGACTGACCATAAAATGAATCAAAAAAATATTTTATATGGTGTATAAAATATATATATGTGTAATACATATAGTAGCTGACTCTGAACTAATAACGAACTGCATTTTGTATTAGCACTTCAGTGTCTCTCAGAAGATACAGTGCATATGCCTTTGTCACAAAGAGATAGTCCTGAGACTGTTTCAGACAACAATTCCATCTATTGAACTAATGTGATGTGAGGTTACATACCCAAAGGATTGAAAATAATTGTCAGAGAAGATTGCTGAGGCTTCATTTGTGTTTTGAGGTGCCTGCTGAGTGGTTTTCCACAGGTTACATCAATTCACCACACTAATCAACAGATGGCAATAAACAAGAGTAATTTAATTACTGTTAAAGACCACTCTCTTCCTCTGGATGTAGATAGGCTATTACCAGTGACTTCAAAAAGAGCTACTGATGTGAGCCTAAGCCTAGAATCTAATTCTATGTAGTTTGGGGTTTTTTGTTTGCTTAATGGTTTGGCTGGAAGTTCAAAGACGTAGATCATGTTTTCAGGTGTCTGCCTTTGGCTGCAGCAAAAATGCTTTACCAAAATCCTCCATCAGCATTCTCATGGCCTTATCTCCCAAATGTAGACATTTTCTGGTGCTAGAGTACCCTCAGCATACTGGAGCTGAACACTAAAAAAAGAAAACTATTTCATTCCTTGTGCAGCCTAAACAAGACTACATCTGGAAACACTGGCGCTGCAGATACACAAGGCAAGACCCCAGAGCACTGCACACATTGCTTGGTTTTCCTCTTCTAAAATTTTGCAGTGCTGGCAGAGGTCACTCTTACTATAATAGAATATTACTATGGTCCACGTGCAAATGCAGAGCCAGAGTCTGCCTGCCCCATGCCAAACAGGGCATGGTACCCATATGTACCAGCACGGCTTACACTCCCTCCACAATTTGCATAGAAAAGGCCCTCCTTCTCTCAACCTCATGGCCCAGCCTGCATTTATCTATTAATTTATAGCAGAGCTTTGGCCATTGTTAGCCAGTTAACTGAGTCATTGCTTTGAGTACTGAATTTAGATGAAGAATGAAAAACAAAAGTCAGTCTAGTTGGTGAGATATAAATTCCACCTTGCAACTTATACATGAGGGATTTAATTCTTGGAAATTCATAGGAAATTACTTAACATTAGAAGTTAAAATGTTGGAAAGCTCATTATTATCAGATGATATCAGATTTGATGACTGGTACAACCCAAACAGCTTTGAAGCTGTATCTTTAACATGATTAGTATCACAGGCAGAGAAACACACCTTTTTGCTCCTCACCATTGATAGTGGTCTGGTCATAGCTTGCTCTCCGAAGACTAGATTCACCTCATCTAATTTTAGATTCCCAACTGATGTAACTAGTGTGTCCCAGTATCCAAGTGAATGCAGTATCACCAGTTAGAGTATCAGGCTACAAGGTTTTAAATAATTGCCTTTGTCATTACAAGGTAGTTTCAGTTTATTTAGTTGAAACTGCAACTGTCGAAAAGGTGGACAGTACCTAATTTATTTTAGCCTTGCTTAGCTTTATATAATTTTGTGCTGGAGCACCTATTGCTGTTGCAGTGTTGACATATTTCCTGTAAGTAATAGATGCTGGTTACAGATAGCTATTCTGGTAGTTAATCAATGTAGAATGAATTATCTATGACTCCAGAATAACTATGCAATGTGGTGCAATGCAAGTGCAGCATGCTAGCAGGGGTTATGGATGTGTGGGTCCAGAGGCTTCAGGGCTGTACACAACTTACCCCTTATCAACTATTGAGCACTAAAAGAATGCAGCTCCTGGAGATCAGTGAAACTGATTTTAGGGGTCACCAAGAAAACAAGGGAACAAGTGTCTGACATATGTAATATACATATAATATACATGTAATATAGCATATAAAACAAATTCCAAAGGAACTGGAAATTGCAGGTCAGTTAAGAAAGAGCTAGGTGTAGGCTTTGTTAGAAAGCATGAATAACCCCAAATATACACTTGGCAGAGAAGGAAGAAACCATCAACATCACTCTCCTCCTGGCAAAGGACTGGAGATGCTGAGTATTGAAGTAACCAGAATATTGAAGTAAAAGGGAAAAGTAAACAATGGCATAGAATGACTGGAGAAAAAAATGAGTTAATGAGTGAAAGATAAGTAGGAAGAAAAAAATTTTGTAAATATTCAACCCAAGGCATAAGGGGACTGATTTATAAAAGTGCTGAGTGCTCACATCTGCAAGTGAAGTGTACTTGAGATGTGTTCTGGCTGTACAAAGTGCTGTAGCAATTCTAAGTATTCTGAAAATAAGTCTGCCATGGGCCGTATTTTTAAATATGTTTAGGCATCGAAAATTGCAAAAATTCTGCCTACAGGGATTTGCAAAAGGACCTGAGAAGTTAGATGCCTAACATCCATGAGGAGGGGCTAGCATCTCCTTAGATTAATGATCTCCTTGGAATAATTTGCCTACCTGCAGTTTTAAGGTTTCAAAAACTCTGTCCCCATGTATCTGAAAGCTGGCAGCCTAAATGAATTTGTATTTTTGACAGCATTTGCCTAAGTCACTCTCTGCTTCACTTCCTTTTGTTTAAAAAGGATAATAATACTATCTTGTGTCACAGGGCTGTCAGGAAGATACATTGAGCTAAAGGCTTTGAAGCATTCAGAAACAAGAGTGAGTGAGCTATTGAAATATCTTAGCATCTGATCATGTGCAGACTTACCCCACAGTGCAGTGTTTGGATAATGTAGGCAAAATACAACTCAAGCTATACCTAGTCAGCAGAATCAGGCCTGTGAGGATGATTCTGAGGGTTGAGATCTGTACTCTTCTTTTTCTTTCTTTTTTTATTTTTTTTTTTTTAAGAATATGTGATTTCAATTTAAGAAAAATCCAAAAAAGACTATTAAAAACTATACAGACATCTTTAAGAAACTCTTCCAAATTTCACACCATTATCTGAGCCGGAGTGACCAGCAACACAAAGGACTCATCATCTCATCAGTTCTGCTATCCTGACTCATAGCCTGCTTAGTATATCAAACAGAAGTTTAAAAGGCAACTTGATCGTGGCTCATAAGGACCCAGAGGAAAAGACTTCTGATACTTGGGACACTATAATCTGACAGACAACAGCATAACAAGATTCAGTTTCTGAATAAGCTGGAGACAAAAAAGTACAAATTAGGAAGAAGAATCAAATTTTAGCAAGGAGGGTAATTAATCATTGGTGCAGCTTGCCAAGGGATGAGGCAAATTTATCATAACTTAGTCTTTAATTCAACATTGAATGACTTTCCAAAGAATGGGACACAAACTATACATTTTGGTGCTAGATAGCAAAAAGGAAGAATAATTCCTACCTGCAGAGGAACATTGTCTGTCCTGGGATATGCACTCATCCAGACAAAGTCAGTGTCATCTCCTCTAGTCTTAAACATGTCTATACTTGGTTGCCTTTCATGATGAACCAAAGGCGGGCACATACCATAAGATGTATAGCATGCAGTCACTGATCCTTAATGAATATAAATTAAAACACGGTCCTGGACTACTCTGTCATAAATTAAATAATAAGCTGGTCAAAGAAGAAGGAAAGAATAAACTACATTATAGTGTGATAATTGTTTACATTCAAGTATATACAATGACATTTCTGGTCTTTGCTTCTGTTGTCATCTGCTCACATTTGCTTTCAATGTCATTATTTCAAAATAAATGAAGGGTTTAGAAGTTCCAGAGCCTATATTCCTTCTCAAAGGTAATACAGATTATAAGAATAGATTTTTTTAACTCTTATTTTTCCCAGCATTAAACATAAGTAAATATATAAAATGTATGCCATTAGCTTTGAAAGTGTTGTATCCCTTTGTATTAACCATGTATTTTCATCTTAATTTATATGTTCCTACAATTCAATTCAGTTTAAAAGGTAGTTAGGAAACCTTCACAGAGAAGCCACTTTATGGTGGACACTCCATCTGGGACATTTTAGCCAATTAAGAGTGACAATAATTGAGATAATAACAACGGATAAATGGGAAGAGAAAATTCTCATGCTAGCCACTATGAAAATCTTGCATTTTCACATATCTTTTGGGTTTCCCCTGAATAAAATTCCAGAGGGGAATTTAGAGTTCGTATAAATTCAGGCAGTGGCATCTAGACTGTGATTTGTAACAGGTTATTCAGTTAGGCATTTAGAAAGAACATGACAGGACGTAACCTTGCCACTTGTTATTCCTGCTGCAAATAGTCTTGTTGCAGTCACATGACTCAGATTCATCAGACACAGTATTTATATATTCAATATTATTCAATATTATTCAAATAAAGGGGAGATAATAAACTGAAGGTGGGATGGGAGTACTGCTTCTTTTCCAAATCTGTCAGCTAGTTTTGCAAGAGAGATTTACTCCCTGCAGAGACCTTGCCTCTCTTATGTCCCTAGGCTACCATAGCCACAACAGTAATTACACAAATTAGTACTTTTTGATTTTAAGATCCCAACTGATCTTCTGGTTTTGGGTTTAGTAACAGTTGCTAGGTTTCTGGAAAGTGTTTCCTCAGAAAAGTAAATTAAACTAGACTTTGTGAATATTGACAGCCAGTGACTGGTCATGTTCCAAACGCACCAATGGAGTTTTGGAGTTTGTCTGTACTCAAAATATATTAATCACTATATGAATTTTACTCAAAACTGTAATCACTTTCCAACTTGCTCTTTAAACTTATGCCCTCACCAAAAACCTGAAACTTTTCCAAATGTACTTTCTTAGAAGTTTCAATCTGTTAAATGCAAGAGGATTTTGTGACTATCATTTCTCTAATGATTCATAAAGTACATTAATGCTTTTATATATATTTAGCTTCAACCAGCATAAACAATTTGAAATATTCTACTTGCTCTGCAAATTTGCAAGATTTGAACATTAACTTATCGTTAAATTATCTTTGACTGTATCTATACTTAAGATGGAAGTGTCCAGAGCACCAAGTGGGGATTTTTCACCACATCTCCTGCAGTCAGCATGAAGGAAGTTCCTCAAATCCCTCTGTGGGCTACTAACTTTGGCTTGTCTGCATACACAAATTTTCATGGCTGCTTCTTACTCCATTGCATATTTTTCTTACATCAAAGGAGCTTGAGGCTTTTCACACCAACCAGCTGTGTAGCCTATGTGAATACAGGTTTTGGAGCCAATACATTATCATTGTTACTAGCTGTTATTTGGAACCATGCTGGTGGACCGTGACTCTGTTGTCCTACATACTGTAAAATGTGAAACAAATAGATGGTTTGTGACTCCAAACAGCTCATGGTCCTTCCAGACGAATGAAGCCAGGAACATCAGAGAAGAGCTCAGAACAAAAAGACAGATCTATAATTAATCATTAACCATTGTAATGAATTCTGAAGAAAAACATACAGAGAGAATAGAGGATTAGTTCTCACATGGGTGAAAAGATTTTTAAAGTTTAATATATCCCTCCAAGGACACTGTAAAAATGGATACTGTGGAGTTTAATGCTTTGTTTGTCTCCAATAGCTTGTCTCATATAGACAGAACCAACATAAAAAATGTTCATTTTTCTAACTAACTGTAGGCTCTTCCCAACCAGACTAGGCTTTACATGAAAAGGACATATTTCTATTCCCCTCAGTGTTAGCAGTAAAGACTGCCAGACAAGCTGGGACCTCAGATATTTTCTTCCAGTGATGCACTCAATAACATTTCCAATATTCTGCTGTCTGTATCAATCTGATATTAAGCTATGCCTACATTGTAGGCTTCTGCTGACATAGCTTTGTGAGCCACTGATATGACAATATCTTCCAAAAGCTGCTGTTGTAAACCCACTTGCATTTAAAACAAAATAAAAATAATAAAATTCAGAGGTTTAGATCTTTTAGCAGTTGAATTTGCTCAGCTGTTTAGCTTGTTTAACTCAGAGGTAACCAGATAAAATATGCAATATTATTTTATCTTTCACAAGATAAGCTGTATCTTTACTAGGAAAGCGTTACTGCTATGGTACACTACTATAGGAATACTTTTAAATCATTCCTAGTGAAGACATGGTCCTTCGTGAACAATTGTGTTGATGATACACAGAACAGACTAGAGTTTGCAGTGTAGCTGTATTGACTTGGTTGCACTAGCTAACGTTCAAAGAAAATGGAACACTCTTTGTTTCCAAAATCCACAGATTTAATATTGAATTATTAAAGAAACAAATCTGCTGATGTGTGTATGCTCCTTTTTTCCTGCATTCAGCTTAATTTTAGTACACTACTGCTGGAATAGATATAGATATGTATATATATGTAGCATCAACAATATAATACTGGCACTCAAGATAGGAGTCAAGGCAGGAGAAATCCATAATTAGATTTTTCTCAGTACATCCATCTTCATTTATCCAAGAGGCCAAAGTCATTATTATTTACCCAAGAATCTCCTTGGAGAGCAGAACTGTAAAGATTTACTGCATATCATGAGAATCTGTAAGTATATTGAAGTTCCCTAGTTCCATTATTTGTCCCATTTACATTTGATTGAAATAAGAAGAACGTTATATCAGTGCCTTTATGTTTGGTTTTTGATATCTTCCCTCTCCTAAATTGTTCTTGTAATGGAAAAGGGGCAATTGTATTTCATTTCTTCTCTTTGTTTCATTTTTCACCAGATAGTATAAGCTTACCTGTAAATTTCTTTGTGTTTGGTATGAGAAAATGAGGAAATTCATGACAGAAAGTCTTAACTAGAGAAGCTGTACTTTTCACCGCTGTCCTCAGTGGAGATTGAGGCTCGAATGCCACAAAGTATGTCTCTATAGATAGTGACACCCCAGACCAGTTTGGATTAATGAGTGAAATCCTTGCTTTTTCTTGGCCTGTTAGAGCACAACACTTTTCCAGGATCAGTCTTGTTAGCCGTAGTGCAAAAGCATTTAATTTTAAATCTGTTTGCCTGTATAATGTGAAACTGCTATTTAGCAAAAAGCCTTACTCAATAAGAATGGCAGTATGCACACACACACATAAAACCCCAAACCACGAAACCACCCTAGTTTGCCATAGATTACATAATTTCACTTAATCTTTGTTTTTCCTTAATAAAACATATGAAGCAAACAAAATATTTGGTGAATAAATGAAAGCTATAATAAAGCCCAATAGCTACATTGAAGGTATTTTTAAAACTGATTTATTTTGTTTTCTCTAAAATAAAGGCATTAGCAGATACTATCAATGCACCTAAGAATGGAGACTCAAATCGTTTGTGTATCAGAGTTAAATGTGTCCAACCTGCTGTAAAGTAAAATCTGAGAACATACAAGTCTTTCTTGGATTCAAATATTAGTAGTATTTTGTGTTACTTTTTATCCTAATCATGTCCAAAGCCTCAGTCTGCGTTCAGCTCTCACTGTACAACACAGTTTCCTTCCAGATCTAGGATCCTATTCATCGTCCCACAACCCTGCAAACTGCACCAAGGTCATTAAGGCTGATTGCACAGCACCAGATACTGGCATTAGTCAATCCAGGAATCAGGGCCAAATTTAAGGCAAGCCATAACTGATGAATGTCAAGAACAGTAAGCCAAAAGATGATAGATTTTTAAATGATGCAGTTAACCCGCAATCAATTACAAATAGGAAAATGCACACAGGACTCTCATTAGCAAAAGAAGCCCTGCCCCTGCAAACACTGGTGGGGCTAACTTTATGGAAATATCACCAGTGGAAAGGCACACGTTTCGGTACTGCATGTAAGTTTTTAGTAAATGCTTAAATGTTCTTATTTTGAAAACTTGCCTCACATAAATGTTCAGACCATGTAAGGTAAAAAATAAATCCTCATCCTCTTGTACGTAGTTTTGATAAATATTTACTTTTGGAGTTGCAGAGCTGTTAGGGGAGGGGATTGTTTCATTTTGTTTTATTTTTGTAATTGTGTTCTGTTTCTTTTGACCTTTACGATATCCTCCTTTTAAAAAAGTCAGTTTCTATGTTTTTTTACTTTTAAAGCATCTATTAATATCCACATTTCCATTATGTGAATCAAAACTTTTATCAAACTGTGCTCTCAGAAAATATGTTTTGGAACCTTCAGAAAACAGCATAGGCATATTTCCAGTCTAAGGTGGCAAGCTCAGCAGCCAGCTTTTGCAAAGGCAATTTATGTAGCAATGGTATAATCACAAAAGGTGTACATATTCTCTCCAACGAGAAAAAAATGTTTACTGCTTTCATGGAAAGGTTCTATAGAAGAAATGCAATCTCATATCTAAGAATAAACCAGCTCACTACAATGACTCTGAAACGTAAGGGTTAATGCTGTATTCTTCATACACAAAATACTGCTATGATTTAAAAAAAGAAAATCTTGATAAATCCTTGTGCAGAAACATAAATCCTTGCACATACATATAAAAAGTATGCAAGAATCTAAAGTGAGCCTTGTAATTTCTGAAGATCTGACGAATTTCCAACAAAATAATTTTCATGAAAAGAATTTCCTGTGAGCATATATGTGCTTGCTTTAATGCAGACTCAATTTGTAGTCAAAGCTAGGAGAGAACTAAAGTAATTAATCTGAGAACAGACAGGATCTCAGTGGTTCATTTTCCGTCGTGAATCTCAAGGAAAAAAATGTTTACGCTCAGTCCCCCGTTTCTCAGGAATCACTTTAACTACCAGGCTACTATTACACTGGGCTCAGTTGGACCTACTAGAGCTGTTCATCAGCAACTACAGAGAAAAAAAAACAACTAAACAAAACCCAACCTATATTAAAACCTGCATTAAATATACTAAACCCCTATATTAACTATGTTAAGAAAAAAAAGCACAAGCAAATTTCTGTACCACTCACACTAGATAAGTATTCACTCAAAGATGTCATCATCTATGCAGAACCCAGATCATTCCCCCTGCCTGGTTTCCCTTCTCTGCTGTCTCTCTTACTAGCCTAGAGCCCTTACTGAAGGCAGAAGAGGGATGGAGTCAGCAAGTATGGGGGAAGTGACTGAAATCTGCTCAGATCTAATCCCAGGACTGAGACCAGAGAAGAGAAAACCACTGAAAGATTAATTTGTTGAGAATTTCCTTGTGAGCACCTTAAAATGAAACTTTAAGTCTTGCTCCTCCTGGCTTTGCAGATGCCCAGAATTGAACCTAATAATTTTACAATGTCCGCTTTTCCCCTCCCCTTGCCTACTGCATATGGTGGCTTGGTTGAGCCTGTGGAAACCAGAGGACGTCCTCTGGGCAGGGACTGTAACCTGCCTTTTAAGTACGTATTTTTGCCAATAGCTGCAGGGAAGCAGAAGCAGATCCCTCACTTTTTCTCAACAATTTTATGATAAAGATGCACAGCTTGGAACTTTCCTTTTCCCAGCTTAGCTTGCTAGCCCTTACAGTGGCTGCAGTGCTGAAACCTGTGTTCTTCCACTGATAATGTTTCCATAAATTTAGTCCCCCTGTTTGCAGGGGCAGGGCTTCTTTTTTTCACCCCAACAATGAGCTCACAGTGAGTTGAACCAATTCCTACCATGATTGTAGACATATTCGTAATTGTCTTTAGTGAACTTTGGGTCAGGCCTTTCTTTTGGAATAAACCTGTTAGAAGACCAGACCTCTAATTGCCTGTAGCCCTTACAGCAAATCAGCAGTTGGAAATGTGGAGCTGCGTGGAAATCTACCCAATCTCTCTCTTCCCTGGCTTCACAAGTGGGAGCTGTTGATACCTGCACGGCTCTTGGTACAAGGCAGAGCAGAGCATCGAAAGTTAATAATCCACAAGCCATTCAGAAACGTCTAGGACAGAGACACTGACACCAGGGAATCATATGTCTGCATTGAGCAGCTAGTAAATTGTTTACTTGGAGGGCTCATGAGAAGCACACGGATGAACCTCTGAAGCCACTACTTGGCAGGTAAGGCTACTGATGTACTTTAATAAATAGCACTGTGTTCTCATGATCATTGCTGTATCTTTTCCCCAAATGTACTTGCAGCAGTTTATTGACATTACATAATGCAGGGAGAGTTCAGAGCAAGGATAAAGAGTTGATGTCCAGCTTTGGTGTGCGTGTTTATTTGACATACTTGATTTACAGGTCTCCTGTTTACACAATGCACTTTGATATGTTGTTTCTTTTATTTTTAATGTTAAAATCATTACTCTCGATCCTAAATAAACATCCAGGAAATCCTTTAGGTTTCGGGTGAAGGCTTGAAAGACTGCTTTTAAGAACTACTCCAGTGTATGGTTCGTTCCTCATACAGTCAATGATGACCGCAATCTGTATGTTTTCCTCCTGTTTACCGCCTTTTTTCCCTACCACAGCACGGGTTTGTTTCCTGCTGCCGGGTGGGAAAAAAAAAAGACAGAAAAAAGGAAGAGCAGAATAGAGGGTGGGCGAGGGCTAAAATAGATTTTCCCCTCGGAGATGCGGGGGAACTAGGGACCTCCTGCCCTTCAGAGGAGCAGGTCGTCCTTCCCGTGGGAACTGGAGAAGAGGGGTGGGGGTGGGGGGGAGCGCGCCGCGGTGACGCGCCGGGGGGCAGCCGCGCTCCCGCGCCCACCGGCGCTGCCTGCGAGCCCGCCGAGGCCCTGGGGGTTCCGGGGCCATCCTGCGGCGGAGGGAGGACGGGGTGAGGGTTGGGGGGGGACAGCGGCCATAGCGGGGGATCGCGGCTCCGCGGCGGGGGGAGCGTAAGAACCGAGGAAGGGACGAGTGAGGGATGGAGGGATAACGGCTGTAGGGATGGTGGGGTGAGGGATGGACGTATGGAAAGATGGAAAGGTGAAGGATGCAGGGATGGGAGGACGTGCGAAGGAGGGATGAGAGGACGTGGGAAGGAGGGATGAGGGGCGGAGGGAGAAGAGACGGAAGACTGGGAAAATGAGTGTTGAGGCGAAGGGATGAAGGGCTGGAGGGCTGCAGGAGCGAGCGCTCGCGCTCTCCAGCTGCTCCCCCTCCGCGCGCGCCTCCGCGCCCCCACCTCCCCCTCCCCGCTCCGCCGCTGCGCGTGCCCGCGCCCGGAGCTGACTCTCCCTCGCATCCTCCTCCGGCGGCGACGGCGGTAGCGCCGGGGATGGGCAGCGAGAGCGCGCCCAGGAGCAGCCCGGGCCCCGCCGCTCCCCCCTGCTCCCGCGCCCGCTGCTGCTCCTGCCCCGCCGCCCCCCGCGCCCCGGGGGCAGCGCCGCCGCCGCACTACCCGCAGCCCCCGCCTCGGACGGGTAAGTCACAGGGCCCTGCTTCCCCTCCCTCCAAAAGCACCTGCCGTACACCCCCCTCTTCCTTTCCCCCGCGCCTCCCATCCCGGAGCGGTCCCGGGGATGAGTGGGGGGAGGCCCCGCGCTCACCCCTGCCCCCGCCCAGGGGCAAAGGACGGGGGGTCCCGGCCCGGACTTGCGACCCTCCCCCTCGCGGTGACGGAAGGTCCGCGGGCAGCCGGGGTGTCCCTGCGGTCCCGGGGCTGCGGGGGAAGCGGCTCCAGCGCCGCTGCCCGTTCCGCGGGGGTCTCGCAGACGCACAGCAGCGCACATGGGCACCCTCGTAGCTCCGCGCGCAGCCGGGGCCGGGACTCCCCTGACCCCATCTCCACGCCGCCGTGCGCAACACCCCCCCCCGGGGGGGCTCGGGGGAGGACGGGGGCAGCGCTTTAACTTTTGCGAGGGACCATTTGAATGCGGGGTGGGCCCGGCTGCTTCCCCCGAGTACCACCCGGGAGGAGGTGGAGGGTCCCGGTCCACCCTCTCGGGGCACCGGGCTCAGCAGAGCGCAGCCATTCCCGCAGGCCACGGGGGGCGGCTCCGGGCGGGACTCGGCTCTCGTATGGACTTTTTTTTTTGAGCCTCCCCACAACAAACAGTGAAAGAAATGAAGCTTTGGGGTGGGGGGAAGAGTCCGTGCTTGTTTTGCCTTCGCTGCCCAGAGCCCGCAAATGATGGGATGCTGTGGCTGAAAAACGTTTTCTGGTTTTTATGTGTCATGATGCACACGGCTGGTTGTAGGTAGTGTAGTAACTATCCGTATCCCAATAGTTCCCTGTTGAAGGGTTGTTATGGCAGCAGCACTTCTGCCTTCTTTTATTTAGCATCTCTGGCTCAGAGAAATGTTAAAGACCTGGAAACTGCCTTGGGAAAATAAATAAAAAAGAAAAACAAAGCAAAAATAAAGCAACAGCCTTTTGCCTCTTTGCCAAATAGCCAAGAAGTATGCACAGAAAATTTACACTAAATCTTCACTCCCTTCTCCAGAAGCTGGTGCTGTGATAATACTGAAAAGTGATGGAAGCTGGCGAAAGCTTTCTTTTTTTTTCCTCCACAATTCATGGTTTTGTTAAATTTTGTTGGAGTTTTTGCTTGGGTTTGCATTGGGGGTTTTTTGTTTGTTTTTGTGGGTTTGGTTGTTTTTTTTTTTTTTCACTTCTACTTTTTCATAGTAGCCTTTCTCACAAAGGATTTCTTAGTCCTGCATTGCACTGGGTAAAGGGATTCATGCTGTTCTACATACAAGTAAAGGACAACATTTGCAGAATGAAAAACTTGTAATTCTGTAGGTTTAGCTTTCCTGTATTTGCAGGTTGATGAGTTTCCTTCTTGCAATAGGAAGGGGTATCTGCATGATACTGATCAGAAAGGTTTCATCAGATTTTAACAGCCACAGCTGGTGGCACCCTGCATCAATAAGATTTAGAGGTTGTTACAGACATAAGGTTCTTTGTCACCTGTGATGGTCAACCTGTTGTCAGCCAAACCACAAATAGTTGTGAAGGAAAATGATTCTGATTTCAGTTTAGTTACTACTGTTCTATTGAACCAGCATTTAGACCATGAAGCCTTTGATGAGAACGGGTTTTAAAAACACATGAAATAAGTTGGTAGACGGCTATATTACTTTGCAGTTTTCACTCTATACTTGTGTAGGTACCATCTGTTGTCTTCAACTGGACTTTGTTTGAGTAGAGGTTAAGCAGTAAATAATAAGGGCAGAAGGATTCTGTCCTGGAAGCTCCCGCATTTTTATTTCTGGCATAATATTTGCAGACTAATATTGATATTGCAGGATAAAATGTTATTGGATTGTGATACCTTGTTTCCAGTTGTACATTTTGCATCGTTTGGCTTATCAGTAGGAAAGGAAGCTGAGTGTGTAACTGTTTGTTTAAGAATGAAGAAATGCTGTCCCAGGGTGATTCATGTGCTGAAAGACACTAGATTCAGGTTAAAGAGGTGAACTAAAATAATATAGTGCAAGTGATCCATAACTAATTTTCATTGCTTGTAATGAAAACAGGCATTCTTGTCATCTTCAAACTGAAACACAGAGATGTTGGAAGAGAGATTAAGAACAGCAAAATAGATATTTTTAATGACAAAATAAACTCCTGGATAAACCTCAGATATTTCTGAGGGAATACGAGCACATTTCTTGGTATAACTGTGTCGTGATTCTGAAGCCAGCTAAATGAGATGGGAGTCTCCCTAGGCACTATTGTGACCAGATTCAAAGACATCTCTGTTAACCATTTTTAAGGAACCAGAATGTGAAAAGATTATTTGTATTTTTCCCTGTTGCCATAGCTGGAAGTATTTATTTCATGTCTCATATAGAATATTCTACACTTTACCCTTCCAAGCTGTACTCAAGCCCACAGTTTTTACCTGTCCAAGCAGCTCCGCTGAGATAATTCTTGTAAGAAAGAATAATGTACATACAGTGAGGGACAGTTTCAATGAAACCAAACAGTTAAATAATAGTCATGTTTACTGGAAAAAGGGTTTGACTTTGAATGATATTTTCATACCTGTTACCACTAAAATTTCATTTTAGGTGGTGGGAATAGCATGTTAAAATGGCATTATTGGGTTTATAGTTCTGATATGAAATGACTAGCTGAATTTAATCAAGCTGGAGAGCAGATGCTTCCAACTTTAGTGATTTAAAAATATCCTTAGTGATTTAAAAATAACCTTAAATTGTAATGAAGAAAAGACAAATTTGGACACTCTGAAAAAGGTTATAGCTGAACTTATTTGATACAAATGAACCAACAGATTGCACTTATTTAACATTAGACAGAGCTAAAATGGAGCAAAAAATGAAAGCTGACAAAACCCAGTGATGATAGGAAAAGACACAGTATAAACCCTGAGAGACTATTGTAAAAATTACCTAAGAGGTTCCAACTTTAAAGTTCTGAATCCCTTATGGCAGTCAAATAGAAAAAGTCCCATTGACCTTAGTAAGTACTAACGGCTGGAGTGTATTCTAAGAGAATGGATGGGTAAAGTTAATTTAATTAAGTACCACAAGAATTCTGACAGATAGTTCCTAAACTCAGATTGGAAATGTAGGGATTTTCTTCATTTAGGAGGAAGTCCTGGCTCCACCGAAACTGAATTGGAGTCTTGCCATCAATTTTACTGGGGCCAAAATGTCACCCTGAGAATTATTTTTCAAGTGACTTTTGAAATACGTTGCATATTATGTTTAATTTGGTTTTAATTTGTTTGATATTCTATTTAAACGAAGTTACCTTTGCCAAGCTTGAGTTATTAATTAGTTATTAGCGATCATTTTCCCTTTCCTTTTACAGTTTTTTAAATGTCAGTTTTTCAGAAATGGCAGGAAATACAAAACGGTCTGCCTGTAAGAGCGCACTCATAAGCTGAATAATTCAAAGCCAGCGCTGCCATTGTGCAATCACTTTTTTAATATGATGCTGTCAAAGTCATAAAAAAAGAAAATCAAATGTGACATCATAGAAGACAATGTATATAGCTGACATGACATCCCAATGTTTTAATTTCCCCACTTATATTTAGCATTTAATGAAGATAGACTTTTCTTTCTCTCTTCCAGGGAAACTCCTAATACAAAATATTACATGTTCAGAAAAAATGACGAGTATATTTTCTTAAAAAGAGAAACACCTCTTGTGAAATACAAGCCCCCAGTGTGAAGGAAATTAAATCCTAAAAGGAGACAATGTAAAAGATTCACTGGGAAACACAGATAATTTCTGCTAATTAGAAAAACTATCTCCAGGTAGGTTTTCTAGAAGGTGGAAAGTATGATTTTGACAAAGGACAGTTTGTTAACTGTTCCTACCTAAGTATGTACCTCTGTGTAAAAAAAGACACTAATGCAGTTTCTCCCTCAAAAAGTGTAGTCATTTCTGTGGGGTCTTTCTGCTGTTTTTCCTCCTAGATGAAATATATTTAAGGCTAATGAAAAGTATCAGATTGGGAGAAACGGAAAATTAACTCTGTTTTTGCCCAGCATCTGTGAGGCATAGAGAGCAGCAGTGCAATGTGGTGACCCCACAACCAGCTGCCATTTCAGCCGGGCTTGGCTGGGTACTTGACACGGAGAAAATCTTCACATACTGAGGTCTTCCAGGTGGCTGAGGACCTCTTTGCTCCAAAAGCGCAACATATGGAGGAAATTTGCCTAGAATGGGATTTTATTTGTTATCCTCAGCCTCTGCCATCTTTAGAGAAACCAGGCCTGGCTGTGGTTCCATGGGGACCTGGACAGATCCTGTGAGGGGCTCAGTATTCTCAGTGCTGGTGCTTTTGAAAGTGCTGAGTACATTTTCAAGATCCTCTAAGAAATGGAGCAAAATACCCAGTTCCTTTCACAAGGGCCACAAACCAGCTTTTAAATCAAAATGATTTTTCATCACTACTGCATGTTGTCTGTATTTGAATCAGTGAACTAAAGGTGAAAGGCTCCAAGAATGTGATTACCAATCTTCTGAGACATTTAGTTCTTCAAGCATATCTTACTGGAAATACTTGTATTTGTATTTCACCAACTGGGGCAGAGAGAAAAATGAATTAGTAACACACAAATATTTTTCTTTTGTTTTCAAAAAATCTTTCACATTTTCTTCTTTTTTATTTTTTTCTTTCTTCTTTTTAATTTGTTATAAAGTCTGTTAATTCCATGTTGTCAGCTATTTGGTTCTGAAATACATATATAATCCATGAGCAAACATCCATATAGTTTTTATATTTCATTACCACATAATGCTATATTTTTTTATCTGACAGTAGCCAATGAGTTAACCATGCAATCTCATACCTGACTAAAATAAACCATTCCAATACTAATGTTTGGTGTGTTGTTTTTTTTCCCCCTAATGTCTGCTATTCAGCTGCAGAAATTTTCAGAAAACATATTAAATAAATATAAAATAAAATCAATTATTTAGAATGGATCTCTCTCTATAATGATGTATTTTGTATAAATTAAGCTTACTACTCTTTTGGAAAAAAGTCCACTTAAAACCATTGTAGTTGTTTTATGCTACAATCTAAACCTACTATGTAAGGAAAGCTACTGAACTAATGGAAGCCACCAATTGCACACCAAAAGTGAACATTTCTGTGATAATCCAGATGTTCAAAGGTCTCTTGTTTTTTCTGCAGATGTCTTCTTCTTTTAGTTTATCCAGGACAGCAACTACAGCAGTTTCAAACTGAGAAAGTGTGTTTAGAACTGAAACTGCAGGAAAACCTGTTTTCCCATTCCATGGGAATGGAACGGAGGAAGGGATCTATAAGGTCTAATCTTTGAAAGACATGATACTTAAACATGCTCTTCTTTCAAAATTACTTCCAATGTTTAAGGTGTGTGTTGAGAGGTTTTAATTATTTTTTTTTAATTTTGCATTTATCTAGCATCTTTATTATTGTTTTATTTACCTAATAAATCCTAGAAAATATTTTCTTCATATATCAACTTTCATCACAAAGCCTGTAGCTAACATTAAAACATTAATCATCGTTTGCCATATTAAAATGACCAAATTAAAATTCTAAACAAATTACAGATATAGACTTCTTTGTAATTAGCAAAAAAACAGTATCAAGTTTTGCATAATGCTTATATTTGACTGTTGATTAGTTTGTTTTAATGGCTAAGAGTGAGTAATGCTTAAATATTCTTTAAGAAAACAATGCTGAAAAGCGTAAATATAGTCAGAATTTAATACTTGGTGTCTTTCTTACAGATTTGAACTACAATTCAAGTTAGAAATCTAAACTACTTTGAATGAGCTCTGCCTGTACTTAATCACTAAGCATCTGGTTTGCATTTTTGTCTTCACATTTCCTTACAGTTCCTCCTGCAGCTTTTTTTTTTTTTTTTTTTTTTTTTTTTTTCACCTATTTTTTCACCCCAGATGGAGGCTCTGGGTAGGAGTTCAAAATATTTTAAAATAGACTCTGAATTATTAAGCAGTATTAACCCCCTGTATATTCAAAGACTTTCTTCAGATGAGTCATCACATCTTAGGAAGTCAGGTACCAACAGCAGTACCCAGAGCAGACTACTAGCCAAGGACAGATGGATGCAGGTGGCAAGTAGACCATGCCAGGTACCATGGGGTGAAGCAGGCTCATAAAGCAACAAAACCAGTTTTCTCTGCTTATCAGGGTGACATTTCCGAGGTTTTTTTAAATTACAAATGTCTCCTTTTGAAATGAATGACACAAATTTAGAAGTCCTCAAAAACCAAAGTTTCTTCCCAAAATCATTTTGGGTAGACTGAAATGTTCAATATTGTAATACACATCCTAGTGTATAAGAAACAATGTAAATGTTGGTTTTTTTTTTTTTTTGAGGATTTTTTTTTTTTTGCTTTGAAACCAGTACTTTAGCAAAATCAGTTCAATTTCGTGAAATGTGATTTCTATGGAACTGCATATTCTGACAATAGGATTTCAGTGAAGTTTCTTCAGTGGCTTAAACTATAGAAGAAGACCTTCCATAAAATTAAGAGTGTGCTGAATGAAGGCGTCAATCCTGGAACTGTTTATGTAAATGTAGAGCTTTAGGAATATGTGTGTTTCAATAAATTGGCCGACTGTGTACACCAAGTTACTCATGTGACAAGTACTCTGACTTTATTAGAATTGAGTCCGTTCTATTTGGCAAGGCAGCGGAGGTCTTGGTTTTAGAGGGAAACGGTAGAACTGATAATAGAACTTGATCTGGAATTCTCCATCAAAATTATTTTTCAATAGACATAATTCATGCTTTGAACTTAGAATTAGCATTAGTATGGGTCAGTAATAGAAGAACATAATTTCATTTTGAAAAGTGGAAAATCGCAAACTTTCAAAATTAAGAACTTGAATTTGAAAATATTTTATGGTCACTACTGATGAATATTGCATTTAAATGGAATAGGAGGACATTCAACTACACTTAGAAAGCAATCAAGTTATGATTATTATTATTGCCTGTATTTTTATGTTTAGAATAAAATTTATTAGCCAAAGCTATCAACCTAAGGATATACCAATTTAGAAATTTATTTAAGCTGGCAGTACAAGATTTTCACAAACTTAACTGCTTAAGACTATTATTCATAAATGCCATTTTGGAGCGTAAGAATCTTGCTAATTCTAGAACTTGAAATAATTATGAGAGTTTTAAGTGAGAATGCTTGCCCCAAAAAACATTTGGGTCAGGTTTAGGGAAGGAATCAAAACTCACTGCCTGTGCGTTCTCCACACCTCCCCTACAGCTATTTACCAGTCACCCTTGCTGGGCAGTATGTGTGGGGAGCAAAAGAATGACAAGCTGCCTCCCCAGTAAAGCTTCCTGGGGGACACAGCCAAATTCCCCATGTCTTGACTTTGATGAGCCTGGATGCTCTGTGCATGCCTTCCAGACCTGCTGGACCTCCAGCACAGGCCCATGTGCGTGCTTGCAGCGAGCAGATAGCATTTGAGATTCTAACTACAAAATATTAAAGGAGAAAGCAATGAGAAGATTGCAAAATAGCATTTAAAATATTTCAACAGTTAAAATGCACATAGCTAGGTGAAGTGTGTGTCCTTCATGCCCTACCGAGATGAGGAGCCTTTATTCCACAGGTATCCTAGGGCAGGCAAGTGCAAGCAGCCGAGAGCATTCATATTGTTACAGCAATTGTAACAAAAAGAACATAAACCAATAATTACATTTGGTTTCTAGATCTTTCCAAACAAGACAAGTTTAAGCTTTACATGACAAATAGCACCAGTAGTTGATGGGGAGGAATTCCAAACTGATTGCATGTTGAAGTCAAACACAGCAGCACTGCTATGAAACCTGAGGCTGGGAATTTTTACACAGTTGTTAATATCCAGCATGTGCTTGAGAGTAATTTGATTTCATGTAAGTAATGAAATAAATAAGAAAAAATTTGCTATGTGAGTGTACCTATAAACTACAGTATGAACAAGTCAATTCAATTCAGTAAAAAGAAAGTAGATAACCAAAACCTGCTAACTACATGAGTGGGTAACCAAAGAAGATACCAGCAGTCACATTTTTTTCACATTTACATGATTACAAAATATGGAGACAAATGCCACTCTTTAAAGTATAACTTGAAACTGGGAGACTACCTGTTATTAAAATAGGTTGCTTCATCCCACATCATCTTGACACTTTCAAATAAACCTAAATTTAATTAGCTTTCACATCACCATATTCCTCTCAATCTTGTTAACTGGCAAAACAGACTAGCTGTGGAGACAACTCACTTTCTCAAATAATGATTTTGCAACCATATTATGCATACTGTTCGTCACTGAGGAGCAAAATCTGTTTTCCTTAACACCTAAGGTACACAAGGAAAAAAATGTTATGAGTCTGTTGCACAGTTAGTAATGAAGCACTCAACCATATGAAAATATCATTTTGTTTATGGAAAATTTTACAGTTTTGCCAGTTTTTTATTATGAAAAGAACAAAAACATAAGTTGGATGTTTCTACAGATTGTTATTTTTTTCAGTCAGTTATTCTGCTTGTAGGACAATCTAGTTGTAGATAAATTTAGAAGACTGATTATGACAAGATCAAAACAATTTGTTATTTTGCATGGTGAAAAAAACACTGCAGTGGAAAGAAATTTCAGAACAGAAACTTGAAAAATATACCCTTTTCACTTCATCACATCATTTTTTTTCTTGAAATTTGCACAATTCCTAGAAATATTTTGATGTAAAAGTATCAAACTATTTTTCATTCTTCTCTGAAAATAATTCATGCAGCTCTAGATCTACAGGAAGAATATGATATCCCATTGGATGTTACTGGGAAAACCTGCAGCTGTCTGTTTTAAGGTATATAAAGACAATAGTCTAATAAGCTGAAGAGAATCACTGTGTCTTAACCATATAACTTTTAAGTATATATACACAATTATCACACTTACATAGGAATATACTTATATATACATACACACACACACATACATGCATACATACATACATACATATATTCTCCTATTCTTCCTGGTCCATAATAGCAGCTGAGCTCCTCAGGCACCCTACCTTTTTTTTTTCTTCTTTTTTCCACCCCTAATAGAGCAATTCCATGTGTGGGTTTATGGATTTATCTCTTTACCTTTGCTGGACTGCCCTAATTTATAATTCTTTCTGCTCACATTACTATGGAAATAATATTTGTTCCTTTTGCCGGGTGGTTACAGAATATGGCATTTTTATGTTTGTGCCCCATTCTTGTAAGTGCTTAATGCTGTGTAATGGTTATGGATTATCAGAAGTTTTCAGGTAAGTAGAAAAAATGACTCCAAAATTATGTCTCTCTGAAGGTCAGAGATGCACAGCTAGAAATGGAAGCTGAGGCACTAGGTTCCCAGTCTGTAGCTCCAGTCATGCCTCCTCTTACAGTACAAAATTATTTTAGCACAGATTTTCCCAAAAATGGGCAGAATAATTTTGATGCCATGAAGGGAAGGTAATCCATGATAATCACAGGCTGTTTCAGCAGCAATAAGGAAAAGCTGGTATAGCCTTGAGAGAATAGTCACTGGCTGGTCTAGATAGTAAGTTATGCTATCAACTGGTATATATATTGTTTTAAGCTTTCTAAAAAGTATTGCTTCAAAACAGTATTTTCCTCCTGTTTCATTACTACCAGTATCCCTTTCTAGGCTGTTTACTCTTAGTTATTGCTGAGCTTTCCTTAACTTCTGTGACACTTTCTTCCTGCCTTTGTTTCTTTTATTCCTCAGATATGCTTTATTACAGTTCTTAGTTTCCAATTTTCCCTTTGCATAATTTACCAAATTGTCAATTGACAAGTTCTTTCACTTGCTCCAGGAAAAAAAAAAAAAAGAAAAAAAGAAAAAAGAGGGAACCTGGACGTTTTCGCTAACAATTGTATGTGATGACTGAGGGCAAAATCCACACAGAGACTTACAGCTAAACACATTGAAGGTTTTAGGCAGCAGAAATGTGACTTGGACATATTTGTCTGTATTAGCAAGTAATTCAGCACAATAGGAGCAGACTGGTAGATCAAAGCAGCTGTTGCTGAGATTCTTATATTTAAGGTATATGATTGATGTGTTTTACTATGGACTAGATTTAGTTTGCTATTTTGGATCAAATGTTACTACCTTGTATGTAGCCTGAGGCTGTTCAAAGGACTAATTAGTTCAGATCCTTTTGTCCCCACTGTGGGTTGTCGTAGGTTTGGTGCAGCCTGTAAGCAGAGCTTCTAATTTTCTTTGCTTCAAAAGAAATCTAACCCATACACACTGAAACTGCTTTGCAAACCAAACCAATGTATGGTAATTGAGAATCACTACAAACCCACACTACCTCTCCCAGTCAAATGACAGTCTCCTAGGCTCTGAAAAGTAAATTCCACCACCACCTTGCCCCGGAGTTGCCCATACCTAGCTCATTATTTAGTCTTAAAATTTGTCTTTGTGTGTGTCCTCAGAAGGATCTTCAGTTTTCTGAAGACTGGACAAGTTCAAGGACTGTGTAAATCTTTCACCGTGCCAGCTCATGGACTAAGTACTGCAACCACGTACCCATTCATTGGGCAGCTCTGTCAGGCACTAAGGTAAACAGTCATTGGTCTCTTCTGTGTGGGAAAACAAATATTTAGTTCCCCCATTCTGACTATGTAGTGACATGGTTCCTACAGGTGTGGCCAGCATTTTGTCTCAGAACAGTCTCTGAGAGTAGCAAGTTGCAGTGCCGCAGCCAGAGCACTGAATCAGCTGAACTCAACACAGGCTGCCAACTTTTTGGACAGCAAACCTAACCATAGTGCTACTAGGGAAGCAGCAGCACATCTCTTTTCTGTTTATCGTAGAAGAAAAGCTTTATTCCATTTCTTTCTCCAGTTTCTGGAAAAAAAAAAAAAGTCTACTTTGCTAACAAATTCTGAAGCCTGGATAGGTAGATGCACATCCTGCAAATCTTAAGCAGGGTGCTTAACTTCTGTCTGGGTGAAATTTTAAACTGAATTAATGATTAGCATTCCCTTCTGTATCAAACAGCCAGTCCAATGTCATGACTTTATGTAGCCGTCTCCTCTGCGTGCAGGTTGCCCACTAACCAGTCTGTACCATTTACCGTCCTGGGGAATGGTGTCCATCTCATAAACACTGATGCTTCATCTAATGTGAGCTAAGATGCCAAAAGTGACATAATGAATTGCTTCGCCTTTTAGTATCCAAATTTCTTACTGGTTGCAACAATGAACCATTGCAAATGTCTACTGACAGGTACTTTATAAAGGCTTGTTCTCTACCCCGAGTTAGGCTTCCTATGCAGAACACAGGAGATAGATGAGTAAGAGTGGGATCCAGAGAAATTAGCAAGCAAAAGAAGGGAGAGCTTCAAGGAAATATGGTGGAACAATAATACACGTACAACCTGCACCTTAAAGGCATCTACTTTCAGTACTGGGGAAGTGTCTGCTGTTCCCTGAAAGGAAGCACATAAGATAGATCTGTCTTTTCTCCAAAATAATTAGAACATGCTGCTAATTGATGCCCAAATATCCAGTAATTAGAGCACTTAGCATTGAGGTGGATGATCTTTTAAAAGCATACCACACTTCTGAGTTGGAGAAAAAATTGCACTCACAGGCACTTTCAGGTCAGAAGTGTGCCCTAACTACTGACTGAATGGTTATTTTAGGATGAAGTTCGTGACTTTCTCCTCTTGAAACTTTGCCAATTTCGGTAATTGATTAAATAGCTAATGGAAGAACTTAAACTTGACCCCTTTTCTTCACAGAAGAGTGGACTAACATTGGTCTGTGGAGTCAATTGCTTGCTATTTGGCTGAATAAATATTTAAAAGCAAACTGAACCATTCCAAGAGGGGAAAATTAAACAGTTGTCTTGCCAAATAACAAGTACTTTCTGGTTAATGGGAACCTTCTGGGAGTCAGTCAGTCTCAAATCTAATACTCTCTATAGATCAGATTAAGTGGGGTTGTCTGTCTCCCAAGAAAGAATTTCATTTACTGTGTTTTCAGAAAGTCTTGCTTTCTTGTTTCCTACCTTTTCTTCTTCTCCACCCTCCACCCCACCCCCCACCCCCCGCATGTGGCATCTGCTCTGGCAAGTATGTTCTCAGAAAATGTATTGGTGCTCTCTGCAGGGCAAGGCTGATGCCACTTGCAAGCAAGTCCATACTCCAATAACTTGGCAGGGTCAAGGCTTGAGGGATCTGGCATGTGAGTACCATGAGCTTGGACATGCAGTTGGGTGGCAGCTGGAAACTGTTAGAGCTGGCTGAAAGCTCTACTTAGCATTGTCAAAAGTGGAAATCCCTTGATAGACTTTATTCTTTATGTTTCACTTTAGGGTGTTAAAAAGCAATGCTCCTAAGCTCCTTTAGAAATACAAAGCTGCTAATAATGGAAACCTTCAGCAAATGTAATGTTTTATATCAAGTGCTTAGTATCCAGTTTGTGAAACTGAACATCTCCTTTCACATAGTAGATATAGAGCAATGAGTGATAATACGGCTTTCCCACAGGGCTTCACCACTGTGTCTCCATTTGTTATTAGAAGGTATTCAGGTCTGTGGTAAAGGCATAAAATAAGTTAATGGCCAGAGGAGCAGAAAAATGTTAGTTCGGAGAATTGTGCTTCGGATGAAAGTAAATATCACTTTCCCATAGATACTATTTTTTGACAGACTATTTACTCAAAAAGGTCTTTACTAGCCTTTTGTCACTATTTAAGATATTTTAAGTCTTTGTGGCAGAGACTTTTGTCAAGTTTGCTCCTGTATCCTTGAAAACAATATGTCTTAACGTGGTAACTTGGCTTAATCCAACCTAGCTTTTATATCTTATTTTACAAAGCAAACTCTTACATAAGTTTCTGTAGCACTAAAAAACCTTTGATGAAGTCCTTAGAAATCTGATTTATTCAAGTTGAATTAGGCATTCATACTTCCTAATGCTCCTTGAGCCATTATCAAACCGTAGGTATGATTCAGTGAAAGCCCTAATGTTTGTGGTAAGTCTTCTCTGGTATAGATAATAGAAGAGAAGAAACCTTTGGAATTTATTACTCCCTGTTTAGACTGAAACCTTTCTGAACCAGGAATAAGTTGACAAGATCATTAGAATTTCCCAGATAATTATCTTGTCAATGGCTGGAAATCTGTTGGTGGTAGGCAGGCAGTAGGAATACGTTCTATTACCATTTCCAACATAAAGAAAAAGTGTTTTCTTGCAAAAATTTAATCTAAATTGTAACACATTGGAGAGAATTATTTTTCTAATTACAGCTTGTGGTTTCATAGTTGCATGTATAATTTTTCTATGATGAGTAGCCTGCAATTCTTTGATAGACCAATTTTGACTTGTATTCTTCTGAGACTTAGAGTCCAGTGACTAGAATATATCTATTTTACACTATCTTAATCTTACAAATTATTCTTAGGCTTATGTCTCTTTCTGACTTCTGGAAAGGCTAGCTTTTCTGTCTGAAGCATAGATATGCCAGAATGGTCTTAGTTCCCGTTAGTCAAATCCTCAGCTACTAATCTGTTGCACATTAATACACCTGGGAAAGCCAACTTTAAGTATTTTCATTTTGAAATCCTGAGTGTTTTTTAAAGGTCGTGAATGAAGTTAGAGCTGTGCCTCTGACCGTGAAGTATTTAACTGATTTAATGGATAGCCTAATCTTCCATGTGAAGCCATCTTTTGGGTTTAGGTACAAACATGGCAATGTATTTTAATATCTGGGGTTTTTTTTCTCCTTTTTTGTCACTAGTAATCTGCACCTTTGCCTCTCATTTTCTGTATTTTCCCATCTCCTTTAGCAGTATTTTACCACTGAGGGCAATGATCCTACTCGTAATACTATAATTGACTCAAAGTTGAGAGTCTGGAGAGGTTCACCCATGAGTGGCTTTCCTCCCATCTAACTCTTGCCACCAAAACTAAGCTAACATTTGAGGTATCCTCTGTAGTTAGGAGGGAGAAAGACATCTCCAGGGGGCAATTGACTGCGCTTTCGGGGCTTCTCTCTTAAGAGAATTTGTCCCTTTATATAGGAGAGAATCTGTTTAGGACTATAAAGGAGCTTCAGTGAGTACCATGGAGAACAACTTTCTTAAAAAATGCCATGAGATTAAGACTATAATTTCTATTTATATAAGACTTTAAGTTTCCAGTGTAATCACCTGTGATTGACTTGAGCTGTGTGTAGAGAACAGGAAAGGAGCCAGATGAGATTACTGTGCTATCCCTGCAGTAGGGAAAGCAGTGGAGTATGGTACAGAGATATTTGAGCTGGCAGTCCAGAAACCATTGTGGGATTAGAGCAGCACAGCTGTGTTCATGCAGCACTGCACACTGAGTCAAAAAATATTGCTGAAACCAGCTTCATTCACTGGGACAGTACCTGAATTTATATGAAATTTGTTTATAACAAATAGACCAGTAGAACAGTCTTTATATTTAGCAAGATTTTTTCAGTTTGCCACTTTCTTCCAGTTTCTTACTTGGTTTCGAGCAAATCATCATAAAAATTCAGCAAGCTTAGACACATCTTGTACTAGTTTGTTTTCCTATACAGAATACATGCTCTCCTGGGAAGCAGTGCAATCATTCCTTCTTTCCTGCTATTTCTATATGTAAGCTTATCTATATTAAGGAATATGCCAATCATAGAAAAAGTGAGAACATCCTGATACTCAGTTTTGGAGGAGTAGTAGTAATGTAACTTAGTTTAATTACAGAAAAGTCCTTTCATTATTTTGTGTGAATGAAGACAAGCTGAATACTAATAGACAATTGCATACCATTAATTACTGCTAAAACGAAAGGATACACAATACAAACCTCAAAATAAATGCTCATAGCACTATTGCAAAGAAGATTTCTGAAGCTGTTCATGACATATCAATACATCTTTTTAGAACTGCAAGGCTATGGAGGATAAAACTGCAATCTTCTCTGAAAGCCTGCAATGCAAATCTGAATTTCTGTGCGGTTACTATCATTTTGCCTCCTAAATGGATGTAATTTAAATTACAGCTTGTAATATTAGTGCTGCTTACTGTTTTTTAAGAGGAATTGTTTTGACTGGATAGAATCAAATTTGTCTTTGCCAAAGGAAATGTCTTTTACATTGGGATGGAGACTGTTCCCCATTTTGGTTTACTACTCTTTTTCTCAAAGACTGTACTATGTTATTTCACCAAAAAGTCCTTCTAGCTTGGGAAATTAAAATCTATGTGTAAGGAAATTCTAAACCAATTATACAGAGGGCTCAATTAATTTCATCATTGTTATTCTCAGCAGAGGTGTGTTGGGAGTTGATCTGCTGAGAGAGAATTGGGAATGCCCCTGCCCCTGAACTGTCAGGACAACATGAACATTTGTCTATTTCCTTAAGTTACATTTGCTACAGGAGACTAGAATGGAGACAGCAGGTTTCATATCCAGCTCTGTCTTCTTGGACAGAAAGCTGGCTTCAAGTCTTTTATATATGCACAAGTGCTTTACTGGGCTTTTGGGTTAAATGTAAAAAGACATACAAAAAAAAGGAACTAAAATTTGGTTTATAACAGCAACATATTCACTTCACACTTACAAATTTACTGAGTAGTTTCTGTACTTTTTATGGGTACATGAAAAGACTTGTGATATCTAATCTTATTATTTTATGATATGTTCTATGCTTTTTTTCTCTTAATGCTCCAACTTAGAAAATCAGAGCATTGCATGAAAATCTCAAAGGCTGTTAGACAGAAGAGAAAGCTAGGAATATACATGGTACACTTTTTATGCATAATCCTTCTTCTAAACCTAATAAATATTATTGTTTTCTCAGTTATGTTAGCACACAAATATTATTTTTAAGTATTTAGATTAGAAGACGTATTTTAGTCTGAAACAAATTATGAGCAAGTTATATGAGCATATACTAATATGAGCAATAGAACTGCTAGATCACAGAAGTTATAACTTTAAGCTAATGGAGTGATGAGCGATTAAAGTTATTCAAGTTAATAATATCTGTAGCAAAAGGATGACATTGGATGATGTGTTATGAATTCTAGGTTTCTAAGTATCATGACTGTAGATGATAGCTTCAAAATACATCCCGTACCAAAACAAAACAAAAATAAGCAAAGCGTGTTTTGAAAGGTGCTTATATCACATAATTTTGAGCAAATCTCATAGTCTGTCATGGCTTGAATTACCATTTTTTGGGCTCTTTTGGCATTTCTGTTGTCCAGTCTGTACCTGTGTGGCAGGTAAGATGGAGCCTGGAGAGTCACAATGATTTTCAGTGAATCCACTGAAGTCAGATAAATTTGTGCTTCAAAAATGGGACAGGAGACTTTTTTTACACATACTCTTTATATAATTTGAAAAATCTCCAAGAATTTTTTTTCTCACCCCTTTTGGGAACTACGAAGTTGTGCAGAAATAAAGGCATCTTTTTGGCTTATAAAAGTTTTACTTCTTGTGATAACAAAGTAAGGTCAGTAGGAATAAAATGTCTGCACTTCTACATGGAATAGTTTTCATGAGCGAACTGTTAAGAAATTATCATTTTGAGATAGAACTTGAACTATCTTAACCTTGGTGAATCTTAATCCCAATTTGCCTCTTGTACTCTGATGATCGTATACTTAGGCAGGTAGTACTATTGACATCAGTGTGATTACTCACCAGTAGGAATATAAATCAGAGTGGGTAATCAGTATGGAAATCTCTAATGCTATAATTACAATCTTTTACAAAGTAGTACTCCCCTTGACTGCTCATCTTGCTTCATATCTAAAGTTAAACCTTACACTTAAATCTTTGGTTAGTATGTCTTTCTGTTATGGGATAATGTGTGGGGAATTGGCGATGCTGACTTATTATGATTTGATGCCATGAGCTGCAGCTTTCCCAGAGCAGCTGCTTTTCCTAACAAGCATAATGGTCTATACTAGGCCTTTGATTTTCTGCATATTTTATTTGTTCATTAGGTCTTGCTCTTTGTATATTACTGTTTCATTTGTTGTACTTATTCTACTGTATGTTTCAAGATGGTCAAGTATTTTCAGCTGTGTTTTCTATTTTGCTTCTGCAGAAGTTGCTGAAAGTTTGTATAAGCAGGTTTAGATTAGAATTTAAGAAAATAATGGGAGAAAGGGGTCAGAATCACTGGGTACCCAGCTGGAGCAAAAATAGTGGAGGTGCAGAAAATTAGGGATATATGTTTTTCTACTGCAGTTTTGAGAGCTAAATGTCTGCACATGAGCGCATGCCACTTATTGCAAATTGTTCCTCTGACTATCGCTTTCACTTGGAAAATACTCAGGTCCTTGGCTGTGTACTGCCAACATTCATTCTGAGCCCTCCAAACGGACAGAGAAGGTATTGTTTAATATCTTGTGCATCTGATGATTTCCCACTTTCACAGGAGAGGTTCTTGTTTGAGTTTTGCCTAAGAAAAAGAGGTAGCAGTATTTCTGTGACTTACGCTTCGTGTTTACTAAGTAATTTCTTTTATCATTAATTACAATGGATTGTTTTTGAGTTTAAGCTTTATGTGTGTTTTACTGGTTTTAGGTACTTTTCATTCTATAAGCATCTGTATATCCTTAACTTATTATTAGCACCGTGCTGTAACAGATTAAATACATTATCTATTTGATAATTTTAGAAAATAAAAATATTTTCAAACTTTTCCTGGTAATAATACAATAATTATATAATTATATAATATTATATAATAAAAGCAATAACCATTTCTATTTTGAATTTTATTCCCATGCAACATTCTAGACCTTGTTATTCTAAATACTTATAAAATCAATGATTTCATGGCAATATGAAATTCTTTCCAATATTTTCAGGAAAACTTTTAGTTTGCTGTCTTTTATTCAGATAATCAAATTTTATGGCTTTTGTTACAGTCTCATTAAATTGGAGTCTGGTTCACAGGCATTTATTTATTTATTATTTTTCAAATGGATTTTGAAAATAAAAAAGCTCAATTTGTTTACTGTGATACCTAGCTAGTTTGTAGGCCAACAGTGTATCCTCTGAGTGACTCAGGGATCACTGTGCTCTTGTCCTATTATATCTATTGAAGGATCATCAACTGGCTGTACAGATAAATATAGATTTTTTGATAGATTTCACCCTTTTTTTTCTGTTACTAAGAAAGCCCTTGAAGAATTTTAAGCACTGAGTTACCATCCTTTTGTGAACCAATTCTTATAAAATGCCATTGGATGACATTCAGAAGACTAATGCTGGACACAGACTTCAGAGTAAGCAGAGAATATTCAGTTTTCATATGTATTAAAAAAGATTTTATGTTCCTGAGTGCTAGTCATGTCATGCAGCTCACATAATTTTGCTTCAGCCGTTGGCAAATAGTATCAAAGGAAGCATATTTCGCTTCATACTCTTCCTGTTATTTCAGTTTAGCACTCTTCCATTTAGGGAGTTGTGCAAGCACATAAAATAAACTCAGACCTCTAGGAAACCCTTCATAGCATCATTCCTATTGCTCCGTGACCCAATTTCCTTGTGGAAGGTCAGAGCATCACAGATGTGTTGGAGCATCCAGAGAAAGAAACAATCATTGGTGTCCTGAAGATCTGCTACTCCTTGCTTTTTGAAGCTGGTCATACAGGGTCACAGCAGCCAGCACAGTTACCCTGGGTGCCCTCTGGGCTTTCTCTGCAGACACCCATCAGCTGGCGAGCTGTCATGAGGCACACACCACAGAGATGAAGGGAAAAGATTAACCTCACAGTCCTTCACTAGCACTATGCCAGGCTCCCAGAATAGTCTTGGAAGGTCTGGGATAATAGATCTTCTTCATAGAGACTGCAGAACCAACTGTGGTCCATATGCTTTTTCCAAATGGAAGGAAAAGGCTCCTGTAACACCTGTCCTCCAAGAAATCCTGATCATCTCCTGTTCACTACTGTTGAATAAAATTGCTTAATGAATTATTTTCTAATTAAGGAAATTATCTTTTTCCTCAAACCCAAGAGAAACCCCATCCCCAAATTCCTAGCCAAAATATTCCACAATTGGCATTTGTCATCTTTGTTATATACTGTTTAAGGGGACTTACCTGTTGTATTTGATGTTGTTTGATTTCTGTGTATTACAGCCATAGTATGGTTATCAGCCCATTCTCCAGAATTTGCCAAGTCTTGCTAAAAGTGATAACTTTAAGTCCTTGGAAATTAAGATTATTTTTATGACTGTGTTCATTGGATAAAAAAGGAAGTTTTTCTTCATATAGCTGCTTAGTGAATGCTAAATGAAACTGAATTATGCTGAATATACATGTATTTACTTTAAATAATGTGAAACTTTGCATGCACAAAATTAGATCTTTAATGCTAATTTTAAAAAATTGCTTGGGTATGGTCAGCATAATCTATTTTTTATTAGCACTTCAGATTTATTCTGGTTTTGATTTTTACTATCTCTTTACAGCAATAATCATTTTTATTTATTTAAGAAAGTAATTAAACTCAGTTCCGCGTATATTTTTGGAGGTAATATAAAAAGCTCCTGCTGTGATAGCAAATGCAAGAAATCTGCTTTCTGGGTTAAATTATTGCACTGATGATTAAGAATCCATTTTCCAACTCTAACTTTAGAACTTTCTTATTTATATAAATAGCTTGATTAAAAAACCCCACAAAACATCAGAACACCTCCCCCCAAAAAAAACACAACAAAAACAAAACATCATCAACAAAAAAAAAAAAAAAAAAAAAAAAAAAAAACACAAAAAAAACCCCAAAAAACCAACAAACCCCACCAAAACAGTTTCTTACAGAGTTCTTTTTGAATTGAGGTAATTTATATTTCCATTCACACTGGTTGTTTTCCAAGCCTTTAAAAATCCATTGACTGAAATAGAAGAAAAGCAAATATAGCTTCAGTGATTAAAATTATACAAATTTTCTTAATCTTCATCTGTTTTGAACAGATTTTGTGGGGGGCTGTAACTTGTTTTGTTGTTTGACTTGGTTTTGTTTGGGTTTTTTTTTTTCAAGAAACAGAAATTGTAATGAATAAAGACAAGTTTAAGATGTAACACGTCATTTTTCAGATCTCTGTAGTTTAATGTGGACTCGTCAAATATTATTGTAGTTGAGTGATTATGAACATGCCTGCTCTGCCATTTTCTCAAGGAGGTGGCATTTCCCTGTGAAACCAGCATGATGGAAGCTTAGTTTGGTTTGTCGGCTTCCTAAGAAAATTGAGAGAAACTTGGTTAGTGAATGACAACTTTATGTCTGAGATGATTTGTCCCTTTATGATTAAAGATTTTTATCAGGAAGAAATTACAGTGAACTCATCATTCAAAGTGGGTGATTTAATGATCTTTCAATATTGTGCTAAGATGTAGGGATAAAAAGATTTTTTTGCTGACTAGAAACACTGGCAGCATCTAACAAAGTGGGAATGTACCTCCAGGAAAGGGTCTTAAAGAAAACAAAGACATTAAAAAGTGAAATAACCAGTTTTATCCTTTCAAAAGAGAGAGAAGGAATTAGAAGTATTGAAGACTGCAACAGCCACTGCAGATCATTTGTTGAAACCACAATGGCTGAATTGTGGAAATAATTTCTAAACGTGTTTCCAGTTAGAGAAATAGAAATTGCCTTTAAAATAAGTAAGAAAGGAAAGTAGATATATTAAAAAAAAAAAAAATCAAGCTGTTTGTTAGCATAAATTCTAAGGGACAAATGATTTTTGAAGTGATAGGTGCCACATACTTAGCTTATACAACCTGGTTTCTGAAGTACATAAATGCACATGTCCCCTGAATTCCAGCCAAACTCTCCTTCTGAGGGTAGTCACATATACTTGAAATGCTTGAATACTCTGCATAAAAAAAAAAAAAAAAAAAAAAAAAAAAAAAGAAAAGAAAAACCTAGTGTGACTGGCAGCTAAAGTGGTCATGTCCATGTCACTTATGGCAGAGTGGGAAAAATTAAATCTGTTTTATGTTAAAAGTAGGTTGTTCTTCTTTAGCAAACAAGGAAGTGGGCACTGTCAGGGAATGGAACCAGATATAATTTCCAGTTAGATGGCCATCTTTCATGTCCATAGATGTGAGCCAATGCCAGTTTAAAGTGACGGCTGTTCCCTGTGCGTGTTTGATGAGCTAAAAATTCCACACCAAACTTCTGTGTGGAACCGCGGTACATGAAGCCTAGTCATGGGGCTAGAAAGACCTTCCAAATTCAGGGATCCCGTCACAGTGCTAAACATATTCTTCTGTTCCAGAAAATTTAAGAAAACTTGTATATTCAAATATATTTAAAGAAATCATACATAATAAACCAAAAATTACTCCAGTAAAATTCTGAAAGTAGTCAAAGACATCGATTTCTCTATTAGAGGAATTGACCAAATTTTCAAATTCAATACCAAACTGTTGCTCAAGTATTACATTATATAAAAATTATTATTTATGTTTGTTTTTTTGTTTCATTTTAATGGCATTGACAGTGACTGGTACTTAAATTGCACAGTTAAGTAAGAGGAAGAGATAGTCCTTTTTTCTAGAGAATCTATGGGATCTGTTAGAATCTGTTCATGCTTTGATTAGGGATCATCATTGTCAGACACAGGAGGTGGCTGATACTAAGAATTGAAATTCTTGTGTACTAGTCATGAGCACTAGGAAAATTTTAGACTGGCTGAAGAAAGTGTTGTGGAAGGGAAACCTCCAAAAAACGGGATCGTGCTTGACCCTCTTTGCAACAGCCTCTAAGTCGGTGTGACTAGAGTTGGCCAAACAAATTAATGAATAATAAAATATTTTCCACTAATTCTAGTTAAAGCCAAATATAGCAGGTGGTGAATTGTTTCTTTTTAATCTTAAATGAACAGCCAAATTAGCTTGAGGCAGGGCTGTGTTTAGATACCGAATTAGGCAAAATAGTAACTTCTAAGTCTTGACTTATTAGCAAAGACACATAAATTTTTTTCATTCCAATTTGCTTCTTGCTGATGGTCTTACTAGCAGAGAACAGTCTGTTTAATGTATCTTCTGCAGTTGTGACATTTTCAGTTTTCCTTTTTCTGTATCTTTTTTAATGGTCATAGCATTAAAAGCTAGGAAGAGGAAATATCGCATCATCTAGCTTGACCAATCTCTTTTATTGTTTGATATTCAGCTTCATTATCTTCTGCCTTTAAAGGGTCAATGCTAGAGCCTGCAACTGATCACATTTGCTTCAGCTCGGGAAAACTGAGGTGCTGTTACTGCATTCAGTTTTGTTCTGTTTTGGTGGCTTTAGTTGTCACTAGGTAAAGCTTTCCCCATTCCCAAGAAATGAAGTGCCTCCTGTGAATAGTTCCCTTAAACAAGCTCCTTTTGTCTGAGGTTGTCTCAATCAGCAGAATCAGCAGCATAATAAGAACATCAGTTTAATTTTTAGTAGGAAATGCTTGACTTTTTTAACAAGAGAGGAGCACTTGATGTTGAAAGAAAAGCTCTTTTCATGACCACTGGAATTAGTGGACAAGGACAGTGAGGGAGAGAACTAAGGGTGGGAAACTGGCTTTCTTCCAAAGCAAGAAAAAGCCACATTTAAGGACATAATTGAATGATTTAGGATTACTTTAAAGAATTAACCCAGCATAACCTTTTAAAATGAATAAAACCTAAGTGTGCAATAATCCCATGTGAAAAATATATAAATGAATATTTGAAGTGTTAATGGATTAATTTACAAATATTTTAAAATGGGAAAGCAAGCAACGACACAATTGCCATCTGGGTTTAAAACATGCACACAAGACCAATTATCTACAATGAAGTAATATTAGAAAAAGGAAATGAGAAAACTTCAAAAAAAAAATCACTTCTTGTCATCACACTGACTTCACTGCTGCTTGCTTAATATAAAAGGGTGTTATCACTTCTGTTTCCTTTGAGGATAGGGAAGAAGCTATTATAGTGCAGAATCCCTTGTGCCAATGAGAAAAGAGCTGAAAATAGATTGAAAAATGTGTGGGAAAAGGAGGCATAATCAGAACTAGTTTCCCTACAGAAATATTTAATTTTTTTTTATATCCCAGCTAATGATGTATTTTACACATTTTTCTGTTTACCTAAAGAAGATGCTAATAGTATTTTATGTAAGCACAGAAAGGAGAGAAACTAAATTATGGCTAGTTTGCAGAGAACTCAAATTCGATAATTGCTACATAAAGCATGCTTAAGCAAAGATATATAAAAACCAAATAAAAAGGGGCATTCCTATAAATACTGAGTGTCTAATTAACAGAGAATCATAGCTGAATCTATGACATACCCCGAAGGATAAATACTGGTTTGTGTGTGTATAAACAGGCGTGGGAAGCAAATAAAATAAGAGCAATTCATCACCAAGGCACAGTGAGACCTGTCAATAACCACGCAAAGGTCACAACTCTAATCATCTTTATAAGTGATTGCTGCATAACATAGGATGATTAATGTAAAGGATGCCTCCTTGAATGGAGGTTTGTAGTTAGGATAGGTAGAAGTGACTATCAAGTGACTGGCAATATTTATCTCATTCTAAGGCATGATTTTTCTGTTTTCATGGGTAGTCCTGGCTGTATGCTCCCAAATACTGAAAGTGTATGTAATGCCCAGACTGAAGAAGTGCAAGGTCAATATACATTTCAAGAGGTGGTCAGCATCAAAATGGGAATTTGGATCTGTGTCATCAGGGAGGCAGAGAGTTCTCTGCTGGTGAGTAGGGCTTTTTACAGCAAGAATAAGACTGGAATGTTGCAGAGGTATTTAGCAGGAAATATTAAGGAGAAGGAGTTGGGATGTAACGGAAAGGCACACATACTGACAACACCAAACTTGACAACCTCTTTGGTGAAGCAATTTTTCCCAATATCCAATCTAAACTTCCCCTGACACAACTTGAGGCCATTCCCTCTTGTCCTATTGCTTGTTACTTGGGAGAAGAGACCAACAGCCGCTTCAGTCTACCCTCCTTTTAGGTAGTTACAAAGAGTGATAAGGTCTCTCCTGAGTCTCCTTTTCCTCAGGCTGAAAAACCCCAGTCCCCTTAGCCACTCCTAGAGGCTCCTTCACTAGATTTGTTGCCCTTCTTTGGACACACTCCAGCACATCAATGTGTTTCTTTAAGCGAGCAGCCCAAAACTGAACACAGGATTTGAGGTGTGACAACACTCCAGCCAACTTGGTGTTATCTGCAAACTCACTGAGGCTGCACTTAACACCCTCCTCCAGATAAAAGCATTAAACAGAACTGGCCCCAGTACTGAGCCCTGAGGAACACCACGTGTGACCAGTCCCCAACCGGATTTAGTTCCATTCACCACAACTCTTTGGGTTTGGCAGTGCAACCAGATTTTTACCCAGCAAATAGTACATCTGTCCAAGCCATGAGCAGTCCGTTTATCCAGGAGAATGCTGTGGGAAACAGTGTCAAAGGCTGTACCAAAGTCTAGGTCGACAACATCCACAGCCTCATCCACTAAGTGGGTCACCTTGTCACAGAAGATCAGGTTAATCAAGCAGAACCTGTCTTTCATAAATCCATGCTGACCGGGTCTGATCATCTGGTTCTCTTGTACGTGTCACATAATGGCACTTAAGGACATCTTTATGTAAAGATAAGTTCTTGAAATAAACCAGTATAGTTGCAAGGTTAGTTTAATGAATGTAAAAAGACCAGATCAACTGTTTTCTTTAACTGACATCCTCTCCAAAACGCCCTGAATTTTCCCTTTTCCATGCTTCATGAAGTCATCCCAAATTCACTGGAAAAGGAGGCAATCACATCTTATGCAAACTGTTTTAAGATATATTCCCATTCACAAATATCTGTGTATTATATTGCCAAACTTTTGGTGATTAACATATATTTTTAATTTTATAAATTATAGCCTTGTTTGATTAAAGTATAAAGATCAAGAAAAGCTACCACAAAAAATGGCCTCTTTATTACTCAATTTTCAATGTCTTCTTGAGCAGAATGTTGCGAAGGTCCTGCTTTGCTGCTGAAGAGACAGGGAGCAGGTGGTGTAGCTCCCATGGGCTTCAGTAGAATAAGATTTAATTTCTAGAACCTGAATTCCATGTCAGATACATGACATAGGAGAGGGTGTAAGAGGCAGAGTCTGTTGTCTGATGTTAATTGTAAAAGGCCTACCAGTTCCCAACAATTTTTTTCTCCTTTTAGGTTTCAGAAGTTGAATTTTCTGACAGATACATCTGTACTTCTTACCTAATAATAGAAATTGTCTGTGTAATTTGGAGCATAAAAAGAGGTGGGTAAGCCTTTGAGGAAAGCTAGCTAAGCATGCAAATACTGCTTGTAATTGGTACATAAATTTAGATGATCTTATTGCATATGCATTTCCTGCTTGATGGTGATATTTAGAAGCAATAAACTTGCTCTGCTTCTAAACCTTCCAGGCTCCCAGCAGCAATCCTTTGATGCATTTGACTTTACATAGGTTTTACAAGGGCCTACAGCTGAAATTGGCTGTTATAAATGAAATGTGTTATGTCATCCATCTGCCTTTTTCCACAAATAAGAATAATAATAAAAATGCTGGACAGTATGGAACAATAGTTTGTAAGCAATTCATATTGTTTTCTCTTGTGTTGTTTCAAATTTGGGCTTAAACTATGCAGATCAAGCTTTGTCTCGGTTGTCTTCTGCATAAAATGGTTTTGAGGATAGACCTCATTTAACCTCTTATATGGAACGTATGGCTTCTTCAAAACTCAAGTTCAAGGTCACTTCCCCGATATTGTCCTTCATCCTCAACACAAAGCAAGCTTAAGTGGTTTCATAAACACTGATTTAAATTTTTTTCAGGATTCTTTTTTTTCAATTAAATGTATCAGTCCCTGCTGAACTGATCAACAACTTCTTTCAACTGCAGCTCATTTTTATTCTAATGCTAACTTTACTTAGTTCTATCTAGAATTTTCCTTCTGCTTCCATCCTATTTTTTCATTAATTTATTAATTCTGCTCTGTCATTGTACCTGTTAGTTCTTCCTCTCTCTCCTGCACATTGTGTAGCTTCCAGCTCTTTCATGTTTCTTCTAATCCCTCAGACCATGGTCCTATAACTAGCTGCTTCTGTTGTTACTGTTTTCAGTTTATCCAGGTAATGGAATTCTTGTAAATCCCAAAATTGAAGCGATAGTGAATCCTAGTCCACTGATGACTGGTCACATCCTCATAAAGATTAGTAATGTTAACATGATTTCTGAGGCGGTGACCGCAGGCATGTCTCCCTTTCTGGGCTGCAGGGTAAATCACTTTCTATAGCACTTTCAAGCACATGCAAGGAACAACAATGCTTTGATAAAGCTGAACCCAGAAAAAGATGTCTGGCTGTTAGCAAGACATCTACATTGTTAGCAGCAATCTAACATTATATTCACCATTTCTTGTTGAAACCAAAGCTCATACACACCACAGGAGATTTGCAGAGCAAATGCTAAGTTAGGACGCAGTCAACATGTATGGTGATGGTGCTAATGCTCACATTTTATTACTTTTTTTTTTTTTACAGGTAGCAGCAGTTACAGATTTAGTCCTCATCATTATAACTCTTGACAGTAATTGTCCCATTTAGTTCGTGTGCAGGTTTTGAATTGAAATATCATCGGCTGATGCATAAATGTTCCAATAACATCTCAACGATATCAGTTGTTACTGCATGCAATCATGAATATAATCATATGCACAAATAGTTGCATTGTCATTAAATCATGATGGTATCCTGGGCTGCATTCAGAAGAGAATTGCCAGCAGGTCAATTTGTGTTTTAACGGCAAATTCTGTAGCACTGATATGTCAATAAACTCTTTTTAACACTTCTGTTCAGTCCTGTGGCTCATAGCAAGATTATTTGTTTAAACCATGGGACCCATCATCACTACCACAGTAAATGATAGGTCACCGTCACCAACGGGATTTGTTTGTATTGTTTGATTTACTTGTAACTAACTGGAGAGATCACAAAACCAGCAATGTTAAAGAGTTACATTTACCAACATCAAATTACATTTTCATGGTATAAGAAGATATAAAAAAGAATCTTAATCTGCCTACACATATCCCATTAATGTTATGTTTTTAAACACAGGACATAAAGAGAGAATGGATTTTTTTTCTGTAGTATAGTAGACAAAAGGGGTTTTTTTATATTCTTTCAGAAAAGCAAGCATTTCAGATGCAGTTTTGACAAACTATAATTAATATCTATTAAAATATAAAGGGAGAACAGAGAAGAAAAAAGTGTTAATATCTTAGTCATAACTTTTTTCCCTAGAAAATACTTGTAAAAATAGGTTTGATCCATTAGTCTCTTTTGAGTTTTAAAGATTATTGTAATTTACAATAGAAAAAGCATGAGAAGCTCTTTGCCATGTAAAAAGGAAGATAAATAAGAGTGATGTGTATTAACAAAGAGACCCCGACCCACTCATTGCTGCAAGAAAGTAGCCTTTTTCTTCTGAATTTTCTAACATCTGCTTAAACCCTTTATTTTCAGTTTCACCAGTATACAAATCCCAAGCCTTGTGGCCATTCCATATGTTCTAGGTTGGGCATGTGGTCCCAACTGCTGCAAAGCTGATCTCCAGAAGTAATACCATACCTTCAAGGGCCTTTATGATGCTGCCTGCTAGTGAGAAAGGCATTGCTATTGCTCTGAGAAACACTATATTCTCTGAAATATAAAATATAGTGTAATGACAATAATACAACTAAAATATAAAAATACCATTACGTATCAAGTAAGAATTTTATTAAAAAATTCTACTATTTATACACTACCTGTAAAATAAAGATAAAACTGAAATCAATATCTCTTTTATACTTTCCTTTTATAAAAATGCCTGCAGCTCACTAGAGACCTAGCAGAGCAAATGCATAAAATCAGAATCTAGTGGTTTATGGTTCATGACATTGATTATTATTAAATAATTCTACATTGTATTGGAAAAATAGTAAAAAAAAAAAATCATTTAGAGAAAGTTTGTCTTTCAAAAATTTTCAAATTTAACAATGTATCAAAACAAAGAGGACCACAAACCCTTTCTCTGTCTTCTGAGCTATTATTTTCTCCAGGAATCTGACTTTCTAGGGCAGTCTAACTGCTGCCAGTCCTTATATTTTTCATATTCAGAAGCTTCTTGTACAAATAAGCATTACTCCCAAAGCATATGCCATCAGAAACCTACTTTCGATAAAACTAATTCCTGGCTGCAGTGCTTTTGGAGGTTGTGTGGCAAGAGGAAGTCTTTCTGGTAGGACAATGGTGAGCTGTGGGGAATTTTGAACTCTTTCAGCTGACAAGCAGCTGATGTAGTTTACAGAGTGTTATTTCCAGGCTCATCAGCTACTGAATTGGATTCAAAGTTGCTCTGATTTTCTGAGGCTTTTTGTGGCCAGGGCCCAGGCTATCTAAACTGAAGTCCCAGAATGAAAACAGTGATTGACGATTTAATTCTACTGGCAAAGGGAAACCTTCTCAAGGACATTAAATCTTATCAAATAGAAAACAGTGCTTTTGCTGAGGCCAGTCTGAGACTGAGAAATTGACTTCTCCAGGAGGCAAGGACTGGCACAAGTTTGAGTGTCACCTTCCTTTCCAAGTGTAAATTGGATTTCCTTAACCTTTCCTTCTGTAACACAAACATTTAGACAAACAGTCAGACAAGCATTATATGTTGTAAAACAAAACATTGCATAGTAGACACATCTTCCCCTGGGGAGAGGAATGAAAGAATGAACATGTAACAAGCATTAGTCACATTGCTTAATGCACTACTGGAAGACACTCAAATATTCTTTCTGAGTATGCTATAAAGAGAAATAGGAAGCATAATAAATGTACTATATAACTTGGCAAATAATCTACTGCATTCTGAATCAGCCTGAGATAGAGTGAATTTTAAGAGTAGTTCCATGTACAGTTGAGGAAGGCAGCAAAATCTTGTTAGAAAGACAATTCTGCCCAGGTACAGAATTAGAAAACTAAGCCCAGGTACAAAATGCATTCCTGATATTTTTTTAATAGAATTCTTTAGTGGCACCTGTAACTGGCAGATTGTCAAAGGCAGCCTTGATTGACAAACCTTAGAGGCCTACCCAGAAGAAGAGAGGATACTGTCCTCGTCATCATAATCATCTGGCTGTTTCCTAGCAACCTTTTAGTATGATCTCTGTTTTATTTCCATTTCCATAGGGACTGATTCAAGAGCAGTTAACAACTGCAGCACATAGACACAATTCACCTAGGAGCAAAGATCATATAGTGGAAGCTGGATTGAAGTAAATCAGAAGTTACTTCTGTGCTCAGCAGAAAGTTCTTGGAAAAATTTGCTGCTACACGGGTGAAGTTTCCATGTCTGGTTGAAAGTTCATATCTACGGTCAGTCACTTGCAGTCTGTAGTTTATAAGCATTACTTTGTTAGAGTAGAAGAGACTATTTCGGTTGGAAGGGACCTAATAGTGATCATTGAGTCCAACTGCCTGACCAGTTCAGGGCTGACCAAGTTAAAGCATGCTGTTAAGGGCATTGTCCAAATGTCTTTTAAACACTTACAGGCTTGGGGCTTCAACTACCTCTCTAGGAATTCTGTTCCAGTGTTTGACCACCCTCTCAGTAAAGAAATGCTTCCTAATGTCCAGTCTAAACCTCCCTTGTCACACCTTTGAGCTATTCTCACATGTCCTGTCACTGGATCCCAGGAAGAGGAGCTCAGCAACTCCCTCTTCACTTCCCCTCCTCAGGGAGCCATAGAGAGCGATGAGGCTGCCTTTTAGTTTCTTTCTCGCTAGTAAAGCCCAAAGTCCTCAGCTGCTCTTTATAAGGCATTCCTTCCATCCTTTTACCAGCTTTGTTGCCCTCCTCTGGATGCATTCAAGGACCTTCACACCCTTCTTGAGCTGTGCAGCCCAGAACAGCATGCAGTAGTTAAGGTGAGGCTGCAACAATGCTGAATACAGTGAGAGAATCACCTCTTTTGAGTGGCTGGCTATACTGTGTTTGATGCACCCCACGATGTGGTTTGCCCTCCTGGCTGCTGCTGACTCCTACTGAACCTGCTGCCAACCAGCACCTCCAGATCCCTTTCTTCAGGACTTGTCTCCAGCCTCTCCTCTCCGAGCCTGTATTTGTTCCACCTAGGTGCAGAATTCAGCATTTCAACTTGTTAAATTTCATCCCGTTAATTTCATTCCATTAGAGCCCAGCGCTCTGATCTATCTAGATCTCTGTGCAAGGCAGCTTGTCCCTCAAGAGAGTCAATAGCACCTCCCAGTTTGGTGTCATCAGCAAACTTGCTAATGGTGCATTCAACTTCTGCATCCAGAACACTGATAAATATATTGAGCAGGACTGGCCCTGGAACTGAACCCTGAGGAACACTTGCTCATGATACTTAATTACGCTTTAGAGACACCCACTAATAAAACCTCTACTCTTTCCAGTTGACCTGGGGTGTACCCCTCCAACCTTGTCCATTACCCAAATGTTTCATACCTCATGTTAATTAGACAGTATAATAGGTATAGTGAGCATCAGTCTTTCAGAAACACAGATTAGTTCTTCAGCCATATGAACTGAAGAGAGTAAATAAACACCTCACTATCTTATGTCACACCAGGGCAAATTGGTGGTCTCGGGTATGTAGTAGTCAAATCTAGGATATTGAATGTTCATCAGTGGTTACAGAAAGACACTGAGGTCTACAACTGTGCTATTCTTCCAGAATTATTTTTTCAGACATAATGGAATATAATAGAATCATAGAATAGTTATGGTTGGAAAGGACCTTAAGATCATCTAGTTCCAACTCCCCTGCCACGGGCAGGGACACCTCACACTAATAATAGAGACAGGTTTTTTAAGTATTTTGATTTTGTACAGGATTTTGTTAATTTGGTCGCCTATTTATTTTGCTTACATGGAATATTTCTCTGCTTCTCATCATTCCTTACCCCCTGGCATGGGATTTTCAAACTACATTAGACTGAAATTAGACAGAAAATGCTCTGTCATAATTCCTTCTTTAGACCAGTCGGTGGTAAAAAGTGAAGCATGTCACATCTTGCCAAGCGTGAATCAAATCTGTCACATTTTTCTACCTTTCCTAACACTTGTTCATGTGGTGTCATCTTTAGTAGAATTTAATTTCGTATGTGCATTCCACTGCAGTCACTGGAAGTTGTTCAGTATCTTACTGTCATAATGTGTAACTGAGACCATGAGCTGTCCCTAGTACCAAACACCAAGGCTGTGCAGACAAGTCTGTACAGACAAGTCTGTACATGTGTTTCGGTGATCAGATTTGCAGAATTTTATGTAGGATCTCCAGTGCTCGTTTGATTCTACTTATTTGGCTGTGCTGGGCAGTTGGGGAGTCTTGGCAGAGTTGTTGGCATGGTATGAGGAAGGATCCGGATGTACCATGCAGCTGCAATGCTTCATTTCAGTGCTGAGTTCTACAGGCTGTGTGTTCAGTGTACTACTCAGTATTGTGGTGCTAATAGTGCTATACCAGTGACACAGAAGAAGACAGAGCCAGAGCTTTACTGAGGCTATGGAAAAGACAAGAGTAGCTCAGCAAGCATTCTGACCACTAGGGAAAATGCACACACTAGTAAGACAACTTAAAATGGAGGGGCATGGGAGGAATTAATCCATTAAAATATTTACAGGTGCACTGTAGGTATTTCAACATATACATGTAATAACTCTTACTAGACAATAAATTAAGCAAGATTCTGACAGACAGTGGCAAACCTTCCATAGACTTCAGTGGTTCCCAACGTGGGGCACGAAGGGTTGAGATAATGACAGATCCGACCAAGGCACAATGCTGATTTATTGGCTCTCAAAGTTGTTCTTTTTGATGTCACAGTTTCAGCATATAGTAGCTTACTTAGAGCCGGTATTTGCTGTGTTAGTGTTTATCAAGTGTGGGCCTTGGGCTAAGTTTCATGATTCACTGAACTTTATGGTAATGGCTTGTAATACGGGGGGGCTCCGGCAGCAGGGCGGGATGGACGTGGCCAGGGACTTGTACCTGGCTGTCCCTGGGAGCCGGCGGTGGCCAAAGCGGCCCGGGAGAGCGGCCCCGGGGACCAAGCGGCGGCGGGAGCGGGGCCGGAGGCCGGGAAGGAGGCGGCTGCCGAGGAGGGGAAGGAGACGGCTGCTGAGCAGCAGGAGGAGGCGGAGGAGGAGCCGAGCCCCACAGCCGAGCCCAGCCCCGCGGCCGAGAGCATCCCCTGGCAGCTGCCAGCCGAGCCCCGCGAGCCTGAGCCCCAGGAGGATGCAGGAGACCCCGCAGCATTTCCCAGCAAGGCAGAGGAGGAAGATCTGGACTCAGAAAAAGGAAAGCTGGTGGTGAGAGAGCCTTCAAGCCCAGCAGCTACAGCCCCAGTGACAAGTACAGCAGCATCATTGGAGAGTTCTGAAGGTTTTGAATGGCCTTTGGGTACCCTTGGGACCTGTCTGTGATTGTGATGGGGATCACCATGTTGTCACACACACAGAGTGTGTTCTACCTACAGCCATTATGTCTGATCTCAAAGGTTAAGCAGAGTCGGGTTTGGGCCTTGTCTAGGATTAGACAACAACATAGGAGGACCAAGAGTCTTTCCCCAAGGCTGGACAGTCGTGAGTGTCACAGTGTGTGGGAGAGTATGGGGAAGTATCTGGTTCACTGGGCCCCGCCAGTGCTTTGGAAGCGTCGGAGATGGAAGGCAGCTGTATGGAGTCCCCAAAAACACATTGCTCTTTATGGAGATTGGTCCGTGCACAAAGATAACAGTGCACTGAGATGAGAGTGAGGGTATATTGAAAATGTAAGATCTGAGCATGACATGAATGGTATGGAATAAGGGGTGGATACTGTCCTGGGTTCAGCAGTAGCAGTCATTTTTTTCTCTTAGTAGCTGTTGCAGTGCTGTGGTTTCAACTTTCGGCCTGGGAATAATACTGATAAAGCCGATGTTTTCAGTTGCTGGTCAGAATGTTTACCCTGACCAAGGACTTTGTGAGTCTCATGCTCTGCCAGGGAGGAGGAGAAGCCGAGAGGAAGCAGGGACAGGACACCTGACCCAAACTAGCCAAAGAAGTATTCCATACCACAGCACGTCATGCCCAGGGATGTAACTGGGAGAGTTCCCAGAAGGGCTGGATCAGTGCTGGGTGGGGGTGAGGTATCGGTCGGTGAGGTGCTGTATTCTCTTCTCTTGTTATTTCCGTTATCATTATTATTATTGGTGGCAGCAGTAGTGATTTGTGTTATGCCTTAGTTACTAAACTGTTCTTATCTCAACCCGTGGGAGTTGCATTCTTTTGATTCTCCTTCCTATCCCTCCAGGAGTGGGGAGAAGAAAGATGGGGGGGGAAGTAGACTGCGTAGTTCTAATTTGTGGCCTGGGCTTAAACCACGACATTCCCGGATTTAATTAAGTCATTTCAAGCACCACAGAATTAATGCTTCTCTTTGGAAAGCAGTAATTCAGACTTTGAGGAGGTAAAATATTATAATTCTTGCTTGTAGCGCGTGAAGCGAGTCACAAATTTAAGGCTTAAATTTACCTTTCAGCAATATTGTAGCACTTTTTATTTTTATACATTATCTATATTAAAGATGCAGATTCTTAGAGTGAGGTTTTGTAGGAAACTGTATGCCAAGGTAAAACGCCACAGACTTCTCTTGCTCCTTTACTAGTTCTGTTTTTATTACCATCTTTGTCTTTGCAGCACACCTTTGAATTGACTCTTGTACAGAATCACTGAGTCATTTAGATTGGAAAGGACCTCTTGAAAACACCTAGTCCAACTCCCCAGCTCAAGTTCATCTTCCTTTGCTATAACTGTGGTTACCTTCTACCCAATTTGAGCACTGCGGGCACATCATCCATACCAGTGTCTTCTGAGCCTTCTTCTGTTGTAAGGGTTTGTAGCCCACGGGCAGCCACTGTCTCCATACAGGAGGTGACGCCATCTGAGGCCTTTCCTGAAAGCCAGGAGTGAAGGAGTATTAACCACATCTGACAGAGAAACCCTTATACCCTTGCTCAGTCAGTGTGGAAGGGTTGGGGTGGTGTGGGGCAAGGGCAGCTCTGGAGGACAGCAGGGGCTAGGGGCCAATCTCCAGGACTGAGCTCACTGCCAGCGTTCTGTGCAGGCCCTCAGGGGGAGGGTACTGGGGCCAAGGGCAGGCGCAGTGCAGGGGAGCTGTGCCCACACTGCTGGAGTGCAGCCCAGCAGCGCCTGAAGCAGCTGAGCCAGACAGGGTGGCAACAGGCCCTGCTGACAGGCTGATGAACATCAGCCAAATCCAAGGTAACAATCCAGGACAATGGAGAAGCCAGGAAATCCAAATAACTGTTCCAGAGCAGGGCTGGAGACCCTGAAGCATCTCTGGAGAGTGCTAAAATAGGGACCTGTGTTGTGAGCAGGGAAGAGGTAGTTGTGGAAGATGTGGGCAGGGATAGTTAGGTCCACCAGTGCTCTCAGCCCTGTGCAGGACTTTCTTTGGCACCAGCCCACTTCAGGATGTGTGAATAATAATAATTGATTGCTGCAAAGTAAAAGAATGTTCACTGAAGCTGAGGAAAATTGAGCAATGCCATTTAATTTTTGTTAACCAAAATAAACAGCTGAGAAAAAATAAATAATGACAATGGCTTGTACTGGGAAAATGAATAAGTGATGCCAATGTAACTGCAAGGTGGTCTCATTAACAGCATGATTTTATCGAAGCTTTGCACAACAATTGATGGACTTCCAATATTGCTTAGAAAGTGCAAACATACATCTCTTAAAGTCCACTGGATTTTGTTTTAATAGTGTATTCCCTAGGGAGCTAAATTATTTATTGATTTGTTAAGGAGAACAATGATCTAAATGCAAGAACTGAAGTGTATGTAATTGAGATCCAATTGGAGGGACATTAACCTACTCTAACTACTAAATTTAAGTGCACATTTAAATTGTGCCCAAGATTAGAAGAAATTCTTTGTCAGTTGGATTCTTTCACTGCCAGAAAGTACATTTTAAGAATGAAAACACGTAACTTTTTCCTTTTTTTAATATCTCATTCTAAAAGTGGCTGAACAACTGAATGTATTTTTTTAAATGACCCATTACTTGCTTACTTAAGACTATAACTTCAGAGCATATTGTAAGTACTGCTACAGCTAATATGATTCAGTACGGTAGCTTTTCTGGCATGTCACATGACAGCAGAAGTTCTAGGAGGGTAAAGTGATGAAGGAGATTCAAGACCTGAGAAAAAAATTGTGAATCAGTATGCTTTTTAGTCTCAGCACTGGGAGAGCTCAACACATTTTGCTACAGTCAAGAGAAGAAATTATTGTAAATGATGTGCTGTTAACCTTTAAAAGTAACTTTCCTTTAGCAGGAGTGGTGTTCTACCAGCATCTTGTTATACTGTCTGTTCCTCTGAGTAATTGAGGCTGTTAAACTACCTCTTAAAAATTAATTTCTCTTGCTAGTAATGGGACATCACTGGTCCCCCAAAGAATAAAGTATACTGGAATTGACTCAGCCTGGAATTACTGCCTTCTACTAGTGCTGTTTGTGAGTAAATAGTGAAAAAGTATTTGATCTTTTTAAAAGAAAAGTGTTCTTATCTGTTTGACTTTCACAAGATCTAATTAACTGAATTCCCAATTGGGCAGTTTGGGCAGTTTTCTTTCTACAAATTAAATAATGTCAGTAGATTGATGTCCCCCTAAACAGCTTGTGGACCTTACAGTGATGCTTGCTTTGATGCTGCTTCCAAAGCTATGAAGTGGTATTCTAAATGATTAGCTGGGCTTTACATGTTGTTCATGGTCATTTATCTGGAACTATAGGAACTTGCACTGGTAAATGATAGGCTCATATAAATGTCTTCAGTCCCACTGAAAGAAAAGTCAATCACACATGAAGTGTGAGCATAGTTATGCTGTGCTAAAATTCTTTAAGTAAATAGGAAACTTTAAGTAAATAGGAAAAAAAACCACCAAACAATACAATGTATTTGTGGATGATAGTTATCTACATATATGATACTTGCTTTATTTTGCTTTATTTTTTACTCTTTGACACACTCCTGTCAAGTTGATTTTTGAACACTTAGTTTAGAAGGCTATGGCAGTAGTCATGTGTTGGATAATGACACTCTTTATTTTAAAGAACAATGGTTAAATGCCAGTTAAAGCAAAAGTGACATGGCTTTGCATGTCCAGTCTACAGAACAGTATTTTCCATTTTGAGTGAGCATGGAATCGAAATTGAGGAACAGTCCTAAAGTAGCTTGTTATCTGCCACATTTTAACATTAGAAACATGTACACTTACTTTAAAGATGGTATCAGAACCTAGGACTAGAACTGCAGTCATTGTATTCATGCCTGGAAGATACATATTTTCCTTCAAACACTAAACTGCGTTAAGGATAGTTGATTTGATCAGCTTTCAAAAAGTGAGCCCCCTTCTCTTTTGCTCTCCTCCTTTCTCTGCATTGACTCCATACAAGTTACAGTAGAGTAACAGAAAAAAACCCAAACCCAAACCCAAGTCAAGACTGCCTCTTCTATAGAACAGTTCACTAACACTTTCCGTCATATTCATTTTCGTATGGGTAACAGGAAGATAGAAATACAAAACTGCAAAGCTCATAAGCAAAGTGACAAATTTTATCATTTTTTTACTTTACATTTATCTCACCCACATTACAGATTCAAACACCCATGGCTGGGAATCGGGATTAAACAAAAGGTATGTTTATTAGGAATAGATAAAGAAATGTGGCTTCCCTCAAAGATATGAAAAGTTTCCACCAAACTGTAGACCAGCTCTAATGAAAACGTAACCTGCTTCTTTCCAGTTTAGTTTGCAAGCTGCTAATAATTTCTTGTCATTCTCCATTCTAGAAGAACAACTGAAAAATTTGCTTCTTCTGAGCAAACCTGTTAGGTTTGGAATAGGAATAGGTTCAGAAGGAACAATTCAGCTAGCTGTGAGTAATGAGGTTGTCTGATTCCAGGTGACATATTTTAAGAAATTACCATCAGTATTTATTTGCTCTGTATTTTTTGTGCCATAATAGCAGGAGCAAGTTTATATTTTCCCCCTGTTCATGACACCCTGTGTCTCAGCATATCGTCCTAAACTGAAATGTGTGGCTTTTATATAAATGTCATAGGTTGTGAATTGTGGCAACACAGAGGTTGCACTTTCACTTTTGTTAGTAGTAACAGACAACAGTAGGTCAATATATATGGAAAGTCAGCAACATCTTTAAAAGCCACTGTTAATCGGTGGGAGCTTTGACTCCATACTGGTACAATAAAATGAAAATAAGGCTCAAGCACATGTTGCAATAGCTAATTATTAATACAGAGATATCAGCATGAGCAGGAAAGCAGTAAAGGACCCATCACATGAGCTATATTTCCATTAACATGAAGTTATTTGGCATCTGGGAACAAAATTGCCTGGAGAAGGAGAAGGTGGGTGTCTCAACATTGCACAAAACCAAACCAAGAGAAAACTCGAGAAGAAGAATCATTTTCCAGTCCATCCAGCAGTGTGACAGACAGCTCATGAACTGGGTTGCATGCTGAGAACCTTAAGAAGACTGGGAGAGAGATGTGGAGAAAGAAGCAGCTTTCAGACAGACATCGTTTGTCATCAGTGTGTTTCCTGAAATCCTTAAGCATCTCAGCTAAACTGCTATTTTAGAGAGTACTGTTGCCAACCTCTTCCACGAGCTATCATAGCACGTATGTATATTAATTGCTAAAGGTGTCAAACAAATCCTTCTGCATTTTGGCTTTCTTACACATGACAGCCTTCACAGAATATATTTTACTTTGTTATATGCTGCTATATTTCAAGTGAAATAATACAATGGGTTTGTGCCATTGACTTACACCCCGTGCATCCTACTTTTGCCAGTAGATTTATGCCTTACTGACAGTAGGCACAGACCATAATTGTGTATTTCTCCCTTTCATTTTAGTGGAGTAAAATTAAAATGTCTGATTAAAATATCCACAGACTGACAGGGACAGCAGTATCACTACAAGGGAGGTTATTCTTGTGTTTGGAAATTACCTGAGGGGTTTCAGATGGTCTTTTAATTAATTTATAATAACTTCTGAGTATAAATGACAATACTAAATCAAGTTATGGAGACAAAATGCCCGCATGACATTTGAATTTTATTCAGTAATTTGACAAGCCTACTGAATTGGGATTGCCTTAGCATATGGCTAAGATTCAAGAAATTTCTAACATGAATAGAATAGATGACTGAGATGGCATTTTACACATTATGTTCCTTGAGACATTAGTCTACCAGAACATATGCATTACTACAGGCCTAATTTTAAAGAATGTGTGATTGACCTTGTTTCATCATTACCTGTACGTTTGAAAGATGATGCCAAAATTACCTTTGTGAATACATTTACAGGCAGGTTTTTATACCCATTTAGAACGTACTGAAGGTGCCTGCACAGTGGTGCAAATATAATTATACACACAAAGCAAACAGCAAAAATGTTGCATGTGCAAATTTATTTTAAAATTAGATTTCTGGCAAGTACATGAAAAAGGATTGAGAGTATGTTATAATGTCTGAAAATAATTGCCACTAAATTTAATCAGTTACATGGAATGTGAATAAGTCAAGCCAAGGTCAGCTTAAAAAGGAAATGAATGATTCAAGCAGCCATTGCACAGGACCAGATGGTATGACTAGGAGGTTAAAAACAAGAAAGGACAGAGTTCTTCAAAGCTGTGTTAATTTGTTAATGTATGTATACTGGAGTAATGTAAATGAAATGCTCACTGATTATTTACTAATTACATTTACTAATTTCCTAACTGCTGAATGGAAAGAATGGAGATAAAAGGCTTAAGCAACATATAACTTCTTTTTGTATTCCTATGAAGAAAGAGTCTATACTTTTTCTTCAGATTTTTCATATTGTTCACAGACATCTACAGCTTTTCAGGCTCCCAGTACTCATTTCAGAGTGCAAGGACGAGCAGGAAGACTCTGTCTGCTCCTGCCACTTCCTGCTAGCCTCTTTACAGAGATCTTCAAGGCTATTTTCATCTTATATCTCTTTATCCTACTTTTTAATAAAGATAGTAGAATATTCATCTAAGAATAAAGCAGGCATAATTTATGTCACGTTTCTGTCAGGTTTTGCTCCAGATTATCAGTTCCCCTTGTGTTCATCTCATTATCACACATCTGCTTCAGACAATAACTTTCTTTATATTCCTTGAAACCATTTTTGACTTTGCTGTCTCTTAAGACATCTGTCCTTCTTGACACCAAAGGACACTGCATTTGTAATTTAACTACTCTTCTGTTAATGAGTTAGTAGATCATAGCTGTAATGAGCTAAAAGCCAAAAGCTAGTCAGAGATGTCTGTAAGAGCATTGGACCTGAAGCTGAGTACTCCTTTGGAAGCTAGCAAATAAGACAAGGGAAAAACAGCCACTGTTTCAACAAAGCATGACCAGCAGAACTTTCGTCTTTGACTATTTTAACTGATTAGACTGTTATGTAGAAAGATAAGTTTTCAAAGAAGACCATTATCTGATTAAGAAGGATGGTCCAATAACAATAGAAGTAGCCCAGAAACAACAATACCAAAGTCCTTCGGGGTCTTATGTCATAGAATCATAGAATAGTTAGGGTTGGAAAAGACCTTAAGATCATCTAGTTCCAAACCCCTTGCCATGGGCAGGGACACCTCACACTAAACCATGTCACCCAAGGCCTCATCCAACCTGGCCTTGAACACTGCCAGGGATGGAGCATTCACAACTTCCTTGGGCAACCCATTCCAGTGCCTCACCACCCTCACAGTAAAGAACTTCTTCCTTATATCCAATCTAAACTTCCCTTGTTCAAGTTTTAACCGGTTATGTCACCAGCCATAAAGAGGAAGTTATAGTAACTTTCTGCTTGCTGAGGTAAGTAAAATAGGCATAAATACAATTCAGAAACCAGGGGAAGTGCTGATACGGCTTCTGCATTGTTAGTGTGCGTAACAAGGTGTGAATGAAGGAGGAAGATATATAAATATGCATGATGGGAACAGAAAATGGCTTCGAGGGAAAAGACTTTTTCTCCCTCACTATTGTAAGGGTGAGATTGGAGTAGTGGCTTGTCATTTAAGAGTCCTTTTCTATATTATCACTTAGTTTGTTAGCTGCATTTAAGTTCCCTAGTAGGATAACATTCCAATTTTATATCAGCACCTTAAAAATCAGGCATCTTAACCTAAGCAAGGTTCTTTCCATAACTTACGCACCTTGTGAGGGAAACTAGCTCTTATGAAGTGTTAAAATCATAGGATAGCTCAGGATGGAAGGGCCCTCAGAACATCTCCAGTCCAACCTGTTGTTTCTCAAGGGTTTATACAGTTGGGCCTGGAAGTCCTCTAGTGACGGAGACAGCACAGCCTCTCCAGGCAACCCATTGTGCTGTCTGGCTGTCCTCACCAGAAAACATTTCTCCTTATATCAATTCTGAACAACTCTTGTTTCAGCCTATGTCTATTGCCTTTTGTCTTTCCCCTGTTCATCATTCTGGAGAAACTAGCTCCACTTTCTCAGTGACCTCCCCGTAGCTACTAATGGGCTGCTGTTAAGTCCCTCCAAAGCTGCCACTTCTCCAGCTGAGCTCCCTCAATGTCTTCTTACAAGGCAAGTGCTCCAGCTCACTCTGCGTCTTGGTGGCTTCTGCTGGGATTGCTCCAGGGTATTGATGCCTTTCCTGGACTGGGAGGATGGGGAATGAAGTGAGGAGGAGGAAGAGCCTCGAAAATAGACACTATATCTAGATGTCGTCTATTAAATACTGAATAAAGGAGGGTAGTCACTTCTCTTGATCTCTTGGCTGAGCTCCTGATAATAAAGCCTCCAATGCTGTTGGCCTTAGCTGCCAGGGTACACTGTTGTCTCACATTCAGCTCCCTTTCTTTCAGGACCCCCATGTCCTTTCCCACAAAGGTACTACCCAACCAGTCAGTCTCTAGTCTGTATCATCCTAACTAGTCTGTATCATCATAAGGGATTCTTCCTTCCCAGGTGCAAGACCTAACTTTTTAAAGGTTCCTGCTGGCCCATTCCTCCAGCCTGTCTAGGTCTCTCTGGATGGCAACCCTGCTTTTAAGTGAAATGACCTGTGTCCTCAGTTTTGTGCCATCTGCAAACTCGATGAGAGTACACCCTATTGCTTCCTCCAGGTCACAAACAAAAATGTTAAAGAGGAAATGTCCTGATTTGGACCCCTGTGATGCTCGCTTGTTACTGGCCTGCAACTAGAGTATAGCTTACTAAATGCCATCCTCTGAGTCTAACCCTTCCGCTATCTTTCTATTCATAAAATTTTGCACCCAAACAGACCATAATGTCCTAATTCACTACAATAACACTATGAGAGACAGTTAAAAGCCTTCCTAAAACCCATGCTACTAACATCCACTACTCTCCCCTTGTCCACAGATCCATTCACTTTACTAAAGAAAGCAACCAGGTTAGTCATGCATGATTTACCATCTCACTACATCAACTCTAGAAGTTTACATGGGTTGCTGCTGAAATTATATGCTTTTATACTGCTAAAATAAGATCAAACAAATCCTCAAATCCTAAAATTGGTCTTTCATAGTTCTAGGAATTTTTGCTCCTGTTGTCCTTTGTAAATGCAAGACTTTTCCTCCAAGTGTCCAAACACTACCAGCTCTTCTCTATCAGCAAATGAAATGAAGAGGTTTCAAGTAAAAAAAAAGTGAGGTATTGTTTTCAAAACAGAAGGGCTTCTGACAGACCGGATACTAATTGCAACATTAGGTATCCTGCCATTCTATTGGCTCCTCAGTACAACTCAACTTCACAGAGCTATCAGAAACACAAATGCTGATTAATTATGGTAAGAATCTTTTTCAAGCTTACCATTTTATCTGCCTTTAAAATGATTGGTAATGCTTCCATTGCCTTTTGTGAAAACTAGGTTATGCCATTAGAACAATTCAGAAAACCCACCATGTCTCATTTGGCTTTGCAGTGCTTGAGAACAGTGGTTTAAACTGGAAATTGGGTTGTTCTGAAAGAAGGGAGAAAGCTTTACTCAGAAAAAGACTGTTCAAAATCTAGAAACTAATTTCCAAATCTAGAATAGAGAATTTACTGGCCCTTGTGAAATAGGACCTCTACAATACATTTGAGGGGAGTATAAGGACAGAAAATCAGCCAGTGCATTTACCTGAGGAGTTGCTAAGAACATTCCAAGCTTAGACCTAATTTCTAGCACTTAATAATACACACACACACCAATCTTAAAGTGTACACTAAATAAAAAAGGTTATATTGTGTATATACAGCTAAGTACCAAACAAGCCTCAAAAGCTTATATTGTCTCTGTACATCAAAGATCTCTAGTTTACGGTTCCAAGGAGTAGGCTGAAAACCCAGCTTGAGCTCTGTTACTCAAAATAATAAATCATTGGACCCAAAGCCTACCTCAAAAAGAAATATTTGAATGGGGAAAAGTAAAAAGACAGACCTATAACATAATAATAAATTAGGATTATGCAACAGGAGAGGGCTAATGGGTGTCATGTTACTTATAGCTTCAACAAAAACCACCGCCTACAGATTATAGATAGGCACATTCATAGTTGAAATATTAGACACATTGCTATCAGTGAGAGAAAATAACCATTGGGTCAATTTATGAAGCAAAGTAGTAGATTTTCTGTCCATCATAAAACATTTTAAAATCAATATTGGTTCCTTTCTAAAAGGTGTATTGTATTAAACCACAAATTATTGGACTTGATGTAGATGTTGTTGGGTGAGGTCTTACTGCCTGTGTCACATCGTATGTTGGACTAAATTGCTGCAATGTTCTCTTATGGCCATATACGCTATGAAGTGATCAATGACTTTTACAGGGCTGCAGCTGTGGAAAAAAGTAATGATTACTTAAGGTTGAAAGGAAAAGGGGACACCATGTGATCTGATAGGCCTATTCAGTCAATACTGGCCTATGGAGACACTGAATACTCGTAAGGCAAAAAGTGACCATACCTACCCAACCTGTGCTTTCCACTTTTAGATTCAAATTCAGTATTTTATCATTTTCATTCTCTTGAGTAGAATGCAATGTGTTCAGATGAGATGTCATTTCATTTCTTGGAAATAGACACAAGTACTCAAATAAAACTGATATTTTAATATATATAAACAATGGTGTTTTACTTCCTGTAGTTTGTGATCACTGCTCTATTTTACTAGTTTTCTGATCTGTTCCTTTCCCTCTGAATACAATTTCTCACTTTTTCTTTTCCCCCTCTCCCCCCAACTTTTGGACTAATGCATCATTAACAACTTTGCATTTATTTATGATTTAAGGAAAAGATGGCTGAAAATATGATTGAATGACAGAACTCAGCACCTCTCGCAGTCATAGAATCATAGAACAGTTAGGGTTGGAAAGGACCTTAAGATCATCTAGTTCCAACCCCCCTGCCACGGGCAGGGACATCTCATGCTAAACCATGTCACCATGTCAGGCTCTGTCCAACCTGGCCTTGAACACTGCCAGGGATGGAGCATTCACAACTTCCTTGGGCAACCCATTCCAGTGCCTCACCACCCTCACAGTAGAGAACTTCTTCCTTATATCCAATCTAAACTTTCTCTGTTTAAGTTTTAACCTGTTACCCCTTGTCCTATCACTACAGTATCTAATGAAGAGGCCCTCTCGAGCATCCTTGTAGGCCCCCTTCAGATACTGGAAGGCTGCTATGAGGTCTCCACGCAGCCTTCTCTTCTCCAGGCTGAACAGCCCCAACTTTCTCAGCCTGTCTCCATACGGGAGGTGCTCCAGTCCCCTGATCATCCTCGTAGCCCTCCTCTGGACTTGTTCCAACACTTCCATGTCCTTTTTATGTTGAGGACACCAGAACTGCACACAATACTCCAAGTGAGGTCTCACGAGAGCAGAGTAGAGAGGCAGGATCACCTCCTTTGACCTGCTGGTCACGCTCCTTTTGATGCAGCCCAGGATACGGTTGGCTTTCTGGGCTGCAAGCGCACACTGAAGCCGGCTCATGTTCATTTTTTCATCGACCAACACCCTCAAGTCCTTCTCTGCAGGGCTGCTCTGAATCTCTTCTCTGCCCAACCTGTAAGAACTCATGAGAGTTCATTAGTTCAATATAATCTGCTTTGCACTTTACACAATCCAATAGCATCTCTGAGAAAGAAACGAAGAATTTTTTTATAATTTTGTTCTGAGGTTGGAATTAAAGTCCTTTTGAGATTCATTATTCTTCACTTTCCTAAATCTTTTGCATGCGTTAGGACTCAGATAAGGTTTTTTGTGGGGTTTGGTTTTCTTTTTTAAATAATACAGTGAAGAATTAGTGTCTTGTTCAGACAGAAAAACTCTGGAAAGACCACAGTCTGACCTTGTATATTATGTGCTATCTTAATTACTTTAGCTGTAAATTAGCCTTCAGGATTTCTATACAGTCTGTCTGAAAGATCACTGTAATACTAATAAATTCTCTTGTCTTCTTTAGCTATTTTTGGTACAGTAGGCTGTGAAATGAGAAGTGACTGAACTTCCTTTGAGACGTGGACTCTAAACCAATTTTTCTCATCAGATCTGTGTATTACAGGGAGCTTAAGGAAAGTGCACATTTTAAAAATATGAATAAGAAGTTCTCAGTGTTACTGATGAGGAACCTTAATATTCTTTTAATGATGAATATCTGTTTTTCCTATTGTGTGTAGGGCACTGTGACAAGATGCCGGTGGAAGATGTATTTATATATATATTATATATTTAATATATATATTATATATATATATAATTCCAGGATCCTGAGGTGAAAGGAGATGGGAAGACGGAAGGAATAGCTCATATTTTTCTGTGACAACATGTTGCTGAATGAGGAAGACTATTCCTGGCCTGATCTCATTCAAATATGTTTAAAAATTAAGTACATGGCCTACCTGCCTGAATTGACATCTTTTCATGTTTCATACCTCACAAAGAGATTTCTCAAACAACTTTATAAATGGATCTTGTACATCCATGGAAATTACCTTAAATTACATTATTATGATAGGCTGAGAAAGTTGGGGCTGTTCAACCTAGAAAAGAGAATGCTGAGTGGAGACCTCATAGCAGCCTTCCAGTATCTGAAGGGGGCCTATAAGGATGCTGGAGAGGGACTATTCATCAGGGACTGTAGTGACAGGACAAGGGATAACAGGTTCAAACTTAAACAGGGGAAGTTTAGATTGAATATAAGGAAGAAATTCTTTACTGAGAGGGTGGTGAGGCACTGGAATGGGTTGCCCAGGGAAGCTGCCAATGTTCCATCCCTGGCTGTGCTCAAGGCCGGGTTGGACAGAGCCTTGGGTGACATGGTTTAGTGTGAGGTGTCCCTGCCCATGGCAGGGGGGTTGGAACTAGATGATCTTAAGGTCCTTTCCAACCATAACTATTCTATGATTCTATCTGAAGGGGGCCTACAAGGATGCTGGAAAGGGACTCTTCATTAGGGACTGTAGGATAGGAGAAGGGGTAACGGGTTAAAACTTAAACAGGGGAAGTTTAGATTGGATATAAAGAAGAAGTTCTTTACTGTCAGGGTGATGAGGCACTGGAATGGGTTGCCCAGGGAAGTTGTGAATGCTCCATCCCTGACAGTGTTCAAGGCCAGGTTGGACAGAGCCTGACATGGTGACATGGTTTAGTGTGAGGTGTCCCTGCCCATGGCAGTGGGTTTGGAACTAGATGATCTTAAGGTCCTTTCCAACCCTAACTATTCTATGATTCTATTATCATGATGTATAGATGTAACTATCACACCAAAATCCTGCCAGTCTTAAAAGAGCTGACAATTCAGACATGATTTATAGAAGTGCAGGTAAAATGTACAGTCTTACTCTGTATTGTATCAGCGATGTATAGTTTAAATGATTCTTAATAATATGCTTTGCTATAATACAAGATATCCAGTCTTCTTATAAGGATTACAAAGTATTATATGAATCTATGGCATTACTATCTACATAGACTGATATGCTGTTAAACTGCTAAAGATGTAGCTCATCTGTGTGGATCTCACACCAAATGAATTGATAGAATTCCATGAAAAGTTGGGCAGAATTTTTTGCCTTCATTTAAGTTTATAAACCTATATAGTGCAAATTCTGATGGACTAAATAAAAGAATAAGCATGGGTGCATTATCTGATTAATTATTCAGTATTTCCTGTAAGTTTAGCTGGTTATTGTAACTTTACTTAGCATCTGTAATAATGATTTGTGGGGTGAAAAAATAGAATCAAAAAGATATATTCATAGCTGTTGCTATCAAGGGTATTGAGAGAAATTTAAATCCTGAACCTTGTGAAACCTGACATATGTGTAAAAAAGATCAACATAAATCAATATTGGAAGAAAAGATTGTGTAAGAAAACATCATTGCAGGTGAGATTACTTAGTAGAAAGGAAAAAAAGTTGTGCAATCAAAATCCATATATGGTCAATAATTTGGACATGCTGTGATACTCGTTTTAAATAGCAGATTCATCTAAAAGTAGTACCTACAAGGCTAATTAGAACACCTCATCTCATTCTAAGCATGAGCAGTAGCATCAGCTTAAACCATACTGCAGTGCTTTCAGTCCTGAGTGTTTGGTTACAAAGCCACTGGTACTCACAGGATAAATCAACATATGCATCTTCATACACAATATAGAGCTGTAGGGTAACCATCTGTGTCACAGTGCTGTTTCAAACAACACTATGAAGGGTATGTATGCAGCTCACTGCTGCATCACATAAAGGTTCCCAGCTCAAAGAAGCAAGCTCCAGACAAGAGTCATCAGAGTGGTGACATCAGTTTAGCCAAGTGCCAGAGTAACCAGCACTGCAAATCAGAAGAGTAAATCTCGTAGGCATATTCTCTGATATTGAAAGCATCATAATAAGATCACCAAATAAAGGAGAGAAGTGAGTCACATGGATGTTTGGTGACTTGCCATAGACTTCTCTATGAGTGCTGCCAAAAACTAGGTTAAGGCCTTTCTCAGTACTGACCTTAATTTGGTCAAAATGAACACCACCATTATTCTTCAATCCTGCTTCATATGCTTTGTCACCAGTGCCTTTGTACTCATGGATTCAGAAGTGACTGTACTGAAGTGTCTTGAGCTGATCTTCTCATGCCCTTTTCTATTGAGAGGGAATATTTGCATTTTGCTGAACTTGAAGGAAATCATTTGCTGAACCTGAAAAAGAAGGGAAGACTGGATGACAGGACACTAAGGCTACATCAGAGCTAGTAAAATAAGCGAGTCACTAGCATGATCCTTCACAGCTCAGTTTTTACCGTGTTCCCTGGCTTGATTTGATCTGGTGCTAATAAATCCCAAAACACGGTTTGGGGACTGGTAAAACACACAGAACTAGCTCAGTTAGCTGTATTGATAAATCTACTTCGTTTTAAGAGAAATAGGTTTATGCACAGCCATCTGCGCATAAGCCATTCTCGGGCTCTGGCTTGGTTTTTGTTCTGTACATGTGACTTTAGATTCATCACAATAAGCTGTCTTTGAATCAGATACTTGACCTGGGTCTTCAGTGTCTGACCATAATCCTCCAGTCCTGGGTTAAAGATAATTTAGACAGGAAGAATCTTGTCATGCTCATAGTTTTGACCAGAGGTTTCATTCCAGAGCATCCAGATTGCAGAGCACTTCCCTAAAAAAATATTTCATTGGATTTGTTGTTTCACTGAACAGCTTTGATTCTGACAATGCATGATTTTCTTATAGAAAAATACAGAATCCAAATCAGCTCCAAAGAGCTTCATGTTTTGTTCCAAGAGCAAAATGTTACTTACCTTTGAATTACAGGGGTTTTCATCTCTCTAACCATATTTATTCTTTTTATTGTGTGCAAAAAGCAAAATTGCATTTTACTGTATGTATCTATTTTTAAATCATGCACTACAAACTTATTTTGAAGTATTATTGATCAGCCACAGCTCATCATTTTGAAAAAGGAAATAAAAGGCATAAAGTCTTCACTAATGCTGTTTTGTGATTCAGCATTTATACACTACAGTCAGAAGCTGGCTCTCAGATTTGGTGCAGCACTACCACATCTGAATTTAGGACTGTCTTTGGTAAAGACATAAGTATATGCTTGCATGTGCGCTGCCAAATATGATTCTAATGTAAGAAATATGGAAAATACTAGACCAGTCCAGCAGCTACTTCCATTAATCTACTATGTTAAAACCAGAGCTCCCTCCTCTATACATCGCTATTGCTGAGTTGACATCTAAAGACAGCATCTGTATCTACCAGCATTGGCAATACATGGCATCTAAAACTAGAGCAGCCAACACATTCTTTTCTAATGTCTCTTTATTTATTTTTTTTTTTTTCAGGTGACCCAGTATTTTGTATCTCCTCCAGCAATTCTCGTTACTACCCTTCCATATCTTTTATCTCCTAGTTCTTTCCTCTCACCTTACAGCCTTACAAGATTCAATAGACTCTACTACTCATGGCAAGTCTTTTTAAGAGTAGTTTGGATATCACAGAAACTATGCTAGGTTGTTTCTAAATCATGTTCTATCCTTTATAGTGAAGTCATTTTACAGTTTAGATACAGATGTAGAGCAGAACTACAGTGGGTCTATGAGATGCACTGTCTACATCTAGTTCCATTCTAGATGCCTCAGAACTGAACTTAAACTCCCTAGGCTGACAGCCAACGTTGATCATAATGTTGGCTTTTAAGGAACACCTCTCCTCTTCCATCTCAGGAGATTCTTCTAATTCCTTCCCTACAAAAAAAAAAAAACCAAACCAACTTGTGGTTGGTTCTACTTGTACATTTTTTTCTCTATGGATCATTTCCCCCAAGTAAATAGTGCTACTATCGTGGAGCAATTCTTCATACATTCTCCTGTCTGCTTCTGGCAAAGCTGAAACTTTTGTCCCTTTGAATTCTCTTTATTGAAAAAAGTGGTGTATCCAGGAGACGTGGTAAACAGATGCAGTTGGACAGGAGTAGCACAGCATGGCATGGCGTGCATAGCTAGCATAGAAACGGAACTTTATAAACTTTCACATCTTCATCAGATTTAGCTCTGATACTTCTCAATTAAAAGATCATGGAATTTATATTCAAACAGGGCTCAAGGCTTCAGAAAAAACCCAGATATAGAGAACTATGGACACAATCTACGTTTAAAATCTATTTTCATATTGAAATAATATACTTATAAGTACACATACCTTGGTTTCATATGCATGTCTTTCATCAGTACACACATTCACAGAGAGCATATCTTAAGCATAAAAGAGATCAGTTCAGAAAATGATTTTGTACTTGAACAGATTTATTATAATTCACCCTGTACTACTAAAGCCAATGAAGTTTTGCCATAGACTTTACTGAGCGCCATTCTGTAGACTGTAACAGTCACTAACTGGATGAAAATGAGGAGAATTCAGGTTCTATATCAGAACAGACCAAAGATTTCAATGAGACTTGCATGAAATAAATAATGCATTTAAGCACATCAGTCATGGCAGTAACTTAATTCACATCATATTCATAAAACTAGAGTATTCCACAGCCTCAGAGGTATTGATCTCAAAGTCCTACAGAAATAGAGCTTACATTTATTTAGAATTTAAGTTATATTTATTTCTCAGCCAGCTCATTAGAAATTTACTGGTAATATTCCAGGAGAAAGTTGTGGTTGATAATTATATGTTGATATGGATTATTTGAATAAAAACTGTATTTGTCAAAATATATGCTTTTAAATATAGTAAAAATTTATCCAGATTAGTTACACTAATAACTGTTGGCTGTGGACCAGAAAAGAACTTCAAGAACAGCAAAAAGAACATATAGGGTATAGTATACACAGCACACACAGCAAGATTTAATTTTAAAGGCTGAGTGGTTTCTTTCTTTGTTGGTTACCCTTTGTCATGTTCAGCTAATGTGCTACCTTCTCTGCCCACCCCTTTCACTGTTCAAAACTTTTTCTGATGTAGAATGAAAATTACAAGGCTTTCTGGATAGTTAACTGAGTTTATTTGACCATAAGTCTAAAATAATTTCAATAATCCACATTGTAAAGGAATCTTTTTTCTAACAAGTTAGAAACATCTATTTTGAATTGTAAGAAAAATTAAATCAGTTTCTGAAATTTCATCTAGGAACAAAATTTAGAAGGCATTTAGCTTACTGGAGCTGAGGCACTTACTAGGATCATAATTTACAGGAATTCCATTATGAACTGAAACTCTGTCTTAACTGGGGAGCTCTAGGTCTCTGTCTTTTCTCCTGCAGCCCTCCCCTCCCCCCCCCCCCCCCCCCCCCCTTTATTAACACACGTGTTTACCAGTGCAAAGTAGTTCCAGAACAGACATAGACCATCACGGCTCTGATGGTGTAGGTATTTACACCAGCTTAGCAGATGTGTGAACGGTTACAAGAGATGTAATATAGTGAGGACAATCCTGAACTTATCATATTTGCATTATATCTTGTGTCATTCAATAAAAATGGAATAAATACAAGACCTACCATAATTATCGCAATTACTACATACACATGAAAAGTCCTGAGGCTTCATGTTTTGAGGCTGAAACAAGTCTCTAGCTGTAAGATATGGAGAAAAGACCTAAGTGAGGAAAACACATATTTAGAAAAAAAAAACCAACGTGTTTCTAAAATCTTTCTTTTAAGTACAATAACATTGGTTACAAAAAGAGGCAAGAGATTGCAGCAGAGAGCCTAGGAATCTGCTATAGAACAGTAATTCCTACTTTATCTGAAAGCGCTTTAGGGTTGTAATGGTCACTTTTTTGCAAACTGATACTTTTACGACTAGATGGTCCAGATAATTAAAGAGTATAAATGCAAATCAACTAAAGAGCATAGCCCCTTATTTAGTGAACACTGTTAATCAGAGTCACAAAAAGAAAAAAGGCATAAAAAAAAAAAATCAAACCAAAAAAACCCAACAAAACCCACCATAAAGGCACAAAACCAAACAGCTTGGAGTTCAACTGCAGCATCAGGTTAATGGCACATATCAACAAAACAGAAGTTCAAAGGTGAAAAAAGGAAGAACAACTTCTTCACTTGAAACAGCAAAAGCGATATAGACAGGTATTACCCACACGCAAATTGGCTAAGGCACTGACATTAATTTGAGAAAAACCAGTCTGGTTATTCCTTTGCTTGTTTTTTCTAAACTCATTAGCTAGGCACTTGAGCAAATTTGCGTTCAGTAATCAGTGCTTAGTAAATTTCTTAGTCCCTCTAACATGTTGTGGCCCAGAACCAGAGTTAAAGAGAAAACAGGATTTTTGGAGCTAAATTTGAAAAAATTTGAACAAATGAGAATGTGTTGTTGAATTCTTTAACAATGTTTTTTTTTTAATTAATAGAACTTACTTGCTGGAACCAAATTTTTTAGGCAGGTGCATGAATTAGACTTACCTCTCATACCTCCATACTCATGATCCAAAATGTTTGGGACAGGGACCAGGTGTTGACTCTGGGATTCACTGAGCAGGTGAATAAGTTCATCCCCATTAGCAGCAAAGGTGATTGCAGAATCCAGATGGGTATGAAAATGCTTGTTTGAATTCACAAGTTCAGGCTCTTGACCTGAATGAAGACAAGAGTGTGTCCGTTTGGCTGGGTTTTTTTTGTTTGTTTGTTTTGTTTTGTTTTGTTTTGTTTTTTTTCAGGAAATAGCGCAGCCTTAGATAAAGTCTCTTTTTTGGAAACTTTTTAGATTAGTGTTCTCTGGTAAGCTAACATAGTAAATGAAGCTAAATTATTTGAAATGAAATGTTACATTTGTAAAGATTCCATAGGTTGAAACTAATCATACATGCCAGAATCCTTGCATTAAGATTGGTGTATTCTTGTAGTGGTTTGTATTTTAATAACGTTACTCAAATCAAATATTACCTCAGGCACTATTCCCTCTTTATCCTATAGGCGGATACTTGCACATGTTCTTGGACGACTACATTTTATTCTGCGCCCAGTAAACAATTCCTCTGAAAAAACTCAATAATCAGTCTGTGAGTGAAACACAGTTCCAACTCACCATATAGACCTGTAACACAGTATCAGTATGATAGCACATTTTCATGTTACTCTTTAGAGCAATGTATCTAGAAATGAATTGCAACTATATTTTCTCCAGGAGCTATTTTCCCTGATACAACTTGCTTCCTAAACCCTGGACATTAAACGAAGTGTCTTTGCGCTGCTTCTTTCTGTTTCTGTTTTTCTCATACGGATTAAAAATCATAGAATCATAGAATAGTTAGGGTTGGAAAGGACCTTAAGGTCATCTAGTTCCAACCCCCCTGCCATGGGCAGGGACACCTCACACTAAACCATGCCACCCAAGGCTCTGTCCAGCCTGGCCTTAAACACCGCCAAGGATGGAGCATTCACAACCTCCCTGGGCAACCCATTCCAGTGCCTCACCACCCTCTCAGTAAAGAATTTCCTCCTTAGATCCAATCTAAACTTCCCCTGTTTAAGTTTTAACCCGTTACCCCTTGTCCTGTCACTACAGTCCCTGATGAATGGTCCATCCCCAGCATCCTTGTAGGCCCCCTTCAGATACTGGAAGGCTGCTATGAGGTCTCCACGCAGCCTTCTCTTCTCCAGGCTGCACAGCCCCAACTTTCTCAGCCTGTCTTCATACGGGAGGTGCTCCAGTCCCCTGATCATCCTTGTGGCCCTCCTCTGGACTTGTTCCAACACTTCCATGTCCTTTTTATGTTGAGGACACCAGAACTGCACACAATACTCCAAGTGAGGTCTCACGAGAGCAGAGTAGAGGGGCAGGATCACCCCCTTCGACCTGCTGGTCACGCTCCTTTTGATGCAGCCCAGGATACGGTTGGCTTTCTGGGCTGCGAGCGCACACTGAAGCCGGCTCATGTTCATTTTCTCATCGACCAACACCCTCAAGTCCTTCTCTGCAGGGCTGCTCTGAATCTCTTCTCTGCCCAACCTGTAGCTGTGCCTGGGATTGTTCCAACCCAGGTGTAGGACCTTGCACTTGGCATGGTTAAACTTCATAAGGTTGGCATCAGCCCACCTCACAAGCGTGTCGAGGTCCCTCTGGATGGCATCCCTTCCCTCTGGCGTATCAACCCAACCACACAGCTTGGTGTCATTGGCAAACTTGCTGAGGGCGCACTCAATCCATGTCCATGTCGCCGACAAAGATGTTGAACAAGACCGGTCCCAACACCGATCCCTGAGGGACACCACTCGTTACCGGTCTCCAGCCGGACATTGAGCCATTGACCACAACTCTTTGCGTGCGGCCATCCAGCCAGTTCTTTATCCACCAAGTGGTCCACCCGTCAAATTGATGTCTCTCCAATTTAGAGACAAGGATGTCGTGTGGGACAGTGTCGAAGGCTTTGCACAAGTCCAGGTAGATGACGTCAACTGCTCTGCCCCTGTCCATCAGTTTCGTAGCCTCATCATAGAAGGCCACCAAATTGGTCAGGCAGGATTTCCCCTTAGTGAAGCCATGCTGGCTGTCACCAACCACCTTGGTTTTTTTCATGTGCCTTAGCATGCCTTCCAGGAGAATCTGCTCCAAGACTTTGCCAGGCACAGAGGTGAGACTGACTGGTCTGTAATTCCCTGGGTCATCCATTTTCCCCTTCTTGAAAATGGGGGTTATATTGCCCTTCTTCCAGTCATTGGGAACTTCATCTGACTGCCATGATTTTTCCAATATGATAGCCAGTGGCTTAGCAACTTCATCCGCCAGCTCCTTCAGGACTTGCAGAATTTACAAGCGTTTGTCGCTATTATATTTATTGTTATTCCTTCAGTTCTAATTCCTCTTTGCTATTCCTAAATTTTGTGCTCTTTTTCACTGCCATTAGGATTTTACGTGTGCACTCCCTCCAATTTATTATCCTGCAGGTGCAGAATTCAGTGACAGTACAGTCTGCATGCTCTGTGACTGCCTCAATTTCTTCAATGTGGGTACCTCAGCCTCAGCTTCTTGGTCTCGCTTCTCCCATGACCCTTCCTTTCCTCTGTGTTCTGCCTATATACCATTCTCGAAGTAGCTAGAGATCTTCTACCCTATCCTTTAAATCCCTTCTGAACAGCCTCATTCTTCTGGGATGCCCACAAGAATCTCATCGGTTGTTTATTTACTTAGCCATGTTTTATCCATCCAGATAGCATAATAAATAATCTTGACTTGGATTATCCTGCCAAACATTAGCCAAGTTGTGACAAATGTCTGATCCCGGTATGAAGTGAACACTGCTACTTCTATTGTTCTGTCTTTCTGCCTCATTCCTTGTTCTCATAATCATTATATTACATGGAAAATAATTTGGCATATTTTCTTTGAATGAGGATCCTTGTGTTTCAGCACAAATATCTGACTGTCATTAAACTGCAATATTAATTAGTTTTTGCAACTGAAAACATAAAAGTGTCAACTTGCAAAGGTGAAGAAGCACATTTTTCCTTATATTTGCATTCCTGTAATTATAAATATGGTACTAAGTGTATATTTTTAAATGCTTTCCATTCATTGAATAATTAAGACATACTCAGTACTTTGAGAAAGTCGTATCTACTGTTCTCAATCTAGAGAAAAGTTAGCAAAGAAACACAAAAAATTATATTCAGTATACTCAGTATTTGAGCTACACAAGAAAGAGTTATGAAATAGAATATTAGCAGATTACAGGTCAGATAGGGATTTATCTGCAAAAGAGAAACATTTTCTGCTAATGGTGTAAGAAATGTACATAGTGACAATTACTAAAACATGTATCAGAACAAAGGGAAGATCACATGAAAGTGATCAATATAAATTGTAAAAAGTGTGGTTCAATATGAAATGTATTTAGAACTATGAAATGTAGGACTAGCATAAAAAACAGTAAAAAAGGAACTAAAAAAAATAAATTACATAATTACAAGATCATCTGTGCAGGGCTGGAGGTATAATAGCATTTTATCTAAGAAATGGCATGTGATCTTACAAATGAAGACACCTCTCATAGCACTTCAGAGAACATGGTGAAAATGTTAGCATTTAACTCCAAGAATGCAATATAAAACTTAAAAGCACTTTTGAAGCACTGCTTTATCTCATGGAGGTCTTTCCCTTTTTGGGATCACAACATCCTAATTGAAATGCCTTTGCCCGCACATACTCCAAAATGTGTCAGGAATATAATTTCAAGAAGCAGTTTTCCTTTTAGTAGAGTGTGTGTTGAGTCACACAACAAACATGTCTTTTCTTCTTCTTTTTGTTAGTGTGAACTACCAGTGGGATGGCTTTTAGTCAGCAGGACAGAACCTGTTCCTTCCCACCCTGCATTGCCAAAAGTCCATGTTATCCCTAGTGACTACGAGGGAAGAAACACATGGGAAGAAAGGAAAGCTGAGGTCTTTTAGACACCGTTGAGAGTTCGGGATAATTTGTGCATGATGACATATATTGATGTCTCATCTTTCTCTTCTATAAAGGAGTTAATAGAATATTAATTAAAATGATGGCTATTAGGGATCTTAAAAAAAAAAAAAAGAGATGATCAGAATATTTGATTAGGGTCTACTGTGCAGGACAGTTGCTTGCAAACATCTCTGTTGAGTTATGTTGTGTTTTTCCATTCTGAGCTGTAACTTACACATTATACTGAGCATTTCATGCTTTAAAAGCTTTCTGTTCATGGTATGTTATCCCACACCTGCTCATTTAATTCATTTTTAAAACCAAATTAAATTCTGCTGTGGAATTTCAATACCATATGGCCTGAACAGTCTTCCCATAATGGGCAGTATTTCTTTCTTTCAGGCTTGCCACTTTGCTCAAATTTTGTTGAAGCATGATCTCAAATTCCCTTGGAAAGGCTGGCTAATACAACACCTAAGGCTTTACATTACACCCATGGAAGTAGGGTATGACCACCTATTCTATTAAAATGGCAAAAATGACAATTCAAATCTTTGTGCTTTAATATCAGACTTGAAAGATACTCCATGTTTTAAAATCACAGCAGGTCTCTGTGTTAAAAAATCATCAGTTTGAGACAGAAAGCAGACATGGTGGCTTACATGGGCCAATAAAACCTGTTTTCCTCTAACTTAGTTTATTTCAATATTTTCATCAGAAAGTATGCAGTACTTCTGTAATAACTTGTGTATGATGTATAAGTACTTCAAGTGCTCATTAAAAGTATCTTTTCAATCCCCAGTAAAAATCAGTTCTTCCTGTCCTGAATAAATCTTAGTAAATATTTTGCAAACAAAATGTCCTCATTACTTGTGACAGTGACTCCTATTATCCTGAATTGCTTGCTGGATTTTTTTAAAAATCCGAGAGTATAGAATTTAGAAACTACCCAGTTTTACAAAAATAGCTGTCACTATCTTTAATGTGATATGAAATTAATTTCAATTTAAGAAAAGTGATAATTTTTTGCATTTTACAATGCAGGTATTTCATATAGTAACTGTTTCATTGAAGTCTGAAGCATCACATTTCTTCTGATAAAAAGTATATACCCTTGTATTTGACTATAATTCCAGAAGCATGTCTCTAATATGACATGAAAACATTGCTGTAATAAATAGTTTGATACCTGGGGTTTGTGTATAACTTGCATGTAATTACAGTCTTGTTCTTAGAATGAAAGTTAAGCAGTGCTGTGACTTGTTTACTTCTATGTTTTCATATTCCAAGGGGATTGTCCTGGTTTAGCAGTAGCAGTCATTTTTTCTACTGGTGCAGTGCTGTGTTTTGACTTTTGGCCTGGGAATAATATTGATAAAGCCGATGTTTTCAGTTGCGGGTCAGAATGCTTACCCTGACCAAGGACTTTGTGAGTCTCATGCTCTGCCAGGGAGGAGGGGAAGCCAGGAGGAAGCAGGGACAGGACACCTGACCCAAACTAGCCAAAGAGGTATTCCATACCATAGCACGTCATGCCCAGGATGTAGAATGGAGAGCCCCAGGAAGGGCTGGATCATGGCAGGGTGGGGGTGAGGTACCGGTTGGTGAGCGGTTGTATTCTCTTGCTTGTTATTTCCTTTATCATTATTACTATTAGTGGTAGCAGTAGTGGTTTGTGTTATACCTTAGTTATTAAACTGTTCTTATCTCAACCCGTGGGAGCTGCATTCTTTTGATTCTCCTCCCCGTCCCTCCAGGAGCGGAGGGAAGAAAGGTGGGGGGGGGAAGTGGACTTCGTGGTTCTGATTTACAGCCTGGGCTTAAACCACGACAGGGATGAATTCCATAATTAGAAATTTTAACATCTTCCACAGGCAATTTAATTTGCACGTTACTCATTATTTTAGGATAGTCACAATAGTCTCTTAATTATGCAGCCTGTGGTGAAAGCATGCAGTTGACAACTGAAACGCAGTGTTTAAAAAAAGATCAATTCTGATATCAAATTATATGGAAAGGAATATTAGAGATTTTCTAGCTCTGAAAGCAGAAACTCAAAGGAACTATAAGAACAATGATGGTGCATATATATTTGTATAACAGTTTAGTTATGATATTGCCTTCCTGCTATTTGTCTTGAGCAAGGCCATCACAACAGCCACTCTGCTGATGTTTCATGACACATCTGTTCTATTTATCAGTCTTAGAATCCAGATATCTAAGGGAGAGTGAGGACTCTTTTCTCAGATGAGCCAGCCTCCAGAAAAACTGAACTTTTCTCCCTTCCTCTTTTCAATAGGCTGCATGCTTCTCCCGCTCCATGCTGTTATCTCTCATGAGATATTACAGGTTCCAGGACATCCCGTCCTAAGAGTAACGAATGTCAAGTCATGAATTGGAATAACAGGGAGATGAGTCTGTACCAAAGAAGAGAAAGGAAAGAGTGTGCTGGAGAGTAAGTAGAACAGAAATGTGCAGTTCAAATATAGAGATAACATGGATAACCTCCAGAAGGTAAAAGGAGATAAAGAGAAAACACACATAATAAAGGAAGCATTCAGAAGGTAAAAGGAAAGTGAATGCACAGAAAGATTATTTTAATCCATATTTATTATTGGTACAGAGATTTGTAACCCAGCACGACAAACATAAAGGAAAATCTGTGTCCACTCTTAAACCAAGTTAATCCAATTCATAACAAATTTGCTTTTGCACCTTTGTTATAATGATAATGTATGTTAATATAGATAGTGTGTACAGATTTTAAATGTAGATCTTCCAAGAGTACTGCGAGCGCCTTTCATTTCAGGTGTAATATTTTTAGCAGGGAGGAAGATAACAAGAAAAAAAAAATCAGCAGCTTTTTTCTTTTGGCTAAACATAGGTATAAAATTGGTAACCTTGACAAAGGTAATGATAGGATAAAATTGATGTCGTTTCATTTAAAACAATTTTGTGGATGGCAAATCAAGCAACAAAGTAGAATTTTATAGTTTCTGAAAGATGTAGTTTCTTCTCTTCCTTATCCTTATTTAAACTAGAAAAGACTACTTTGCCTTCTGCATTGTTATGCTTGTTGGATTAAATAAATTAGATTCAAAATGAAGCCTGGGGAAAGTGCTGCTGCATTGTCAGTCATTTGAGCATGATTTACTTGCTTTTTAAAATGATTTTGTAGCATAACAAGCGCTCTATATTGCTTGATTAAATAATACACAGAATTAATGGGATGAATCTTGTTCTGTGGTGCAATCCATAAAAAGTACGTTTTCTTTTCTTTCTGCTAAGACTTTTTGTTTGTTTGTTTGTTTGTTTGTTTGAGATTTTATCAATTATACAGGTAAACCAGAAAAGAGTAATATCATTTCCATGTGCAGCTGATTTTCCCTTGATTGCACACTGAATCATTATATTTCAGTTGCTACTAGGATATCACTGAAAGTGCTCCTCTTTGCATATACAATAAGATGGAAAAACAAGCACTTAAGTCACTATACCTGTGAGCAAAAATTAACTTACTTATATATATGTATACACACACATATATATATAGGGTTTTTTTTTTTTAAATAAAGTGGACTGAAGTCCTGAAATTATTTGTCTATGATACATTTCAACAGATTTTGGTATTAAATCTAGTACTCTAACAAACTTGTTGGTTACAGTACTCTCTGATTTCAGTTCAATCTAATACTCTCCTTTAAATCCTTCAGTATGTTCCAATTGCATAGACTGTGCAAGATGTCCCATTTGAACTTGCAGTTTCATAGAATCATAGAATGGTTTGGGTTGAAACGGACCTTAAAGTTCCTCTACTTCCAACCCCCCTGCCATGGGCAGGAACATCTCCCACTAGACCAGGTTGCTCCAAGCCCTGTCCAATCTGGCCTTAAACACTTCTAGGGATGGAGCATCCACAACCTTGGGAAGCCTGTCCAGTGCCTCACTACCGTCATGGTAAAGAACTTCTTCCTTATCGAAATCTAAATCTCTCCTCTTCAGCTTAAAGTCATTCCCCCTTGTCCTGTCACTACATGCCCTTGTAAAAAGTCCCTTTCCAGATTTCTTGTAGGCTCCCTTGTAGGCTCCTTTCTGTGCTTCATATACTTCCTCAACATTTAAGAACCCTAGGCTAATTCAGGTAGAAATGGACCTCATGATATTTCTAGTCCAATCTCCTGCTCAAGGCAGTCTCAGACCTTATGTCATGCCAGTTTGGTCAGGATTGTGTCCAGTTGGGCCTTGAAAACCTCCCAGGGACAGAGAATGCGCATCTCTAAGAAGCATGCTCCATTACTTGGCTGTCTTCAGCATGAAGAAGTTTCTTTTTCTGTCTAGTTTGAACCTCCTTTTTCAGTTTATGCCCATCGTGTATTGTTCTGTCACCATGTACCACTAGAGTGGTACATAGATCTGGGGTGCTTCTAAGTGCCCCAAAAGCCACTTCTCCAGGCTCAAAAAGCAACAGCCTCTCAGCTTTTCTTCACAGGGCAAGCCCTCCAGCCCCCTGAGCATCTCAGTGAACTGACTCCAGTTTATCAGTTTGTCCTGTACTGGGGGACCCAAAACCCAAAACTGGGGGACCCAGCCACAGAATTTAGGTATCATCAGGGTGCAACAGTGGGGGACAATAGCTTCCCTTGATCTACTGGCTATTCTCCCACGCAGACCCAGATGCTGTTAGTCTGCTTTCCTGCCAGGTCACACCGATGGCTCATGTTCAGCTTGCTGTCTGCCAAGATCCAGGTCCTTTTTGGAAGAGCTGTTCCCCAACCAGCCAGTCCCCAGCATTTTGTTTACTTGTTCCCAAGGGAAAAAAAAAAAAAGGTTTACCAAAATACCCCTTACCAAGAAACACTTTACTCATTATAGACAGAAGTCTTTGAAAACTTTCCAAGTTGGAGAGATGACAGTCTCTTCTCATAGGAAATTTGGCTTTTCTGATACCTAGCTCATAGAGGTTTACTGTGCTACATGTGAAAAATTTCAGCACTGAAAGAACTTTATTTAGGTTATGGTCTGGGGCACAAACATGGCTTTACAGCTTTACAGGCACAAGAACTCCTGCAGAAGGAGTTGCATCCTGTGTGAGGTGCGGCAGTGTCACAGCTGGTGTAGCTGGTGTGTATGGGTAATGGTTTTCAACAAATCAACTGAACAGTGAGAACTGGAGAGCTCCTGAAGGCTAAAGGCATTCTTAATCCACAGTAACACAAATTTTTATTGAAAGGTCTATTTTGGGTGCCTCCACGTGACCTTCACTGCTGAGTTAGAACACCTTTGGGGTTTGCTTTTCTTCTGAATAGGGCTGCTTCAGAAGGACGCAGGATCTGAGCTACGTTTGTTGAAAGCAGTATCGAGTTTGTTTGAAATCTCCTCTCTTTCTTGATACGCTAAATCCCACTCATTGATTTTTCAGTGCCAGAAATCCTGGAGCCATGTTAGCCATTGGCAGACAGCTCCATTCATATACATGCAGTGCTTTTCCCTCACTGGAGTATCCAAGGAGTCTCATCTCAAGAGAATTCTCATTCAAGAGAAAAGGTGAACACTTTCCCCCTGGCTTTTTCCTCCTGCAGATGTACCTGCCAAACTCTGTAATTCATATGATAAACCCAGGAGTGCCTTTTTTCGCAGTGCATTAAAAGACCTCCCCATCAACTCAGACACCAGAGAAGTCCTTCAGTATTTCATTTCAGGTCAACAAAAGGGTTTTTTGCCAGTGGATGGCAGTGTTTCTGTGGTCACTAGACTGAGAGGTCCTTCATTTTTCCCCACGCAATGGCTGATTATGGCAGATGAATTCAGAGATTTAATCACTAATTACAGTGAGCAAGGTTCAGTTCTTTACACAGTCCCATGCACTGAATTTAGGCTGAATTTTTCCTGTCTCACAGGCAACTTAGCATCATAGGTGTACATGATCCATATGTTTTCCTTGCCCAGTGCGAGAGATGATCACTGAAAAAAGGCAACTGATGCAGGCTAAGGCCAGCCACTATAGCAGCCAGCACCACCAATTCTTTCTCCCAGCTTCAGTTTAACATTAATCTGCTAACAAATCTGAAATTAAAAATCTAGTCCTGTTGCCTCTGTATGGCTATAAATTCCATTGCCGTCTTTTATCCTTAGTCACTGTTTAGCTATAGATTTGTTTTACCTTTCTGATCTTTCTCATAAGTCAATTCCTCCAGAACTCTTTATTAATTTGCTTCCACTTGATGGTCTTGCTTTGTTTTCAACACCACCTCCTGAAGCCTTCATGTCCACAACTGTGTCCTCCCCTGAGGTACAGAGAATTATTCTCTTTTTTTTTTAATTGTTTTCTTTTTCTTCTTTTATTCTTTATTTCTTATAATGCATCTTCAAAACAAGCCCTTTGCTACATTCTATTTTGAGTTTATTTATCTTAACATGAAAACAGGCTTTACTCACAAAAACATAGAAAGCAGTCCTGAACTAGAGTATATTTTTATTCTCTGATAACCCTGAAAATTCTGGCAGCCTGTATTCTCTTCACCATGGATGACAGCCTTGCTCTTTTCAAAATAAACACTTTATTTGTTTGTTAGCTGGTCAAATACACTAATGGCAATTTTGGAGAATTTTGTAAGACTAAGCATAGTTAGGCTGATGGAGAACTGAGACAGCAGTGTTCATTTTGTATGACGATTCTAGATCTTGCATTAGCTCTATTCCAGATTCTAGAGGCACTAACTGAACATCTAATACTTGCTCACAAGACTCAAACAAACTGAAAAAGAAACCCGAGATTTTTTCCAGTCAGGTTTTGAGGAGTGGATGGTATTTTTAAATTTTTTTCTTGTGTCTTCAGAGATTTCCAATTAAAATTTTGAGGAAATCAAACTGAAAAAGAAGTGTCTCAAAAATAAGAAAAATGTTATGTGTTAACCTCTTATCAATTCTTCTTCCAAACCTAATGATTTCATAGTAATTTCTTCCTAATTAAAGTGTCATCCATGTATTTTTTAGAGCTTCTCTTTTAGAGCTGTTTGGTGTCATCAATCTTACCCTACGTCAGTACCTTGTCATCTTTGTCACAAGCTCCAAACCTTACAGTTGCCTGAGCTCCTCTCAGGCAGTGCAGTTTCCCCTAAGCCACCAGGGACCTCTGTGAAATTGATCAGGAATTCACCAACATACTTTTGTTTGAAATCACAACCTTAACATTGCCTTTTTTTTATGCATAGAATTATTAATTTTCAGTGGAAATGGTAAAAATGCCAAATATCCTTTATCTCTATTAACATTTGCTTTCTTGGTGCTCTATTTTTATCTTCTTTGTGTTCTCCTGCTGATCCACGTTTTATAGTACATCAGACACAATAATGGTCGTATGCCTCATACCTGATTATTTTTGTGTTCAAATTTGCTGCAACATTTGCTGGAAACTTTCCAGCATTACAAAGGCAACAAATAATCTTCATAAAACAGAACAGATGGCAGGCATCTTTGTCTTTATTATGGCATTGCTGCTCTAGAAATCTGAAGGTCCACATACTAGGGAAACGATGGAGCTTTGTTCACTGAGACCAATATCTACTGCTTGTTTCACACTGTCTTAAAATTATGGTAAATATGTCATATTTTTATGGCCCAGTAGCTTGGGTTTACGCTTGCAATTGCCTGCTTGGTTTTATTTTCTCACTTAATTTTAATAAGACAGTTGCAGACTCAAATGTAATCTCAGAATAGTAGCATTCAAAAAAACCCATCCTGTTAGTATCTGTTTAGAGCTAACGAACTCATAGTCAGTTAATATCCATCAAGCTGTTGTGGTGAGTGATGAGAACTGAGCAAGGGTTCCTTATCAGAGAGAGGTCTCAGTTCCCTCAAGGCAGGATAGATCCAAAAAGATATGGGTGATTATATGGTTCTTAGGATTTAGCTTACATAGATTTTTAGGAGTATTTTTTTTTACTTCAGAATGTAGCCAATTCCACTAAACAGGTTCTCTTCTACCAAAAACTAGCATAGCAGAGTAACAGCATATGAAAATCCCTCCAAAGTTGTTATTGCTCTGCCTTTAAACTTCAAAGCTCAAATACTGATCTCTTGTAGACTAACCTGGAAATTCAATCAAGTCACTTCTATAACCTGCAAGCTGAATATACAGATAGCCACAGATAATCATACCTGGAAGGAAGATAAATAATTACAAGCTATGATGAAGAGCAGGAGAGTTGCCTCAGAGGCACAGAAAAATATAGAGAAACATGATGATGATGCACAATTAAATCACCTTTTCTGGGAATTTTGCAACATTTGAATTTAGTTCAGACTATTCCTTTGAATGTATCACACTTCCTGCAAATGTTCACTCGTACAAATCAGTTCTTGACCCACAGAAAATAGGTCGAAGAATGTTACTTGGGTCCGAAAGCCAAAACACTGTCAGGAAAGAAAGACTAGAATCAAGGCTGTTTTTCAGTCTTCAAATCTACCCTCATATGAATGCATATATTAAAACTTGAATTACATGATTACATCCTATTTTTCCCAAATGACCTCTGACTCACTCTGCACAAAAGTTGTAAAGTGATTGAGGAAATAAACGGTCAGCTGTTCAAAAGGCACTATTGTCCTGAAAGAAAGCTAAAGTCTTTTTAGCCAATAGCACAAAAGTGATCCAAGAGAAACTGATTTTCATTTGACAGAGGTGAAGTGGGAGAATATCAAGAAGTGGCATCAAAGTGTCTAAATACTGATAAATATTTGACATGGAAGTTGACTGGAATTATGTTTTCCTAAACAATATTTTGAATATTTATGTACTTGTAGAAAGTTTTAAAAGGATCAGGATGTGTGACTTCTATTAATGTCAATAGTAGTTGCACAACTACATGCCTCTGCACCACCACAAATACTCCTCCATATTGTATTTGATAATGGGGAATGTCATGCACCTTTTGAAACAAATGATAAGACAGCCCAGTTACACAGACAAATTACGAAGTAATTGTCTAGTTGTATTTAACTTCTACTCAGTAACGCAGCTGGAGAAACAAACGTGGTGCTAATTTTAGTGCTAGGAACATACAGCATGGCAACACTAGGACAAGTAGATTGTGGATGATCAGGTATTTCAGTATATGGAGCACAACTGGAAGATCATTAGACACAGGAAAGTACCCCACTCCTATTCAGCTTCAGATGACAGTATTTTTCTCTGATCACGATTTACTGTCTTACTACCTTATGAAGATTATTCATCATCTGGAAAAGTCCATAGATCACCAAACTCAGGACACAGGATCTGAGAAATAATGCCAAACAAACACTTTGCTCAGTTAGTCCAGAATAAACCTTGGATGAATCAAAAGCAGTCAGTACCACCACACAGGACTTTTGACAATGTCTTCTGAAGGCAAAAAGAAGAGGTGAAGCAGTGGCCTAAGAGTCAGCTTGATAGACCTTGACAGAAAAGGTCATGTCATTTCTAATAGCCAGAGTTCATACTTCATATATTCACATTTGGGGTTTTTTTCAGTTCCTTGCCAATTTGTAAGATTTCATTTGAACTAGATTTTTCTGGTTTAGATGTTTCAGTTAATATATGCTCAATAGCATAGCTATTAATGTAGCTGAAAAACAAACAAGCAAAAAAACCCTAACAACAAAAAACAAAATAAAAAACAAAAAACAAGCAATCCCCCCCAAAAAACAACCAAGCAAAAAAAAAAAACCCAAAACACCAAAAACAAACAAACAAAAAAAACCCCAACACCCAAACCCTAGTTAAACTGATAATGTGACATGCCAGACCTGTGCAGACTGAAAAAGACTTTCTCTTTTTCTCCCAGATTCCACAGGTCACTCAGTCCTGTGATACTGAGGACCAAGAATACAAATCTCGTCTCTTGTGCGTATTCTCCAAGTTTATAATGAAGTTGAAGGCTGACTGCAGTAAGAATTGAAGTAAGAGACAAAATTAATCCACCTTAGATTATTATTATACACATTTTATAAACTGGAGGTTTCTTGGACATTTCTAAGCTATTAGGTGCTATACCAGCCAATAAAGTCACTTCTATCTGTTACTAATCAGCAGTTTAACACCCATCCTAAGACAGGCCTGTCAAATTGATTCATGAGTGCCTGACATAAAGTCTGACTACTCTGCCTTTAATCTGCAGAGCAATGCTCCCAGATCAGGAAGTCTGTTTTAAAGACATTCAGTTTTCCAGAAAGTAAACCACTATGTTATGAATGCACAAACTAGTTCTAAATGAAAGGAAGAAAAATCTTCCGAGGTAAGATAGTCATGTGGTGAGGTTCCTGAAAATGATTTAAAACATGAGGCATATAAGTCTCATCTGATTGCCTGCACTTCCAGAATCTGTTAGAGTGAAACAAAGAAACTTTTACACTGTGCATTACTCCATTACTTATTTTATGTCCAGCTATGGAGCTGTTTCATGCTTTGAAAAATAGTTATGCTTTCAGTTGAAATACCTGGGCAATCTTTGCGTTGTGCTATTCACAGGCGTTTAATCTGTAAGCAATTTTGTTTGTCTTCCCAGTTTCATTGTAAGAAAGATTTCTTCTGTGCATGTCTTTAAATGAGTCTCAAGTTTCCTGTATTGCTACCTAACCTGTTGGTTTGGGTTTATTTTGCCTTCAAAAATTTTGACCTGCATTATTCATTTTGTGGTTTTCTTTCAAAACCATTTACCATGCAGGGGGATCTTCAGCTTTATTTTAATGAGTCACTAAGTAAGTATGAATTTGAACTACAACTTTAGTTATGTGTGTTAGTACAGAGCATTTAACAAAAACAACTACAGAAACAGATTGCTGAAACAGAAGTTGACCCAGGCATGTCCTGTCATTATTGTTTGAAATTTGAAGCAGCTAAGCTTTGATCCTGCAAAGGCATGCTCAGAGGTTTAGCTTAACTAACATCTCTACAATGCAAAGTGACTATAAGGTGCATAAACCTTTCTAGTACTGTAGCATAAATGTGCCTACAATTAAAACTTAATGTGAAAGGACTCAGTGCCACTGTTTAACAGTTTTGAGAGAAAACAATGGAAATTACTTGTTAACTCTGTGTTGTTCTCAGCTTATTTTATTTGTTAAAGATAAGTTTCATAGAAGTAGATTTAAACATATTATAATTCTCTACAAGTAAAATCTTCTGCATACAAAACCTATGTTACATGCTACCTATGTTACAACACTTAATCTTTTTAGGTAGATAAGAGAGAAATACATCAAAAAGTCGCTTAACTTGTGCTACTTGCTACTTCTAATACTGCCAACTCATGTGTGTCACATGTCACTGTTTTAAGGAAAAGTAACAGGAAACAGTGAGGAGAATGTAGTTATGAGGTATATAGTTTGCCCTAATACATAAGATTAAAATTCTAGAGCCAACACAGGTAGCACTGCTGAAATACAGCAGAAATATAATGTTGCTATGTATCCCAAGACAGTAGTTCTCAAATTCTAAACTAATATTTTACATAAATGTCAGCCTGTCTTCACTGTTTGTGTAGAGTATTTTTTCCCTCTAAGGTCCTGTAGCGTTGGATAGTTGCCAGCCTCTTGTTAAATAACTTAATCATGCAGTCCTTATTCAAACAAATCTCTTGTTGATTTTTATTAAGCCTGTTCTGCTATCTATTGTATTTGCCTACAAGTAGCTGCAGTGCCTTCAGAGGACAGAGAACACAAACATGTATGCTGGAGCAAATATTCATATAAACCTTGATTTGGGAATTGATTTTGGAATTTATCATAAACTCTTCATTCATGCAGAACTTCCAGAAGGATATCACGTCATTTTTTTACTATATTATATAGGCAAGCTACAATGATATTGTTCACATTACAGCTACCTAAGCAATATTCATTTTTTTTAGATGGAGGTGCCAAAAATATTAGCACTTATATGCAGGTGTGAAGAAAGATGTGTATGTGTCTTAATTATGCTTTTTGCAAACCAAAAATCTGGTGCTTGAATTCAAATTGTTCCAGAGCAGTGTTCTCTAAATATGTACACAAAGATTATTGTTGTCTTAAAATTATTCCTGAGAAATGCTTTTGCATGTACTTAACTCTACACAGCAGTTCAGTAGAATTACCAGAATACATTAATGTAAATGATAGTTTCTTTAGAATCTTATTAAAGTAAGTAACAGTAACAACTTTACAGCATTTTGAATTGTGGAGAAATACAAAGTGATTCTAGTTATTAATTTATAGAAATTGTTTGCCTGTTATTACAAACTATATTAAAATCTATTCTGTGTCTTGAAGTAACTTAGTTAAGAAAGTATTGCTAAACCATATTTTTTGTGAGCTGAGTAGATATATATCATAACCAGTTAAATAAAAGCATATGAAATAGCATAAGAAAAAATATTATGGACTAAGAGAAATAGCAAAAATTATCAGTTCTAGGAAAAAAAATAACAACAGCCGGATCAGACTAAATTGAGACAATAGAAAATAAGCACAAAACTGAAAACAAAATCTTAGATATGGTGAATTCCAGTTCAACTAGAACTATACAGGAAGTTATTTGATCTTTTTAAAGTAACAGAGAAGAACTTGTGGTAGAAATGGCTTTCTCAACTTTTCTGATGAACAATGTGGACCGACTTCCAATCACCTTAACAATGCTGAAAGAGAAACTACCTGAGGTTGAAGCAGCAGATTTGTTTTTTAAAATGACTAAAAGTTCATTTTAGTCACAAATTCAATTTTTTTTATAATTACTTGCTTTTGTATGCCAGCCGTACGCATAGGCAGCAAAAGGAGATAAAATGTTATACAGTTGTAAAGCATTTGTTCTTAACAAAGACAATTATGTAGTATAGCATACCTTTTTGTAATAGAACACTAGGAAGTCTTTTTCAGTTTTTCAATGATACTTAGACCATTACTGGATTTTACAGAGATGCTTATTGGTATTTTTATGCCTGTGTGAACCAAGCAAGAAATCATCAGTAACCACCACTTTAATATAGAAGAGCTTTCAGGTCTCAAGAGACTAGTCCCATTCTAGAAAGTATCATGCAGCCTCATTTCCATCAAAAGAATTTACGTGATGTCAAGATCAAAACCAAATAAGTTTTCTTGGATGAAGCTGGAGAAAGTGTAAAAAGGCTTTCAAGACTCACAAAGATCTTTCCTGAAGAGAGGCTTTCCCAGCAGACCAGAAGCAAATAAGGACCTTGTCATTTGGAGCCAAAGTAGCCATGCCAGTTGTTTATATGAGTTAGAAAGTAAGGGAGATAAGTCCATACTAACCTAGATAGGTGTATCTTGAAATTCCTGCCTATCTCTGCTACTAATCATTGTGTACCTGATTTTGTGTCCATGGCCGTCCAAATACTTTGTCTGTGTTCAGTGCTAAGTTCATGAGTAATTTTGCTGAGTTTAAGTGTAAACATTCAGAAGGTTCAAATAGAAAAGTATAAACACTTCCAAGTATAAATTCCAGGTAGCAACCAAGCTTCACAGGCAGCTTCTGTTTTAAAGATGAGTGTTTTAAGGCAATGTAACTATGATGCCTCCTCCTCAACAAGGGCAAATTTACTTCTTATCTCTTCAATTATCTCCAAGTCAAACAATACATTTACTGAGTAGATAAAATTGAGCACACTGGCAGAAGACCTCTAGCATGCTCTTTCGCAGGTGAATGTTATAAACACAAAGCTCTGTGTTCCCAAGATATGCAAGATACACGCCTTTCAAGCTTTGGTTTTGAACTAACACCGTATCTTTTATATTCTTGGCTGACAAGTTGCGACAGGGAGAAAAAAAAAAAAATAAATTCAAAGTTACCTCACCAACTTCTTTCCACAATGAGTCACTGCTTTTTGACTTAGACAGTCTTCTGCGACTACTTGCTCCAACTGAGTACTGTACTCTAGTCACGTGTCCTTCACATCACAGGAAGAAAAGATCAGTCAACACCCACTTTGGCAGCTAAGTTCGGGTTCTGGGCTTCAGGGTTGTTATTCTACTTTAAGAAACATGACTACCTACCACCTTAAGATGCCTACTTGTAACAAATGGAATTGTAAATTCACCCTGCTCTGGACTCTGATTTACACATAAAAGTGTTTCATCTTCTGACAGGTGCAAATCCCTCCTGTAGGCTTCTAGACATCTCATTCATTCAAGGGAGCAGGGACACCTGACTTTCTCTTGCAAACCCTGCTCCAGATTCTCCACTTGTTAGTAGCACTGTGCACTTTTCACTGCAAACATTACTCTTGGTTCCGAGTGTGTAACTTTTAGGTATTGCAGCATTAAACTGTAGTTGCCTGAACCCTTTTCTAGTTCTTAAGACAAGTGACACTGGGCAGTGTATTCTTCCATTCTCTAGTTTTCCTTTTCGCTAGAAAAAAATTATTACAAAAATTGTCATGAGAGTTGGATTATAATCAACCTATTGCGGAGAGAAAAATCATAATTCTGCTGAGAAAAATCAGAAAAAACTGGTCACTCCTCTGCCTGCCGAAATTCATAGAAGATGTATAAGTGGTCAGAGCAGAGGAAAATACACTTAACTCATGTGCAGAATTCATTTCAAAAAGTGTTTAAGATGATATCACCTAGGAGATAAGTGTTTAAAGTGAAGAGAAGGGAGTAGTTACAAGATGGAAAGCTGATCTGTGATATGTAATCTGGGACAGAAACTTTCAGTTTGGAGAAGATTCTAGTATACTGGGGTAATTTTTAGAGCAATTTTGCATTTAAATAATGTACCTGTGATTTGACAGAGAAAACTGACGGAAAAATGAGTAAGGAAATTATTTAAATCAGGAGCAATGCAATTATTGAGGCATAATTCATAGAAATAACACCCATGGGATTAGTTATATGTGCCTTTTATGTTGAGTATAAATGCCTCTCATAAAGCTCCTTCCTTACCTGTAGACAAAGATAACATATCCAGCAGGGAAAGCCTCTTCATTGAAAACATCAAGGTGAGAGCAACATCACTGTTATGACCACACTGCTGAACTCAGATGATACTGGCTTTTGAGGCAGCCAAGACAGTATCCTCACAAGTTCTAACACCGCAGAAACTATGTGCAAAGTTAGTTGACTGCTAAAAAGCATTGAGCTAATAAATAATGCAATTAGGATTAAAGAATTTGGATCATTTCAGGGATTCAGCAAGAGCTGAGCAAATAGAAATCAGCCTGGAGAGACTTAAGACCATACTGCGGAATATTTGCTACATAGAACAATTGTAAAATACACCGGAGAGAAAGGAAATAAACTAAGGAGCAGTAGCGAGCTCATTGACTTAACGTGTGGACATAAGGACACTTCATGTTTCTTTTACCCAGATGTCCTCTCCCTTTTCACCATTAATCTGGATTGACACAAGGTATTATTTGCAAAGTGTTTGGGCAACCCAAATAGTATAAACAACAGTGACCCCCTCAACTTGCTAGAGAAAATATTCAGTTCCTCCTTTCCCATTGCCTTTTTTGCCATAATAAGGCCATCCATGGCCACTTGTACCTCCAAAGGAATTTACATTGTGTTTTCCTGTGATTGCAGCTAAAGCTCTTACCTTGGGTTTTTAAATAGTCTTCTCACTGCACATTTCTGCTCATGAAAAATAGAACTGCCGAAACAGTCATGTTGGTCATTACGGCAGGCTCACCCCTATATTGAATCTCTATCATCTTGTCCTGTTTCCTACCACGTCAGTGTCAGCCTTTGTGCTTTTGCTATTGCACATCACTTTGGAACATGTTCATCCTTACTCACTTTGCTGTTATGGCTGGTGGCAAACATCTTTCAGATTCCTTCTAAGCCCCTTAATGCTACAATAGATTCCTAAAGTCGATCTTCCCATTAACATCTAAAGACACACTGTGTGGAAAGAAAACTTTTTCTTTTTTTTTTTTTTTTTAAAAAGGCAAACGAAATAAGTTCCAAAAAAAAAAAAAAAAAAGTAAAAAGAAGAGTAGTCTGATGAGAATTTACCAGCAATCAGGATGGTTGATATAGATCTATTTCAAGCTTTCTAAAGCAATTTGGACATGCATAATTAAACACATGATCTTGTTGACTGAAAAGAGGATTAGTGCCCAGCATGCAATAACCCAGTTCCACACACTCAGGAGAGAAAATATGTTTATTCAGGCCTGCATGCTCGATGGATCTTTTTACAAATCAAGCACACCAATGCCAGCTTTCTCATTACATATATACACAGAAGTTACAAAGCAGTACACTCCCAGTTACAATGGTCTAAACCCACTATCTACATATAATTATAACATTTGCTCTGTCATTCTTTCTAATCGCCATGCATGCTCAGAGGAGGGGTCTTCCCCTGAACCAGGATCTTTTTGACCTGTGGGTGGGATTTTTAGTATTATAATGAAGGCAGTTCACTTCAGGACACCTGAAAAGTTAGTTTCATTGCCAAGTTAGGTAATCAAATGGCCACTTTGCCAAATTGTCAAATAACTCATCCTTTAGTACTACCAATCCCGAATTTTCTCCTTTGATCTTTCAAACATCACCAGGATCTGGTTTTACCCATGAATTCCTTATTGTTTCAAGAGGTTCACTTTGTCCCAAGCCCAAGATGCAGTAACTATGTCACTATGGCTACCAATTGCAGGTGCACAATATACTAAACAATCATAGAACCATAGAATAGTAAGGGTTGGAAAGGACCTTAAGATCATTTAGTTCCAACCCCCCTGCCATGGGCAGGGACATCTCACGCTAAACCATGCCACCCAAGGCCTCATCCAACCTGGCCTTGAACACCGCCAGGGATGGAGCATTCACAACCTCCCTGGGCAACCCATTCCAGTGCCTCACCACCCTCTCAGTAAAGAATTTCTTCCTTATATCCAATCTAAACTTTCCCTGTTTAAGTTTTAATCCGTTACCCCTTGTCCTGTCACTACAGTCCCTAATGAAGAGTCCATCCCCAGCATCCTTGTAGGCCTCCTTCAGATACTGGAAGGCTGCTATGAGGTCTCCATGCAGCCTTCTCTTCTCCAGGCTGAACAGCCCCAACTTTCTCAGCCTGTCTTCATATGCGAGGTGCTCCAGTCCCTGATCATCCTTGTGGCCCTCCTCTGGATTTGTTCCAACACTTCCATGTCCTTTTTAAGTCCTTTTAGGACACCAGAACTGCACACAATACTCCAAGTGAGGTCTCGCGAGAGCAGAGTAGAGGGGCAGGATCACCTCCTTCGACCTGCTGGTCATGCTCCTTTTGATGCAGCGCAGGATACGGTTGGCTTTCTGGGCTGCGAGCACACACTGAAGCCGGCTCATGTTAAGTTTCTGATCAAGAAACACTCCCAAGTTCTTCTCCACAGGGCTGCTCTGAATGTCTTCTCCACCCAATATGCTTGATATACCAATCTTACTTCTGTTATCTTTGTCTTATCTTTTGCTGCAAACCTTTATTGTATCTTGGCTCAGGCAAAACTTTCCTTGTGGCAAGTTTTCCGCCTGTATGTGAACATTCTTAATGCTAATATCAAATTTCTGTTCTGATGGGGTCCTCCAGGAGCCTGCCCAAAGATATGTTATTTCTATGTTATTTTAGAAACTGTAAGTGGCACATCAGCTGGCCAAACTCATACACCTATATAAAGGAGAGGATTCTGAGCTCATGTGTTTTTTGCAAAATATTAAAGAAGTTTGAGCCACTTCATGACCCAAATGAGCTCACTTATGGAGTAGGCTGTGTCTATCATCCATTACGTAAGGTAGACAGTACTCTTAATAGAAAAATGCAGGGCAAATTTCACTGAACTAATAACATTCATAATAAAATATATTATATACAAAGAAGTATTTCAGGTTTCCAGATTATCTAAACTATCTCTGTGTGGTATGGGGTGGAAGGGGAGAGAAGTGACAATTTTTCTGGTAATATACAGCAGCACATATTAGAGCCATCAGGGAATGACAAGTTATGTTTCCAGTCTTAACCTTTTCTTTTCTACGTATGTTTTATAATACAGTCACTATTTCCATGTATTTCAGTATTTCTCAGATAATGTAATGCCCTCTAACTTTATGTCTTTCCTATACATATTAGCTAGCGTTTAAAACAGAAGAGGTCTTTAAAACGACACCACAAAAAATCTTAAAACCCGGCCTGAAACCCCAATTTTGCAGATACCGCTGAAGAAACTTACCTTTAGTTATTCCTTCTATGATCTCTGAGAAAATTAAGCTTGCTAACTCAGTCCACAAGCTCACATTTGTACAAAGTCAAAAATACCTGAACAAACGCATATGTTAAGCAACCTGACCTTGACTCTGTACTGCGTACATTATACTAGTGATGTCTTTGTAAACTGCTGTTTCAGCTGAGCTAACTATTATGATTCCTAGATGAGATCAGACTGAAAGTTCGTGAGAATGCGGGCGACTGAGAGCTAATGCCATATGAGATGAAGCAAAAGAGAACAAAGACACACACTCACTTTTTACTTCCCTGGCAGGGTAAACAGAGACACAGATAAAAGTCTGTTGGAGCGGAGGGAGTGGAAAAAAAATACCATCTGTAAATGTAGATAATTGAGAGGTTTTGTGCTGTTATTTTTCAATATTTTGTGTTAGAAACTGCTCAGGGTATCCAGGAGACTTCTCACTGGTAAATCTTACTGTAGCAATTAGCTGTTAATTCCATTTTAAGTTAGCATGTTTACCTGCAGTACAATTTTTGCCTTATAAGCACGTATCTAAAACATGCTCTAACCCAAGAGTTATTCAACTGCTTGAAGGTAAGGGTGTGCAGAATAATTGTTATCTTCTGGAGCTACGCTCCGAAGCGTCCTATGTATTTGGTGCATTCGACACAAGCCTAGCTATGTCCTTAACAGATCAAAAAGACGCAAGCTTCAACACTCACTTGAAATCCTTGCTCTACACAGCAGCAAGCTGGGAATATTCAAAAGGCTTTGACCTCAGTTTTGAAAGAGAATGTGGCATAATCCAAACAAAAACAAAGACTAATCAAGAGCAAAACTGAGGCTTTTACTGAGATAGTCAACAGCAGTGAACTAAGTGAAATCTTTTAGTGTGTACGAAGCATACAAAAATCAACATTTTTCATATTTGTAATTTTTTACAAATGCAATTAAGTTTGAAAAGACCTAAACTACAACTGAAATACTTAATGGGTTCAAAATGCCTAGCAAAAGGTAAAAAAATATTGAAAAAAAGAAGTTATGAGTCTGCAAAATAAGATACCTGATGTTTTTCATGTTTGTTTCGTTGTATTTCCTGGAGTCTGTACTGGAGAAGTGTGACAAACACATGGGAAACTTTGACAGAACAACATGAAGAAAAAGGGATAAACGTTGAGCCTTTTTGGTATTCTAATTGCATTGCTTCCTTCTGTTACTTCAAATCACATCTGACAGTTAGATTAATCTGATAGATTGCAAATGCGTATCCAGGGCTGTAAATGTAATTGACATGTTAAAATATAATCATATTCATTTGACGTATTGGCAACTTGTCCTCCTAAGGGCATCCCCAATTTTCTGACCTGTAAGTTGAAAGTATTGGAGGTTTTCCTTTGCATTCTTAGTTTACAGAACACATTTGGACTTTATTTATTATGTGGTTCAGATCTGTCATTTTCAGTTGTCATGGCCAGTGGCTCTGATGTCCATAACTGTCATTCAATAATATGAAATTGTACTTTCTTCTTCCTTTTTTTATGAATTTCATAATGTTCAGACTAACATATGTTTAATTCTGTTTGAGCTTGATATAAAAGATTATGCTTCTGTCCTGAAAAGACACTGTTTTTCTTCATCACAGTAAAAGTTATAGGTTTACATGTTACTAATAAAATTTTAAATGACAAAAATGAAATTACGGAATCATAGAATCATAGAATCGTAGAATCGTAGAATGGTTAGGGTTGGAAAGGATCTTAAGATCGTCTAGTTCCACCCCCCCTGCCATGGGTGGGGACACCTCACACTAAATCACACATCATTTCAATTGAGTAAGTAAACAGCAATCTTTGTTTCCTACTTTCTAATTATTTTATTCTGATATTTTCTTTTCGACATCACATTCATAAAACATATTTGGATCTGTGTTTGCTGTGAACAGCTTTTATTTTCTGGGGTTTTTTTCATTTCATGCTTACAATGGCCTGTTTACATGATGGAATTTAGATCCTGGGTTAGTGCTGGCAGTTAACCTGTAACAAACTCCTCATAATCTTCAACACACTAACTAGTGACACTGTCTTTAAATCTTTATTTTGAAAGAAGCTAGTTAAGGCATGTACAGACAACAGGTGTATATACACTACCCCGCACCTTATACCAGCTCAAGTTATACAATTTAACAGAGTCTATATACAAGGTGTAGAATGCTTCTGATGTCATTGCATTTCATACTTACTGCTCATGACAATACATCTTACATATTTTATGTGATAACATTAGATTTTTCTCTGTGCTAAAGAAAATGCTTTTTATAATGATATTAGACTTTCCTGCATGAAGATGTGGATTTCTTTTTCTCTTTACTGGACAAAAAGATGTTAGCCCTAGGATGACTTTTCACATTGGGGAATCACTACATCTGGGATCTTGTTCTCAAGAAGAAAAAGCTAGCAGGATTTACCTAAGAGATTTTGATCCTCATATTTCCTAGGCTCTGAATAAGGCTCTCTGGTGGGCTTAGCTGCCCTTAAAACACTAATTTCTCTTCTATGTGAGGAAAATATAGTGAAAATTCATGTTACATTTTTCTGGCTGCCTAATGTATGATTATCTCTTAGCAGCAGTCATACCAGAACTGAGCTGCTTCAGAGCAGCTGGTTTCACTCTTTTTCATGTTGTAGAACTAGCAGGACTTTGGTTTGCTCATCAAGACCAAGAAATACAAGTTTCCCAGGCAGCTGGGGGAGAGAATCCGTGTTTACTGTATGGCAGGATCTAGGGTTATCAGAAACATTTTCCAAGGCCAAAGGTGATACTTATATGTAAAGTACCAGAAGAGATTCAAGTCACAGGTGGAAGCACTTTCCTACATGGCATTTACATAGGTTAGGGTATTTAAAATTGTCTTATACTGCCACACTCAGAAATGGAGTTCACAGAAAGTAAGAAAATAAGAAAAGTAATTTAGACTGTTCAATTCTAATTCAAACTTCATGAACCCTTGCAGACAGATCCTTTCATGCAGTGTAATCTTTGCTCGCAGCATCATTGCAAGATCATAGGCTAATTCATGTCTGTTACCCCTGGTTTAAACATCACAGTGGTCTCCCAAGGCTCATGCAATTAATCTTCCTTTCACAGGGGATCTCTTTCTTCATGAAGACATGAATCAAATGCATTTGTAAAAATTTCATATTAAGCTATGAGGTTGATATACCCCCCTTTTAGTGACATCATCCTCACATATAAAAGTAGCATAGATAAAACTGCTGGATTTCTCTCGTCTATTCTAAATCTGTTGGGTGCCTTCCTATGAAAGACTGGAGTCTTGCTTTCTCTTTTTTTCTCCAAAGTAATTGCATGAGTTCTTTGTTCTCCAAACTGTGCCTCAGCCCTACAGTAAAAACCGCTTTTCCTTGCATGTACGTAGGAAGAGACCACAGATGAGCTGTAAGCTAACACGGGCTTTGCTTTGTGCCTTGCCCATAGCCAGGAGCAGGACGCTGGTATGTAGGACTCATCTTAGGATATGGTCACAGATATATCAATCCTATACTCAACACCTCATTCATTTTAATACCAGAAATGATATATACCACCTTTTTCTAGTTTGTGTTGACAAATAAATCAGGTGGGAAGTTAAACTTGTTTCAGTACTTGATGCAACCCTTACATCAGGTGTTTAAAGAAGTTGAAGACCTTTGCCAACATACCCCAATCCAAAGTAATAATTCATGAAGTACAGCCAATAACAGCAAGAAAGTGTTTGGATTAAAAAGACCATTTACCTTTGTATATTGAATTTTTAAAGACATTTTTGGTAATTACTTGTTGGTTCAAAATGGGTACTTGTAACACCACTCTGAACAATTCATCAGTGTCAATTAGAGTGCGTTTGGCACATCTCTGGGGCATATATGGGGCCTTTTTCTTTTAATTACTGCTTGAGAGGTTTGCTTAATATGATATCTGAGGTAGCCAGATTCAGCAGCTGTGTTGGCTAGATCTGTGTTTCAGAAGCCCAGCAACTTCAAAACAAATCTTTTCTTTTGCCTATGAACATACTCTTCAGCTCTGACAAGCAGCAGAAATTTTTTTCCATCTCCTGGACCTACATCCTAAGCCTGCAATCAATATCCTCTCTGTTGGTTTTGGTTATTTTTTTAAATGTTAGATTATGCTAAATATACATTATCTGGAAGAATACCCTTAACTCATCCTTCTGTGGAAATGGCAGGTGCAAGCAACAAAGGTAGACTTGCACATTATTACTCTCTGCTGCCTCTAAGAGTAATTTGGGTATTAATTAGATAAAAGAATCAAGAGAAGGACATTACATTTTTTGCTCAATACATTTCAGGCAGGGTAGTTGTTGGATGAAGGGCTATAAAAAGTGAAGATTTTTCTACAATAAATTAACAAGGCTATAATTTCAGGTTTTGGTAATAGAAAAAGAATGTTAATCATCCATCACAATCTGCAACTCTATGTGTATTCTATCTGAAGATCTAAATATTAAATAATTAATCCCCACAAACTCTCAGCAAGTTGACTGTCATTATTTCCATTTCATAGATAAACTGTGGAGCAGAATCATAGAATCATAGAACAGTTAGGGTTGGAAAGGACCTTGAGATCATCTAGTTCCAACGCCCCTGCCATGGGGCAGGGACATCTCACGCTAAACCATGCCACCCAAGGCCTCATCCAACCTGGCCTTGAACACCGCCAGGGATGGAGCATTCACAACCTCCCTGGGCAACCCATTCCAGTGCCTCACCACCCTCTCAGTAAAGAACTTCCTCCTTAGATCCAATCTAAACTTTCCCTGTTTAAGTTTGAACCCGTTACCCCTTGTCCTGTCACTACAGTCCCTAATGAAGAGTCCATCCCCAGCATCCTTGTAGGCCCCCTTCAGATACTGGAAGGCTGCTATGAGGTCTCCACGCAGCCTTCTCTTCTCCAGGCTGCACAGCCCCAACTTTCTCAGCCTATCTTCATACGGGAGATGCTCCAGTCCCCTGATCATCCTCATGGCCCTCCTCTGGACTTTTTCCAACACTTCCATGTCCTTTTTATGTTGAGGACACCAAAACTGCACGCAATACTCCAGGTGAGGTCTCACGAGAGCAGAGCAGAGGGGCAGGATCACCCCCTTCGACCTGCTGGTCATGCTCCTTTTGATGCAGCCCAGGATACGGTTGGCTTTCTGGGCTGCGAGCGCACACTGAAGCTGGCTCATGTTCATTTTCTCATTGACCAACACCCCCAAGTCCTTCTCTGCAGGGCTGCTCTGAATCTCTTCTCTGCCCAACCTGTAGCCGTGCCTGGGATTGCTCTGACCCAGGTGTAGGACCTTGCACTTGGCATGGTTAAACTTCATAAGGTTGGCATCAGCCCACCTCACAAGCGTGTCGAGGTCCCTCTGCATGGCATCCCTTCCCACCGGCGTATCAACCGAACCACACAGCTTGGTGTCATCAGCAAACTTGCTGAGGGCGCACTCAATCCCACTGTCCATGTCGCTGACAAAGATGTTGAACAAGACAGGTCCCAACACCGATCCCTGAGGGGCACCACTCGTTACTGGTCTCCAGCCAGATATCGAGCCATTGACCACAACTCTTATTCTGCTGATTCCCAGTTTGGCTCTTTATCCAAAGAACAGTCTTGTTTCTGCAATGTCTTCCTCACCCATGATACATTTCATGCATAGTCTAAATTAAAAGCATCATTAAGAAGTAAAGTTATTTACCTTCTTTCCTTTAAAATCTACGTGCTTATTTTAATATTGAATATATTCAAGCAGTTTTCTCATGTGATTATGATGACAAAAAACCAAAACTCAAATCTGAAAATAATCACGCTGGTTTTTCATGTTTTCACGGTAAAAACAGCCAATAACACCCACAGAAATTTTAGGAAGACAAAGATTATCAAATACAGAGGTTTAATTAGATTCCATTTTCAAACATATCAAAGCCCTCTATAACATTTTATGCAAACCTGTTGTTATGAAAATTAAAGCACTGTTTGAAACATCAAAAGCTCTATATTTTTCTGAAGAAATGGGAGGGTAGTTTTTAAAAGCATGTTATACAACAATTTCTAATCTCTCATTTTCAGAAGTAAGTACAAAGGTTGGAAAAGGCAGTATTTGAAGGCATGAATGTTAATCATTGAATACAACAATGCCCAGAAACTACCAAATTCACCCTGGCAAGTTAGTTGAATTTTTAAGTTCTGACATAAAAGGAAACCATTTGACCTATAGGCACTTCATGTTGTTAAATTCAAACATTTAGGCACCTGTGAGACATTACACCTCTCAGCTGCCACACAGGTTTCCCCTGTCTGGATATCTCTGCATCCAAGATTTTGTCAGTGAAGTCTTTACCTTAAAAATCCATATATTGGCTCCTGCGCTCCGAGGAAACAAGCATTCTTTCACCATGATTGAAGAGTTGAAAGCCCAGGGTTATACTATTACCCTGCTAGGATTCTCAAATCAAAATGAGTTCTCCCTGTGTTATCTGCATCCTTGGACTCCATTGCCATTTTGGGAGCATGCCTGAGCTTCACGAGTCAGCATGGAGAGAGGAGAAGGATATTTGTTTGACATGTAGCTCAAAGTACTCGCCTACAATGCCATGATGTTTCAAATCTGTTTTATTTGAAGTTTTGAAGCAGAGACTTACACCTTCTGTGGGCTCTCACATAAAGCTGCTATATTCTGGGATACATCACAGATGGAGGACATTTGTCACCACAGCCACAGTGTTTTGGTCAGGTTCATGATTTGCCACAGTAGTTAAACATTTAAGTTTCACCTGGAATGCATGAAGGCCTTTATTTCTATATGTCTTCTAGGACGTTAAGCTTCTTTACTAGAAGATAGGAAGCCAAATCAAACATAGAAGGGATTTGGATTTGATTCTCCTATTTTCCAGAACAGTGTTATGGACAGCTGCTCCTTATATCCCCTACCTGCCAAACCCAGAAAGGACTGACCTTGCTTCATACACTTGACTCCAAGAGGACTGGTGACTCTACAGCCCAAGGGGAAATAAAAAATAAGTATCTACTCTCCCTCCCAGACAGTTATTTTATGATGAGTTGAATTACTTACTGAGATGTCTAGCTCTCTCCTTTAATATAAGAAGTAGACTATAAAACCAGCTTTGAGCAGACATCTAACTTTTAGGAAATTGAAGTCTCTAGGTTAAATAAAATGCCTAGGTTTTGAAAATAGTGGTGGATTTCTAAACCATACGGATGACAAGATTACTAAGTTCATAAAACTATACTATGAGTTTACAAACAGCATATTCTTACAGGTTTGCAATGGACAGTTTCACTGCAAGGGGTTACGAGTGATCATATCTGTAATTGCTCTGAATTGGAAATCATCATCTGGGAAAATAATCTGAAGTACCTGAGAGAAGAGAACTAAGGAAGGAAATAGGGCTAACTTTTGCCTTATGGATAGTAGAGTCCATCATACCCAAAACCTTTATAATCTTTTTCAAATTATTCCTTTCTTATTGTGTCTTAATAGCAACAGGCCACAATGGCATAACACAACAGTAACATGCAGTAAAGAGTTAAAATAGAACAGATGTCCATAAATACTTTCTTTTTCTTACTACTGCATATCTGCCACAGTCTACTGCATTTTCTTTTTCTTTCTCCCTTTCTTTTCTCTCTTTCTTTTCTCTTTCTTTTCTTTCTTTTCTTTCTTTTTTGTCTTTCCTTCCTTCCTGACTTCCTCCCTTCTTCCCTTCTTCCCTTCCTTCCTTCCCATTCTTCCCTCCCTCCCTCCTTCCCTCCCTTCCTTCCTTCCTTCCTTCCTTCCTTCTTTCCTTCTTTCCTTCCTTCATTTCTTTTTCTTTTTTTAGATCCATGCAAACTAAAAAGCAGTTGAAACATCTCTGAAAGTAATGAACAGATGAACAGAGACTGCTGATGCAATCTATTCCTATGTTTCAGAAAATGGAATGATAGATTGGGTCATTTTCCTGTGATGAATATATCTTCATTTAACATTTGCTTTTTTATAGCATATTTTTTGTCGCTTCACAAAGTCTACAATCTACAAGGGGAGAGGAAACGTAAAAATAATAGCTGTACTTGGAATGTATTTACCTACTCTGTTTTTCCTCTGTATCCATCTATCCTTTCTTAGTATCACCTTGAGACTAAGAACAGCTTCTTTCAAGCATTCAAGTCATATTAGAATAGAGGTTATATTCTACCAGATGAAAAAGCTTGGTGTCCATCAAAAAAAGTGCATGGCAATTTTTCTGATGGCAAAGCCTTTACACTTAAGTACTATGTAGTGTACTATTACCACATACATACCTCCTGTGAGCAAAGTTTTGACCTCCTTGCCCTCTTGCACAATTTAGTAGTAGTGCTAACAATCTATAATTTCTAAGGACTGTCACAGTGTTTGTGCTGTATAAGATTTATCTTGTATAACTGTTCTGGCCATACTCAAGAAGCAAGCCAGCTCTTCTCCTGGTTGTCTTTAAGGGCATCAGTGCAGACAGTCCTCCCGGAGGACACAGATTACAGCTTGTGCTCACATGATATCATACTTAATGGCTTACTTTGGGCTTATTTGGAGGGCACACATGCCGAGGCTACAATCCAATGATATGGACCTACCAGAGGTGCAGTTCAGTTTCTTCAGCGATCAGTACAACCCATTTCATGCACTTGACACTGATATTAGAAAGCAATTTGATTGACTACTTTTCCCTTTTTATTTTTCCAGTCTGCTGGATCTCATCTGTGCTGATTTGCAAGCCCAAAGCTGTCACAGATCCCAATTACTCAATAGAGAATTCAATCAGTACAAGGGAACCAGTCTTAGTTACACTGAGATAAACCTCTCCCTGTTAGTATAGGAGGAGATTTTATTTATATAAGATAAATCTTTTCATTCATAGCAAAATTTAATACCAGCCCAGTCATAACGATTTCCACAGTTACTTGGAAAAGGAGGCTTGTTTGCAGACTAATTATGCTTTAAAGATAACAGCACTTCCAAACCTATGCTGTAACAGTCAGCAATCCTTTAGAAGCAATTTTAAAAACTGATACCTTGATTGAGTATTAAGATTGAAAATCTGTGGAAAAGAGTAGAATGTGAATGGGGAACACACACATTTGGGAAGACTTGCTGCAAATCAATGTCCTATTCAGGACAGAGAGTTCTGATGGCTGAAAATGAAATTCTTGCCCAAGAACAGATCCCAGATCACTTTTAGCTACTTACAGCATAAGCAGCTCTGAAATGTTTGGAGTTTTTCATTTCAGGATATCTTTCCCCAGCAGAATAAAAGTTCTATGTATTTTTGCACTATTACAAACTAAACACATTCTTCATTTTACTTCATGTTTTAGAAGTGAGGGCAGTGATTTTAGAATTGCTGGCAAACCACAGGCATTGTTTTCTTTACCAAATGGCAATCCTGTGCAGACAGCAGTGACATACTATTCTCAGGGAGGAGAAAAGCTTAAGCAGCAAGAATATTTGCTTTACCAGTGTCCTAGTCCTGGAGTACTAAACAGAAAATTGGACTCTGCGCTACAAAACTTCATGGTTCATTTTTAGGAGAAAGAAAAAAATAAAAAGAAACAAAAAAAACCCAAAACTGTGCAGAAAATACATCACAGCACATCCCAACTAGCATAGCCCTAACATGCAGTAAAACAGCACAGGATCATCTAATCAGTGGCAAATTTCTCTGAAGTATAGCAGTCATCCTGTGTCAGTAATAGTGTTAGAGCAGTTCAAACCATATCCATGCCATATCTCTGATGAGTTCCAAAATACAGAGAATTTCACTCAAGAATTTTTCTTCTCTGGGTGTATTCAATTGCTAAACCAGCTCCTAATGAAGCCTTGCAGCCAAGTGTATTCAGCCTAATTTTGCTCAAGACACAAAGTATTCTGTGGTCATGGTTCGAATCTGCGTGACACCTAAGGAAAAGGGGAAAAAAAAAAGGGCAAAAAAAGAGCATTTGTTTGAGACTATTTCAGACTTTCACATTAAAAGTCCTCTGCCTTGAGAGAACAAGAAGCAAGTTCCTGAAACTATATTGAAAGTACCAAACAGTGAAACTCCAGAGCTGCTTTCCCACAGTCCCATAACAGGATTTCTTTTAGTCAGTACTGTGTTTTTTTCCTCTCTAGTTTTTGGAGTACACCAGGTTAATTTTTGAACCTTTGTTCTACAGCTGCAATTCCTAGAAGTTTATTTCTTTGGGAAAATGGAAGTTCTGTGCATTCACAGTGCTGCAGTAGCCAGGAACATAAGGCTTCCTGAGGAAAACATTTTTAATAAGTCTGTGGTGTGGGAATTTTTTTTTGTGGGAATTCATTTGCATGTATGCAAGCACACAGGGAAGATACCAACCAACATAAATTATATTTTCTTGCTCTTTCTTTACCATCATTCAATGTTATCAGGTTCCAGGGGTGAGATGCACTGAAGTCTGGCAATTCTCATGCATATTTAATTGTTCCTCAATAGCTATCTAAGCTAGAGCAGTTCAGAGTGATGTGTACCTTCCTGATACATTTAGCTGTTCAGATCAATGTTCTACAGTGCAGTTGGGATGTTGAACTGGCTAGGATTATTTAGAGATGTTGCTCAGCTGCCTGCTTGCCTCGTCAGAGACATTTTGATTGGAAATCTGCAGTATGAGTCACAAAGGACAATGTTGATGTAATTAGGATGGTAAAATGACAGTGACAGAGTGTTAGTCGAGCTGTGGGAATGACATTCAAATAGTAGGTTTCATCCTCTCTATTTACAATGGAAATACACCTTCAGACTTATGATGCATGGTAGCAAACATCTGCCACCATTAATACAGAGAAAGTGGGCCTTATTATTCAGGACATAACAACAACTTTAAAAGCTGCCAAGCAAAAGGTAAAGTGCTGATTGAGGACCAGGGAAGTCCACATTTGCAGGAGATGTGCTCGTATCTTTTTGCACTTACAAGAAAGTCCTTCTGCTACCCCTCTTCATCTCAGCATTTGAAATTGTTCTGTTTAGGAGACTTTTCCACTAAAGTCCAAAAGCACAGGACTAAGAATTGTCTTCACTGAATTGAAAACTGGCTGGATGGCAGCACCCAAAGAGTGGTGGCAGATCTAGTTGGCAACCAGTCACTAGTGGTGTCCCTCAGGGCTCGGTATTAGAGGCAGTCTCGTTCCATATCTTCAGTGATGATCTGCATGATTGGACTGAGTGCAGCCTCAGTAAATTTGCAGGTGATGCTATGTTGAGTGGGAGTGTCTGTCCCTGCATTTGAGCCACAACAACCCCATGCAGTGCTACAGACCTGGGGAAGAGTGGCTAGAAAGCTGCTCAGTGGAAAAGGGCCTGGGAGTGTTGATTGATGCCGGCTGAACAGGATCTAGCTTGTGCTCAGGCAGCCAAGAATGCCAATGGCATCCGCGCTTGTATCAGAAATGGAGTAGTCAGCAGGGCCAGGGCAGTAATCATTCCCTTGTACTGGGCACTGGTGAGGCCGCACCTCGAATCCTGTGTTCAGTTTTGGAACCCCTCGCTACGCGAGAGATACTGATATGCTGAAATGTGTCCAGAAAAGGGCAATGAAGCTGGTGAAGGGTCTGGAGAAACAGTCTTATGAAGAATGGCTGAGAGAAATGGGGTTGTTTAGTCTGGAGAAGAGAAGGCTCAGGGAGAACCTTACTGCTCTCTACAACTACCTGAAAGGGGATTGCAGTGAGATGGGGGTTGATCTCTTCTCCCAAGTAACAAGTGATAGGACAAGAGGAAATGACCTCAAGCTGCATCAGGGGAGGTTTAGATTGGATATTAGGAAAAATATCTTCACAGAGAGGGTGATCAGGCATTGGAACAGGCTGCCCAGGGCAGTGGTGGAATCACCATCCCTGGAAGTTTTCAAAAACTGTGTAGATGAGGCCCTCAGTGACATGGTTTAGTGGTGGACTTGGCAGTCCTGGGTTAATGGTTGGACTGGATGATCTGAAACCTCATTGATTCTGTGATTTATTTTCAAAGCCTCCCTTTCTTTGCTGTATCTAAGTGATTTTTCTCCTTAACAGCTACAACAAAGATTACTCTAGAGTGCTGTTTTCAATTTGGTATTAATTGTTTTCTATGTCATTTTGTGTCTTTGTTTACTATGCTGCTTTTTGTGGTGTCATAGCCTGACTGATTTGGACTATAAATATCTTGATAGCTTAATGGTCATATTTATGCTATGCCAACAATTAGGGTAACTTTAAGAACAGCAATTCCCAATTGGTAAGGTAAAACATGTTAAAAGCAAAGCACAGCACAGAGCCCCACTAAACATCAGAGCAGGACCTGTGTCAGCTGGATGTCAGGCCAGAGCAGGGCTCTGGTATTGGGCTTGCTGAAGAGCATAGGAAGAAGTGACTTGATTCAGAGCAGCATTATGTGGTGGCAGCACTGTCACCTGCACCTAGAATCTTCCAGAAGACCTGAGAAGCAGGGAAACTGGGGTTAGAAGCAGACACAGCTGAACACAGGTGGAAGAACATAATGCCTCTTATTTCCAATTGGGTATTTGCATAGTAATCTACATGAAGCCTGTAACCTTAGGTCCAGAAAATGTATGCAAAACACAGGTGTTATAACTAAATTAAATGGATTTTAATACATGCTCATTTATCAGGCAAAGATTTCACCTGAAAGCATCAGTGATCTGGATCCTGCAGATATTTTTAACTTGAAGCGTCTGCTGCTGGGGGAATGAGGCATAACTCTAGTAATGAATAATAAGCAGAGCAAGGCCGGTACGAAATGCATGTAAGATTAAGAAATAAGTTTGCAGGAAATGTCAGGGATGTAATACATGCTGCATCATGTCTCCATGAAAGAAACTAGCACCCTTAGTCAAGTATACACTTGTAGGCATGGAAATTAATTCTGCATGGCAAATAACACAGTAAAGCCATAGATCTTCAATACTGAATTGATAATACAGAATAAATGACACAGTAGGAAATCTATATAGTACAAAATATGTTTAACAAACAAATAACACTATCAAGAAACTGCCTCTATTCTTCAATCTTTACTCTGAGCGAGTCTAGAGATCCTGTTTTTCCTGAACCTCTTGAAGTCTTAAGGTTTCCAGTTCTTTATCTAGCTCTAGTTATATGGGCACTGGTAATCTTTCCCCTCTCTGAGGAGTAATGCCAGAAGAAAAAATAATGCACTGCTTCCAAGTGCTGTTCTCCCAGCCTTCTCAAAGGACTTTATTCCAGGATTTCCGTGTGTGTAATAATTGCTGAATTAACATGCTGGGCCCTATCGAGAACACTCAAAGTTCTGTTGATATGCCTTAAAATGGGCAAATACACGGAAAATAGCAAACTCTAAATCAGGACAAAGGATAGGAAAAGTGACACTGGCCGTAGTATTTGATTAGTTCAGTAAATTGTTAGGATGTTGCTGGAACTGCCAGATTTCCCTAATTCTGAGAAAGGGTGTGATATTGCCCCAAAAAGGAATAAAGTAAAGATGAATACAGGGTCAGAGGATGAAGAAAAGATTTTTTTTCTGCGGCAGTAGAATGAAAAAAGAAAAAGGTAGGTAGGGAAGAGAGTGGGTTGAAGATGTTCTTAATAAGAATCACAATGTCTGAGACTGAGACCATGAAGCTATCATTATAATCATCTTTTTTTAGAGGTGACCAGTATAGGACCAGTGAGGAGGCTGAAATTTTCAAAAGCTGTCTATCTCAGAGGTATTGTACATGTGCATGTTACAGGTACAAGCTCTTTAAGGCATGTCCTTTGAGGTACCCTTATCTAAAAGCTATGGGGACACTGGGAAGCATGGTACTCTTCTGGATGCTTGCTGCTAGAGCAACAGTTGCTGGATTATGTCCTGATGGAAACTACTCAGGCTACAACTGTATCAAGGAGGGATATGTTTCTTCTACCCTTGCTTTGCTTTAGAGGGTGATCCAGTTGCACAGCTCAAGGAGAAAGACATGGTGATGGTGTCATATCCATCCTGACAGCCTGTGACACTGTGTTCCTATCCTCCAGGCTTGACAGGGGGTGAGAAATCATCCAGCCATTAAGGGTATCATAAATTGATAGGTGGAATGATTTCTTTTCCTCTGAAAATTTTTGTGATATTGAAAATGTTCTAATTTTTATAAGAGTTAAATTGAAACCTTTTAAACCATTTCCTCCCTAATGAGGTGAGCAGGTGTTAAAGCAGCTATGAGCTTCCCTGAAAATTTGTTCAAAATCTTACAAAAAATATCCCCAAGAAAATGTTAACAAATGTGATATTCTCAAAATAAATTTTAGTTTTGACAAACTGATAATGGACAAAAAAAAAAAAAAAAAAAAAAAAAGAAAAAAAAAAAACCACCATTTTGTGATCAAGTTTCCTTGAATTTTCATAGACCAAAATCTAGTTTTATGCCCAGTGCATCAGAATCCAAAATCATTTGAGAACCAATATATGGAGAGAGAATAGGAAGCAAAGGGCACTTAGTTCACCTTGTCCAATGAAAATAAGAAAATAATTTCCAACATAGTTTATAGAAACTGTACAACAAACTTGAGCTTGTCCTCCACGAGCAGAGAAAAACAGCTTATACACTGCAGAAATTTGTAAAAGAAACAAAAATCTTTTCTCTGCATTTCAAACAATAATAGCAGTGGAAACATTGCTACCGTTTTTAGCTTTTGTAAATCAAGCTATTCCAAAGCTAAATTCTGTGCCACATTTGCCTGAACACTATCCCTTTTATGTAGTTTCTTTTCTATGTGGCAGTTAAATAAAACAGTGATGTAAAATCCCAAAGGAAAAATAAATCTAGCTAGAGCAATCATACTATCAACACATCAGCTCTGCAAAACTCTGTCTTGCTTCCTTGCACGAAATGACAATTTAAAATATCTTTCCAGAAGTCTCCTGGGAGATTATCATATTTTATTCTCTATTTAGAAAAGAAAAATAAAATCCTTGAGAACCTATTAGAAGTCTCCTAGTGAAATATTTACAATTCAGCTCAGCATTATACAACAGTTTCAGAGAAGATGAAATGTAATTTATTTCATTTTACTTTCATCAGCAAGTAAAGGTCAGCCATCCAAAGCCAGCTTTTCTGGATGCACACATTTCCTTTGTTACCATCTTAAATAACTCAGAAATGCAGTGAAATTCCAATATCTGTCAGTTGCACACAATTTCTATTAAGTAATCTTTTACTTTCTGTTTAAATGCTTACCCCATTGACATTGAATAAATGCTTGCTTGGCATTCAGACAAACAGCTTAAAGCAGGAAGACTGCCTTTGAACTTTAAGAAATTTTCAAATATTTCATTAGTACCTGAAAAACTGTGTCTTGCTGTTAATTTTGCAATATTTGGAAACTAGAAAGGTATTATGCACATGTGGTTACGCCTCTGACAATCTGAAGTAACTCACTTTTTAGAAGTACTCCTCTGATTTTTAAACATAGTCTTTCTCCTCCTCTGTTAATCAATTGCTAATAATAGGTGTCACTGGGAGCTCATTAGGAACTGTAAACAAGTTCAGAAATAAGTTGCAGATACGCTATGCTAATATACCATTAGGCATACATCCAATAAGTCAGGGTTTTTTTGTTCCTTTGGCAAACATACAAAAAAATCTTGGCATATTTTACTGTTGAAATTGTAAAAAAATAATCAAGCATGGTGACTGTTGCTGTGATTGTCCTCTGCATAAGTGGTCTGCTTTGAAGCCATATTGCAATTCTGAAAAGGATTCTCTGACTGCTTTCCCTCACTGTCTGTTGGTTCAGTTCTTAGACATTTTTGTGTGCACAGACATTTTAGATCATAGAATCATAGAATAGTTAGGGTTGGAAAGGACTTTAAGATCATCTAGTTCCAAACCCCCCTGCCATGGGCAGGGACAGCTCTCACTAAACCATGTCACCCAAGGCTCTGTCCAGCCTGGCCTTGAACACCGCCAGGGATGGAGCATTCACAGCCTCCTTGGGCAACCCATTCCACTGCCTCACCTCTCTTACAGTAACGAACTTCTTCCTTATATCCAGTCTAAACTTCCCCTGTTTAAGATTTAACCTGTTACCCCTTGTCCTATCACTACAGTCCCTAATGAAGAGTCCCTCCCCAGCATCCTTATTGGCTTTGTTTCAGAATTTCTCTATAGCTTCACAATGATATTCAGCTCCAAATGAAGGTGAGGGCTGGACCACTCTGGGGTCCTGCAGCATTAACCTTTCCTGCATTCAGCAACAGTGCTTCCAAACCAGCCAGAGCTCCTCGAAGAGCCTGAAATGGTTCTCATGCTTTATAAAGGGCCATCCACTTTCTAACATGCTATGAATGTTTTCCTCTTCACTGCCACCAGCAACTACACCTTCAGGTTCTTTGCCACTCCTTCAAGATCCAAGAAATAAAATCATGAATTCACTTTAATTATGTGCTCAAACAGATTGACTTAAGGTAGAAATGACTCACAGCTAGGTTTTCAACCTCAGCTTTCTAACGAATATGTCTAGTTTCTAATAGTTTGAAACAAGCATGTTTTGTTCTACTTGTTTAAAGGAAGCAAAATGCATTCAATTAACATGCATATTACATATGGTGTATTTACCTGTTACGCAAGCACATATTAGCTGCCACCTGCTGATTATTCCATAATGGACACCAAAGACTGAGTTACGAAAACTCCTCCTGCCATCATCTATATTCACACAATGCCTTCTTTGTTCCAACTTGGCCAAACTTTCTCTAGTAGTAAATCAGTCTGCAGGATGAATAAAGCTCCATGAAAGAAACCCTCTCTGTTGCTGAAGGTTGCGATCAGTAAGAAAGAGACTGATCCTACACAGAAGCCGAGTTGTGCTGAAGGTACATTTCCCAGGCAGGCAGCTAGTCTTAACAGTGCTAAGAAAGCAAACTCTATGTGTGCACTCAGGTCATCCTCTTCTTGCATACAGGACAGAGCGAAACAACCACCTCTGTGAGTACAGAATTGTTTAAATAGAATGAATTCTTATGTATTCTATTTACATTTTAATCTTCCCTTTCAGCATTGTACAGCATGATTATACAGAACAATAAATTACAAAACCAGATGCTAAGGTGTCAAGCATGACGTAGGAACCTGAACAGAAGATACTAAGATTACATGAAAGAAGGCAATATATTAAAAAAAAAAACCCAAAACCAAAACTTTGAAAGAGTTTATTCTACAATGTCCTTAGAATTTTTTATTTTAAAAAATAAAAACAACAAACCAAACATGCACATAAATCTTAGACCTTTGTATTGCAGTTAAAATTAAGCCACTAGAAATAGCTGGTTGAAAACAATTATCATGTTTGTTATATTCACTACTCAAAACCTAAAAGCATAGAAAACTTTAAAGAAACTGACTGATAATAAAAATGGATCTGATTATAATTGCTGATACTGAAAATACAAAAAGGGGCATAGTACAAATGGAAACTAAATTTATTTTAAGAATCCTTTCTCTTTGAAGCTTTCTACACATATCAACTGTGTCAATAAACATGCTTGTTTCTTTATTAGGAAAGATTCTTGAGTAAATCTGCCCCATTCCCCCATATCATATTTCATCAGTGGCTGCCTTCTGTTCCTTGCTAGAGGTTTTCCAAAAGTCTAAAGGCAGATTTCCCATCTCCAGGTGTTTATACAGAGGTCTTATGCATCTCATGCTATAAAAAGTCTTCAGGATTGCAGGAGTCAGCCTGCTGCTGTGCTTCTTGCTGAAGCACTTGAGAGCACTGCCATGGCCTTTCTGATAAAAGGGTTAAGGTCCATAAGAAAGAAAAAGATATTATTTCTCATATAATAATAATCCTCGTCCTTACTTTCCACCCCCTCTTCCTTCCCTGGCTCAGTGCTTCAGTGAATTCAGCGCTCTGATTCTCTCCCTCCTATTTGCCAGTATGGCAGTAATAGTCACTCCATTGCCTTCTGCACCTGTTGGCTGTCACATTGCAAAGCCAGTAGCACATCTCACTGCCTCTGTTCACATGCAGCAGGTTGGGCAGTAGTTCCATAGGTATTCATAAACATATGTGTGCATGTGTATATACTACATACATACAGATGAATGTAAGGGTATGCATATGAAGAAATATAAAGCAGAATTGGTAAGACACATTTCAGGGAATCTAAGGACTTAAGTGTGCTATAAATACCACATAAATGGTGTATATATTTTTATTTATGTTTACATTTATATCTATATTTATATATTTATATTTATACTTATATTATTTATAAAATGTGGCAGGTGTGAAAACTGTGAAACACATTTAATAGGTGATTAAATCTTTCCTAAGATTACAGACTGTGTGTGCCTGTGTATATATCTGTATATGGGAGTGTTTATTGTTTGTAACTTGTTCCAGTGTTTAGATTCCCTGAGCTCTGACTTACATCTGTTTTGCTGTCTCCTAAGTTGCCTTAGGTTTTTCATTTCTAAGTTAACTTTAATCACAAAGGAATATCTGTTGAGCTATTTTTCTCACTTCTTACATGTTGCTGCAATCAACTGAAACAGCAAAACCTTAAGCATACCGAAATTAATAGGTTTTCCAGTGTTTCTGTGAGAAAGCTTGCATCTTTGATACTTCTTGTCTTTCAGCAAATCCAGCTTTCCTGACAGTTTCAACTATAGTTTTGAAAAAGAGTTGTGGTTTCTGTGATTGTACAGATCAAGGTGTCATTGACTTTAATCTGATTAAATCTTCCATTTCCCTTTACTAATTCACTACCAACAAGAAGATTAGGATGCATTTTCAGAGATTTGAAATAAAAAATACATGCCAGATCCGAATAAATGTGATATGACCAGATTTTGGTGACATTTGTTTGAGGGAAACTATTCTATTCCACAGACTCAACTGTTTTGATGTAAATTGAAGTCATCACCGTCAAATATCTGTTAAAATCTTAGTGATATTGTGAAAATCACTTTATCTTTCCAGGACTTGATTTCCATGCCTCCTTTACTATACATAAAGCAGTTTCAGTAATAATTTTCTAACTGTGCTGTGATTAAAACTTCTTTACTGCTTGTAAAAGTTCAAAAGATCCTTTAATGGAAGGCATTTCAGAAATGGAACTATTGTTATTAATAGATTTTAAAATGTCATTTTTAATGTTATTTATGTTATTAAAACGATTTTATTTTGCTTGCAATTTGTAGATTTCGAAGGAGGAAAAATGACATTAGTATCATGTTATATGTCTATGAGATAGAAAATGATTAACACTTAAATTAACATAAATTAAATCCCACTCAGCTAAAATGAGGTTAAACTGACAGAAGAGCCAGGAAGTCCTCGTACCACTTTGTCCTCTGCCAGACTTGTCAGGGCACTAACAGGCTGTATAACTGCCCTGGTAAAACTTACAGTATATATATTCCAGTAGAATATCTTGTCTGGGAGGGAGACTGTGGTATTTTAATCTTTGTTCTGTGATACATCTGACCACATGTGATCATGCAGACCAAAGGCTGCACTCAAAAACCAGCCTGTGTGCAAACATTAGCTTGGCTGGCTGTTAGCCCAAAAGCCTCCTTTGGCTGATTAGACCACCTACCTAAACCAGGAAATTATTTAGGCACCGAAGGATGGAGACTTGCAGCACAAGCAATGTGCTTGTGAGGCTGCCCAGAATGGGGATGGGGTGGTCTTCCTCCATCCTTCACCAAGGCACATCCAGTGATCTGAAGGAGGGGGATTCAGAGCTGGGAATCCTCCCCTGAGACAAGGGATCCCCAACCCCTTTCTTTTATAAAGAAATTAGGGAATTACACCTTTTGGAACACAGCCAGAAGAGGATTCACAAAATAAACCCAGCCCAGTTTTAGTGAGCTTTCCAAAAAACGGAAATTCAAACCACCTCTGCCACCTTTAGAGGGTTGTAAACTGCACAGGGAAATAAGTTGATTCCATTCTCTACTGATGTAGTTGTGCCCCTGGAAATAAATCATTAGGAAGTCAACAAGCAAAAGACAGAAAGGTGCCAAGGGAAAACATCCGTTTCTTGATTAGCAGCTACGGCTCCAGTAAGGAGGAAGGATTCTTCATCTCTAACCCTAAAGCTCTTCACACATTTTAAAATTGACAACCATTGTTGCCTAGGAGCTAGCAAATCTTTAAGGAAAGTGAAATAACTAGGTCTGAATTACTATAGGCTAAATTAGGATTCCATATCTAATATGTCATAGCTTGAACTGCTGCATAAAGGGACTTCATCCTATGTCTTTTTTTTAAAAAATCAGACAAACAAAATAAAGTTGTTACCACCACATATAAGATGAAATCTGCTCTTGTAGGTGCATCTACATCTTTAGGGCTGAGAGTTGAGTTGTTACCTTGATTCACTAATTCTGAGTGGCCCTTCCCTGTGAAGAACTAGCCGCTTCTGGGGATGTGCCAGCAGCAGGCTGCTAAGTGCACAGGAGCCTGAAAGGCAGAGGGCAAGGGAGAGTTTAAGCATGACCACAGTGAAAGACAAAAAAACAGAGGTTTTCAGGGTTGCAGTTTCAGAGCCAGATGCCAGCATTTCCCCTGATCCCTACTAGTAGTGCCTGTTTCTGGTTTGGGGATTCGGGTAGACTAATCAACCAGAGGTTTAGGTCCCACTTACTATTCTTGTCATCAAATCAGTCCTACCCACATTTGCTAAGCTGTATTAACTGCAGGGATTCACAAACTGTTTGCAAAACAACTGCCTGACATGATATTTCTGTACACCGCTGTCCTTAAAGCAGAATGCAAAATGAAATAAAATGTTGTTGACCTCTTATCTAGCTCCTTTTTTACCCTTTTCCATTTATTTCTCTTACTCTCTCTCTTTTTTCTTGTATTTCCTCCTAGCTATCTCGGCTGACTTTCCTTAGAAAGTTACTTTCTGCTTAAGATGGCTATATAAAGTCTTCCTAATGTAGGAACAAAGGAAAACTCTTTCTTTGCCCTGTTTTTAAACACTTGGTTTTCTTTTGTACATTAGGGTTGCATCAGAGAAAGACTATGGGATGCAAACCTTAAGATGGGAAAAAGACTGCTTGGCAAATTGTATTTCCAAGATATAGAAAGTAATTTTACATTAAATTGTTAATATAGTGGTAAAAAAATTATTAATTCATTGTAGAATTTTTGCTCTATTAAGAGTAGAATAATGTATGACGGTAAAACCCCGTAATTGAACATCAAAATTAACTGCTTTAACTTACACCACAAATATTTAAGCTAAGAAATAGCAAATAGCTTGAGTTTTTTCAAATGAAGTATGATCTTTGCACTAACTACTGTTCTGCTTTGTACAATGTACTGTCAACAGCCTATGCAGAACATTCTTCATTCCTGTTTTCTAACCTTGAGAGTTGCTCTCAGAGGCATCAGTGCAAACCAGACAGTAAGTGGTAACAGGAAGACATCACCTTAGAATGTGTACGTGTTTGTAACTGCCAGTGAATTTTTTCAGACTGTTGTTCCTTCAACCCATTCTTCTTATGTATTTGCTATTTCTGAAGGATATTTTTTTCTACACAAAAAGTCTTCAATGGCTTTTTGTTAAGCTTTGTATTTCTCAGCTTCTCATACTAGTAGTTCCAGCACTCTGCTCTTCTTTTTGTTATGCACACAAAAAGGCACATGAAGAAATAGACCATTGTTTTCTTTCAACTGTGATTTTGCTTTCTCACAGGAGTGTGCAGTTTGAAAGGTTTAGGGGTTGTTATTTTTGATGATGCTACAATATTCACTATCTAAAATATATATTCTGTTCAAACTATGCTTTCAGTCTATGTTTCAGGTTTTGGAGGATTCCATTTTTATTTGTGGTGTGTGTGTGCATTTATTTAAACTTCTCATAATACTATTAGGAATGATTCTGAATTTACTTTGTATGGGTTCTTTCTTTTTATGCATGAGGAAGAAGCCACTTGGACTGGACTCTTAAGTCTTCTGTTCTTGTTTTCAGTGTCTAAACTTGGCTATTCTTTGTAGTGAATTACTAATTTGTTTGCTCCAGCCAGACAAAGCACTTCATTTAAGAGTCTTGTTTTAGAATCACCAGCCTCTTTCTTTAAAACGCTTAAGACTACCAACACAAGGCACCTTGAAAACATAGCTGTTGGTCCGCAATGGGAAAATTATTTTTCCAGTAGTCCACGAATTTGGTGCTGCTATACTTGCACACACATGTGCTCTACATTGCATTACTTAGTTGAAATGAACTTTTTCCCAGATGGAAAATAAGGAACCATCATTTTTTGCACTCAGTATGTTATAAAGTATTTTTATTCTCTATACATAGTCTCTAGCCTGAAACTTTGAATCACTAACGCTTTTATACTGAAAGAGCAGTGAGGATGTCTGCTTGAGTCATTTAGACAACAACTAAATGTTGTCATTTAAACAACAACAGTAGAACCTGGCTAAGGTCTCTTTGCTATCATGAGTTCTGCTGACCAATCCTTGATTACTTCTTTGTTCAAAATAGACAAGAGATTCAATTCAGTTGTCTGGATTTCTAAAACAACTGTCCATCCTTCCACCCTGTGAAGGGAGGAGAAAGGAAAAAAAAAAAAAAAAAGAAATTAAAAAAGTCTTATTTGCAAAGATTATGGACATATTTAAAAAAAAATAAAATAGGCTTATGAATCTTCACCTCTCTTCACCACATTTCTTCTGACTGTATTAGTAAATGCCATTCTCCCTTTCAGCCATAGAGCATATTGCAATTTATTTGAGTACATTAGTTGCTTTCTTTTCTCTCTGGGGCAGATGTTATCTCTCTGGCAACTAGTATCCATAGCACTTACAACTTTGCAAATTACAGCAAGAATGTTGACCTGCATCCTAAAAAAACCTGTTACATCAGTAGGGATTCTAAACCCAGAGCTATAATGAGCTTCTTAAGGAAAAGGTGCTAGGCAGGCAGAGAAGTGAAATGTTAAGTAGAGATAAAATTATGAGGGTTTTATGGTATTTTTTTAACTGCCTCTCAGGCTTTCTTTGTAAGCTACAGGGCTGTCTCAGGAGTTATGCTGCCACTGGCAGAATCCTCCAGATCTATGCAATTGTATCTGCAAAAAAACCAGCATTAAATCCCAATTAAAATTTTTGAGCTTGCCTATGCAGCAAGATTCAGCAGTGTAACTACTGCACTCAGCCTCTAATCATATCTATGCAAACAGCTGCTGCTTAGAGCTCCAAAAGGCTTGCTTTGCCACAGAAGTCATGTCCCCTACAGTAAGTGTTCACTATTATAAGCAGGCATCTTTCTGCTCTTTCCTGATTCTGATTCGTCTGATTTGCATGGGGAGGTGTTTTCCATTGTACAAGGGAACTATATACCAGGAAATCAGCCAGAAGCAGCTATGATTCTAGGATGTGGACTTTAGCATGCATACACAAAAGCCTATGATTCTTCTCCTGCCACTTCATGCTGCCTCTGTTTGGCTTAGCTCACACCATTTTCACAGCTACTGTGAGTTAACCAGGACTTTCTGGTGGGCTGGTGACGATCACAGATACACAGCTTGTGCAGGTATGTTATTCATATTTCAGCTGCTCAGTTGCAGTTTTACAAGCCAGCCACAAAGCTACAGAAGAGCTCTTTCTGCAGTTCTGGGAGAATCAGAGAGAACAGCAGTTTGCTGTCCTCGAGCCACATGATAAAAAGAGAGAAAGAGACCATTTGCTTATGGAGCAGCTTTTCTTTGTTCAGCTTCATTTTTTGCAGATCACTGTCAGGGTTTTTGAAAGAAGTGTGGATTGTCTTATTCTGCAGCACTAGGATGAGCTTTTTCTTCATGAAGATAAAAATCTGGCAAAGCAGATAAAGTTAGCTACTAAGCTACTGTGGTGAAAAGCTCCCTTTTCTGTAGCTAACAAAGTATGGAAAACCACCACTCCTTTCACAGAATGCTCAGTCATAAATTAGCTGTGATGTGAACAAGCCAATGTGGAAGTTAAGATGAAAAAGATCCTGTATCTGCATGTTACCAAGGCTGCAATGCTGCTGAGGTTTCTGATAGCTTTGCGCTATGCATGTATTTTCCAGTTGTGCCAGGGAGGTAATGGAGAGTATTCATGTTTCTTCTGAGACAAACATAAAAGGTCATAATTACAAAGAGACACAACTACAGTGTGAAGTGGGGTGTCCTGACACTAATGCCGGGTTGCCTGGAAAAGTTCCTTACTGATAGGATTTCAATTTTTTTTATTTACTTTCATATGGTGCAGTGGGGGTGGATATAGGGTTACTCCAGTATGGACAGCAGTGCTGTAGCCATTTCATCTGTTATTCTGAAACACTGTATTCCTGGCTAATGCCTTTTGCTGTACAGTTGGATTGTAGAAAGGAACCACTGAGCTGTTGCCTAAGCAGCTGGAGAGTGACAGTGTGACACTGCCGTGGGGAGGAGAGGATAGATGCCAATCACAGGGGAAGGCTTGGGACTGCTGAGCCATAGCAGCATGCTGTGTGTTGAACAGCAACTGGGAGAAGGTTGCTGAGAATAGGGTTTTCCTCAGCAAAGCCTGAGCGGACAAGATTCAGAAATTCTCTAAAATCAGCAGTACCACAGCTCACAATTGCCGGGAAGCTTTACATTTAGCCTTTGAAAATAGGGGCTTTGTTGTTGTCGTCCATGAAGTTTTCAGCTTCTTTCACATTTTCACTGTTCACAGTATAGTTGTTTCATAGATTGCAATACAAATTTCAAGATGGGAGAATTTTTTTACTCATTTTTTCAGCAATTCTTTGCAGTTTTAGGCTGCCAATTTATGCTATTATTAGGTGAATTTCACAATAATTTGCGGTTTCATATTAGCACTGAACACAAGGCTGGAAGGAATCAAGTGACATGGTTTAGTGGTGGACTTGGCAGTCCTAGGTAAGAGTTGGACTAGATGATCTTAAAATTATTTTCCAACCTAGTTGATTCTATGATTCTACAATTCTATGATTCTATGAAAAGTGAGGTCATCTATCCCAGCCTCTGGACCTGGGGGAAGAGTCTGATGTCTCATTGTTTGGTGGTGCTTGTGTATCCTGTTCTCAACGGTCCCCAGTGGTAGGTTCAGCTCTATCCCTAAGCAGTCTATCTTAATGGCTACCTGTCGTCAGGGTGCTTTTAGATAATTTTTTTAAAACTGTTGAAAATAAAAATTACCACTATTGAATAAAATGATTCTGTGCTGTTCTCAAAGTGCAAATACATAAAGCTGGAATCTGTGGAACGGAAATAACCCAAAAACAAAGGAGAAGGAAAGGGGAAGAAAAAGAATGTTATGAACAATAGAATAAACACTTGCCATCTGAGATTAGCAGCTCATTCATCTTTCAGCCTCTAACTGTATGCAGCTCTGTCAAACCTTTTCATATTGGGCTGCTTTCAGAAATCTGTGGGACAGGAGTGGAAAGAACTGGAAGCAAGCCTATGGTTGGGTAGTGGGGTGAAAATCCATCATTCCGGTTGCAACAGATGAGCATTAACCAGGAGCAGTGAGAGTTAATTCCAGTAAAAAGAAGCATTCTTCAGTCTCAGAGAGCTAAAGCAAAGTAGTCTGGGGCACATCCACACAGCAGCAACTTGGAGATAAGAAGTCCCACTAAGTCTATCCTGAGGCAATCAGTTTTCTTTTAGCACTGCAGGTGAAAAAGCTCCAGTTAATTGCAACTGTGGTCTAAGAAAACACAGTTCTTAGCATAAATGCAGATATGCCATGACCAAAGCTGATGAAACGTGCCAGAGGACAGGGAGAGCAATTTCAAATAAGCCTTCTTTCAAACAATTGTTTGCTTGTGATTCTTATCAGTTCCCACTGCATTTGACTGTCCTTTTAATACTTAGAGTATCTACCTAGCTAGCTGTCTGTTTCTAAATTGGCCTACACCTCTGTTTGCCTCTGTGTTCTTCTGCTCCAAAATCTTCGTAAGTCCTCTGTGCCAGAAATGCCCTGTTTAATGCCAGGAGTGATCTTCAGAGACTGTCTTGAGGCTGTTAAGTATTTCTTCTTGAGTTATCCTGAGACCCAGTGATGATAAAGATCATTTAAGAATTCTAAGATGAGAAAAGTAACAATTGATTTATTTTTTTTTTATTCATTATACAGTATCCATGATTTCAAAAATCTTTGCTTCAGCTTAATTTTGAAATAGTGCCTTTACCTTTGAAAAATCTGTTCTAGACTAGTATATACCTCTGCAAGTAGTGATGTATTTTGGGCTACTGGCAAAACCTTGAAGGTATACCAGAGAAACTAATGAAAATATATACCAGGGAAACAGGTATTGATTTTATTGACCAAAAAGGTTACATTTTCTCCCCTACGCAGTGTTAACATAACCAGAAAAAAAACCTCCTGCCTATCCGTGCTGGAATGAATGAGAAGTCACTGTTGTAATGAAGCCAAGATAAAACAGTTTCCATAAAATTCCATTTTATTTCTTAGTGAACATGACGCTTTCTCAAAATAGACATACTTTTGCAAGCCTTGGCTGGTGTACTTGGGGTTAACACTGTTGGTACCCCATTACTACCTCCCTGTCTGTGTTGCTAGTAAATGGAGTTGCTTGCTGATGGAACGCCAAGTTTTGCACTTAAAAAGGAGCCTTGCTAGGTTTTGTACCGAGAAAAATAGTCTTGTATTGAAAAAAGAGTATACTTTCAACCTGGGAAAAAAGCATCTAGAAAACACTTGTTATGCCATAACACTCCAAAATGCACTTTAAAACAATCAAAAATACCAAATTCTTCCAGTTGGCAAAAGTCTCAGTAAACACTTTTTTTGGTGGTTTTTTTTTTTTTTGTTTTTTTTTTTTTTTTTTTGTTTTTTTTTTTTTTTTTTTTGAGGAAGCTTTCTTTTCAGAGTGGGTCTGGCATGTCAGAAATTGGTGGGGGAGGGGATCCACCAAAAGAAGCAAATTTGTGATTCTGGGGTAGAAGGAAAACCATGGAAGAGGACGGGTGAGCTAAGGTTACTTGGCTGGATGTCTTCTAACAAGTGTTTCCTTAGAGACATCTTTATAGCGAGAATTACTGCAGGGGATCAGTAGTTATCTTGGGCATGAAAGAGAAGAAGAAAATAAAGAAATATGGAAAAGACTCCACATTCTGGAGAATATTGGGAAAAAGATATTCCATGAATTCTAGTGGACAAACAAAAAACTGCAACTATACTTCTAACAGTACAAGTTACTTCTCAAGAAAATAGTATTTGTCAACAGGTGCTTACCTCATGCCTTCTGTATTGCTGCCTGACTGTGCACAGGACTCAATCTCAAAAGCCATGAAAGTAGAGTTTGCTGGTCCATTCCATAGGTTCCTCAATCTGCTTTATGAAGCACAAAAGTTATTGTATCTGAGGTTAGCACTTCATCCTGAAAGCTATTGCTATTCCCAGTATACATCTTCATAGTTATTACTGGAGTTAGCACAAAATGGAATAGAGAAATAGAATTTCATGACAAAATTCTGTCCAGCTCCTTGGGGTTTCTGAGTCTGCTCAGGTCTTCTGCTTCCTTTGCAAACCTCTTATTCCAGGTTTTAATGGGTCTTGCTTTTGCAACCTTTTCCCACCATCCCATTAGCAGTAGCTTCAAAGTGAAGTATGCCAGTGATGCCTATATATCTAGTGGATGCATGAATCTGCGTAATAAATGATTAGTTCTCTGAGTCCAAAGGATGAAAAACAAGAAAGGACAACCCTGGCTGTAGGCCAGTGTTTTGGTGAAAGGCAAAATATAAGAAACATGATCTCTGATTAGGAGCAGGCACATGAGTTCACAGGACAGCAAAGCAATGTGGGAAAACAGATCTGGAAGGGATAAAATAAGGATATTCACCTGTTCAGTGTTGTGAGATGTTAATACTTGTACTCTGGGTATCACAAACAGCAGGTGTTTATCCTCACATTGGCATTGCAATTCAAAAGCTTCCTACACAAATGCAAAATCGTGACACACTAGAATTTAAAGCAGAGAACAGACTACATAATATCTGCTTATTTCCGATGTAGCAAGAATCGCCATGTGATGATGCAGGGCTTTTTATTATTTAGGAGAAGAGCTTAGTGTAAAATAATCCCTATCAGAGATGCTTGTGTCAAAGGGCTATTAGCTGGAGGGTGACTAAGTTACAAGGCACAATGTTAAGGCCCTGTTCTGATTTCTCATCCATTTAAGTCCCTAGAAAATGATCAGTCTCTGTGAATAGAAACCTTTCCAAATCTGTTGTTCAAATTCAGCTCATGCTATCTGTTCAGTTAAAAGCTACACCTATTCTGTGTGTTGGTTTCAATAGCACAGAACTGAAGAACAAAGTTACATGAAGATTGGCTTAGCCTCTTTTCTTTTTCCTTGAGCTTCATCTCCTAGAGCTGCTCAACCTAAATCCCTTCTTCTGCAGAGGCTCCGTTCTGACTTCCATTATAGTAAGGGAGGGAAGCAGCCTCTTGCTCTTGTAGGTCAAAACCTCCCTTCTAGACATATTTTCAAGCAAAAACCAAAATAGGCTAAAGAAAGCCTATGTGATGTTGCTGTAAACCCACATCTTTCTTTCAGAGGTATTTAAACTGATGAGGATAAGTGCAAAAGCCATGGGCGCTGCGGTTCCTCCCCTTTAATCCCTTCAGGATCATTTTGCTAAGAGCAGAGAGGACCTGCTAAATTATGTCCTAAAGAAAAGGGCCCAGACAAAAGAGGCTCAACATACCAGTATATTTTATATAACTGTGTTGCATGTACATGCCCAGTGGGGGCTGCTGGGGCCCCTGTGAGGAGAGGCCAGGGCTGCCACGTGCAGGACACAGCCAGTTCCATGTGACCCACCACAGGTCACGGCTGGGCCCTGCAGCCAAGATGGTGGCGCCTCTGGGGAGGTGTATTTAAAGGCAGGGATAGGCACTGAGACGTGAAGGGAAAAAAAATGTGAGAAACAACCCTGTGAGCGCCAAGGTCGGAGAAGAAGGAAGTACTCCAGGCACTAGAGCAGGGATTTCCCTGCAGCCCAAGCAGCACCACAGTGGAGCAGTACCCACACTGCAGCCCAAGGAGGGCCTCGCACCAGAGCAGGGGGATATGCCCTGAAGGAACTGCAGTCCATGGACAGCCCATGCAGGCAGAGAGGGTTTTTTCCTGAAGGGATTGTATCACATGGGAAGGACTCATGTTGGAGCAGGGGAAAAATGTGAGGACGAAGAAGAGGCCCAGAGAAATGTTGTGGACTGACTGCAAACCTCCATCCGCATCACTCTGCACTGTTCAGGGGCAGGGAGGAGGTAGAGGAGTTGGGAATGAAGAAGGAAGTTGAGCTTGGGAAGAAGTTGAGGGAGGTACTATTTTAACTTTTGTCTTTGTTTCTAACTATCCAAACCTATTTTAATTGGCAATAAATTACATTAATTTTCCCAAGGTGAGTCTGTTTTGCCTGTGACAGTAATTGGTGAGTAATCTCCCTGTCCTGACCTCAACCCACGAGATTTTAATCTTATTTTCTCCCCCTTGTCCTGCTGAGGAGATGCTGGGTCGTGTCCGACAGCCAGCCAAGGTTAACCCACCACAATAACAAAAATCAAAATTAAGACCATTTGCCGTCCCAAAACAGATAACACACTGTGGCAAATTCCTTTTTCCTCAAGATATAATGTTAGAGTAAAGCTAAGCTTGATATTTCCTACTTTTTCATTTCCTCAACAACGAATGTGAAAACATTTTGATGTAACTGTAGTGCTACACTCACACATTAGTTTTCGCACTCACGCTCCTTACATGGTTAAATGTTTTCATTTTTAGAACACCTCCAAGTTATAGGACTATGTTCAGAAGCAAAGGTTAGCAATAAGGAACCCCTAACTTTGCTAGATTTCACAAGAACCATGTGGAAGAGAAGTTCTGGAAAGAGCTTTATCACTTCCCGTAGAAAGAGACAACCAGAGAGAGGACAAAGGAACCTATATGAACTCCTCACCTCTTTTTTCCCATGGAAAAAATGGTAGCTCACAAAGATGCAGCCTTATCTCTACTTTTTCTAATTCTTAACACAGAGCTGTGGCATAAAACCATAAATACTTAAGGACTTTTTTTTTTACTAATTTTTCTTTATGTGGGAACTATGTGAGGCTGCATAAGGGAACAGAGGAGCTGCTCTACTGCTGCTCAGTTGCTGCTTTCCTTCCCTAGCTAATTCAAGAGTCCTCTGGAGAAGGCACAAATGTTCATCCCTATGTAGCCTTTAGGCATGAACTAGTTTTCTAACAGTATTACTGATTCCAGAATTAAGTTCCAGCCCCTTACTTTTTCATTCCTCTAATCCTATATCCTCCATACATATATGCACACAAATATGGGTGAACAAAATCTGCAGCATGTTATCCCTTACAGGCACAAGGACAGAATCAAGGGGTAATTGTGTCTGCTTTCTCTGTGTTTCTTAAAACTCTTGGCCTAGGTTCCAAGCCAAAAGACTTCTCAGGATGCATCCTGATTTATACCCAGTATGAAATGCATTAAAATTCTGCTTTTAATTAATGTCAATTAGCTTTTAATGTGAAGAGGAGAAATATTGTAACTTTGTTATGAATAGAACCCCTACCCTCTCCACTCAAAGGAAATTTCTGAGGTTGCAGCTTGTGATACTAGACTCCTATCCATTTTGATGTCTTATATTTGATTGCTTTAACCAGACATATAATTGTACCATTATGATCATATTTAATTTAGATAGTAAAATATATATAAAATTATTTAATTATAATTTAACAGGACATGCAATTTAATACCTGATGTTATTTTCTTTTTCTCTTCTTCTCTTTTTTTCTCAGAACAAATTATGACATCGACATCTAAAGGAATTTTCCGGCCATTTTTTATTATCTTCATTGTCCTTGGTTGTTTCATGGCATTGATATTAATTTATATCAAACCGACAAATAGCTGGATCTCTGGTCCCATAGAATCAGCCAGTTCAGTTTTGAAAATGAAGAGCTTTTTTTCTTCCAAAACTGATAATCTTAATGAAACTACTATTTTGATCTGGGTTTGGCCATTTGGTCAGACATTTGATCTAACATCCTGCCAAACAATGTTCAATATCCACGGGTGCCATCTGACTATTGACCGCTCATTATATAACAAATCCCATGCTGTTCTCATTCATCACAGGGATATTAGCTGGGATCTGACTAACTTACCTCAGCAAGCCAGGCCACCATTCCAGAAGTGGATTTGGATGAACTTGGAGTCTCCAACTCATACTCCACAGAAGAGTGGCATTGAACACCTCTTTAACCTGACTCTGACTTACCGGCGTGATTCAGATATTCAGGTGCCTTATGGCTTCATGATGGTTGGTACAGGTTCCTTTACATTTGAAGTGCCAAGTAAGGAAAACTTGGTCTGCTGGGTTGTAAGTAACTGGAACCCTGAGCACGCTCGAGTCAAGTATTACAATGAGCTTAGCAAATACATTGAAATCCATACCTATGGACAAGCCTTCGGAGACTATGTCAATGACAAAAACTTGATTCCAACTATTTCCACTTGCAAATTTTACCTTTCCTTTGAAAATTCAATCCACAAAGATTACATTACTGAGAAACTTTACAATGCTCTTCTGGCTGGATCAGTACCAGTTGTACTGGGCCCTTCCAGAGAAAACTATGAGAATTACATTCCAGCAGACTCTTTCATACATGTGGAAGATTTTCTCTCTCCCAGAGAGCTGGCAGAATATCTTCTGATGCTTGACAAAAATAACAAGATGTACCTTAGTTATTTCAACTGGAAAAAGGATTTCTCAGTGCACCTTCCTAGGTTCTGGGAATCACACGCATGTCTTGCTTGCGATCATGTGAAAAGACACCAGGAATACAAGTCCGTTGGAAATTTAGAAAAATGGTTTTGGAATTAGTTTGTGTGTGTATGTGTGTGCACTTTCTTGAAGAAGCCAGAAGAAACTTCAGTGCAAGTGGAGAGGAAAGAAAAAAAAGAAAAAAAAAAAAAAAAAAAAGAAGGAAAAGAGAACATTATGTCATGGTTTATCAGCTATCCTCTCTTGGCTATCCTATTTATATTTTGTAAGAGATTTTAAAAGATCATCAGCAGCAGTCATCAATACTTGGTTTTAAATTATAATGTACATACTAATTATGTGCACTGAAGAATACTTGATTGTTTACTATGATTTTTAAACAAGATTTTCCACATTTTCTGTGAAATGTGTCCGTGTCTTACACTTAAAGTAGTAATTTTTAACAGTTCTCTTTTTTTTTTTTTTTTTAACATTACATTTGCTGTTTAACCTATCTGGAAAATGAGGACACAACTTTAAATGCCAGAGAGAACTTTAAGAAAATAATTTGCTGTTTCAGTCTGAAATGTGTGTAATATTTCAAAAGACAGTAAAGATTTTTATGGTTCATCTTACATTTTAAGAACACAGTAAAGTTAAATACCTGCCATTAGTCCAATATGGTCAATTTCACCCCTTTTTAAGAGTGAGGAACCTAGAAATACAATTTCTAAAAGGTATGACAGAAGTAGACAGTCTTTGTTTCTAAAAATGTGTTCTAACAGATCTCTCCATTAAGTTATGTTAGGAATATGTCTGTTCTTACTCCTTGAAGAATAAAGTCAGATATAGAGAAGCTGAACAACCTTAGTGGCCAAATCTCAAATTCATCCAAGTTTTGAGTGTATTTAAATGCAGCAGGTCCTTAAGTCTTATTGTGTCTCAAGTATTGTTTACCTGAACTAGGGCTGTAAGTAGTATTACATTGATGATACAGAGGTAAACAGATTTTAACATAGGTGTTTGATTACATTAGCCTAATGCACTGAATTTGGCTGATAGTAACGGATTTTTAGAAAAAGACTGTTGAGAATTTTATCAATTTTTCGCATATAATTTCTCAAATACTTGTGAATTTGTCCCGAATTCTGCAAAATTGTATCTGTTGATCTTTAATTGTAGCTGGACACGTTGCTGTTATGACTAATGAATGTGAAAAAAAAAAAAAAATGACCAAAGAGTTTATTTTCTGAAAGAAATATGCTGAAATTCAGTAAATAAGTTATCAGGCTGACACATTCAACCATTAAACTTATTAAGCTAATGAAATTTGAGTTTTGAAAATATTTTATGTGACAGGTATAAAAAATGCACTCAAGAGCATCAACTGCTATCAACATGAATATATAAATAGGTTCTTAAGTGTCAAGTTTTCTTTGATAGCAAATGCAAAAATGTGATGATTGTCATGATTGTTTAAAATGTCTGCTTTCTGTGATTTTATTACTTGTTTCAGCTAAAACTTAAATATGTGATTGCTATATGCATATTCATGTGTACAAGGTTGGTTTCATGACATAAATGTACAGGTGTGTTTTGGTATCAAGTGAAAGCTTGTTTTTTCAAGTCAAAATGTGTTACGAATCACATCTTCTATTGAAAAAAAAAAAGTTTAACTGGAAAAACACCAGCTTATGTGATGTATAAGACTCTGATCAAGCAAAGTAGTTGGTCGTATATTTAATTAAGATTAAACTTGTAAAGAACATTGCTGAAGTAAGAAATAAGGGATAAACAATGATAAACATTTAGCAAAAGATACAGAGATTTGTCAAATTATTTTTTTTTTACCCCAGGTTGGAATAGAAACACAGAAGGCTGTAAGAGTAATGTAGTCAAATGTCTAAACCAAGAAACTCCACAGGAAGGTTATAGAAACACTTGTGCTTACCCTATGGCTTCAAAAGCTGGATTCTGATCTGGATATTTATTTATACTACTTATTGCTGTCTTTAAAAGCCAGTTTGCAATATATACTGTGAACCTCTTAAACTCACCAGCATTCCAATACAAAGCAAGAGAGCTTACCTTGCAAATTAATGCAATATAATGAAAGCCAGACTTCTAAAAACAAAGTGCTGATATGGATGTATATGTAAGTAGATGTGAGTAGTATTTCCATCATTTTTAAAGCAAATGGCTATTGCCTACAGTCTGTCCTATAGGATATCACACCTTTTGTTTTCAGGAGGGCAGTGAAATCCTCAGTCACTGAATATGCCACTGCTTTGGCTGAATAATCTGATTCCCCTGATGCTGGAATTTGGAAGTTCTTTGCATTAATCTCAGTGGAATTGCATTCGTCCCTTGGTGAATGTGCACAGTCACTTAATTCATTCCTCATTTCAGATAGTGGGAGTTGTTTTATGTGTCACAAGGCCTTATGTCAAATCAGATTGGTTTCTTGGCATCAAGATTTAGCCAATAAATTCTTATATTAATAACAAGTAAGCCAAATAATAAGATATATGATTTGTTACTACAAATATCAATCGGTGTATGCACAGGAAAGCTTTGAAATACATGCTGATTTGTAAGCTTGTAAGTAATGTCATTACCTCTGTGAGTACCGGATCCAGTCAGCGTGGCTAATCTGAAATTTTAAGTAATTGAAAATCTTCTGATGGAACAGGAAGGAGAGCTGTTCCCTTCACAGAAACTCCACACAAGGCTAGTATATTTTGCTTTTGGGACACATTTCTAAAATCGTTTCAGAGATTAATAAAACAGGAGAGAAATCTCATCCAGATTGAAATGACCAAGAATCATGACCAAATCCTGAGCAAGAGACATGAAGAGACATGACCTCACTGACATTCTTGGAGTGTGCCCTGGAACATAAGTAAGTCAGGCATTTATGTTAAAGTAATCTGCATCTGCAGGTATCAAACCTTAAGTAGTTCTGGATATAAAGAGCTTTGATGACAGAAGATGACTCATTTTAGGAAATGTCCAGCCTAGGTAGTAAATGATGTGAAGTGATTGATGTAAAACATCTGGACTCCTTGCATGCATAAAGGCAGTCTACCTAAACCTATGCACCTAACTCACAGAAGATTGATTCCAGTCTAGATACATAACATTGTGTTATGATGTCTGTGCTCACTCAGTGAGCTACCCTACATGAACAGCCTAGCATAAATAGATTCAAATTGTAAATCTTTGTGAAGGAGAATGGGCAAAACCAATTAGTTATGGATTAAAATATACAATTAATATATGGAACTAGATAAAATACAGAATAAGATATTCTTTACGCCTTGCTACCGCTGGTAAAGAAGATAGCTGTACAAGAGAAGAAAAATGAAAGATGAGAAATCACACCAATTCTTACTATCTTCTCAACAAATTTATTTCAAGTATTTAGTTTATTTTGCCAGTCCACAATAATCTTCCATATGCACTTGTCAGAAGTTAACTCAGCAGCCACTGAAGACAGAGTGATCATTATTCTTCCTTTTACAACTTCTTTTGTATGTTTTTAGGCTCTCTGTCATGCACAGAGCTATCAACATTACTGCCTTTCTCAGTGTGGAAAGTAAGACCCAAACCAGATAAAATACTAACTGCAGATGCATTACTACCCTGCTGAATGTGAACATACATCAGTCACAACTAGCAGCAGATCCTTCTAAAGCAGAGTTCTAATTTCATTTCACAAACATTCAATGACCACAGTAGCTCCTGCTCAGCAGATCTCCATTCCTTAATGAATCTTGGTTGCCTGTTTCTTTGAATACCTCTTGCTGTCTAAGATGGCTGTACTCACAATGAAGCAGCAGCATGGCCGAAGCCCCCAGAAGTTGCAAGACACATCCAATAACATATTTGTCTTTTAAGATATATATGAAATAAAATGAATGTTGGACTGAGCAAGAATGTATGTGGGGATTTCTAGAGTTCATGCAGGCTGACCAAGATATGTCAAACTGGCACTACTCAGCATAGTAAACAGCTACTTACTGTTTTCTTGCTACTTATGTATGTTTAAAAAGAACCAACAACATAAGGTAATTTTCTAATCAAACAAGCTTCAGTTAAACAAGCAACAACTGTTGCTGATTATTCAAGTATGGGACTCCTGCTGGCCTTGTATTATCTCTTTTATTAGACAGAAAAGTAACAGGAGAAGAGTGAAGTCTGTCAGCAAGCTATAATATATTTATTATCTGACTTCAAGAATCCTATTCTTTTCTTTTCTTTTTTGATTTTGAAGTAAATCTTCCTGTCCTCATGCAGTAAGACTTTCTGGACTTGATTCAAGAATGACCTTCAAGAATGCATATGATCCTGAGACTCAAGCATGGGCTTAAATTTAAGAGCATCTTAAATGCTTTAATGCACTGGGGCTTCAAACAGTATGTTTTTACTGCCTTTGAAATTGTGCCAGAGAACACAGTCTGTACCCAACAGAGGCTGATTTGTACAGCCTTTTGCATTACTTGTGTCCATTCTATGAGTAGACTGGCTACTCCACACTGAAAACTGTTTGGACCAATTCTGCCTTAGAGTTTATCCAATATGCTTTGGCCTTACTCTTCTGCTTCAGCATACTATATGTGCTACCGTTGCCTCATGCCATTCACTCAGCATGGCACTCCACCTGACCTCCTGCCTGTGCTGTGAAGGGTGAATGAACTTGTGTGTCATGTAAGGAGCTGAGAGGAGCTGAGGCTAGCTGAGATAGTATTTCAAGGACCTGGTTATGTGTGCATTCTTTTAATCTGGACTCAGTGTGCCCTGAAAATCAGCCATACCTGATTTTCCTTTTGGAAGAGTATATTTGGTTCAGCCTAGATGGGACTCTGTGAGGGATCTACTGTGCATGAAGAGTGGGAACAAGAGTTGTGTCTGTACAGGCTGACAAGGAGTCTTCTCACCTATTTAAACCTAACAGTGAAAGTTAATCAAATACTCAAGTGTTTCCTTGGTCAAAACTAGTATTTTACTGAGAAGAGAGTCCAGGGGAAATATTTGTTTATCCACCAGTTGGTAGGCTTTTTCATTAATATTGACTGACAGTTCTGTTTTGCTTGTTTTTAGTGTGAGTTTTAATTGTTAGAAGTCAATCAATATAATTCATAGAAAATAGTTATTTCAGCTTCATAAAATGGAGTAAGGTAAAGGGACCTGCACAGGAGATTCAATTTTTGGGAATAAAATGGCAAGATGGACATTGCCAAATCCCCACAGATGTGATCAACAAGATAACAGCGATGTCTCCACCAACTAATAAGAAAGAAACACAATCTTTCTTGGGTGCTGTGGGGTTCTGGAGAATGCACATCCCAAATTACAGTTCGATTGTAAGCCCTCTCTATCATGTGACCTGGAAGAAGAATGATTTTAAATGGGGCCCTGAGCAACAACAAGCCTTTGAGCAAATTCACTCCTCGCTCAGGCAAATCTTCCATGAAAGTCAGCAGGTGATTTGGGAAATTTCCATGCTAGTAATAATGCACTGAGCCAAGGGTGGAATGGCTGGGGTAAAAAATAACCTTCTTATTCATGGATATTTCTCTTCTAATATTTGAATAACTAGTTCGAGTGCTATAACAAATCGTACCTTCAGAAAATCAGTATAAAATTCATACTGGTTAGGTATGTTCATAAAAGGTACAGAAACACCAAGAAATTTATTAAATAAACCGTGCAGTAATAATTTTAATTGATGGTACAAATGCCACAGATTGATATAAACGATAAAAACATAAACTCATGGGAAATTATTAGGTCAAGAGACATCACCCTGCAGTTTTCATATTGAAAAAAGTCACTTCATTACTCCTTTGGAAAGATAATTAATTTGGAATCTTTTATGTCACCATATTCTCTACTCAATTAACTGAAACCAACAGTCCCTGTGCAGTGAACAGTTCAGAGATTTGCTCATGTGGCAGACAGCCTTTTACCTCCAGATTAATAGCCTGTATTATGAGGAGGCTGGTACATACAGCTGCTTGGCAACCTCTTGTAGGTGACTTGGTGATCTCAGTCAGGTTTCTCATTCCTGCTTTCAGCCAAGAAGGCATAGAACTGAACCGAAACCCATTGGACATCTTCTGCGTGTTTCTTGGCACACTCACAGGATGACTTAGGACACCCTCACTCCTGCAGTCTGTACCATACCTGTTTATGATTATGCAGAAGACTTTGCTGTTCCAAGAAATGAACACTGGTGTCTTTCTTAGTTATGGTGCCAGTCTGTAAAAATGAAGTATTCATACAGGGGGAACTCTTCATTAACATTCCTAAGTAAATAATTAGTAGGAAAATCATTTCATCATTGCAAATTGGCAGCGAAAGCAATTGTTTGTTATTCTTTATATGAATTAGTCCAGTCAAAACCAGGCTTTGATGAAACTTTATCCCCATAGCTTGATACAGCCAGATACAGGGACATACATGGTAGCAAAATTTGAAAGATATACGGTAAACCAACACTTACATATATATAAAGTCGGCATAAATTTCCTATAGGGCTTTGAAGCTCTAACTAAGCACTTCAGCAGTCACCAGATGAAAAATGTTCTCATCAATCCCTTTATAACATGATAAGAAAAGCCCACCTGATATATGCTCTTTGGCAAATAAATTAACCCAAAATCTACGTATTCCTTTGCTGTTTTGTTTTGTAATACACATGCTATGAGAGATGAGATTTAAAAGTCAGGAAAATTAACTCCTTTGTGCAATTTAATGTTTTAAAGATTCAGTGGATATACTGAAGAGAAGAAAATGAGAAGCTTTTCCATCTATTCAAAATCCTAACGTGCCAAACTGTTTCCAGTGAATGAGCAAAACAGCTAAATATACTGACTTTTTATTAGGATTTGCAAAACCTTCTATTAACGCACTGTAATTTTGCACTATTTTGTAAGAAAACAAAAAGGAAAATGAAAAAAGGAACTGAAAAAGAAACAAAAAAAAAATCTAAAAATAGATGCCAAATGTATAGTTTGTAAAATACTATTTTTCTTAAATTAGGTGTCATCACATTGTGAATCTAACTGTGCTATAGTAAACTGTGAAAAATGTGATGTACTGTTGTGACACTGCCTACCAAGGGCCATTTCTAACACAGAGAATAGTCACCTGGACTTGTTTATATGAAACATATTCATAAATCTGAGATCACTTTTATACTTATTTTTTGTAGACTATTTTTCCACATTTACAACACAACTGTTATTTTATATCAGACATTAATTTTGCTTTAAAATATTATTTGAATAGGTGGGTGGGTGTCTTAAATGTGCCAGGTTCAAATCTGTAACAAAGATAATTCAGAAACTCTTCTTTGCCAAACTGTAATGCTACTGAAATCGAAGATGTTTTGTTGAACACACAGGCTTGTTGTCAATTAACGATAGTTTCTATTCCATGATAATGCTAATAATGTTACATTTTTTAGATAAATGTCTGGTAGTGATGAGCTGCATTTCCCTTCTGTCCTTCTGTATGTTGGGGAAATGAAACTGAGTGCCATAGCTGAATGTCATAGATATTCAGACACTCACGTAATGTGCCATGGGCTTGACCTCTGAAATATATTGATGAGAATTAGGAGAAAAACCTTTCAGCTGCTTGTCCTGATTCAAACCCATTTTCTGTGGTGGATCACATGAAAATGGGATGGTTGACACATACAGGACTAGTATGATCTCTGTAAAGACAGTAAGTTCTGCATGTAGAAACATGGGACCACGTTTACTTTCTTAGTGCAAGATCAGGACCAAAGTCCCTTTCTATTTGAGCTTACACACATAGCATTGAGTGCGATCTTATATGAACACTTGCTTCATGTTCTCAGCTAATGATATTCCTTGTACTGACAATTTAATCTTTTATGTGTTTTATATAGTATATATACGATGCATAAAGTCACGTGTAAGCAATAGTAACCATGGAAAATTGAATTTTAATTTAAAAAAATGAAAACCATTCTTACCTGCAAGCACATTTTAAGATGCCATGTTGAAAGGAGACCTTGTAAAAAGCTGTATTTTTTATTTATTAATGATTGTATATTTCACCCCATGATCTAGACATTTTATAGCAAAGATTTTACCAAATTTATTCTTTGTTCCCTTTAACAATACCATCAACCTGAAATACATCTGAAAAATTTAGGGTTTCAACCACTGATGTTTTTCAGGGATGGTTTGGGTTTTTTTGGTTGTTTTTTTTTTATTTTATTTTATTTGATGTTGTTGTTAAACTTTCTTCTGATTCCTTATAGCTATGTTTAGTTTTCAACACAATCTGAGTGCAGTCAGAAGATACTCACTGTATGAAACTACAGGAAACCGTAACCATTTCAAGGACTTTAATCATCTACGTGAAACTAATATTTCAGAACTCTGATTCCAAGATGATTAACAAGCAGTTCACTGACTCTTATTTATTCAGCACTGGAATTCTCCCCAAAGGATAAACACTGAATTATGTAAATAATAGTGCTCTATATAAGCCTAACAAAATATTGTAATAGGTATATTTAAAATAAAAAGAGAACATTCCAAGTGTACCGTAGTCTTTGATTATTATTTCATAGGTCTAATGTCATCCTTTTTCCTCTTGTGGTAGTTCTCATCAAGAGCCTGAGCTAAAGATTATTACTCATTCCTATGACTTCTGGCTGAGATATCACAAACAGCAATTTAGTTCTTTTTAAGGTCTTACACATGAAAGTCTTGTAAGCATTTAGGGTCAGACTGAATTCATATGGATTGTTGCATGCATTTGCTGTGTACAGCAAACAGTACAGCTGAATCACTATGGTACTACAACTTTGCCTTGCTTTCAGCGACATAATTATGGAGCACTGTCTGTGCAATCATTTGATTTTTCTGTATTTACAAGATGTTTGCTACTGGAAAATGGGTTTGCCACTGAAATAAATGAAACAAATAGTGCAGTGGAACAGAGCATTTGGTCCCAGTGATCACAAAGTTCATCCGAGAGAGAACATTATGTCTGACTACTGTCCAGCTTGAAGAATGAATGGATTTGGGACTTCAAAAATCCTTTTCTTTTCTATCAGACAGGCAAATTTGCTTTCCTCCTGAGCTAATAAAACTTTGCTAACTTGATGCATTCTTTAAAAATTTATTTAATTTATGCCATTTACTAAAACCAAACTTATCCCCATCTTGAACTCATCCTTGACAAGTACAGAGACAGACTTATGTTTTTAATAGTACATGGAAAAGTACTGTCACATTTATTCCATTTCATTATCCCCCTCCCATTTTCTCCTTACATTCAAATACCACATCAGAAAGCCAATGCAGGACAGAACATACAACTTTCTGTCTAAACCAGAACTTTTTTCTGCAATTATCCATTTCTTCTTCATCTTATTTACAACCTCCCCCTCAATACATCAACCTGCTGGACACAAAGCTTTTGTGTGTTTGGAAGGCCAGGTCTCTGCCGCTGAAGGTCAGAAACAGCCAATCTGATGATCTGCTTCTGAAAGCACAGCACTGAGGTGAAACCAGAAACGAAACCATGGTCATGCTTAGAAGGTGTGCAGGTTTTTAACACTGCCAGCAATGGAAGGCTATTACAAATGCCAAAGCCACGTTTGTGGGTGATAAGGATGCTGTGGCACAACTTCCTGGAACAGTGAAACAAGCAGTAAGCCCACATAAGCTTTACACAGGTTGGTCCTTCGGCACAAAACTTCATTGAACGAAACACGCAGTCAGTGTGAGTCTGAGAGCAGGCTTGCATCTCTTAACAAGGCTAAAAGAGAAGGTAAGACAAAAAATTATGCTGCTTCTCAGCCCATTGGCTGGTTGCATCCTGGCTCACCACGGTTCAAAATACCCCATGTGAATTCTCAGACTGACTAAAACATCAGCTTCCTTTTAAGGAATATATTGCCTCAGCATTCATCTTAATCCCAGTGAAGTCTTTGGATTGGATAACAAGCCTTTAGACAAATGACATGGCTGTAGTTTGAGATATCTCAGAGCAGACTTCTACATGTAGCTGAATAGAGGCACAATGAATTTCTAAGTTACCCCTACATGTAAAGGAGTCACAAGTTTAGAAAAGTAAATGGAGTCCAAGAAAAACTCAATTTACCTACTCAGGGTGTCTTCATCTTTAATCCTGCTTAAAATCATATAAAAAAAAATAACATATTAAGTAGCAGTTCTATGACAATCATTATTACAATTGATTTTGATCTACAAGTCACAGAAATGAAAGAGAACAAAGCTGCTTGTGTTGAAAGGTGAAAATTTGCCAGGTTTGCCAGGAAAAATTTTTTTTCAGTCAAAATTAGTTTGATATCAAGCTTGTGATATTTGAATTGATACTTTTATGAAAGATCAAAATCAATTTCAGAATTTTTGCCTTTAATCAAATATTTAAGTTTTCAGTAGTAGCTAAAATATTAATTTGGGATATTGTATACTAATTTCAACACTTTTTATCAGATGTTTCTTTTTCCCAAAGGAGGCTATTTTTCAATGACAGGATTCTTGAATGAGGAAAATGTCATCAACTGCATTTTCATTCTTCTCTTGGCTTCTGTCATCTGAATTCTGTCATGTGAACACATACTCAATGGGTTGTGATTAATCAAAATGGAAGAGTTGTTGCAAAAGCTTTCAAAATAATTTCTATATAGTCATAGACTTGTAGCTATACCATAGTCATTTTATTCCTGCAATAGGAGCAATCTTCTAATAGCTGATCGCTCTTTGAAAAACATATTCTTAAGTTATGCAGTTCACTTTGGTTTTTAAGCTGCTTAGTCCTGTTACTAGCACCATTACTGTTTCCGGCATTTGTTGACATTGACTCCACCTTATGTCCACTTGGTTTCCTCAGCCATATCATCCCCTCTCTACATTGACTATATATTTTCACATTCTCTGTCAGTATTTTGGCATAGGAAAAAAGTACATTTCCAGCTAGAATGATTCAAGCCTCCGTAACCTTAATCTAATGAGCCCCATACCCTTACACCACTGTTCTTTCATTGCCACTATATTCAATTCAATTAACATTAGATTTAATGCACTGAAATGAAATGTAATAAAGTACATGGGCAATCAGGTGCTTTTTAATTAGTTCTGCTTGTCAACCAAATATATTGTAATGCAACCAACTGGATGTGTCAATTACATCTAGAGTGGTGGTTTCACCCTTGAAACCTTTTCTTCCAATACAGCTCAAAGCTATTATGCAGTTATACCATACTAAATCCAGTCCTGAGCAAAAAGACACCAAGTGATAATAAGGAGACAAACTAATAGCACAGGATAACCATCTAGTGAGTTGTTATCCGATTAATCCTGATTAATAGGGAAAAAAATCAGAAACGGCTAGAGATATCATATAATCTACTACAGTGATATCTCGTTGCACAGGCTCAGCTCATGTCCAGCAGGGTTTATCAGCTCTGTCTCAGTACAGCCCTTGAAGTCTGCACCTAGCATTCTGGCTTCTGGCTAGCGCAGAGCACCATATGAACCCACAGAACTCTCCAGGGCCCTGAACAAGCTGCCCAGCAATAATACATTGCAGATGCATCTCTAGGCATTCCTGAGAGCTGGATAGCACTCTCTGGTGAGCAGGACTGAGCCTGTAGGCTACCCATTGGCTAAATGAGATATAGGTCAACAAAAGAGTGTGTTCAAAGTGCAGCTTCCTTTGTCTCCATCCTTCTTCATGTCTTTCATGTTCAATGTCTGAAAAATTCTTTCATCTTCTATTTGTTTGATATTGAAAAGCATCCTCTTTCTCACTAGCTCTGAAAGCAATGGCACTTAATATTATCACTCAAAACCTCTTACACAAATTATAGAACTAAAACCTTGATCTTTGTGGTGATTTTACTTGTCTCTGATGCATTACATTTTAGTCTGTGTTCAAGATTAATGCTTTTCACAGATAAACATATTGTATAGCAAGGTAAATCTCATTTACCTTTTTAGTAAGGCTCAAATATGCATTTACAAGTGAAAACATGGTCCATAATCTCTATCTTATCAGCAAAAAGATGCAGGAATGTGCACCCTAATGATAATAATTCTCACTGCTACCAATCCCATTCAACCAAGGAGATCAAAGAGTGAAATAGATCTGACCCTTCAGCATCTATAAAAATGTTTTTCCTTGATGTTGCAAATTGTAGTCTTAAATGGTTTTGAGACTCCTTCCCAACTTAAGTAAAGCATCTGCTACAAGTGTTTGCGTAATTCAGGCCTTTATTTTCCAGACAAACTGGCGCCTTGAATAAAAACTCATGTTTCCATCTTCTGCATTAAAGAGCTGAGACACAGTTTATGAATGACATACTACACTTTAGCTAGCTGGGCTGCCTGTACAGTCCAGTACAGTCATGAGCAGAGTGCATGCACAGCTGTACAACAGTATAACATGCCTGCACTATCCCAGCAAGCTCACTTCGAGACATTGCACTTCTGCAAAGGATCTACTAAACCTTTGCATTCATGAAATCTTTAGAATCTTCCCTGCAAGTTAAGTTGGTCAGAAAACAGTCCTTTGGTGGTTTTCTAAATTTTTTAATCTTGTAATGAAACCTGTGACAAAATTACCCTGGAGCATCTCCCTGTGGTGGATATTAATGCACACCTTTATAAAGCAGTTGACTTTACAGGTGACCACATAGTTAAAAAAAGATATCTCAGAGGTTCTTCTCTTAAACTCTCAACACAATCATTTTAAGGCAGCTACAACTTGTTTTCAGTGAAACACTTTGAGGTTTTGTAAAATATTTAATGCTAATATCCTGATGAAAAGTTAGCTGTCTTCTGCCTATGGATTGTTTTTCTACTCTGTAGCCTTATGTCTTTCCTCTACAGTTCCTCCAACCTGATATTCTAAGATTTACGATTAGACTGGAAAGGACACATTCTACACCAGAACACCCAGAACTAGCAATTATCAGCAAATCTGAGCATACTAGTCATAATTAAGCTTAAAATTACTTGCGAAGCAGTTTTGTGGTACTGGAATCTCAGTGCTTCAAGTAGTTAAACTATTCCTTCTTGTGGAAGCCCATCTCATCTTGTGACAGCACTGCTCCTCAGCTAAAGAGGGGGTGGAAACTTTTCCTTAAGCTTACGTTCATGATGTGTTTTCATAGTGTTGCAACTCTTCTCCATTTTTAGTTTGCTCTTCTATTTGCTCTTCACATCATGGGCTTGCCATGCCCTGATAATCTTAGCTGTCAAGAGAAATTTATCCTTTCTGAATCTGAGTGACTAGATATCTATACAGTTTTTGAGATGCTTGGTAAAAGCAGCTTCAATAGTAGTTCTCTAAAATGATTGATTCTTTTTCTGTCTTCCTCCCCAAAGAGCCCTTTATTGATGATGTCTTTGATCTTATAGTGATTTTGTATTGTTCTTCCAATAGCTGATTGCTTCAGTTTGGGGGCATTTTCTAATTACCTTCCTTTAATTGTTTCTCAGTCCCTTATTCCCACTATAGGAGAATTTCCTTCATTCATTTACCAGCTCAGCACCCAAATGTTATCTAAAAGCCTTATATAAATTTTGTTTTCTTAATTTAACATATTAACATAATATAATAGAAATTACTTGTGATGCCCAGAAACATTAATTTCAAGGCATTGCTGGTTGCATTGTTCTAATATGTGCAGCAAAATCTCCATTGTATGATACTACACTCCCCTAAGACAGAAGAATACATGTTTAATAAGCTTTGTTATCTCCTCTGAAGCTAATTACTTATATGGGTTTTGCTTCGCAAAGCATTCTGGGTTTAAAAAGTTTCTCAAAACATCCCTCTTCACCATCATTCTTGCCTGGACAAGATGCTGCTCTTTCTCACTCTATTTATTAAACATAACAATACCTCTCCACAGCAGTCTTTCAACAAAGTCCATCACCAGGCCCATCCTCTTAAAAGACATTTATTTCTTTTAATTCCCTAGTAGATGAAGCAATAAAGCTTAGTTTTGTGAATTAAGGTCTTGTAGTTGGATTCTCTAGCATATAATTAGTTGTGATGTCTGATTAAAGATTTTCTCACAATCAGGACACACGTAATAGCTGTATCTTGTGGATTCCCAGATGTCTCTGAAGTGTTGCATTTATAAGTCAGGGTGTTTTTCAGAAGGGAGACTTTACAGGTCTATTTGAACTATCTAGTTACCCAATATCATGAACATTATGTAAACGTATTATCTTTGCATCCATTAACACTATGAAATTAACTCATATGCTGATAAATTATGACGTGTGAAAGAGAGAGACAAAAAGGGGAACAAATGTAAAGACAGGCAGGGAAGGAGGCAAAGTAATGCCTTAAGCCTCATACCCTTAGGAAATTGCTAAAATATCTAATTCTGATACATATCTCCTTCCACTATGCAGCAGTATAAATATCTGTCTTTTGCACACCCTTAGAGAAACACAAGTTCACCCTTCTACCTTCCTTGGAGAAACATGAAAGACAAAGTCATCTTTTGTGATGAAACAACTGCTGCTTCACTTTCAATCCAATTTCAAACCTCTTCCTTCTTCCACCAACAGTCTTGATTTTGTAAGAATTGTATTAAGTTCCTTCCACATAATATTTCTCTTATCTACAAAGACTACGTTCCCTGAGTGTCCAGATAAAATTTTTTAAACATGAGAATGCCAGCCAAGAGTTTTTGCTGAGAACAACCATCCCCCAACTGTTCACTCAGACACAAGCTGCTCACTAGTAAGCATGCAGCCAAACAGCCATGAAAAAAATGATTCTTAGGTAGCCTACAATACTGCACATTTGGACATCTGCTTGTGTCTGCTCTTGGAGATAGACCACCGGGCTAGACAGACTCCTAAGTATAACCCAGTTTGATTTTTCTCATGTCCTCATACAGGAGTGCCGTGGTGAGCTTTCCATGACAGCATTTGAAAACTGACCGGCAGGTGTCAGAGCTTTTCATTCCTGGAGACCAATGGCAGCACCACATTCACTGGCCATCTTCTAAGATACCTTCCTTAGATACTTATCAGTCTGTGTGCACTCTTCAGGCAACCACAGTGGCACACAACTTTCAGTCAGCCTTGGATATGGCAGCAGATGGCAGATTGTCTAATGGTGTTGTTTCTTTCAAACGAAGTCTTGTGTGAGTTAATTGAAAGCTTATCTGGCTGTACCTGCGTTAACTCACAGAAGTGCTAAACATGCTGCCAGGAATGTGCAAGTCAACTGCACACCTCAGAGGCAAAAGTGTGTGGGTAGAGCTATCTCACTACTACTGTCAGCATCAGGACATTCTATGTGGAATCACATGTAGACTGTTTGTTACCATATTTTTTTGTAAAATATAATTCCAGAGTGAGCATTAGCCTCTGGGAGCTACAGGTGAGTGAAAAATCCCTCAGTCCTCTCTTGTGAACATCAGAAGATTTGCTTGTGTGCATGCTTTCCCACAGCTTTCAGACCCACCAATATGCTTTTCTTGCCTGCACTTAAGGTGACATGGGCACTATCAAATCTCTCTGAGATCTGCCTTACTATGGGCCAAATCTTCAAATGTAGATACAGTCAGAATTAGATATGTATGGTCACCTTTTCTGTCCAGTCCCAGACTTTGATGTATACTATTACATTGTTAGAGCAATTTATATTACCACATTGTTAGAGTGAACCCTGATGCAACGTATGCCTCAGGCCAGCTGTTGCACTCCCAGTAACCTTCCTAGCACATTTCAGGAGTTATCTCATGCTAATAGGCACCTAATCTGAGACTATTCTGTTCTGAAGGATAGACTTGACTAGTGTGGACACTGGCTAGTACCAGGGAATGGTCATGGACTTATTTCACAAGCAAAATGCAGTTAAAGTGCAGATTTAATCATTGTGTACTTAATTAAATTCTTGAACCATGTCTTTCTCATGAACTATAACAGCATCACATCCCATCACCTGCAAAAGGCATTGTCATATTCTCTGGGGATAGTAATCATGTTAAGCTGAAAGAGCTATAAACTCATTTAGGAAAAATCTTTTGCTGTTACAGTTCAGTGAATGATCAATTTGGCAGCATTCTGAGAATTTGCACTCCTGTATTTAATGTGAATTTATCCTCTTTTTGTGGCAATTTCTTCATAATGAAAACAATATGTTACAACTGCTATTCCATAAAATGAGAACCTAATTTTTATCTAAATTTTGTGTGGTTTGATGACCTTCCTTACCTTGGTTACTATAAAAGTCCTCCTGCAGAGTTCAACCATGTGAAAACGAATTCAATCTTGTTCACATATTTGGAGAATAGGCAGATCTTGATTAAAGAGTTCATTCATTATTTCCCAGCACACAGTATCTGTTCAGCGATAGAAATTTTTCCTCCCTAAAAAGGATAGCTTCCATATAACTGAAATAGCAGTCAAGATTCTGTTCATATTTCAAATTATGAGCTGCATAGAACTGAAACTGAGAGGCAAGAGGAGAAAAAAGAGAGCAAGCAGAAGAAATTCTGCTCTTTTGATAAGCATCTGTTGAAATTTCTTGAACCTGGGGGCACATTTTTTAATGAATCTAGTAGGGACTGAATATATTTATAGAAGCAAAGGAGAAGGATGCACTGTGCCAGGTCAGAGGCCCCACATAAAAGGATTGTAATGAATCAAATGAACATTTGCATGTTTACAAATTAACTGAATGGAAGTTCAGAGCCCTTCCAAATTCACCTATTATATCACATATTGCACTTCACTTTTTGTGTATTTCAGAAAGTCCAGTTTCTAGGTGTACTATGCCTCTGAACCCACTGGCAATTCATTCAGACACAATTCTTCATCCAAGTTATTGTGGTCAAGCAGCTTTTTAGGTGAATACCTGGTTTATTCACTAAGGATCATCACTAGCAGTGCATACAGTTATGACATGCTAGATTATCTGGCAAAGGCATAGGATAAAAATAAAGTCTTCTGAAGAAAATAGATTTTGGTTTCAAAATGATACAAAGCTATTTTCACTAAATTTTGTTCTAAAATTATTCCAAAGTATCCTTTGGTCTTAGTTGGTTTTTGGCTTTTTTTTCTTGTGTGTTGATTTTTCAAAGGATACCCACCTACTTCTCCATTAAGCATATAATCTATGAGTAAAACTGAATCTGTAGAGGTATGGGTCTCTTGTTGGACAAAGCTCATCACCTGGTAGGCATAAATTATAATTCAGTAGACACATAGCAAGAATAAATCCCTGCCCATCTGTTTCATTCTTTAAATATTTTGGAAGGAAGATTTTGGTAAAATCCCACAGTAAATTATGAGTAGAATAAATAATCTTCCATGTATTTCTCTTTGTACTTGCATTGTCTCTCAAGTTAGGACAATCTATATTCATCTCTTCTAAAACATCTTCCACAGTAACTAAATAAAACAGCCACTATTCTTAAAAACTGACTGGTTTCACAGATTTTGTTATAGAATCAACAGCATTTTTGTCAGGGAGGGAACTTAAGAACTGAATGTGGTATCTGGAAGCAAACTGATTTGAACTACATCATCTCAGTAAAATAAAATGCTAGAAACCACTCAAGAAGCACCTTCCCATACTCCAAAGTGCGAATAAACCCATTTTTCCCTTGAGTAGTTGCCTTGAATTTTCCTTACTGCAAAGTAACCTTTCTCTTGCCACTGATAACTATGGAGAATATTCTTATGCTGACCTTTTCGTAGCCACAGCCTGCTGCCATGCTCCCATTTGTTCTTTTCTTTAGATTAAATAAGATCAACTGCTTCAGAAGTGCTTTTTTTTCTTTCATTTCAGTATTCTGTCTCTAGGTTTTTCACAGATCCTTCTTTACATGTATTGCCCAAGTTCTAGTTTTTCACCAGCACTTAATAGAAGAAGTAATTGGTTCCTTTATACACCATTCTTGCTAATACATCACAGAATGAGATACCTTTTTTTCTTTTTGTTATAACATCCTAGCAGGGATTCATGTTTCATTTGTGATTTCCTACAACTCTCACAGCCTTCACTGCCATATCTCTGACAACTGTTATTATTTATTTTGTACTTACACCTTTGATTTGCCTTCCTAAATGTTGAACCATACACTTGGGTTCAGTGAATTTTGTCTCCTCAGTTTTAGATTATTTCTTCAAGTCATCAAGAACTTTTAAACTCTGATCTTTCTGATTCTTCAAAAGTGCTTTCAAATCATCCATCTTGGCATTATATAAGAGTTTAATAAGCTTAATCTTTATTCTGTTATCCAGATCATTAATGAGGATATTTTAACAGCATCAGAAAAAGGCTGAGAGACCAAACCTGAACTCTCCTCACAGACTAAAAATCCCATTCTTTATGCTGTGTTTCTGTGTCACTTGATGTGGTGAAGAGTTGACAAGTAAACATGCATTGCATCACAGTGTGAGATTAACAGGCAGCTCCACAAAATTTAGCAGGTAAGACAGACAAAAATTTAATGCAATCTGGCCTTTCTCTTTGGTTACTTTGTTATTTATTGCTATGCTATTAAATTCAGCAGATTTTCACTGATAAAATTCAAAAGCAGGTAAAATTGAAACCTACATCATGACTTTCTCTTTGAAGTTATCTGTCTGATAATATGGTGAGCTGGACTGGATGCTGTATTCATCATGCACATTCATCAAAGGATCCTATTGTCTTATGAGGTGATGAATATTCTGGCCCCGATTCAATCCAGGAGATGGAAATATGAATTTACTAACTGCGTGGTCAGAGGGGTGAAAAAGAATTGTCACACATCGCTTGTCAGTTTGCTCCAGGAAAGGATCAATACAGCTGAAGAAGCTCATGGGCCTAAACCCAAAGCCTATGTAATTTTCAAAAGTGTACTTGTAGCAGAAATGTGAATAAGACTGAATGTCTGCAACTGTATAAAGTAACACAGAATTCTTTCTCATATCCCACCATGAAGTGTCACAGCTCAGCACCAGCTCCCTGCCTTTTGCACAGGAAAAAGGCATAGATCTGGACTGGGAACACAGAAATTCCAGTGTCATAGCAGCAAAGCAGAGAATGGGACTGTTTATGCTGTTTTCATTGCTGGTGTACAACTATAAGAAGGAGGAAGAAACACTGGGTAATCGGGATCTATTAGATAAAAGACAGGAGTGAAAATGATTAAAAGTTACAGAAGTCAGACAGGTTCAAACAGAAGCATCTGATGGAAGTGTAAAACAACTAAGACTTTTCTTTGAAATTACCATTCACAATCCACAAAGTTTGCTATTTCCAAATTACCAGTTCAGTTAGAGTAAAAAAAAATGAGTAAAAGAAAGAAATGCTTAAAGGGGAAAAGAAAATAATAATCTTTTACTGCTTTGTATTGTGCTGTCCAAATAGAACTCTTGCATTTTTATTAAGCTATTTCCATTTCTTTTAAATGCATGAATAATATAGGGCCAGTACCTCTTATGCTATTCCCTGCATTTGTCCCGTACACAAAATTTCTAGGGATAAACATCAACTACTACGAAAATCAAAGATCTCAAAAAAAAAAAAAAAAAAAAATCTAGCTCATAAGCAATGTAGACATTCAACAGCTGCGTAGATCTGAGAAACCCTGAAGAGATCACTTTTTATGAAATTGTTACTACTTTCCTATGTTATTCCTCAGTAAGAAGCTAACTATTCTAGCACATCCTCGATTATGTTAGCTGATGTGAATTTGACTGCCTCTCGCCTCAATAGCCAGCAACAGAGTTGGCTGAAAGTATCATTACAAAATGTGATTTGGCTTAGGGAAAAAAAAAATGGAGGAAGTAATTTGGAAACATATAGGGAACAGTGGCCTCCCAGCTGGAATGAGTATATGAGTAGTTAGGAACCAACTAGATTTTTAGTACAGTTACTTCATCTCACTTAATTTTAGCTGTCTTAAGGCTGGCCATGTAGCTTTGCATCTTATTCCTGCCACCTAGACATTCTCCTTTCAAATATGTCCAAAAATAATTAATGAGATATATATTTTAGATATGTAGGATGACTATACACTTGGCGATGCCTGTCTCTTTTCGTGACTGTAAATGAAGTTTAGATATTAATTCTGGGCAGAATTCCTACCTTAGAACTCCAGCATGAAATAATATCATTTTGATTTGCACAGACTTTTCAGTCTTGAATGATCAAAGAACTGTTGTAGTGTGCAGAGAGGACTAATGAGTGGAAGGGGAGGAAAAAGGATTACAATATGAATAAAACATACAGTAAATAGGAAAGGAAGATTTTCTGGAGCAAGAGGTAGAATCAAGATGTACACATATTTCTGCTTCTTAGATTTGAAGGGTGAAAGTGAAGGACTAGTTGTACATGAGAGCTATTTGGAAACTAAGAGAATCTACAATTACCATTATAATGTTTAAGATGAGGTTAATGTCAATTATCTGGACCTGTGCAAACTGTTTAACACTATCCCGCAGGACGTCCTTGTCTCAACTGGAGAGACATCAGTTTGATGGGTGGACCACTCGGTGGATAAAGAACTGGCTGGATGGCCGCACGCAAAGAGTTGTGGTCAATGGCTCGATGTCCGGCTGGAGACCGGTAACGAGTGGTGTCCCTCAGGGATCGGTGTTGGGACCGGCCTTGTTCAACATCTTTGTCGGAGACATGGATATGGATTGAGTGCACCCTCAGCAAGTTTGCCGATGACACCAAGCTGTGTGGTTCGGTTGATACGCCAGAGGGAAGGGATGCCATCCAGAGGGACCTTGACACGCTTGTGAGGTGGGCTGATGCCAACCTTATGAAGTTTAACCATGCCAAGTGCAAGGTCCTACACCTGGGTTAGAGCAATCCCAGGCACAGCTACAGGTTGGGCAGAGAAGAGATTCAGAGCAGTCCTGTGGAGAAGGACTTGGGGGTGTTGGTCAAGGAGAAAATGAACATGAGCCGGTTTCAGTGTGTGCTCGCAGCCCAGAAAGCCAACCGTATCCTGGGCTGCATCAAAAGGAGCGTGACCAGCAGGTCGAAGGAGGTGATCCTGCCCCTCTGCTCTGCTCTCGTGAGACCTCACTTGGAGTATTGTGTGCAGTTCTCGTGTCCTCAACATAAAAAGGACATGGAACTGTTGGAACAAGTCCAGAGGAGGGCCACGAGGATGATCAGGGGACTGGAGCACCTCCCGTATGGAGACAGGCTGAGAAAGCTGGGGCTGTTCAGCCTGGAGAAGAGAAGGCTGCGTGGAGACCTCATAGCAGCCTTCCAGCATCTGAAGGGGGCCTACAAGAATGCTAGAGAGGGACTCTTTATCAGGGACTGTAGTGATAGAACAAGGGATAATGGGTTCAAACCTAAACAGGGGAGGTTCAGGTTAGATGTGAGGAAATTTTTTATTGTGAGGGTGGTGAGGCACTGGAACGGGTTGCCCAGCAAAGCTGTGAGTGCTCCATCGCTGGTGATGTTCAAGGTCAGGTTGGACAGAGCCTTGGGTGACATAGTGTGTGATGTCCCTGCCCCATGGCAGGAGGATTAGAACTAGGCAATCTTAAGGTCCTTTCCAAACCTAACTATTCGATTATTCTATGATTCTATGTAAATTAATGGTGATGAAAAGGAAACCTCTTGCTGTACCATTTCTGTAAGGCAAAGTCAAGTTTATCCAAGCTTGGTTTTCCTTGATGAATTGTTTTATAGTGGCCTTATCTCTGAAAAGTCTTTGAAATAAAAAGCTGAATGAGTGCAAATCTGTCCACAATTTGTACATTTCCTCCAGACATATAAAAATGCAAACAGCTGCGAGCTATACAGAACAAGCCATTTAAAGAGCTATTTAAAAAGTATGAGTGATAACATCCTTCATATGGCATATGAAGCAGTAACACATAGCAGTTGATTTTTGTGTACTTCACTTTTGAATTATGAAGCACACTTTCTGCAGAGGTGGTTTCCATTTCATTCTCTGTGCTCTGAAGCCTATGTGAAGCTATGCTGTATGATGGGTACTTGACTTTTATTTTTATTTCTTGTTTACTCTTTAACTTAATATAAGGTAATAATTGGGCAAAGTCTATATACAGGAAAATATAATTCCAACTGTTAAAGTGAATAATACTATAATCCCTATTTAACTTTTTGTTTGAAAGGAAGTAGTTATATCTGCTTCTAATTTAAATATTTTTTTGCTTTAGCAGCATTTAAAATTTATTCTTGTTTTAAAAATGGATTTATGAATAAAACATCAGAGCTCTAAAAACAGCCTGGCTTCGCAGTGTTGTGAATGAAGAGCAAACATAACAAATTGATCAGTGTGTTAGAATATCGCCTGACGTTTTATGGGTAGAAGCATTAAGCTGGTTTAACATCTGAATCACCTTAACAGTACTGGTAGCCTTGAGATTGACATCAATAGTTTTGAATTAGCCTGACTTTATTCCTAGCTTTCGGTTTAAAGTGGAGTGTCTTTTCATTGCCCCATTTAATTTCAAAATTGTATATTGTTAACAGGAGCAGTTACAAATGGATTGTTAGAAATTACAGAACCTAGCACCAATGTTTTTCAAAAGAATTACTAAGCCTAGAAACAAGTAGAGTTAAGGCTAAGACAGTTTCTTTTCCTTTCCTGGAAGACATTGGGGTTTCTATCTATTTGGTCTTGGAGAAGCTTGAGGGCCCTCAGCTTTGATTGACTTTGAAATGAGGTATAGATATCCAACAGTTCACAAGATGGAATCCTTGCTAGCATGTGGAAATAAATCTCTCCATCACTGTGCTACATGAGTGTCTATGGGGGTGAGAAAGGTGCAGGTTGCAATAAGCTGTACTGAAGGCTCAGGAATTCTGAACTCTACAGAAAGAATACAGAGCCACTATGAGGTACAAAACCCTCTTTACAGGGGCTTCTGGTATGGTCATGAAGAGACCATCAAGTCTCCACCAACATCATGGCAAGACACACAAGGCCATGGCAAGACCCAAAGATTGAAAAGAAAAGGCTAAGTCAAACAGAAAACTCAGCAAGGCCTCATTTGATATTATTTTCTGGTTCTGTCATTACCAGTTGTTTTTCATTTCACTTTCAGTACCCACACATACACACCCTAAGTAGCTGCTTCCTGCTTGCAAAAACAGAGCCTGCAGCTAATCCTATCTACCCTCAAGCATCAAATACTATTGAATTTAACAATGTACATATTACAAGAAATGAATGTATGGTCTAAACAACATCCCATAACATAGTTCCCCAGCTTATGTTTATTATAAAGTTAAATACATTGTGGCTAAGTCTAAACAGATCTACGCAGGATTTCACTTCAGAGATTAATGCCTGCACAGTGGGGTGTGTGATGAAAATTCAAGCCACAGAAAGCATTCAGATTTTCTTTGCACATGTTCCTTTTAAGCACTGGTAGGAAATTCCAGGGAGACATAGAGTGAAATAGCTCTCAATTCTGAAAACGCCAGCATTGCTAACTGGAAAGCTGTGTATTGGAACAATACATGGGCTGCCCAACAGGGGAAGATCATTTCTATATAATGCAGCAGTTTTCTCTTCAGGTAAAGACACCAGAGAGACATAAACACATGCCAAAGCTGTATCAAGGCACCTCCTCTCTGCTGCAGCCACATTGGATAGTACAATCATCAGCAGACGAGTCTGAATTAGAGCTAGTGTGAAATTTCTTGCTTCTACGTGACGGGTCCAGATGTACTGCCATTCAGGTTGTGCCTGGACATGATGGGCACAGGAGTGCGGCAAGATGCCATCCCTAAAGGGCATATTCTCACATAACCTTTCTGCTTACCAAAACCCAAGTCATTCACAGACTCCTCTCAGCCAGTCCTCCCGTCAACTAATGCCTCCATTCCCTGAAAAAAGTTTATCCCTTTGTCCTTAAATCCTCTATTCTGTCTTTTTCTGAAATGGTGTGTGCTGTGTCCTCTGTATCAGGTGACCTGAGAGTTTCTGTCTGATTTTCATACACTCCTTTGCTCTGTGAGGGATTTCTGTGATGGAGAATTTCAAGACCAAACAGTGGGAAAGAAAAAGAAAAGGAGGAGGAACTGCCAGGCAGTGAGGAAGTTGCCCACTCAAGTATGAGATGCTTCTTTTCCCTGTTCTCCTCACTCAGTGAAGGGAGCCAGCATGAGAATAGGAACAACAGAACATTACTGTATTCAGTAAAAAGAATGCCTCCACACCAAGCAGAGCTTCTACCTGGTACCTAATTCTTACCTAACATTTTCACTGATTTTTTTTTTTTTTTTTTTTAAATATGACCCAACCAGGAAACTAAATCTCTCATTTGGCATCAAATACAGACTTTGCATTCACCTTTTTTTCAGTGAGAAACATGATTCTGTGCTTATTTCAGTTAAATCCACATGTATCTTCTTTTCCTTCTTTTGCTTTTTTTTTGCTTTTTTTTTCCTCCTAACATTTAATTTTTCAGTTTAGCTACCGAAGCAGAAAAATCAATTGTTCACTTTCACACAGCTCAAGCAGAGTTCAACAGTTAGAATTAAAAAATGTAGCAGTTCACCTGAACATATCCAAATTCTTCACCTACATTTCCAAAACACACCAGCTTGCTTTGTGGAATGCATGTATCACACAAGTCGGTATTTAAGAGACCTTTATTGTCCAAGCACATATAAGATTTATCTTGAACAATACAAAATGTAGAAGTCCCCCAAACCCATATAAAAAATCCCTATATACATCTAATTGCTATCTGCCATTGCAATAAAATTCTCAACACACCTAGAAACAGCCCTTAGTTCCACAAAGTCAAGGGACTATGACAACAAATGCAAATAACTGTAAGCACACCACACTATTTATTTCTCGCCACAGTTTTGTTTACTGCTTTGTTGATTATCAGCATCAAACAGCTAACCAAGGAACCCGCAGCTCCTTTTGTTTCATTCTTTGTGATCCTTCAATACAGGAACATCACTGTGGAGCTTCCTCAGTTCAACCTCTGCTTCTCAAGGCTCAGACTGTAAGTTCTCTTCAAGAATTAAATTTCCTGTTGCACAGAGGTATTATTTGATGCCCTAATCTCCTTCCACTTATGTAGATACAGATGTGGCAGTTCCTCCAAGGCATGGTCCCATGTTCAGCAATACAAATGAATAGGAAAAATTTCATTTAATCATGTAAGAAAAAGTTACAACCAAAAGCAGCTGTGCACATTCACCACTGTGGTGCTGGTTTTGAAAACATTTTACACTCAGACTTGTGGTATATACAAGTAATTAGTTCATTTAATCTGGGACCAATTAACGTTTCAAAGTTAAGCAGATGCTTAATTGCAATATTCATACAACAGTAGCAATGCCTAAATTTAATGGTCCCTGACAGCTTCTTATTTTAATCTTCGTTTTATGTAAGTTTTCTTTCCCATGCATCATTTATAGCTGGTGGTTTCTTATAAACCAGCAATTTACAGATTATAAAGCCAAACTGTTCTATCCTATTTCTTCAAGTAATGAGTGGACTAGGTTAAGTAAGTGTTAGGTACATTCAGCAAAGAATTTAATTGGACTTACAGAAAAGTTGTCTCCCTGGCCACCTAGCTCACTGTTCAGGTACATTTTGTAGCATCTTTCTCAGCCTTGACCCTTCATTGTCCAAACTGGATTATGTGGGAAGTACACCAGTACACAAGTCCACTCAGTAGTACAAACTGTTATTTCATGGAAACCAGAGTCAGGCAGCTCTAGGGGTGGTTTATGCCTGTCTTCTTTTCCAACAGGGAGTGAAGTTGTGGCTTGGATGTGCATTTGCTCTTAGGAGCTGCAAACCTGTCCCAGATCCCACAGTATTAATATAATGAAGTATCAATTATTTTAGTAAGTGGGAGCAGTGGAGATTCTCTGGCACAGCCTGTCTCTTATTCCCCAACCACATTTCATGGCATCTTGCTTTTTAAAAGGTTCTGTGAAACTTCAATGTATTGCATAATTGTGCTAATGATAACGCAAAAATTAAACCACACCAATTCTGAATTCAGAATCTAAGCAGCCTAATACTTAATGGCTTATAAGCTTTGACATTTTATAGGTCTTTTGGGACACTTATGAAATACCCATCTTCATTTGTGAAACTCAGCTGAATATTTTACTGCTATTCTTCATTAACATTTTGTACTATTTGGAGGATTCCTCAAAGGATTTCAAAGGATTTCTTGTAGGCTGCACTTATAATTCTTCCTCCCCCATCCTTGTATTTTACAGCTGTAGTATAGATAGGCTGCTTACAAGCAATGATAGGTTTATACTAAAGAACATAGTCATCATAAAAAGTAATAAGCTAAAATTCAGAATTCCTTACTGGATAGTATCAAGTGCCAATAGTCACTAAGTAATTTCTGCAATGCAAGACTAAGCCAGGCCTTATAAGAGCTCTTTCTTGTAGTAGCTGCTAAATGATTAATATCACATTGGTAGATTTCACATGAGAATCTGCTAAATAAAGGAAGCTTCAGTGTATATAAAAAGTTGAAAATCCACACAATTTGTTTTAGAATCAACATACAATATTGCATATTTCATGGTTCCAAGAGGAGTGCAGCATTCGTTAAGAAAATACATGGTCTTCAGATAGCTAACAAGATTTCACACTCATTTCATTTCTCCCTGCTGTACAATCTAGAGCGAAAATAACAGTAACAATGAACTCACTATGGCTGAACCTCAAGGCTCATTTCTGCCAAAATATTATCAAAATCCTGAACTGATGTTAGCAGTCAAATTCCACCAAGTTTAACAGAGCTGAGTTATTTACAGCACTTTGAAATGTGTCTCTCCAAGGGTATTTTTTCTCATGTTAAGAAAATCCAGCATTTTTTAAGGGCGAGACTGTCAATTTATGTTAAGCCCTGAAGAGCCAGGAGCATGTAGCTGTACTTCCCCAGAAGCACAGCAGTCTGAATCTTGAGAACCCAGAGAATAATAATTCAATCCTTGGTGGTTGCCTTGCTTTGTGAGAAAACAATCAAATCATCACTTTATTCACAGAGACTTTTCCTTCCCCTTCTATAAGCTGCCCTACACTCACGCAGTGTGGAGAGGCAAGAGGCATGACGAGATGAGGCCTTGGGCATTACAGTCTAACCCCTCTGCTGCACTTCTCTGCACAGCAAGACCTAATCTGCATTCTGCATATTAATATCGTATAGAATTTGTGGAAAACAACAGATAACAAACGTGTTTTGCTGGTGTGAATCCACTCAGGAATAATTGATCTGTCTGACAGTTTTGCTTGGCTAAAGCATAAGGATTTCAGGATTTCTTCCCACAAGATTATTGCCTGCAGTAAGAGAATATCTTACCAATGATGCAAGCATTGTTGTGGTTTAAACTCAGCTGGTAACTCAGCACCACACAGCCATTCACTTCCTCCAGGAAAGATAAGAAGGAGAATCTATAGAATGTAAACAGGTTGAGATAAGAACAGTCCAATAACTAAAGTATAGCACAAAACTACTACTACTACTACTAATAATAATGATTGGTAAGGCAAATAACAAGGGGAGAGAATATAAGACTAACAGGGGAAAAAACACAATAAACACAAGTGAGGCACAATACAATTGCTCACCACGACCAATCAATACACAGCCCGACCCAAACAGCAATCTGCCCTTTTGGGTGACTCCCCTCACTTTATATACTGGGCATGACGTGCTGTGGTATGGAATTCCCCTTTGGCTAGTTTGGGTTAGGTGTCCTGTCTCTGCTTCCTCCCAGCTTCCTGTGCCTCTCCTCACTAGCAGAGTGTGACTGAAAAGTCCTTGATCAGGGTAAACGATACTGAGCGACAACTAAAACACTGGTGTGTTATAAGCGCTGCTCTCAGACTCAAGTTGAAAACACAGTACTGCACCAGCTACGAGGAAGGAGAAAAATAACTGTTACAGCTGAACCCAAGACAAGTATGAATATTGAAAAACAAGCAATGGACTATATCCATCAGAATTTACATCAGGGAGTTAGCTTTACCTTCACCTGACACACTTGAAAGCATTCTGCCTTCTGCCTCCTGCCTCCGGTGTCTATGTTAACTTTGCCACTGTTATTTTTATAATTTATTATTTTTCTCCTGGAGCATCTATGTAAGAACAAATATAAGCACAGAGAAGTACAAATACACGGATGCATTGCACATGTACACAAATACAGATATATATTGATTCCATATTGTTGCCCAAAAAGACCACCCACATCAAAATAATAGGAATGTCTAAAAATTTTAAAAATAATTAAAAAATTATGTTTGTTGAACCAAAGTCCGTTCATTACCCTCAAATAAATCTGTGCTGTATTCACACAGGAGAATGCATCAGTGGACCTACATGCAAGCACTCCACAATTATGGGAAAATATTGGCCTAATGTTACTGGTTTTTGAGTAGTTTGGTCTTATCCTTTCTCTCAAAAGCGGGGAGCTAGTCATTATTCACATGTTCAGTGCCTCATTTCAGGCAAATTTTTTTCAGACAGCCCTGAGCCTGTTCTCCTTATACTCGGAGCTGGCTGGACGAAAGCGAGGTCTCATCCAGAAACCACATGGCTTCATTAAGCAGCACTTTCCTCTGAGCAAGTCTTTCTTCTGCTACCTTCTGTTTAAAGCTAGGTAGTGTCCTGTTGGCTTAAAGCACAGATGGAACAAGTGTCTGTAAAACTAAAAATAAGTCTGTAAAATTGTACATAGAGATATTTATAGTCTAACACCATAAACCAGGATGTCAGGCTGCAGGCTTTTATTGATATTTTAAAATCCTACCCGAGGCTCAAGTTTAGGGCTATAGCTGTCATATGGAGCCTTACACATGCAAATGCAGAATTTGTATTGCAGACAAGTTTCTCCACAAAAACAAAACCAAAATTGGCATCTACTTAGTACGTATTCAATCTGAGTACAATGGCTGTCTCTACATTGCCAGGCTGATGTCTACATTTGCATTCATCCATTTTTCTTGCCTACAGGAGCATTCTTCCAGTGGTTTTGCAGGAGGTATTTCAGGAGACAAGAGAATTTCCAAAATGTGGCACAGATTTATTTAGCATCTGCACAGACCTCATGGCTCTGGACTCCATTGGCATAGACCAGTGGTTTGGGTAGACAGATTACTGGTCAGATATGTCAGCTCCTATATTTTACTGTAGACTAACATGCAAATACTGTGTTGTTACAAGGTATTTCTATTCCACTATGATATATCCAGACTTAAAGACTAAAAAGCTTCTGCAGAATTTCTTATAACTTGCTATACACTAGTAATGGTTCTTGTGAAGCTTCTATAGAGATACAAAAACCTCTCTTGAAAACAATCTGATGCAGTATTGAACACATGTATATATTTGTGATATGGTTCAAAACTGCAATGGAATTTTATAATAGAACTTTACCTTTAAAGATTTCTACTCAAATGAAAGCATCTGTATTAGACTAGCAGGAAGAAAGGAGAAACAAATTTAAAATAAGTTCCAGATCTAAATATTCAGAGAATCCTTCATTGGTTACAATGGATCATATTTCCTTGCTCTTTTGTTTATCTTGTGCTCTAACATACACATGTAGGAATACTTTAAAAAGAATATATATTAAAGCTTCATTGATTAAGCATACAAGGTTATTAGAGATCTAGGAGTGTAAGTACTATTTTTGAAAATTTTCTCTTTTTTTGAAGTTTCTTTCTGAATTATTACTTTGGATGGCTTGAATGTGAAGATAGCTATAAAAATAGCACCCATAAGTCTTCTTAGAACTCCTAAAAAACTTTTCTTTTCTTTTTTTTTTTTTGTCTGGCATATGAAAAAACAGAGTGATCTGAATGTGGGATCCCAACAATCATGTTGCTAAAACTTTGACTTCATTATGCTACAGTGTAGTCTCCTTACCCACTCATAACTGGCATTGGGACATTGTTAAAAGAGAATTGATACTCAGAATGAAGCCAAAACTGCCATCAGAGATCTAGCATTTTAAAGTGAACCTTTCATGAATGCCAGCGGCTAAATGAAATCACCCTCAGCCTCTCCTGCTTATGAAGAACTACACCTACATAGGAAAATATTTAACTATGCTCAACAGGTATAACAGGCATTTTCAGCCATTTGTCTTTCCACTCAAAATACACAGTCATCTTGCTATTGCAGTGAACCTTCCAAAATAAACCACAATTCCAAATAAAACGTAGTTTAATCTTAATAAATCCAGATAATGCAGCGTATCCCCACTTCCAACCCAGCCTTAACCCAACTTTTGGAAATTACCCTATGAATAACGGCACAAAAGTGGCCTGGAATAATGCAAGTAAATTCATCAGAGTTTCCAAGATCAACTTTACATTACTGTAATTCGCCCTGAGATGAAAAAATTAAATTAGTAACAGATATTGTATCTTGTTGGACTTTTTGAGTTATGTGTTTGGCTAGCTCAGTGATTTCATCTAATACTAGATTTACTAATATTAGCTGTTCAATTCATAGTGCTTGCACAATTCATTATTAGAAAACCTGAAATAATTTCTGTACAATATGATTGCATAAATATATTCCTTGTTCCTGGTTTTTGACCTTTATAGAATAAAAGATTGTATTGAGGTGAATGACACATTGGCCATTTTCTGGAAAGTCAATGAGGTTAAAGATCATGAATATATGTGTCAATAAATAATAAAGCAAGCTATTAACCTCTTTTGTAAGAATCAGTTTTTCTGATTTGTGATATCATCTGTGCATTTTTATTAGGGCAGTAATCATGTTATTGGCACTTGATTTAAATGTTATATGCTTCATATGACTCATTATTTTTAATTATAATTGACTAAACATCTGGACTGAATAATTAACATCATGAGTATGAAATGTTAAGCTTCTGATAAAGAACAAATAATTTAATCCTCTAATTCATTCTCTCTCAGTTTTACATGTGTGTGAATGCCACATAGTAGGTGTGCTATCCTGCCTTCACAGTTCTTTTGTATACATGTATCTCACATTTTCTAATGTAAACAGACTGTAGCTTGGAATAATTATGTTTGAGAGGCTGTAATAGTAGTCTGTTCATCACTATGTTGCTTTTGTTAAGAGCATAGAAATCGAAACTGAGCAGTCCTGAAATTGCTCAGAATGACTCATGACACTGTGAAAGAAAATTATATTCTCCTCACCTATAGAAATAAGGGTAGTGATATTTACAGTGTCTGTTATTGTTTATGAAGTATTTTGAGGCAAAAGGTAAGATGTCATGCTGACTCCTTCTGCTATGCCATGAAAGTGTTTTACATTTTCTTCCTGTGGAGCAGTATGTCCCACAAGGACAAAGCTTTGAGTGTCAAAGTGCTCTGCTGATAAAGTCCTTAATACTATTATTAGGTTAATAAATGTGTGATGCTGCTGTTACAAATGAAAGCACAATCTTTGGCAACAATATCATCCTGAGTGTCACTGCATACATATTTTCCTTAGTCTGAATATTACCTTGCTCTGTGATTTGATTCTGTTGCTGTGCTTTTGTTTACATTTTTAAGAAGCGTCAAAATAATGGTGCATAAAAAAATCGGTGTCAAGAACAGATAATGAATGTAATTCCAACATCTTTCAGCTCCAGAAACAGAAGTCTCCAAAACCACTTTAAGTGAAACAGTTTCTGCAATTTTATCTAAATGCTGTGTCTTATCCTGTCTGTGGAAAAGCCACCAGAAGGCTATGTAGCATTTTCAAGCACATACCCTTAATTGCAAAACATTACACAGTGTAAGGCAGAATTGCAGTACTGGCAGTAACTCCATCATCTTCCCAGAAATTATGTAGGCTGTCTCTTTGTCCCAGCAGATGGTATTTTTATGGCCTGCAGTTTCTATGTTCAGGAAGCTTAGATGAGAAAATAGAAACCAAGCAAAACTGGGAATATCATTCTCGATCTGAAGAATTAAAAAAAACCTGTAACCAGTTTTTCAACTTTAATATTAACATTGAGAAATATGGAACTGTTTAAGTGTCTTGGTTTTCAAAGATACTCAGTAATAACAATTGTCCTTAAAGGCCAGCTCTACCTGGAAGTCCTGCCAGGTCCGTAGATGCCTCAGTGAGTATTAGAGGCCATAAGCAAAAAGCTTGAAGGGAAAAAGTGTTGTGTGTTACTGCCAAACAAAAGCCTGTTTAAGACTTTGAAAAAAGCACATCACTTTCTGCTGCTCATTTTTTTATAAGGCTGGGTTCCAGCAAGTGTTTTCAGCACCCCACATCAACTCCATATAAGAATGGTCATTTTAATGTATGAACAACAGATCACATCAGATTGTTTCACCTTCACAAGTATGGATTTAATCAATCAAGAAGACCAAAATATATGTCTGTCTTCATTTTTGACCAATCCCAACCTATGCATTTAATCTTATTTCTCTTTTATCTGATAACTTGAAAATAGGATATATGCTTCAAAAATTTTTTTTTCTAGTATTCAAAAATAAGCAACTGAGCTGCTCTGTGATAATCAGCAAAAGATTTAAAAGCAGCAAGAGCTCCACATCTGTAGTTCATTATCAGTGTGCCAGTTCAGGCTGTACACCATGTGATAAATACTTTCCCTTAGACATATAAATACAGGTGCACCATCCTACCCTCAGTTCTGCTTTTTGCACTGCTGTAAATCTACCATAAGTCGCCAGTCAGCAATCCCTTTGGATCCGTATCAGTACAACTAAAGGACAAATATGGCCACCTTAACTGAACAGTTCTCCAATGGTTCTCCAAACCTTCACTCAGAAAACAAAACTGTGGACAGCTTCTACCCCTTGATCAGCTTGTGATAAATAGAACAAAGCAAACAAATAATTCGCCAAGTGCAAGGACTCCTAAAGAAGCTGTCATCCCGATGAATCCCAAAGTACTTTTTGTGAGTAAACAAGCGTTTATATTTAAAAGTCACAATGTTATTTCAAAGAATTCTTTCTATCCCCCTCATTGTTCATTGCTAGAGGTAATTGGAAGCCACCTTCTCACTCTATTGATGACTAATGAGTGGCATTTTTGTTTTTTAAACATAACATTCTTTAGTCCAATATAGAAAGGCAGTAGAAATTAGCGACTTAATAACTTAGATTTTCAGAGCAGAGAATAATTAAAATGGTGAAAGGCAAAGGAGGCATATTCCCGCTGAGAGCTAGGAGAGTTTGTGACTACAAACAGTAAGTAAAATCAATTAATTTTGGCCTAACTTGAGTAAAGCTATTGATTTTATATAAGGATTTTATTCACCATGGCTGTTGCCAGCATGAAAAATAAATTTCATTTGACAGGGGAGCATTGAATGTGGAGATTGCAAGACTCTGACTTTAAAAAGTAAGGGATTAAAGATATTCTGTATTCATACATTCAGAATTGCTGGGCAGGGGGTGTCCTTCATTCTTTGTTTTTTAAAAAACATTAAACCATAAAAATCCATACAAAGTTTAGCTTCCTTGCCCACCACTGTACCTCCTTTCATGCTGTCAGCACAAAAATGACGTCCTACCCATGTGTTTGAATAGATATCTTCATAAGCTGCTCAAAGGATAATGAATAATACCATTCACATAGCTACTTCCATATACTACAACCAAACTGGAAAAAAAAAGCTCAAAAGATGTGCCCAAGAAAAAGAGACAATTGGGAAAAATACAAGTTAAAACCAGCAAAATGTGAAGTAAACTATATTAAGGTGGAGCATCAGGGACGTTATCACTTCTAGCTGGCCCTGGAAAATGACAGTCCTTTGATTTTGCAGTTGTTGAAACTAGAAGATTTCAGATCAAGATCTGTAATTTCAGATCTCAAAGATCAAGAGAGTTTAGGAGTAGCCAGCCATATCAGAAAGATCTCGGGTTAGATTTTCTGTACATCTCATACTTACCCTCCAGTAGCTCTGCATGTTGTATATTTCAGAGAGAGGCTGGTAACAATATGTTGCCTTAGAGAAATAATTGGTGATGAAAATCTTTGCATTTCTGCTTCAGTATTCTGGAGATGCATCCTACTCATTCTCTGCTGCCTTCACATGCAGTACACCAAAGTTCACCTGCATGGAGCATTATGTAAGTGTCCATCTATGCAAAGCACTGAAGGAATATATTACTTGTAACTAGGCATTGAAAACAAGTCAGGGAGCATGAGGAACTCTTACAAAGCTTCAGGCTGTGTTAAAGACTTTTCCACTCCAGTTCATTAGTTTTTATTTGATCCAAGTCAATGACTTGCTTTGTGCTACTATTCTATTAATTTTCAATTTTTTTTCAGGACAGTCAAAGTCTTTCTGTCCTATCACCCCAGCTGCCAATGAATGATTCGATATTATCACCTTGCAAATATCAGTGGTAGCTGATGGTCTCAGAGAGTTTACTATAGGGCAGATATTCTGGTCATACACATGTTCCCACAGCCATTAAATTTCAGTGACAACTGAAAACAGACTTTTTTCTTCTCAACCCCAAAAGCCATGCCTGCTTTCCATACCAAGACAGAGTAAGAGGCCACCACCCAGGATCTCATATACAAAGTAACTGTACTGTACCAACGTGAAGAAAAAATATCTCTCACTTCAAGAAAACAGAGCAGACCCAAAGCACAGGCAAAGCAAGCAGATGCCCTGGGCAGGACACTGCTAGGGAGGATGAGCTGGATAGGGGTTACTGCTCACCATAGCTATTTCATTACCCTGAAAAATTGGCTTGCTTTGCTGTTGCCACCCAGGAGAGGCTGAAAGGTGAAGGCCACTGCTTGGTTCTCTGACCCCCATAAAAGCTTTAAACTTAGTGCTTTACCATTGCCATCCTTCTTGCCACTAAAACAGCAAGCTGGTTTCCCCAGTTTTTCTCCCATAGCACCTCATCCATCTCTGTCTCCTTTATTCTCTTCCTCCTGTTCCTCTGGCAGGAGTAACCCAGGGTCGATTAAAACCCGAACTGTCTTTTTAGAGCAGCATATCAAATTTTGCCAACACTGCTGAAAATTGCTGTGCTACATCTGAGAAAATGAAATGAGCTCAGAGCCATGACTTACTCCTCTGAAACACAGCACTGAATACTGCCCCAACCTTAGAGTGTATTCTAACCCTTCTGTCTTCAAGCAGATTAGCTAGCTTTGAGCATACACTTAAGTGCTGTCTTGACCTAGGCTAGATTAAGCCTCCAGGTCTGTCAAAACAGAGATATTTTAGAGGGAACATGAAAAAATAATCCAGAGGAGGGACACTCAGTGAAATTCCATCAGCCAGATGCTTTTTTTCCCTTGTGCACGTAGAAAGTGAACTGGGTCATTCAGCATTCATGGCTTTTTCTCTTACATGCTTTACCTCACACAATGATTACTACTCTGGATTTAGATCACAGTCACAGGGGGTTTGTCATTTAATACTTCAAACTTAAGTGGCACTTCAAATTAAAGGGGCACAAATACTATTTGAATATGGTAAATACTGATCATATAATTACATGGTATTTAATTTTCATGTGGTATCCATGTGATCATGAGATGAATATATGACTTTTCTGTCTTCTAAGCAGCACTGCAGGTTACTAGTTAATTACTTTTAGATCTGCTCAGTGTAATTACACTATAATCCACAGAAGTTGGTCCATATTCTATCATTACTTCATGTTTACTATATAGCAGCACCAAATTGCCTTAGGTCAGATCTTGTCTTTTCCTTGTCTTTTTGTACTCTGGTTCTACTGAGCTTTCTTGCTCTTCAGTGTGAAATCTCTAAGCTCACTGCCAGAATTTGAACTTTGTAATTTTAGATGCAGGATGAACAGAGGGGCTAAATAGTTTTGCATTCATCCAAATGCATTTTTTTTCTGAGTTGCTTATACTTAAATAGGAGAACACTTAACATCCTCTGCACTTTCTCCAGGTTTCACGTATCACCAGTTCATGGAAGCATCTCAGTGATTCAGACAAATAAGTAGTTAATTTAAAGACAGAGAATCCAAATATCATTAAGCAACATCTCCGTACCTAAAGGAAAGATCCTCCCACCTGCAGCTGGAAGACGAGTGAGGGAAGGGCAAGAATGTGCATTTAGTTGTTCCCTGTTCTCGCTGGTATTCAAAAATAGCAGGCTGCTGTTCCAGTATGAGAGATGACAATGATAGGCATTATCCCACATATTATATAAGTGGAGAAAAGGCATAATAAAACTATAGTAGCTATATAAAGCACTCATGCCCTTGTGGTTTGAATAGTTGCTTGGGGCTCAGTCTGTGGGTATTGCTCTTATTGTGCTAATGCAACTTTTTTCAGGGGGAGAGAAAATGCTGCAAGACTTTCTTTACTGGATCCTCTACTTCACACTCATGCTCAGATATGTAACTTAATCTTCTCTTAGTTATCTACATCTTATCTAGGTCATTGTGTGTTACCATGTTTTGGTAATGTTGCTTAAACATGGTATGAAAAAAAAAAATGGCCAAAAAAGAAAACATAACTAAACCCTTTATGTCCAAATAAATGAGAAAAATATTTTTTTATTTAATCAGAGGGAAAGGTTTAGGAGGTTCTTGACCAAAAATTTGAGGGCCATGGCATACCCTTCCTGATAAAATCTGATGCCAAAGGGACTGACTTCCAACAACCTATGTGAAAGAAATTATTTCCTCTGGAGTCATGATTCATAAATCATCTTCAAGGCAAATAATCATGTCCTGTCTGTGATGGCAGTTTCAGCATCATAAACCGTACATCATTCTAAAACAAATGGCACCTTGCAGTGTCCTTGTTAATGGCACACTAATACTAGATTTTTCCTCAGATAATGAATTTTCTGCATATCCAAACTTATGGCATCATACTTCAGCAAATCCTTGTTATTATGTTTCACTTGCTAAAGTCAACAGTATTTTAAAAAGCCTTTTAAAATGTTAATTTATGCACTGGAAGTAAGACATGATTCACCATCTGTTACAGAAGGTCACTGGCTATATTTGGATCCATTAATAAACTCATGGGTTGCAATGAGTGAGCCACACCCTGCAGTAGAAGCAGCTGGCTCAAACCTTTGCCTTGTTTCTGGGCCAAACTCACAAAGTTCAGTCTGATTCAGACAAATTACATAGGGATGGAAAAGATAAGTTAGCCACTCTGCTGGCAAACCAGCCCACCTGGATGGACCAATGTTAGATTGCAGCTCTGGTAGAGACATGCGAAGTAAGCTGGATGACACCTGGCCTCTGCCTGTGAAGTTCAGCATGAACTTCAGGAGACTGAGAGAATTAACAACCCTCTGAGGGCCATTGTGGCAGCTCTTCACATTTTAAGTTTGAAGTCAAAGCTAGAAGGTTCAAAGGTGGCAGCAGTTCTGACCCTTAGCAAGGAACAGATACCACTTATGTCTCTCCCTGCTGTTACCTGATTGCATTGTTGTTAAGTATTTCAGATTCCTTCTGTGATTTCTAATTGGTCTGCCTGTTGGAGATATTTACACTGAAGGGAACTGCTTTTCAGCCTAGCATATTCGGGGTGGCACAAGATGTCTCAGATATTGCATTAGTATGATTTAAGCACCAGTTTTCTGGGTGTTTTTTCTATGTATTTCTGAAATTCAAATAATAGAGCTAATCTGGAGATCAGAGAAGCTAGAGAATCTACTCAAGCCTTATCCATTCTCCTCCATGAGAAAATTAAGAGATACAACAGGCAGGGGAAAGCTAAAGAGGGATTTGGGGTGATCTACTTTAGCATTTTAGTTTAGATCAGGAGTGTATTTCTGAAGCAAATCTCCAGATTGTCCTCACTTACAATGCTCTGGTTCACAAGGCAAAGTGCACTCAAAATACAGGAACTTCTTTTGGATGACATTAAACTGGGAGATGAGCTCCATAAGTTCAGGACACTAAAGCACAGCCAGTCCATACAACCAGACTACATCTTGTATGATATGAAATCCCCTGGTACTTAAGCAGTTTGGACATTGGCTTCTGCGCACCACCTCTATAGATATAATTTAATAGGCTGCACAGTCTTCTAACATAGATGCAGGGAAGGTGTATCCTCTGCCCACAGGTCCTGCTCAGCCTGGAGTCATCAGTCATCACTCCTCAGCAATGCCACAGGAGTGCCTGTCTCTATCCCGTGTCTGTCGCAGCCCTCTGGATGAACCCAGGCCCTATGTTGTAGGTAACTTGCTCCTGGGTTGGACTCCTCAACTGTATGTCGCAGCTGTGTTGCCAGCCCTGAATATGGCCATATCTCCTTCTGTTCCTGACTGGTCTTCCTGGCTGGAGCTTGGACCTGGTTCACTTTTCATGCTGAGGACTCTCAACGGACCCTGTTAGCAGCACCCCCCCTTGCCTCAGCATACTAAGATCCTATGAGATGGAGCCTCATCAGTGAGGACTCTGCCTGATCTAGTGTCACACTCAGCTCCCTGTTCTTTAGGGAGCATCTGTTCCCCATTGCACCCTGACACCAACAAGACAAAACAGAAGTTGATGTATGCATTTCTTCTTTTTATATAAACATCTGCTTTGAATTTATCCATTGTATGTCAGAAACAGGGACTTCTAAATTTAAAGTTACAAGCTAACTTCAGTCTGAGGAGGACTCAATACACTCAACAGAGCAAGAAAGCACAGAAGAAGATATAGATATATTTCAAATTATACTTTTTTCCCCCCCTTGGAAAAGTCACAATTTTCTGCAAGCAGGAATATATCCTCAGTTTCACAGTTGTCCATTGTTTTAGAGGAAAGGTGCTTCAGAGCCAAGGAGCCTGAGAGCTGGAATTCATCAGGTAAGTAAACTGGCAAAAACTCTGGCAAATTTCCAGCTGAAGGCTTTCTGTAAAGAAGATCTCATTAAATCTATCCCACGGTTTCATTAGAACTTCAATAAAAAGAACTATTTTTGGGAAACATTCAGATTTCACCAAGCCAGCACGTAATGTCAACAAATTTTCATCTCATCCTTATCTTGAATTGGCTCTTTTTTCAACTGTTTACCATAAATATGAGGCTAACATCACACTAAACCCATAATCTGGCAATAAAGCATAAGTTTTGGGTCAGAATTGGAAAGAAGAGGAGCTGAATTAGATGCCAAGAAGGAATGATCTTATCATCCAAAGGAATAAGAAAGAAAAATAACAGATAGAGAGGAAGTGAGCCAGTCTCCCAGTAGTGTTAACAATTCCATATGAAGAGCAATGCATGCTAAACTTCTGTGGAAAAAGTTACATGCATCTTTCTAGTTTATGCTAAACTATCATACTATGAAGCTTTAGAAATTTGACTTTTGTTCCTGAAGTTACAGATACTCATCTATTTAAACATCTGAAAAGCTGTTTTCAAGAAAACCTAAACAGAATCCAGATGAAGGCATATAACTTCAGATGAATATATGAGGGATAGGATTCATGCATTCTCCAGCTTCATTTTCAGAGGGAAAGAGGCTTATGTGATCTTGTCTTTTTGTGTTGATTTATGTATCTATCCTTGAAAGTATTTGAACTCAGAGGCCAGTTTCTATCAAGCTTCACAAAGAGGTAAAAGCTCAAAGATATCTACTTCTGAAGTGCTTGGGGGAGGGGTTGAGGACAAGCTAAGTAGAGGAGATATCTCCTGTTTGTTTCTCCTCTGCAATGAAGTTCACCCCTTACTAGATGTCAAAACAAAGAAACAAATCCATAATCATGACTCCGCTCTCATGAGGGAAGCTTCTGTCACCAGCTAAAAAGAACTAATTTTCTTCACTGTGGAGGAGGGACTGTGACAATTTAGCACTGAGTACATAACAAAACAGATATGAGACATTACAGCCTTTCTCTTCAGGGTAATAAAACCTTTGTTTATATTTGCCAGGATTCTCAAATCATGAATTCTGCAAGAACCAAGGACCCTACAGTAAAATTCAAGCTCAATCTGCTTCACAGTAGACAGGATTTTGTTTTATGAAGATACAGAAGATGGAAAATAAAGAAGTGGCTGGAAGATATGCAAGTGAGTTCACCACTTATTCCTTCAAGAGCTAGCATTTCCTGGTTGGTGTTAATCAAACAATGCAAAAATAAAAACATATGTATGAGTAATGTATTTTAGAAAATGGCAATAAAATTCTAGACTGCATTGCAATACAGCTCATTTTTATATATATGCAAGCAATGGATTAGCTATGGAGTGTACAGATTCTGCGAGAGGACTAGACGCTGGAAAAGCCTTGGCAGAAAAGCAGAGAGAGGTCAGAAGCAGTTGAAGAAAAACAAGGCTTGGCTCATTCCCCATGCCAGAATGTAGTGACAGTTTGTAAGGACTATGGCTTTACATCACGTGTCACTTTCCCTGACTGCTAAGTCTTTATTGATGTGAAAATCTTATTGTTCAGACTGACAGACAACTGAACATGTCTTGAAGCGTTAGGCATTGTAGTCAAGTGCCATTCCAGCTGAGTTGCAGCAATCAGGGAGTTGCAGCACTCCTGATTCCCCAACTTGTTGTTTCCCCAACCCTTACACTCACATTCATGAAACCAAGGAGCCAGATCAGTAAGATGATCTAACTCAGTCTACGTTTCGATAGGTATTTATCATGGGAACGAATCAGCTATAAAGTCAGTTTTCTGCAGAGCTTCCCAAGCACCAGTGGCACCAGAGGGGAATGTTGGAACTACAAGACTGCAGGCAGAAGATGAGACCCTGGCATCCCTACTATGATGTTGTGGTTTAAGCCCAGGCCGTAAATCAGAACCACGAAGTCCACTTCCCCCCCACACCTTTCTTCCCTCCGCTCCTGGAGGGACGGGGAGGAGAATCAAAAGAATGCAACTCCCACGGGTTGAGATAAGAACAGTTTAATAACTAAGGTATAACACAAACCACTACTGCTACCACTAATAGTAATAATGATAAAGGAAATAACAAGCAAGAGAGTACAACCGCTCACCAACCGGTACCTCACCCCCACCCTGCCAGTGATCCAGCCCTTCCGGGCCCTCCTCCATTCTACATCCTGGGCATGACGTGCTGTGGTATGGAATACCTCTTTGGCTAGTTTGGGTCAGGTGTTTCGTCCCTGCTTCCTCCCGGCTTCTCCTCCTCCCTGGCAGAGCATGAGACTCACAAAGTCCTTGCTCAGGGTAAACATTCTGACCAGCAACTGAAAACATCGGCTTTATCAGTATTATTCCCAGGCCAAAAGTCAAAACACAGCACTGCACCAGTAGAAAAAATGACTGCTACTGCTAAACCAGGACATATGACCAGCTTAAAGTCTGGTGCAAGCACTTCCTGAGGGCATGTTCCAACACAGCTAAATGAAGCAGAAGAAGAAAATATACAACATGCAAGCTCAATATTATGGACACAAGCAATTATGTTAAGCAGTGTCCACATGTCTATTGATCATGCTCAGAGAATAATTGCTTACCATCACAGGGTTTTTTCCAAATTTCTTTTCCTGTTATTAACATAGCCATGCTTCTGGTTGTACAACTGAGGTCTTTCACTAAGGAAACCCTGCAATAGCTAATAGTTCCTTTTTGCTCTATCTGGATAGTTACAAGGTCTGGGTAAAACAGTGTTACTCTTTGTGAGTCAAATTGTATACTCAGAAGTCCAGTAAAAAATATTTTTCTTACTTTTAAATGGAACCTCCTGTGTTTCGGTTTGTGCGCATTGCCTCTGGTCCTGCCACTGAGCACCACTGACAAGAGTCTGAACTCTGCCTTCTTACACTGTCGTATCAGTCCCATTATACACATTGATCATACCCCCTGAGCATTCCCTCCGTTCCTCAGGATGAACAACTTCAGCTCTCTCAGCCTCTCCCCATTGGAAAGATGCTTCAATCTCTTAATCGTCTTTGTAGCTCTTTGCTGGATTCTCTCCTGTCTGCCCCTTGTACTGGGTAGTCCACATCTGGGCCCAGCACCTCAGATGTGTTTCACCAGTGCTGAGTAGATGGGAAGGAATGCCTCCTTCAACTGCTGGAAATGCAGGAGCTGTTGCCCTCTTTGCTGCAAGAGCACATTGCTATCTCATGTTCAAGCTGTTGCGTATCAAAAGCCCCATGTCCTTGTGTGCAGAGTTGCTTGCCAGACAGTCAGCCTCCAGCATGTACTGGGGCATGGGGCTATTTGTCCACAGGTGCAGGACTTTGCATTTCCTATCAAAGCATTAGCATATAAAAGAATATTAGATATGAAAAACACTGATAAGGCTGCATTATATATCTCAAAATATTAAATAATTGAGAGGGCTGATGCTGTCTGTCCATGTGCAGATAATTTTCATACTCTTAAATAAGTATAGAGTTAAGTCTCTTTATGTGTCAGGGCTTCCCAGCTCTTACAGAAAATGCCAAGGAGAAGAAACTGGTAAAATATTGCCTGTCCAGTCTGAGCTCTGTTGCTTCCTTGATGTAAAGCTGAAGTGGAGCGGGGAAAAAAAAGGAAAAAAGAAAAATACTGTGTCACAAACCCCAAGTTTATTTACACAGGTGAAAAAAGGGAAAATTGGTGCAAACAATAAAAAAGCAGATTCTATTTCTTAATAATTTCAGTTTACAACACTTGCATTTTAACACAGCTAAATGGAAAGATGATCTAATAATTTTCCTGTTGCACTTTCCCAGAGTAAAAGGTAGAAGCAGAATCAAAGACCTGATTCACTGACATTGTGACTGAGTGGTCTCAAACCTCACTAAAATTAGTATCTTACTAGTCACCATTGTTTTACATAAAATACCAGAAAGGGAAGCCTAACACACCTTGTTTTCCATACGGAAAGGCAGAGCCAGTGGTCTGGAAGAACATGACATAGAGGAATTCTGTGGTGATTTGTTTTTTGGGGTGGGTATTTTTTTCATAATGAGGATACGCACTCCCACTCCTTATGGATATGTGCAGGCAGCTGCTTTTGGTTGGGTTTTTTTGGAGGGTGGGCTTTAATTTCAACTCTATTTACACCTGTGGTGCTTGATTTAGGAGTTGATATACCCACAGCTCGGTGCCATAGAGATGTGCAGTGTGCAAAGACAATAGATAAGATAATATAGATGGAATAAAACACCTTGAAGGCTTTTCACTTTTCTGTTGATGCTTTTATGATGAGCCTTGGAAAATCAGCTCCCAGCACCTGAGACCACAGCTGCTGAGCAACTGTCATCCTCTCAGGCAGCTGGTGCAAAAAGTCTCAGGTTTAATCAGCCTTTTAAAATTACAAGCATGAGAATGTTGTTAGTAACCATGGGAAACCCTTGCAGTGGTTTTTCTTTCTGTCATGCAGACCCACTCCTCTATCCCTCCCTCCTTCCTTCCTTCCTTCCCACAGTAATATCCAGTCACTGATCAGGACACACTGCAAATGCATCCTGCCTCAATCCTTGACCTTGGAGAACTTCAAACCAAATAAGGATAATTTTATACAGCAAATTTCTAAGTCCTGTCCAAGAAGCCTGAGTAAAACCTTTTCAGCTCCCTCTGCATCACGACCAACCTGAAGCTGGAATGGGTAGATCCTTTAGTGTCTTTGAGAAAGTCAATTTTTGGCTTCATCCTTTCCTTTAGCACAGAACTACTCTTGTTAACTTTCTTCTATTTCATGACAATTATAAGAATCAAATATCTTTCAGACCTTCATCTGTCTAACTTAGCTAGAAATGGCAACAGAGATTAAAATTTTTTTGTGGGAGAGGCCAAGAGCAGCTGAAAACTAAGCATTTTCTGTATGGAATCTGGATAGAAACATCTAAAAATACATAATACTCTCAGGAACTCTGGTGCTTTACATATGCTAGATGATGGAATTAACTGATTACCTTTTTTTTTTTTTTTTAACTACCTTTAGATAAAAAATACAAATCCCCCAATTTCCATATGAAAATACAATTTCTTTTATTCAATGTCTGAAACTTTTAAGTGAAACCACAATGGCAGGTTCATTTTAAAGTTGGAGGGTTTTTTCCCCTTTCTTAACCCAAACCATAGAAAGTTACTGTTGTTAGAAACTTTTATTCTTTTGACTTAAGGCCTGACCCAGCAATCAAAACTGCAAATTGCAGTCCAGTTACAAAAACACAACTGTAGGCTGCGCAAGAATTGAGCTTTTTAATCTCTGAAGTGTCACACTCTAGTTCATGTTACTATTCATTAAACAGGAGCTGTTAATGTTATTTGTTGACAGCAAGAGTAATCACAATTTGACAGCCATTATCCCACAGCAAGGCTTTTCAGACCTTTTTGGACCCTGTCTCTGTGATTATGCTGTACCAAACTTTTTTGTTCACAGTAGCTCATTTATCATTTCAATTTTGAATTCCCACAGAAACTCAGAATTTCCCACTGAGTTACTGGTTAGGAAGCAAAAGGGAAGTAGTAGTTTTGAATTAAGTTTGGTTTGTTATATCTTTCAAATAGGAGAAAAAATTGTGTACTCCATCTAGACAGTTTCCCTTAACAGTGTTTCAAATGTGGCTGTGCTACTTTCTCTGACCAAAGCTTTTTTTGTAAAGGTAAGTTCCAAGGAAAGGAAGGAAAGCACAACCCTTGGTGCCTGCAAAAGGCATCACTTAAGTAGTAGTAGGAAGACGATAGTAATAAAAAAGATTTAGTAGGAAGGATGAAGGAGGGAATAGTATGATCTAAGGCAGTCTGTCACTTAGGTTGCCCTTTCAGTAAGATTTTGTAGCCCTTGGATTATTGCATCATACTGCAAAAATAATATAGGCAAAAGTTTGAATTTCTAATCCTTTGGAAAAGCATCTTCTCATTCCAAATCAGTGTTCAAATGCCGAGGTTTTTCTCATCAGAAAGTTCAGAAAAAATCTAATTCAGAAATACTAAATGTCGTGTTATGAGTCAGTTTGACATTGAATTGGATTATCTGCCATCCAACATGGTCTCACAGGAGTTGTATCATCACCAGCTCATAATCTACTTCATAAGCAGCGCTCAGAGTCAGGACTTCATCTTTCACAATGTACTGACAGTTATGAATCTTTACATGTTTCAATCAAAAGGCTACTACTATATGGCATCATGAGATTTATAATCCATCTGGGAAACATAGATTACTGACTGTCTGTAAGGCAGAACTCTAAGCACCTAATCCACAGATATGAAGAAATTTCAGTGACAGGCAGAGATCCAGGTTAATGCTGAAGTGAAGCTAACATTTTGAATTTAGCAAAAAAGGAGTGTATGAGAACCCTTAATAGATTTTTTTTTATTACTACCAAGATAAACCCAGTATTTTATAGAAAATTTATGTTGTGTAGGAATCGGCCTGCTCTACACAAAAGAAACAAAAAAAAATCCTGGCCATCTCTTGATGTGCAAATTGCTGATTTTAGACTATGCAGGAGCATGGGAGATAAAGAATGAAAGAATTTTGTTCCCTTTGATTCTGGCAGGACATAATTGTGTAAAGTTTCTACATGAGGCACTGCCTCAGAAAGGCAGGATGGGCTTTAATAGCTGGACCATTAAAAAGGTCAGATGGATGTAAGGCAACATGGCTGGAGTATTCTGCTTGATAACTCTGTAATTGGAATGATCTATTTCAGGCTAGATTACTAGAGTGATTTAAAGCAGCTAATTCCTCTGAGCAATCAAGTTATCTGAGCTATACGGAATCACATCAGCAAAGATCTATTACATATCAAAACCTAATACAGTTGAGGGCACGTTCATAACCAAAGGTCACTGAGGTGCTGCTTTATGCTTTATCCATGCTTAACAAAAAAGGCTAAGAAATACAATCTTCTAAACAGGCCAATATGAAAATTGGAGATCATAGAATCATAGAATCATAGAATAGTTAGGGTTGGAAAGGACCTTGAGATCATCTAGTTCCAACCCCCCCGCCACGGGCAGGGACACCTCACACTAAACCATGCCACCCAAGGCCTCATCCAACCTGGCCTTGAACACCGCCAAGGATGGAGCATTCACAACCTCCCTGGGCAACCCATTCCAGTGCCTCACCACCCTCTCAGCAAAGAATTTCCTCCTTAGATCCAATCTAAACTTCCCCTGTTTAAGTTTTAACCCATCACCTCTTGACCTGTCACTACAGTCCCTAATGAAGAGTCCCTCCCCAGCATCCTTGTAGGCCCCCTTCAGACACTGGAAGGCTGCTATGAGGTCTCCACGCAGCCTTCTCTTCTCCAGGCTGAACAGCCTCAACTTTCTCAGCCTCTCTTCATACGGGAGGTGCTCCAGTCCCCTGATCATCCTCGTGGCCCTCCTCTGGTCTTGTTTCAACAGTTCCATGTCCTTTTTATGTTGAGGGCACCAGAACTGCACACAATACTCCAAGTGAGGTCTCACGAGAGCAGAGTAGAGGGGCAGGATCACTTCCTTCGACCTGCTGGTCACACTCCTTTTGATGCAGCCCAGGATACGGATGGCTTTCTGGGCTGCAAGCGCACACTTGAAGCCGGCTCATGTTCATTTTTTCATCGACCAACACCCCCAAGTCCTTCTCTGCAGGGCTGCTCTGAATCTCTTCTTTGCCCAACCTGTAGCTGTTCCTGGGATTGCTCTGACCCAGGTGTAGGACCTTGCACTTGACATGGTTAAACTTCATAAGGTTGGCATCAGCCCACCTCACAAACATGTCAAGGTCCCTCTGGATGGCATCCCTTCCCTCTGGCGTATCAACCGAACCACACAGCTTGGTGTCGTTGGCAAACTTGCTGAGGGCGCACTCAATCGCACTGTCCATGTCACCGACAAAGATGTTGAACAAGACCGGTCCCAACACCGATCCCTGAGGGACACCACTCGTTACCGGTCTCCAGCCGGACATCGAGCCATTGACCACAACTCTTTGCGTGCGGCCACCCAGCCAGTTCTTTATCCACCGAGTGGTCCACCCATCAAATTGATGTCTCTCCAATTTAGAGACAAGGATGTCATGTGGGACAGTGTTGAACACTTTGCACAAATCCAGGTAGATGACGTCAACTGCTCTGCCCCTGTCCATCAGTTTCGTAGCCCCATCATAGAAGGCCACCAAATTGGTCAGGCAGGATTTCCTCTTAGTGAAGCCATACTGGCTGTCACCAACCACCTCCTTGTTTTTCATGTGCCTTAGCATGCCTTCCAGAAGAATCTGCTCCAAGAGTTTGCCAGGCCCAGAGGTGAGACTGACTGGTCTGTAATTCCCTGGGTCATCCATTTTCCCCTTCTTGAAAATGGGGGTTATATTTCCCTTCTTCCAGTCATTGGGAACTTCATCTGACTGCCATGATTTTTCCAATATGATGGCCAGTGGCTTAGCAACTTCATCCGCCAACTCCTTCAGGACCCGCGGACGGATGTTGTCAGGTCCCATGGACTTGTGTATGTTTAGGTTTTTAAGATGCTCTCGAACCAGATCCTCTCCTACAGTGGGCCTAGGGCCTTCATTCTCACAGTCCCTGCTTCCACCATCTATAAGCCTCTTTTTTCCTTTGAATTTTCCTGAGCAGCTCCTTATCCATCCAAGGAGGTCTCCTGGCCCTCCTGCTGCACTTCCTTCTAGTTGGGATGCAACACTCCTGAGCTTGTAGCAGGTGATCCTTGAATAACAACCAACAGTCTTGGGCCCCCCTGCCCTCTAGGGCTATATCCCATGGAACCTTAGTAAGCGGGCTCCTGAAGAGGCCAAAGTCTGCTCTCTTGAAGTCCAGGGCAGTGAGCTTGCTGCATGCTCTTCTCACTGTCTTGAGGATCTCAAATTCGACCGTCTCGTGGTCACTGCAACCAAGGCTGCCCTGGAGCGTCACATTTCCAACGAGCCCTTCCCTGTTGGTGAGCACGAGGTCAAGCATGGCACCTCTCCTTGTCGGCTCTTCTATTACAGAAGGAAGTTGTCTTCCACACAATCAAGGAACCTCCTGGATTGCTTGTGCCGGGCCGTACCTTCACTCCAACAGATGTTAGGGTGGTTGAAGTCTCCCATGGCCCTGTGAGCGTGAGGCTGTTCCTATCTGCCTATCGAGCACTTCATCCACAGAGTCCTCTTGATCAGGCGGTCTGTAACAGATCCCCACAATAATGTCCCCCATCGCTGTTCTCCCTTTAACCTTGACCCACAAACTCTCTGTCAACTGCTCACCTGTCCCCAGACAGAGTTCCATACTCTCCAGCCTATCCCTAACATAAATAGCAACTCCCCCTCCCTGCCTGCCTTCCGAGCCTGTCTTTTCTAAAGAGCCTGTAACCTTCCATTCCAACACTGCAGTCATAGGAGCCATCCCACCATGTTTCTGTGATGCCTACTATATCATACTCCTGCAGTCGTGCACACATCTCTAATTCCTCTTGTTTGTTCCCCATGCTACGGGCGTTTGTATAGAGGCATCTGAGCGGAGCTCCAAATGAAGCCGGCTCATTGGCTGGCACGGCTGGAATATCTCTGCATCGCTCCGAGCATTTATTGAAGGTGATGGCAACCGACTGGGTGTGTTGGGATGAAACAATGCCCTCCTCCCCCAACACATCTAGTTTAAAGAAACCTTGACCAGCCTGGCAAGCCTCCTACCAAAACCTCTCTTCCTCTTCTTTGTCAGATCAGCTCCACCAGCCCCCAGTAGACCTGGCCTACTAACTTGGGTCCCGTATTCAAAACACCCAAACCCCTGACTATGGCACCATCCTTTTAACCATTTATTAACTTGGCCAATCCTCCTAGCTTTTTTAAGGTCCCCCCCTGTATCCTGGAGAATTGACAAAAAGACTATCTGAGCTCCAGAGCCCCTAACCACCTCTCCCAGGGCTCTGTAGTCCTTCCTTATGTTCTCCGGGCTACTGCTATCAACATCACTAGCACCCACATGGATCACCAGAAGCGGGTAATAGTCCATGGGACTCACTAGAGCAGGCAGCCTCTCTGCAACATCCCTGATCCGTGCCCCAGGTAGGCAGCATACCTCCCTCGAGACCAGGTCAGGCCGACAGATGAGTGCCTCTGTCCCTTTCAAAGTAGAGTCCCCTACCACTATGACCCGTCTCTTTTTCCTGGCAGCACCAGTAGTGATCTTCTTTACCAGTGCATCAGCCGGTTGTTTCTGGTGCAAGTGCCCTTCCTTCTTAGCCCCCTGCAGGACAGCAAAGCGGTTCTGGGTGGGGACAACAGCTTTAGGAGGAAGCCCCTTGCTTTTAATTGTCCTCTTCCTCTTTTTTTTGTTGTTTTTTGTTGTTACTATTTCCCAGCTTCCTGGGTTGACTGCCTCCTCCACTCCTCCATGAGCTTCAGGGGACGCCTGAGGCCCCTGCACAGTTTGGGCCTGGAGGAGGCAGTCCTGCTTCCTCTCAGCTTCCCTGATATCTTGCAGCCTATTGACAGCATCCCGCAGCTCAGCCCCTGCTGCAGGAGGACCTCCACCAGGGAGCACCGAGTGCAGCCCTGCCCATTGGGCACCGTTCCCTCAGGAGACCAGTGCAGGCACTCTCTACACTCTGAGCTCTGCACTGCAGCCTCCCCTCTCATCGGCTCTGTCTGGGTGCCTACGCTGGCCACCGCCGGGGCAGCCAGAGCGAGGCAGCCAGAGCAGAGCTCCCAGAGCGGGCACTGGTCATACGGTGAGTACTCACCATCCCGCTTGAACTGCCCGTGCGAACTGCCTCGACCCGTCCTGTTCGCCGCGCTCCCAGGGGCAGGTTTTTAACCAGTCAGGGCTGGTGCCGCTCCTCGTGGCTCCGCCCCCTGTGAGTCCCTGCTCACGTCAGCTGAGCTGCCGGCTCCTGGGCAAGTCCTGCCGAGGACCTGAGGCTCCCTCGGTGGCTCTGGCCGCTCTGAGTAGAGGTTCCAGGACGTTGATCTCCTCCCTGCTCCAGTGTTGAAGGCGTCCTCTCTTGAGCTACTCACCTCAGCAATATAATATAGATATAATAATATAATATGGATATAATAAAGTAACTCATCTTTTTTTAATCATGCCCTTTGCCTTTTCTGTTACAAAAAAGTTGGAAAAAGATTCAGGTAAGAAATAATTAAAGGATAAGAATACATTCAATCTCACTTGGGTTGGCTAGAAGGAAAATAGAGCTTATCAGACAAGTAAGGTTTAATTTTGGCTGAGATTGAAGATCTGATTGATGAAGATAAATGTACAGGTATAATTAAATAGTTAAGCATTGATGACTAAAATTCAGATTTAAAAACTAGCTGTCTGTATGATCAATGAATTAAGAATCATCCAGCTGACAAACCCCCAAAAGTCGGTGGACACCATCACTTAGAGGTTCTACTGGAGCAAACTAGAAAAGGTTTTCGTGTCTCTGACAATAGCAATGTAAAAAAGCATTAGCATTTTGTGGTAGAAACTGTTATAAAATAAGACAGAACTTCTTACCAGGGAGGACTTTGTCCTTCTTACCCAGTGAATATTTAGCTCTAGATATAAAGCAAAGAAGAGTTATTGAGACCCTCCTAGGAATAACTACAGTATGGTAAAAAATTTTGCCTGGGATGTGGGTAATTTGGGTTGAAATACAATCCTCTAGCTGAATCAAGAAAAAGAGGAATCTGCGCTCAGACATTCCAGATTACTAGGAGGTGTATTTCTCATTTTTCTAGAAGGGAATTCTGTTCCCTTTATTAGATATTCCTGAATCTGAGAAATCTGTCTGTAAAATTCTCATCAAAATGAGCACAATCTATGAAGGATTATTAATTCCAACATATTGATATAATCCAGTGAAAAGGACCTTTAAAAATACCTGCCTAGGCCTATTATCTATGGAAAATCTGCAGGGTCTGACAACACAGCTGATGTTAATCAGTATCTTCTTCAGTGGTATGGAAATAACATAAAATCACTGCTGATAAAAATCATATCAAATGATGCAAGATGATGTTCAATAATGATGAAGAAACACCATTGCACTTGGTAAATTGCTCAGTAAACTGAGTCCATTCAGGCAGGATGCATTACACTATGTAGGAGGTGCAACACATATAGTTCAGAGGGAGAGACTATTTTGTGAACACAGCAGATGTGAACAGGGTTTAGGATTCCCACTAAGCCAGCTACTGCAGTAGAGGGTAGATGCAGAGCCTGTTCAGATGGCAGGTGACTGTTTCAGGCTGTATGTGCGTTTCTGGATGATACCGAACACTAAAGATCTCTCAGATAGAACAGAAAAAGCCAGTCACATCCAAATAGGAAGAAGTCTTACATTTGTAATAATCTAAACGTCAGGGACGTAGTGAATTGACCTTCCATCACTCTCTTCAAGTGAAGACTTGATCCCTTCAAGAGAAAAAACATTTCAATCCAACAATTTCCAAAGTTTTCTTAGGTAACATTGCTTCTGTGTTCATTATCTCAACTTGGATTGTAATCCTGTAGTCTGGGAACCACTGATGTAGTCAAAAATAAGTTATTAGCTTTCAACATTTCCAGCAAAATGAACTGTATTAGTCTGTAAAATACAGGTTTGATGAGGTTCAGTTCTTTGAATTGACATTTCACATATATAATGTGTGCTTCAGCAGTCAGTTCAAGTGATAAATGTAGCATCTCGAGCTGCTCCACAGAACAGGTACTTCCCCGTTACTGATATGTGTAATTCTGCCATACTTCATCATCAGTGTCAACTACATTCTGGGTCAGTCTTATGACAAAGTAAAAAATCACTGCAAACAAGCATGTAGCTCCACAGGCTCCAGCACTGAGGAAGCCTGCCTTTCCACAAACTTTCAACTGATATAGCAGACCTTGGTATATAAAAGATTTCTGCTAACTGCAGCTAAAAATTCAGTCTCCTTCCTACATGGATTGTCCAGTGGCTCCACTGGGTGAGCTCCCAGAGGTGCTCTTGCCTCAGGTATTGCATAGGCAAAGTACTTCACTTATCCACCTATATTCATGAAACTGGAGAACTAGCTGGCAGACTAGTAGAGCAAATTCAAACTTGTCATTTGCACCTCAGTCTTAGGTACCTGGTGATGCTGCGTAAGTGCTTTAGCACAATTATCACTGAATGGAAAGAAGTAGGTGTTTCTGGTGGCTTTTAGAAGCACTTATTGTCCAGCTTTCACACCTAAACTATGGTCATGAAGACCTCTAAAGGCACTACTCATCTGCATTTACTCTACGGGGAATTTAGCCAGCTGCCTTAAGAGCACTTCTTTGCTAGGAGTGAGAAGATAAACACATTACCAGTCTTCAGTTGAGGAGACTTGACTCTCAGTGCTAGTCATCATCAACTGTATAAAAAATTAACACGGAAGAGTAGAACCCCAAAGGAGATTTTAGCACACAAACATGCATGTATTCTATCATCCCAAGTCTTTTTTCCATAGAAAGCATATTAACCATAATTTTTTTCATTTGTAATTTCTCTTTTATTTTTGTCTCTAAAGGAAAAGCTTCAGCATATTTTAAGGTAGCTGACAGCCAATTTTTTGGGAACAAATTTCTATTGTAAAGAAATGTGGATGAAAGTCTAACATTTTTTTTTCAATTACTTGAGATTCTCATTGATACTTTTATTTGTCCACAACACAGTGCTTTATAAACATTAACACCACTTCACTACATTTTTCTGAGTTAACATTACCACTTATGATTATCACTGAGATGATGTTACAGCTGGCTGAAATATCCAGTCAGAATCTAACTGATGGCTGGACTGATCTTGAACGTGTGAGTAGAATTGTTGGCAGCCAAGTCTGCGCTGAGAACATACAGATCTGCTAGACATGTATTTCTGTGCATTATAAAGCACATTTTCAGTTACTGTACACAGAGAATATTTTATCCTCAAGCTACCTGAAGTTTAGGATTTTGCTTGGATTAGTTTCCCTCCCTCCTCAGTGTGATAGCCGAAAGGACAGTCCTTTTTCTTCCTGAAATTTTTGTTGCTCTTTGCAGCACACCAGCCTATGAAGGTTATTTCTTCATTATTCTATCTTTGTCTTATTTATTGTCTTCCTTTAGCCTGACACACTTGCTGCAAAATGATGGCTGTTTCACTTTAGTGCTCTCCCTGACATCCAATAGGAGATATCTTTATAGAGATAAAGCTGCTCCTCTCATAATTCTCCCTACTAAGCTGAATTCACACACTCCACAAGAGATTCAGCCTTTGATTAGGGATTCCTTTCTATAAAATCACATGGGAATGGAAAAATTCTTAACTGTGCAAGTTTTTGGAACATCTTTTGATCTGCAGTTTTTGTCTCAGAACTCATCAAATTGCTCTCTCCTGTGTTCAGACACCATTTCTAACAATAATGTGCCATTTATTTGCTTTCTTTTTTCACTCAGGAAAATATTTAAAAGGTATTATCTCAATTTTTTAAAAATCTTTTATCACGGAGAGCTCTATATACAGACTTAACTCTTGCCCTCTTTGCTTTTATGAATAGATATTTGGTGGCTCAGCTTGAAGCTGTTTGATTTTTTCTTTTTTTCTCAGGACTGTAGTGTTCAGCTGTTAATCAGTCTCCTCTGCAGCATGAATATCACAAAACTGAATCGTTCTACCATTTCTCTTACATCACATGTTAAGTAATATATAAGAAGATTTTTATAGGCCATTTTCTATTTATGAAGACCTACGGAGACTCTACAACTATAGCCAGCAATCTAGCCACATGTTGGCTTCCTAGTCTCTCTTTCAACTACTTGCTTTGCAAGCTGGATAGTTTTTTTCCTCTAAGAATTTTCCAGATTTTTTAATTAATGCGAAGCAAGCAGCAGTGTTGCAAAAGTCCAGTAGCTTTGGTTCACCTTGTGGACCAATAATTTAGTAATCCCCTGCAGATCACCAGCACATGACTTCCCCTCTACAGTAGCAGCTGAACAGCAGCTGATAGGAAAAATTTATGACGTGAGGGTCTACCACAAATCAGTCTCAGTATCATTAGTGGATCTACAATTTCTCTCGCTATCTCTGTACTTGAGACACAAATAATATAGAACAATTCATCAAACAATTCTAAATCACAAAAGTAGCAGAAGACGTGACAATACAATGATCTATGATTACAGTAAACACTTGTGAGGTTGTTATGTATCAAGTACTTAATTATTGTACAAGTGTTCAAAACACATACGACTGTTTGAAACTGCTGAGACTTCAAACCTTCACTATTTGTAGTGTTAGCTAATAATTCCAAAGTACCTCAGGCCACTATAAATAACTGCAAAGTATCTTAAGTACTTTCTCAGTCCCTGTATCAAACTGATGAAGGGAAGCATATCTCAGATACCTGAAGAAAATAAAAAAGTAATCACAAATGGCGAGTAGCATAAAATCACAATAGTACCAGAGGGAAGTGAAAGAAGGTAAAATACTGAGAATTGCCCAGGAACAGTGCTGGGGTTTTTTTTCAAAAGTAGGATCTAATTTGTGCTCATAAAATTGTACGCACAGTTAGGAGGAATGTGGAGCTCCCATTGTCAAAAGATGTTTCACTGAATGCAACAAGCAGTCATATGTGCAAATTGCTGCTTCACCATGTCAGTATCCTTTCTCAAGCTAATGCTGCCCATTTGGGTGCATGGCTGTGAGACAGCAATGCATGTCTTTAAACTGTTCATCAAGCTTTGAGAACAGTAATGCAGCAAGTCAGCTCCTCAGCTGGGATAAGCCACTGTTGGCCCTTCTGTGAGACTCTATTTTCAAACTAGTAGCTGGAAGACCTGAAACTCTTTCATGTCCAGAAGTTCAAAAATATTTGCCTTCTTTCCCATACCTCAACTTTACACAATTCCCTGTTTGAAGGTGGGCAGAGAAGAGATTGGCAAGACTTTGCTCTATCCTTTTTCTTTCTGTCTTTGTTCTCTTTGGCTTTGCTTAACTATTATGTTTTTTGGTCTGTAAGTGAAAACACCAATGACCTTTATTCAACAAGGACTACCAAACTTATTAGCACTGGTGACAGAAACAGAAGCTGAGATATAGGTTTTAGAAAGAAATCAAGATGTATTGTTTGTTCTGTTTCTCCTCACTCCATTTTTATCACAAAACTGTCACTTCATATGTCTTTCCTTAAAAATATTGCTTTTTACCTCCAGCAACCCACAAATCACAAACATATATTGCTAATGATATTTCTATCTTATTTTTGTCCCCTTAGAAGTAAACTTTGTGACTGATACTCTCTCTGAGAGAAATTATCTTTTCACAAATGTAGTATGTATTTATTCTGAGATAGTCTTATCCTATCATGCATCTCTCCCATGACTGATTTTCCACTTTGTTGACTTTGTTTTTTCTTTCTTAAAGACTCCTGAAAGCTGATGGTAGGCATTAGGACTTTTGCATGAGCACACATTCTGATGGTGTCGATTATATTCCAGTCCTCCTGCCCATCATTTTCTGTTCCCCACTGGTAGGTCCCCAGGGATCAGTGGCTAATAGGAAGCACTGTACAATGAGACTAAAGTGGAATTTAGGTTGTCAGAACCTGAATCTTTAGCCTTACAAACATAAGCTGTCAAGGAGATTCTTCCTTCTGCCTGAATTGAAAGGGCTCTGTACCAAAATACAATAGGTTGCAACCTTTAGATCTAGAGTTAGTTTTACATGATATGGCAACCTTTCTTAAATTATATGCCTTCTGAGGTTTCTAAGGGCAGATAAGCAAGTAGTAGTAGACAGCTGACTGTTTTCTGTAATGCCAGTAACCCATTCATGAGTCAGTTCCATTACCACCACATACACCTGTGTGGAGCATGTCAAGCCCTTAAGATTAAGTGGCCATTTGCATGCATTCATTTAGAAATGTAAAATATAATTGTGGTACAAGTAAGGCAAGAGTATGAATTTTGATTTACTGGTCTTGTGCTCTTGATTAGAATTACTTCAACTTATGTAAAGAAGATCAGGAATCCAGTGATATTTTTGCTATCATAGAATCATACAATAGTTAGGGTTTGAAAGGACCTTAAGATCATTTAGTTACAACCCCCCTGCCATGGGCAGGGACACCTCACACTAAACCATGTCACCATGGATGCCAGGAATGCCAGGAATGGAGCATTCACAACTTACCTGGGCAACCGATTCCAGTGCCTCACCACCCTCACAATAAAGAACTTCTTCCTTATATCTAATCTAAACTTCCACTATTTAAGTTTTAACCCATTACCCCTTGTCTTATCACTACAGTTCCTAATGAAGAGTCCCTCCCCAGCATCCTTGTAGGCCCCCTTCAGACACTGGAAGGCTGCTATGAGGTCTCCACGCAGCCTTCTCTTCTCCAGGCTGAACAGCCCCAACTTTCTCAGCCTGTCTCCATACGGGAGGTGCTCCAGTCCCCTGATCATCCTCGTGGCCCTCCTCTGGACTTGTTCCAACAGTTCCATGTCCTTTTTATGTTGAGGACACCAGAACTGCACACAATACTCCAAGTGAGGTCTCACGAGAGCAGAGTAGAGGGGCGGGATCACCTCCTTCGACCTGCTGGTCATGCTCCTCTTGATGCAGCCCAGGATACCGTTGGCTTTCTGCGCTGCAAGCGCACACTGAAGCTGGCTCATGTTCATTTTTATATCGACCAACACCCCCAAGTCCTTCTCTGCAGGGCTGCTCTGAATCTCTTCTCTGCCCAACCTGTAGCTGTGTCTGAGATTGCTCTGACCCAGGTGTAAGACCTTGCACTTGGCTTCGTTGAACTTCATAAGGTTGGTACTGGCCAACTCTCAAGCGTGTCGAGGTCCCTCTGGATGGCATCCCTTCCCTCTGGTGTATCAACCGAACCACACAGCTTGGTGCCATCAGCAAACTTATCAAATAATCCCTAGTAGTAAAACAAGTCATTTTCTGCAAGGGCTCTCAGCAAAACTGTTTCTTTTACAACATACTGGGTTTAAAGGATTTAGACTCATTGCAGCTGTTACAGTCATTGAAATGGAATTTGCAGCTACTAACTGAGAGAAGGCATGAAGAAGGAACAGTCTTTAATAATTTTTCTCTTTAGTCATACTCTATTTGATAGCAGAAACAGGACTCCAGCCAGCTGGTCCACTGTTTTGGCCACTATGTGTGTCCTGATTGTGAGCTACCTCTACACTTGGTCATTCTTTCAGCTTCTTAAAGCTTTCAACATATGAACAGCGATAAAGCTATTCTGCTGTGAACTGATTTAGTCTGGTTACTAACTACTATATGAATTTTCTGTGCAGGATTTATGAAGGAAGGGAAACAAGGGGCATATCTTACTAGAAGAGTGCCACTTCTATCAGCAGGACGCAGTCGGTAGTTGAATCTATAATTAATTGAATGCAGATGACCTGTTGTTGTGATTTTTATCTTTTCATTCCCTGGTTGATGAAACAGAAGAAAGTAAAACAAGAGTTTCAGGTAATGACAGGACATAGCATAAATAAATAACTGTGGTAAAATTCATTATATCAGTGGGATTTGCAAGACTTTTCATACATAGCAGAAAGTCCTCATTTCTTGCAAATATTTAATATATAAAGCCACACCTAACATTTTTTGAACTATCTGTGACTTTCCTTTTAGAGGAGCAGAAGCCACATACCATGTCCCCATGTCCTATTAGAGGAATTTCAGCATGTAAATTCGTCATTTCTGGCTAGAAGTCTCTTGTAACTCTTCTGAAATCCCCTCGTTACCAATACCACTTTTGATTAACCACAGAATCACAGAATGGCTGAGGTTGGAAGGGACATCCAGAGGTCATCTCACCCAACCCTCCTGCTCAAGCAGGGCCACCTAGAGCAGGTTGCCCAGTACCATGTTCAGAGTATCTCTAAGGGTGGAAACACAACCTCTCTGGGCAACTGTTGTGGTTTAAGCCCAGGCTGTAAATCACAACCACACAGTCTACTCCCCCCGCTACCAGAGGGATGGGAAGGAGAATTCAAGAATGTAACTTCCACGGGTTGAGATAAGAACAGTCCAGTAACTAAGGTATAACACAAATCACTACTGCTACCACCAATAATAATAATGATAAGGGAAATAACAAGGGAAGAGAATACAATACCACCCGCTGACCAATAATACCCAGCCTGACCCAGCAGTGAACTAGCCCTTCCAGCTAACTCTCCATTTACATCCTGGGCATGACGTGCTGTGGTATGGAATACCTCTTTGGCTAGTTTGGGTCAGGTGTCCTGTCTCTGCTTCCTCCCAGCTCCCCCTCCTCCCTGGCAGAGCATGAGACTCAGAAAGTCCTTGGTCAGACTAAACATTTGAGCAGTAACTAAAAACATCGGTGTTAACAGCGCTGTTCCCAGGCTGAAAGTCAAAACCACAGCACTGCACCAGCTACTAAGAAGGACAAAAAACGACTGCTACTGCTGAACCCAGGACAGCAACCTGTGACAGTGCTTGGTTATCCTCACAGTGGGAAAAAAATGCTTACTAATGTTCAGGAGCACCATCCTGTATTTCAGCTTGTGTCTATTGGCTCTGGTTCTGGCACTGAGCACCAGTGGAAAGAGCCTGGATCTGTTCAATATGCACCCTCCCTTCAGGCATTTCTGTACATTGATAACATCCCCCTGAGCCTTCTCTGCTCCAGAATAACAGTCCTTGCTCTCTCAGGTTTTCCTCATAGGAGAGATTCCAGTCCTACAATCATCTTTGTAGCCTGTCACTGGACTCTCTCCAATATGTCCATGCCTGCCTTCTAATGAGAAACCCACAGCTGGAAGCAGTACTCCAGATGTAGCCTCACCAGTGCTGAGTAGAGGGGAAGGATCACTTCCTTCCATTTGCTGGCAATGTTCTGCCCTCTGCAGCATAGGATGCCATTAGCCTTCTTTCATGCCCTTATTGAATAATACAAGAAGGGAATAAAGTACTTGTGTTTTCTCGACGGAATAAAAAGTGTTAGGTTCTTAAATCTTATAAAAAAGGAAGCATTAAGGAAAAACAGCTCATCAGTGGTTGTTACAAGTGAATTAATCTTCTTTACTACCATTCATAAATATTGCTAATGCATTAATGTTTCACACATTGAACTCAGAGATGAGAAAATATAAATCATTAATACATTCAGTCTTTTCCAGCCACCTCATACCACAAAAGTCTGATGTATCTGTACAGCACATTGTAAAATTGTGAGACTCTCCATATCCTACAGAGTTGAGAGACCTATGCAAGCTTATTTGCAGCAGGAAGCTGGTTGTAGGAGGACTTAGTAATCCAGTTCACAAAAGAACAGATTCTTCAGTGTTCATAAGCCACCTGCCATCAAAAGGATATCAGTTTACTACTCCATGCATGGTATGAACCTGAGAAATATTCTCAGATATGATACCACACAGGTGTGAAGAGTATAACTGTACTGTGTCTAAGAAGGACAAACGTCTTAATCCTCCAGCTACACCATACAGTTATCCTTCTTTTACTTTCTTATGAGTTCTCACTCTGCTCCTGCCTACTACATACTTTTCTGTTACTTTTACTTTCTGTTACCTTCCATATTTCTGTGATGTGTCCTAATGAAGAATTCCTTTCTTCCTAGGAATTAACTACTCCTTGTGTTGGCTTTTGCAGCTGATGAATGAGACAGATGCAACAATCACAGATCCGGCTCTTCACTCTGGCTATAAGCAACATGCCAAAGGTCTGGAATTCATAAGAAATGAAACTGGGAACTCCTGCTTGTATTTCATATATATACCTAGCAACAGAGTTCACAACAGCCTTTTTCACTTGGTCAGCAACTCTGATAGTGGTTGCTATGGATGTTTTGATTTTTATTTTTTTTTTTTGTGACTACTTGGCAATTAAAAGCCTTTGTAGAAACTGATTTATTTGACAGTATGTAATTTCCCTGAGGTGAATTTCACATTTGACTACATGCTATTCTGGCATTCCTCTGAGTACCGCAGTAATCATTACACATACACACATTCACAGGCACAAATCAAAAAGCAGGAGATGCTTATTTCAGTCAGGACATTTTCAGCACATAGTTAATGAAAACACTCCACATGCACACAATACCTAAAAGTGAATATGGGCGGTCTCATTCAATGTAATTTCAACCCATCTTCACTATAATCACTGTCTGCATGGCAACAAGGCATCACACAGCCTTGCAGCAGGTCAGAACCCAAACCATGCCTTTAAAGATGAAAAAAAAAAAAAAAAGAAAAAAGATAAAAAGGAATTGCTTACAGCATCTGATATCATTTCCACATTATTGCATAGCACAATGGGATATTTTGTTTGTGACTTTCATTCCAGTGCAGGAATTGAGCTAGTATATAGAATGCTAGTACCAAGTGATGTGTTGCAGATTTGGAGCAATCTGTGAAAAAACAGCCCATAGGCTGTTGACTTCTGGATTGAATTAAGAACTCCAGAACTGCAGAATACAACCATTAAAAGCTAGGCACACTAACAGACTAATTAAAATTTGACTTTACAGGACAATTGCCTTTTATCAGTTCAAATCTAACCTGATTTTATTCACTTCTTTCTATGTATCCAATTAATATAATATTAAAAATTAATACTAATCAGATAAAACATTTGAGTTATTCAATCAAATAAATTTTCCACATTTTTCCTCCTCCTAATAAGTTTTTTATATTGTAGGTATTCCAGCTGAAGCGAACAAGTATCATTTTGCATTCAAACTTTCTCTCACTTAAATGTCAGGAAATAAAAGATTTTTTTAATAATAAATAAAAAAAATTACCATTCACAGATGTACAATAAACAACAATCAGTCGTTCATGTTATTATGCAAATCACATTTTTTCCTCCCCATTTATATTTTAATCATTCAGGAATATCTACAAACATGCAGCATAATGGATACTCCAAACCCAGAAGACACTTTAGTACAGCAAAACCCAGCAATTTTGTCATTACTTGCGGTCATAGACTGAAAATAAAGATAATAAATTCACAATTGCTAAATTCTATTGCTGGTTTTCATTACTGTGCTCATCTTACTGTCTTTCAGATATATATTTGCAAACCAGGTACGAAAGCCAGAGCACATGAAAAACTCTCAGTGATGAAACTGAAATGTACTCTATACCATCTACAGCCTATGTTGGAAGACTGGCTTAAGGCATGCTGCTGGTTTCAGCAGACAGGTATGGAATGGCTTCATTCATACTTTGAAATGAAAAAGAACATGATAAAAAAAAAATGCTTAGAGGAATCATTCAAATTGAGTAGCATAAAAATGGTTATCATGGGTAAACAGCACCTAAACAGGAGTGAAAGGTAATGGTCTACTGATTGGCTTTGGAGATCAGTTAGTGTTGGTTTCAGTTAGCTCTTCAAGGATGACCAGGTAGATAAAGCAAACAAGACAGGAATTTGAAATCAGCCCTGTTGAACAGAGTTGTGGAAAGTGCTGAGTTAAATGACATGACACAGAGACCTGGAGAGATTAGAAATCTGTGCCAAAATGAGAAAATGAGTTTATTTTTCTGGAAAAATAATAAATAATAATAATATTAAAAAAGGCAATCTAATATATATGGTGAAATCCAACTAATAACATATTAAAAAATACCCAGTCCATTGGAGAAGTCTGGGTAAGATTAATGATATAGAAGTACCAAGGGTGAAAGCTGAAAGTGAATGAGACAGATTGGCAGTGTGGCTGCAAAACCAGTGTATACAATTTAGGGTTACATTCACAAATATGTCACAATATGGAACAACAAGGCATAGGATTTTGATAGCATGTGTTCATCCCCCAGAATTTTACTAAAAAAGATGCTGCCAAACTTGAAGGAGTTCATAGAAAAGAAAGATAATTTGAAATTAAAGAGCTGAGTAGCCCCAGTTTTCTCAGCCTCTCTTCATACAGAAGGTGCTCCAGCCCCCTTATCATCCTTGTGTCCTTCTTATGTTGAGGACACCAGAACTGCAAGTGGAGTCTCATGATTCTTTCATATTTAATGAGAGGTAACTTAAGCTAGGAGAATGATGTGCAGAACTTAACAACATTGAGAGAGTGTTCCTATGTGCCCATGCAAGGTCTTTTTTATGACAGTTTTCCAGTCAGTTTTAGTAACAGAAATAACTCATCAATTCTGCCTGTGAAATAACTTGATGAGTAGCAAAAAGGCATTATTGTTACTCAAATATATGTTCATATAGAATCATAGAATAGTTAGGGTTGGAAAGGACCTTGAGATCATCTAGTTACAACCCCCCTGCCATGGGCAGGGACACCTCACACTAAACCATGTCACCCAAGGCCTCATCCAACCTGGCGCTGAACACCGCCAAGGATGGAGCATTCACAACCTCCCTGGGCAACCCATTCCAGTGCCTCACCACCCTCTCAGGAAAGAATTTCTTCCTTAGATCCAATCTAAACTTCCCCTGCTTAAGTTTGAACCCGTTACCCCTTGTCCTGTCACTACAGTCCCTAATGAGTAGCCCCTCCCCAGCATCCTTGTAGCCCCCCTTCAGATACTGGAAGGTTGCTATGAGGTCTCCACGCAGCCTTCTCTTCTCCAGGCTGAACAGCCTCAACTTTCTCAGCCTATCTCCATATGGAAGGTGCTCCAGTCCCCTGATGTTTACGTCATACAAACATACAATACATACGTCTCGTGTAACTGGAGATAAGAATTTACACCAAAGCCTTGGGACAAAAAATTCTTCTACCCACACTCTTTGCAAGAATAGTCCTTGAAGGGTGTGTTTTTAATAGATACAGGGATATTGTTGGACATCTATTATCTGAAATAATTTCAGAATTTGTGTGAATTGCAATTTTACAAATACAATCTAATTAATATTTCAGGCCATGAGAAATAAATAGCACTGTATATATTGCTATGTGGATATAATTTGTGCAATAATAATTCCCTTTGCTATAAAGTAAGAATTTATATAAATTTTGATAATTAACCCTTTTGTATTACCAGAAATGACAGAATATAGGTAATTCAAATGTATAAAGTTGTACTGATCTCTGGGAAAAGTTGATGATCAAAATGGAATGTAGAGAAGGCTGAAATCCCTTTTTGCCACTTTACTTAAAATTATAATAGTAATTGTGCAAAAATATTTCACAAATATTCCCCGATAAATTAAAGAAGTAAGCTTTTCTGAGTGCAACCATTGCCAACCAAAATAAGCTTAAATTTTCATCTCTAGGGATGCATAAAACTCATGGTGTAAATCTTTGATATCAAGTGAATGAATGTCCCACATGATATGGAACTTTCATTAAAATGTTAAAACATTTTATAAAGGGAAACAATATGCAGTTGAAGTTTGCTTCCCTGAACAATGATTCAATACAAAGCAAGTTTTCATTGAGTTATATCTATTTTGCAATGAAATAACAACCAATATTAGAAATACCACAGCAAAAGTTCTCTTGATGAAAACTTCAGATTTTCCTTGTTTCTCAAGTGCTCAATCCAGTCTATAAATAATCTTTGACACAAGAAATGACATGGATATATGTGTTTCATATTAAGTTAGATTTTATTTTCATTTGAGAATCATTAAATAAGATGATTTCGAAATGTAATATGGAAGAAAGAAAGACATTATTCCCAGTTTCAAGTGACGAAAGTCCAGGCTTCTCCTTGAAGTAACTTTTTTCAGATACACATTAAAATAATCTCCCATATTTTCCTGTACTTGCTAACAATGAAAAATTAACTTTTCTCATCATAGCTGAGACATCACACACAGTGTATAGTACTTGCAAGGGCCTACATAATTCAGAAAAACCTGTTTGCTCAAAATAATCGACTGTGTCAGGAAGCTAACACCACCTGGGATGATATAAGGAAGAAATTCTTTACTGAGAGGGTGGTGAGGCACTGGAATGGGTTGCCCAGGGAGGTTGTGAATGCGCCATCCTTGGCGGTGTTCAAGGCCAGGTTGGATGAGGCCTTGGGTGGCATGGTTTAGTGTGAGGTGTCCCTGCCCATGGCAGGGGGGTTGGAACTAGATGATCTCAAGGTCCTTTCCAACCCTAACTATTCTATGACTCTATGCAGGCATCTGAACAAGTTATGCAAGGTTAGGCACGGGTGAAATGGCAACTAATTTAGAAAGTACCTCACAGTTGCTGAAATGCTCCAAATAGGTAGATTATATTTTGAAGGAATCTAAAGTGAAGAGGTGAGGAAAAAGGACAGGAAAAGGGAAAATATTCTTTGCACTGGGTCTTGGCATAGGGTTCATTTTAGCTTGGATTGGTTTAGTTTTATGGTTTGTCTCTTTCCTAGCATCAACTGAGCCTTTGACAAAGATGCCCCAGAGGAAAAAGTATTCTGAGACAACCCGTTTGCCAAACCATACCTTCCTTTGGCAGCCCTGCTGCACTGTTCCAACCACTGCACCATGCTTTCTCTTTTTCCTAACCACAGTCCTAAGGTTAGGTCTTGACACTGGTCTTGCCTGAATCATATCCCAGGACAGTGAGCAAGGATCCAGGTTAACAGATTCCCAGAAGACAATTCTGTTTGCCACCTATGCCTTCCGTGGGCAGCTCTTTTGCAGCTGTGCTCTAATCATGGCTTTCTCCCCTTCCCAACCGTTGACCATGGCCTTTGTCTTGGCTGAGCCCCATCCCAAGAATGAGAGCCATGGCCCAGATGAAAAAGTTCTCCAAGGGGAATTCCTTCTGCAGCCTACATCTTTCTTTGGCAATTCCTTTGCAGCTCCACTCCAACTGGTTTTCTGTGGTTGTGTTTTCTTGCACCATAAGAATCCTTAGTGATAGGCTGACCACCCTGGCCATGGTTCCTGCTCCTATCAAAGGCTCCATATTCCTGAGAGGAAAATTCAATTATCAGCTGTTCATTTTCTTAGAGGATTTTCCAGACTCCTACACACACTTATCTCATAGTTTCTCTTTTTCTCCTAACTGTATTTTTATTCCTAAATATAATCCCTAGCATAAAATTAGCCCTCTTCATCTTACCCAGAAAAGGATTTACTCCAGGGGGAAATCTAGCTTATGGGGTTGTTTTTTTTCAGACAGCACTTCTCCTGCACCACTCAAGCTGTAGCTCTAAGTGTTTTCTCTCAATCTTTAGAGAGCTGTTACAGGAACTGTGTCATGCAAAAATAGTTTTCTTTAGGAATTTCTCATCTTCACTGGCATGTTTTTTCTAAGGTTCATTTTAGGGTTTGGGTTAAGGTTATTTTTGACTGAATGTCCAGAGCTAAGTTTGACTGTATATGGGCAGCATCTGACAAAGAAATCCATAGGCAGAGTTTAATATTCTCCTTAGAAGAGCACTGAATCTTTGCATGAAGCATTATCCTTGGCACATGCATCAGCCAAGCATTTGTGTTAGAGTTAGAGGGGGTTTAGAAACAAAGGGAACACAGAGATGAACAACATCTAGAACGATACTACAGGAGCATCTTTTAAAGTTAAGACTAATGTTGAAATTCTTTCCTTAGGAATATTGATTGGTTTTGGTTGGAATACTAGCCCTGTCCCAGAGATCAGACTAAGGCTGGGGCTGAGAGAAAGACATTTCAGAAGTGTACTTGCAGGGGAACTGGAAATGGACAGCTGAAAGAAACTGAAATTCCCCCATGAGGAACTCTTAGTCATGACTGTGCTGGCATGCTTTCTTCTGAGGCTTACCTTGCATTAGGGTTTGTGCTGAAATAGAATAATTTGTTTGAACATGTAAGAGGTTTCCATGTGCAGATTTTTACTAGCCTTATGTAAAGTAATGATGCATTCATGTGCTTGCATGATACCATCATTAAGGATTCTTAATGTTAATCACAGACTCGCAGACTAGGCATATATTCACTTAGGTTAAGTGCAAAAAGTGTGGAGGAGAAAGTTAAAAGGTCCTTTCTAAAGGAATGGACACTTTTTTCTCCCCATTTTCTAACAGACAGCAGCAAATAATTTCATCTTTTCATGTCATTATTTTGATAGTGAAAAACATACACATTCTTGGTTTTTATGATCCTGTTTTCTTGACCCTCTGTTGCATTATATGCATGCTCACACACACAGAGGTCTGCTCCAGGATTTTTTATTGAGACCTGCAACAACTAAAAAGCCTTAGAATTGCTATTAGTGGTTAGAAGCAACTGAATGTTCAGTTCAGTCACTTTCAAGGAAATAAAAAAATCTATATAATTATTCTACATAATTATTTGTGTAATTTCACTCATGCTCACCATTTAATTTTAATCATATTTAATCATAGAATCCCAGGTTACAGTATCTATGTGTTTATGTGTGCTGTATGATACAGCAAAGCATTAAACCAACAACCTTAGAACTGTAAATGTAGCACACATGAGATAGCTTATATTTCAGAGAACATAAATGTAATTTTTTTGTTGCTTCTGGCTGCATGGATGTCGTGGTTTAAGCCCAGGCCGTAAATCAGAACCACGCAGTCTACTTGCCCTGCCACCTTTCTTCCCTCCGCTCCTGGAGGGACAGGGAGGAGAATCAAAAGAATGCAACTCCCACGGGTTGAGATAAGAACAGTTTAGTAACTAAGGTATAACACAAATCACTACTGCTACCACCAATAATAATAATGACAAAGGAAATAACAAGGGAAGAGAATAAAACCGCTCACCAACCGATACCTCACCCCCACCCCGCCATGATCCAGCCCTTCCGGGTAACTCCGAGTTACATCCCCGAGCATGACGTGCTGTGGTATGGAATACCTCTTTGGCTAGTTTGGGTCAGGTGTCCTGTCCCCGCTTCCTCCCGGCTTCCCCTCCTCCCTGAGACTCACAAAGTCCTTGGTCAGGGTAAACATTCTGACCAGCAACTGAAAACATCGGCTTTATCAGTATTATTCCCTGGTCGAAAGTCAAAATCACAGCACTGCACCAGCTACTAAGAAGGAGAAAACCTGACTGCTGCTGCTGAACCCAGGACAGTATCCACCCCTTATTCCATACCATTCACGTCATGCTCAGATCCCACATTTTCAATATACCATCATTCTCATTTTAGTGCACAGACCAATCCCTGTAAAGCTGCTGAGTCCATTCGGTCCATGATGTTGGGCTCCATCTCTTGTAACAGTCTTTCAGAGCAGGAGAGGCTGTGTGCAGTGTGCACACTTGTGAATAACCTGGGCAATAGTGTCTATTGCTAAGTCCACCCCTCGATCATGAGTCCCTCTCTATGTTGCATCTCTGCCCTGATGGCCTGAAGTGTCATGGGCCCACCAGGCTCAAAATAATTCACCCTCCCCTTCAGCAGTTTCTGCAACTTGTTTTTGGGGACTCCATACAGCTGCCTTCCATCTCCAACGCTTCCAAAGCACTGGAGGGGCCCAGTGAACTAGATACTCGCCCATACTGTCCCACACACCGTGACACTCACGACTGTCCAGCCTTGGGGAAAACCTCTTGGTCCCCCTATATCATCGTCTAACCCTAGACAAGACCCAAACCTGACTCTGCTTAACTCTCGGGATCAGACAAAATGGTTGTGGGTAAAACACACTTTGTGTGTGTGCCAACATAGTGATCCCCAACACAATCAGCAGGCAGGTCCCAAGGGTACCCAAAGGCCATTCAAAATCTTCAGAACTCTCAAATGATGCTGCTGTACTTGTCACTGGGGCTGTAGCTGCTGGGCTTGCCGGCTCTCTCACCACCAGTTTCTCTTTTTCCGAGTCTAGATCTTCCTCCTCTGCCTTGCTGGGAAATGCTGCGGGGTCTCCTGCATCCTCCTGGGGCTCAGGCTCACGGGGCTCCGCAGGCGGCTGCTGGGGAATGCTCTCGGTCGCCGCGGGGCTTGGCTCCTCCGCCGCCTCCTCCCGCTGCTCGGCAGCCGCCTCCTTCTCGGCCTCGGGCCCCACTCCCGCCGCCGCTTGGTCCCCGGGGCCGCTCTCCCGGGCCACTTCGGCCGCCGCCGGCTCCCGAGGCCGCTCCCCCTCGGCTCCCCGCAGCCTCACGAAGACGGAGGCGAGGACGAGGGCCAGGACGGTGAAGAGCAGCGGGATGGCCAGGTACAAGTCCACGGCCACGTCCATCCCGCCCTGCTGCCGGAGCCCCCCCGGTATTACAAGCCATTACCATAAAGTACAATGAAACAAGAACCTTAGCCCAAGGCCCACACTTGATAAACACTAACACAGCAAACACTGGCTCTAAGTAAGCTACAGCGTACTGAAACTGTGACATCAAGAGAAACAACTTTGAGAGCCAATAAATCAGCATTGTGCCTTGGTCAGTTCTGTCGTTATCTCAACCCTTCTTGCCCCATGTTGGGCGCCAAAAAGAACTGCCGTGGTTTAAACCCAGGCCGTAAATTAGAACCACGCAGTCTACTTCCCCCACACACCTTTCTTCCCTCCGCTCCTGGAGGGACAGGGAGGAGAATCAAAAGAATGCAACTCCCACGGATTGAGATAAGAACAGTCCAGTAACTAAGGTATAACACAAATCACTACTGCTACCACCAATAATAATAATGATAAAGGAAATAACAAGGGAAGAGAATAAAACCGCTCACCAACCGATACCTCACCCCCACCCCGCCATGATCCAGCCCTTCCGGGTAACTCCGAGTTACATCCCCGAGCATGACGTGCTGTGGTATGGAATACCTCTTTGGCTAGTTTGGGTCAGGTGTCCTGTCTCTGCTTCCTCCCAGCTTCCCCTCCTCCTTGGCAGAGCACAAGACTCACAAAGTCCTTGGTCAGGGTAAACATTCTGACCAGCAACTGAAAACATCGGCTTTATCAGTATTATTCCCTGGTCAAAAGTCAAAATCACAGTGCTGTACCAGCTACTAAGAAGGAGAAAAACTGACTGCTGCTGCTGAACCCAGGACAATGGATAAGCTTCCATAAACAAACTGTGGATGGCTGAGCAATGTTAGCCTGAGCATGTCTATTTAGGCGGTCTTTTGTAATACAAACCTCCTTTCCCAGGGAGAGGCTTATGCCTTAGGTTCTCCTTAGTAAGAACCAGAATCCAATTTTCATAACTTGAGGGAACTCAGATTGTGGGGTTTTTAGTTTAGTTCACTAACAGCAACAAAGACCCACATACAAATATGACCACACAGGTTAGTGCATTCGTACTATGACTTGATTTCTAAACTAGGTATGAGCAAAGCAGTGTAAGCAGAATAAGGAGCCTCTCTGAAAGGCTCTTGACATATTAAGGATGGTTATAGCAGTAATGGTTACAGGAATAATCCTAACAGCATTGCACTGAGAGCTTATATTTGACTTTGGACTACTTCCCATGAAGCTGACCCAGTTTCTGCCTATGTTGCCTACTGCTTCCTTGAGCATGGCATCCACTTAGCAAGTCAGCATTCAGACCACTGTTTTGCATTCTGCATCAGGCATCACTTGAAATCCTCTTCCACCTTCCACATGACAATTTTTACAACCTGAAAGCAGATTTTGAGTAAGGTGTATGAGCTTGTTACTTCCCAAATGACTGTTGTTAACCTGACCATTTCACCTTTTTTCATTATTTAAATATATGTATATGTGTATACAAAATATTTAACATCCTTATATTCAATACTGTATATATTCAAATGGAAGCATAATGTGTATGTGCTGTGCTCCATGTACAAAATAAATCATATAAAATTGCACATCCTCACTGGACATACCATTAATGATTACAATGAAGATGTTACAGAACACAAAAACATGACACTGCAGCATTCAGCTACATGATATTGAGAAGTTCCTCAGATTGTTTACTTATTGCCTAGAGCATAAGACTGAGCAAACATAGGTATGTGGTACATTCCATTGTTCTTCCTGCATACAAATCCTGTGGATTCTAGTCTGTAAATCTATACATACCCAGCTATGTGCTAATCACAGAAGCAAAAGTATCACAATAGAAACTCTAAACAGATGTTAACAGCTGGAAAAAAAAGTATCTGTGCTATTTTCAAGCTCTTGCCTGTTTGGTATTAATGAGACTCAGAGCTATCTCCTGAGACATATGAAATTTTTAAGAATAAATACGAATTTTATCTGATAATATATTTCATGTTTTATAGGTTACAGAGAGTAACTTTCTCTTTACATAGATGTGGAGGTAGAAGAGCAGGAGTGTTAGCTGAGGGTAATCAAAGTTTAACAGACTTTGTTCACATACCAACCTCACTCCATTCTCACTGCCATTCTGGGACATAAAGCAAGTAAATTTAATCCTCCATTTTGATTCATGTGGCTCCATGTGTGTGCGTGTATATGTGTGGATAAGGATTTAGTCTACATTTTTTTCCTTTTTATTTTTCCTTTCCTGAGTGCCAGTAGTGCTGTGTAGTACTGTAGCACCAGACTGTAACACCAGATTACAACAGAAAAACTATTTGGGGGCTGTGCTTGTTGCATCCAGGAATCCAGTTGTGCAGGACTAAGGCAGTATCTCTACAAATGATCTAAAGAAGCAATTTAATCACTAGACTATATCACTGGAAACAGCCTAAAGACAAATTTACCCAGGTAGTGAGAGTGGTCATATTTATACTATATCAGGGCACAGGCTAGTCCATACGTTTGCTCTTTGGCAACAGGGCTATAACTACAGCTGTAGCTGCTGTATTAAAAAAGATGCTGTAAGACTCAAATTCTGTTATGGGTAAAAAGCGACATATCATATAAATGAAGCTAAGAATGTATTTTTGTTCCAGTTAAAAGTTTTAGTAGTCTAGCAGTCTGAATTAAAAAATTAATTGTAATGGCCCTCAGTACATCAACAGGTTTTAATTGCTTTGACCTTCACCTACGCCCATTGGTCCAGGAACTGCAGTTAAGCTCCTTGCCTGAATTATGCTTTAGGTATGTTTGTGCTCAGTTCTGTTCCTGGCTTGTTTTGGCTGGCTGCTTTGCATATCTCAGATCATCACTAGACTGTAAATAGCATTTCTAATTGTCACCATCCCTACCCTTCTCAGGCCTATGCCTCTGTCAGAAGAGGCATAGATCTTTGCACTGTTGTTTCTCACTTGTTTTCTCTTGTGGGGCAGCCCCATTCTTGTTATTTTCTGATTGTACTACATCAGTGGTTTTCATCATAGATGTAAAATAATTTTTGGAAAAATACATGCCTAGTATGTAACCCTTTTTCTCTGCTGTTATGCTCACCTTTCTGATGTTATTCTAGATCCTAGAGAAGAGTGAGTGAGTGACTGGATAAGGGTTCAGCTGCTGGCTGGGGTCAACACACTGCAGGCAGAAAGGGCAGGTCACATAGAACAAGCACAATCCATTGCTACTGTTCTAGTTTCACCAAGTGTCTTTAAAAATGTTTCTGTTTGTTTTTTTTTTTTTTTGTACCTGCTGATACATAAGAACACTTATTACTAGTCAGACTTGGTTCTACACCAAATTAGCCAGATACATGGTGTTAGCTAGGAAGAAATGGAGACTTTCTTCCCATCCCAGAAAAAGCTTCGCGTACTGGGAGGAAAGAGTAAGTATGGAACGAGATCTGTTTCTGTAGTGCCAATCAGCTTACGCCTTTACATACTCCTTAGGCTTTTTCTTAGAGATCAATAACCTGCCCAACCTGATGTCAGGGCATGACTGTTAGCTTAGACTGTGCATGACCCTCCTTCACTTCCAGTACACTTAAACAGGGACAGCTAGAAAAGCCCCTGATTATTAGTTTTTGTGTTGGAAAACACTTGCATTGTACAATGAAGGTGGCAAAGTACTGGCACAGGTTGCCCAGAGAGGTGGTGGATGCATCATCCCTGGAGACATTCAAGGCCAGGCTGGACAGGGCAACCTGGTCTTTGAAGATGTTCCTGCTCATTGCAGGAGGTTGGACTAGATGATCCTTAAAGCTCCCTTCCAACCCAAACTATTCTATGATTCTATATGCCCCCAGCCTCTTCTAATCCTGAAAAGGCGTAAACAGCTGCTGAAGAGCCAAGGCACAGAGATGCACCTTATTTTCTGCGACAGCAGTAAAAATCTACATTTCTATCCAAGCGTTGTCCATTCTGTTTCAGACTAGGATGGCATTAATGTCCTGTGCTGCTCTCTGCCATCCGTGACTCAAGTAAAAGAGGCTGCTCTGAACCGTCATGAAAGATCTGTTAACATGCCACTAAGAACTCTTCCAACATTTGTACGTTAAGTACATTACTAGGCTTTATAGGATGAAAATAAAGAGTAAGAAGAGCAAAGAATAAGTGCTTTTAAGGAAGACTTGTATACAACGGTTATGGATTGAGACATGCTTCAAGTCACTAGTTTAGCACAAACATCTAATATTCACTCATAGATGCTGCCACCTAGAGTCCAACATTATGACATTATGAGAGCAGAATAGCTTTCAAGCAAAATGACTGTATTTGTGTGGTCATTTTAAAAAGCAGAGGAAGGTGGAGGCGTTGGTTTCAGGTGAGTATGTGTGGCAGGAAAAGGTGAAAGAGCTGATAAGCAGGCAGCAGGCAATCTTAATCTTGAATTTTATAATGTCTTCCTTATAAAATCTGTAATAGACAAAAGCAGATATTATACCAAAAGGTGGAATGGTGGAACTTAGCATAGGAAAGCAAGTGGGAGAAGCTATTCTGTACATTTATCAGAATACCTTAAAAACATATTTATTTCCAGTTCAGTTTTCAGGTCTGCAAAATAATGGTCAGCAGACTAGGAGATGTTCTAGTTGAGCAGCCTTGCCTTCAGTTTTAATGAAAAAGCCTGCCAGTTTTCAAGAAAGACTTAAAGAAAGTATATTTAAGCTTCTTTCTCCACCAGTAGAATACCACAGAAGACAAAATATCCCCATGAGGTAGCCTGACTGGAAATCCAAGGCAGTCTGGAAAATGAGCTATCCTGCTATGCTTCAGAAATTGCAAACAGCAGCAACCCAGTTTCTCAGCTAACCTGAGGGAGCTGGCAGCACTTGCTACGAGATGCCTAATTCAGTGCCTGGACTGTCACACTGTGTGTAATTTGTTTAGAAATGAGCTATGAACTCGGATCTCAATTTGCACAACAGGATATGGTTTGATTAAATGTGTCCGGATGCATTTGTAATGGGATTACAGATTTCAATTAGCAACAGTCATTGCAAGGTAATAGTTTTTCATGCATGTTATAATACGCTGAATTGGGGCAAGAAATAGAATACGATGGAAAAGTCTCCCATTTCTTTCTACCCTCTACAACATTGTTACTGCTTCTTCACATTCATGCAGTGTTTTTTCTAACTTAGCCTTATCATTCTTTCCTTTCGCTTTCCTGGCCTGTTGTCAAAGTGATGGTTTCTTAGTTCCACTGAGCTCTGAACGTGGCCATGCTCCTAGAAATAGTCTGATCTGCAACTCTTCTGCCTGCTGCTGAATGACAGTGAATAGATCTTTACTATATTTGATTGCTGAGCCAGGAGGTCTAAGCCAGTTGTTTCCATGCTGTTGGGTATGGGTATTTCTTGACTGAAATAAGTACCACGCCCTTAACTTGGCTTCTGTCTATACTGTGTGGTGGAGAATAGGTTAGAGAAGACAGTGTCTGTTCACTGAGCCCCACAATCCTCACAGCTGGTGGTAGCTGAAGATAAGTCAGCTCCCAGTACTTCTTGCTCAACAGGTCATTAAGCCTCACTTACACCTAGTCTGTCAGACTACATCTAAAAGAGGAGTTTCACAGAACCATGCCACTAGGATTCTCTCTTCTCCAGGAAGCCCTAGAGCTTGAATTGGTTTGGTCCCTTAGTGTAAAATTGAGGGTTTACAACATGGGTAGTGGTCAGCTCTCTTGTAATGAGTGGACTCAAACTTCTGTTGCCTGTAGTGGAGACATGCTACTGCCACAAAGACATGTGCCAAAGTACAACCTGCAAACAAGCAGCTAAATTTTCTTTCAACCAAACAACACTAGGAAGAGTGTTAACAGTGCCGGACTTTGCCTGCATTTGTGCCTTGGTTTTGAGTAGTTTTGTGTCCTCAGAGAGCAGTAACTTAAGACAGTGGTCAAAGTAGGTATGCAGCTGTTTCTGAACAGGATGCTGGTCCTTTGGTAAAAAATATCTGTCAACTGTGTGTTAAGTGTTCTGATTCCTCCTGTGAAAAAATAGAAATGCTGAATGGAGAAATTGCGAACAAGGCAAAGCAGCTTATTCTGCCTGTTTCCTTCTAGGGGCTTTGTAAATAACCATTACTGATACAAATAATAATCACCTGTGACAGGCAAGAGTAAGTTTCTAACATATGCTTTGCAGGCCTGCTGTCAGGAAATCCATTCAGTCCATACAATATTCTCCAGTGGTTGCAAGGAATGAGACAAGGAGGGTAAGTGTTTATGTTAGTAAAGTGTCAACAATTCACCTGATACTTTCCTTGTGGAAACTGCGTGATGGGATGTCAGAAATAGCAGCTATTCCTTTATCTTACTCTATTTCTCCCAATCTCTTAAAAAATTAAACACCTTAAGAGTACTAAATGCAAGAAATCATACAGGCTGATATATAAAAATGCATATATATAATTAAACTCCTGATAAAACTGATATTGCCACTGCCATTTCAGAGAGCCACATCCCACTTTGAGGGGTATATAAACCCTGAAATGCAACAGATGTGTCTGCTCAGTTATGTCACTTACCTGAAGCACTCTTCTCACAACGTGTTGGTGAGCAGCTAGCTGTATAATTTACTTCCTTAAAGTCTATAAATGCCCACAAGAAACTTTAAAGGACATGTCAAAGAGTCCTACTTTGGCATACTCTTTATTCCACATAATATGCACCCCAGAGAATGGAGAGGAGACAAACTGACTAAAAAGAAGTTTGACTGGGTAATGATTAATGCACATGTCTGGGTAGAGGAGTTTTTTTCCTCATCTATCATTGTGATGTTTATTACCATATAGAAATCTGGCCTGTTCATGGCATAATCAGTGGATGTATTGCACATGCTCAGACTACTCCAACCTACAGAACCAGCCTGCATCAGTTTGCACTGTACTGGAAAACTCCGTTTGCATACACTGCCAATACACTGGCATAAACAGCATGGAAATGACTCACGGGCAATGCACGAGTTATATTTTTGCCAAATGGGGCAATGGATTGGCAATTTTGTTGCATCTGCCATAATATTCAGGCCAGCTTTCTCTTCTGCAAAGGAAAACAAACAGTTTTCCAGACCAGATGAATTTAAAAGGAAATATGACAAATTCTGCCCATTCATTCCATTCACATATTTCTGTTCACTAGTTACAGTATGTTCATCACTATTTTATTTATCTCCTGTAGAGTAGGGTACGATCTGGTGCCTCTTTGCACCACTGTTCTGGATAGCTATTAGCAAATCACGGAACAGAGCAGACTACTAAGATCAAACCCCTATTCTACAAGAACAGCATAAAAATATTTAGTTGCTTATCCTGGACTGATCACTAGTCTCTTGCTTATCCTTTATTTGCTGGAGTCCCTAGTCTGTGTGTACATTTCATACTTTGAAATGTACAGAAAAACTCTGGAGAAAATGTTTAGAGTATGGATAAAGAAATGGAAAGAAGGACAAGAGAAAGTGAGACACACAGGAAATACTTCCAAAGCCTCACAGCCTATTCACATGAAGAATTATCATTAACTGTAACAGGAAGTAACTAATTATATCCCAGAGACATCTCTGACTACTTCATCAAATGAGAGAATGGGAGGACAAAATGCTGATGAGTTGCAGTCACATGAGATCAATTTATCCTGAAAACCAGACATAGCAGAAAAAAATTTCAAAGATATAGGTGTGTTTCTGAAAAGCACCCACCTGAATGCTGCTTTCCAGGATCACAAAGCACATGATGTACTTTAGATATGATTGACAGAGGCCATAAGCAAACCAAGTTTTAGTTAAATATAAGGTTGTTAGACCAGATAACATCACTGAAGGCATTTTCTTCAGAGGCTATTTCCCTTATGTCTGAAATTGAAACCTGACTTGCAGATCCTCCATTCTGCCCAACTTCCTAACTCGCCTCTAGGCCTCTCGGCATCCTGCTGACCACTCATGGAAACCCTTCAGGAGAATGATGTCAAAGACTCACAGATCAGAAGCAAGCCTGAGTGTCTGATATATAGTGTGGCCAACAAGTTCAGAGCAACTCAAGCAACCAGCAGACAAAGAATGCCTTAAATGGCCTTTATGATGCTTCTATTCAATTTAAGCTAAGCTGTTTGACTTAGCACTGACACACCATCAGGGAAAGAGGCAGTGGAGCAAATGGAAGAGCTTTGAAAGAGACTGCTCATACTCTCCCCTTCCTCTTCATCCTCTCATCAGCATCCCAAACTCATATTTCCTATGCTTTCAATTTATATTGCAATACTATTCATAACAGATGCTCTTGCATAGTGTTTATAAAAGATCTCCATATTCAATCCTTTTATCCAGAGCTAAAAATAAGAAACAGGGAAGCACAAATATGATGGAATTCACACAGTGATAGGCTTAATGTGTAAAATCCAAAAGGTAGCTTCCTGGGAGAATTAAATGCTAGCAGACATGAGCAGTGGTAAATTCTTTTCACAACACGCAGACAGGCTTTAATGCTTTAAATTGGAGTACATTCAAGTGTTAAATGAGGGGTTTGTGGGGGTTGTCTTTGGGGAGATTGGGTGACTTTGCTTAGGAAAAATAAAGTATTTCTAAGATTGCATACTGGAAGAAATATTAATTTTCCTTCATTGTACAGGATCAGAGAAGAAAGTACCAGGTCTGTGTTCCCAGTAACTCATCTGCTTCCACTGAGCAATGTCAGTATTGCTGCATTCCATGTGGCAGTATAATGAAGTTCTTTAAAAACTCAGACAGCCCATATTTCTTTCAGCACATCATTTTTTAGTGCTGCTCTAGATAATGGTTTTGATCTATAATTCCTGCATGGTTAAAAGCGATTGCTGCTCTCATACTTTTCACCAGCAGCTGAAATCTGCTAAGCCAATGGCCACTGTGGTGTGTTTGCCTGGATGCATGGCAGGGGTTTTTCAGCGGTTAGCCTTTGGAACTTACTCATGATTCAACGAAGCTGAAAGATGTCTGACTTTCAGCTGACAGGCAGAGGCAGGGAGCATTTTTCATGGGATTGGAAGGCAATTTCAGTGAGATTGCAGGCATACAATAGAAAATATAGCCGTGTTTTCTTCAGAAAGATAATTAATATGTTATACAAGGACATTTCATGGACATATACTCCTTTTGGCCCCCACCCTCAAGGAAAGGGCTTCACTGCCCACATGGCTAAAAAATCAGAGGCAAATCCTACTCTGGGTTTTACAGAGCCATTAGCTCCCCACTAAGTCTACACCTGCTAGACTGTGCTTAAGGTGAACTAGAGAACAGTAGAACAATGTTAGTACCTTTTGGGCTTGCCATAAGGGGAGCTGAGATGATCAGCATTACATTCCTGATAAGCACTCTGTCAAGAACTGAAATATATTAAAAAAGATTACCAGCTTTCTGCTCTAGGCCAGCTGTGCATGTTCAAAACTCACAGCTTTACTACTGCTGATAATGAAGGAAGCAAACAGCACTTACATGTGGAGCGTCTCATACATCTCGGGTAACTGTAGACTGCATGACCTGGATCAATTCACTCCTACTGGGAAGCATGGACAAAATATGCCTCTGCAGAAATTGCAAATTCCATCTTTTGATCGAAAGGAATGTCTGTGACAGATTTTGCATTTTAAAAGATTTAAGAAAATTCTCATATGTTCTCTGGGGATGCAAATCTTTCCATCATATTAAAGTATGAGTTTGCCCATCATCTGTGTTCTTAGGTTTCCCTTTCTGTTCCTCTTATACAATGTCAATCCATTTGATTTGGCAGTCATACTAGTCACCTCAGAAGTCATACTAAGGCAACTGGTTGGTTATGGAAAACATAAGAAAAATAAAAACAGCAAACAAAAGCCTGGAAGGGAACATGTTTACTACCTCGGGGATCGTTCATTTTATATAAATAAGCAACGCAATTTAGATTCACTGAATGTGAGAATCCAAGCTTGGCTCTAATTTGCAGATGTTACTTCACGCAGAAAAGCAAACATGTTTAAGTGGATAATTCTTTTGATTTCACAATTAAGTCATAAATTTATAAATGGCGTGAATTTGCCTCTAATTTAAGCAGTCTTCCCTATTGCAAATTCATTTTCCATAATACAGATGTTTGAGTTTCTGAAAACTTTGGCAATGAAAAGCTGTATTACCAGTGTTGAACTTCAGCTACTCAAATTATTTGGCATTTAAGTTATAGCTTTCTTCTGTGCAAAATCTAGGAGTAAAATAGTGGAAATTATTTATAAACCATCCAACCTGCTATCAGTTGGATGGTTCTAAACCGTGCCTTTCATTTCTGTGCACTATGCTTTCTAGTCCTCTTAAAGATTATTGCCTGAGCTTCCTGCATTCTTGTCATGCAAATGACACATCTCAAAGCCCACTGCAGAATCTCAAAGCCCCGCTGCACAATCTCAAAGCCCCACTGCACAACAAAAACATAGATAGAAAACTAAAGTTCATCATTTTGGGGCTAAGCTCGGGTTTTGCTGAACATTAGGGACCACTATTGCTTGCCCAATTGCCAAGAAAGTTAAATGCTGAGTCTGTGTTTGTGGATCCTGTTTGCAGCACTCCAGGTCACTGCACTCCTGAAACGTCAGTTAAAAGGCAAACAGAAATCAGGCACAGTCATCTTGACTATCGTGCAAAATCTTCCCTCAGCAGGTTCTTTCTGCTAAAAGTAAATGTGCCCCCCACATGCCTCCCAGCCACAGCTAAATGAGCAGCATTACCAACACATGCTCCTTCTGCCCATGCTGACGTCACAGCAAACTCAAGTAAAATAACAAGGAATTTCAAAGGAACGGAGATAACAGTTACAAATTAAACAGACACTTCTCAATTTTACCTGGTGTGATAGTCTCAGTGACTGCTGAATAATCAAACACAATTCTCTTTCCAGAATACATTTAAGCTGTTCTAAGCAGCTTTGTTATGGATTCTCATAGCTGAATAATGGACAAACTTTAATAATTTTCTGTGATACTGCTTTGGAGGAAATACCAGAAGACCAGTAGAAACATCTACCATCTGCAAGCTAAATCTGAGCAGTGTCAGTGCAGCTTTGATGAAAAGCCTGAGAGCTTGTTAGCACATTCTCAGCTGTGAGCATTCCAATTACAACAGGGAAGATTAATATCATGAACTTCAGTCACCTGAAAGTTAGTTGACTCCTTTAAAAAGAGTAACTTTAAGCTCTATATGTATCAACGGAATGAATGAGGTATCTCCAGAGGGTAATTCATCTCATCTTAAATCTGGTGGTTTAGACAAGATAAATCTCTCCCTACAGACACTTGATTCATTTCACTGACTACAAAACTCAGAGTTTAAACTTAGACAGCTTCCAAGATTATAAGTCAAGTAGGATGGAGATTGTATAAAACATCTAGTATCTGAACTCTGTTATCAGACATCTACATAGGCATTTTCACTGGGAATATAGGTCCAGAAACACCTAGAAAAGCAAATCCCATAATGGGAGGCAGCTTCTGGGTGCAGGTTTTTCAGAATCAAGCATAGTCAGTAGTTAATAGTATCTGAAGACATTATATAGTGCTATACAATACATATGAGCCTTCAGTTAAAAAGCATAATTTTGCAAAATTCTGCCAACGGACTCTTTATACATCATGTCTTAGACACTGCAAAATGAGCAAACATAAATTTCCAAGGAGAGGAGTTGTTGACAAGGCTACAGTAGTTAGAAAAACTAAAGAAAGCACAAACTCTACATTTAAAGCACACAATTTATTTGTAGTTTTAATATTGTAAATGTATTATTCATTTTAGTATTATCATGTTTGGAATTCTTCATATACAAGGTAAGACAAGGTAATTCTCCAGTGCTCTTATACAGCAAGTGCCAAAAGTACTGACAGTGTAAGTATGTGCCATGAGAGAGGGAATAAGTATGTAGCTAAACAAGAGCACAGAGGTGTTATGGAAAAAGTCAGGGAGTTGGTTCATGAATACCTTGGACTGATAAGTCGCTAACTTCTCATGTTACCTGATGTTATCCCTTCTGTTAAAAGGTTGATCACCCCCTCCAGTCATTTTGTCACTGAGACCTGACAGGAATTGAAAATTTGATTTCTGATAGCAACATTTTGGGGCCATCTTGGGAAACATTTTTCTCTTATCCCTGTGAATAAAACGGAGATAATGGCTAGGATTCAGCTTGATGTTAAGGAAGACATCTAGTGCAAATATGCTGCTTTCAGCTATTCAAAACATCTGCATATGGCTGGTAAATATGACACAATGCTTGAAGAAGACACAGGCTTCTACAGTGGAAACAAGAGAATGGAGGAAATATCCCACAGAACCTAAATGACACTAAGGATCTACTTAGATGTAATGAATCCTTCCAAAAGGTAGGTGCATACAAGCATGCCGCTTCCTTAAGCTGTCATTACAACCATTAAAAATCTAATCAGCATAATCAAAGGAGCCTAGAAAGCATCATCTAGCTGAGTAGATACTGACATCTTGATTTAGTTGCCCATTAGTAGACACATTATTTCATATGTCACATTATTTCATATGTCACAAGGTATTTAAGAGTCATGGCTGCCAAACATGATACAGGACTTGAGGAAGAGCAATGTCATTCTGGAGAAGTGGTTGTAGGCCATCACGGTAGCTCTTTGGTATCTCAAATAGCATTAAGTATCTGTGTGAACACACCTCATAGTTGGTTACCTGAAGCTCCTTCTGAGCTCCACTGAGCGTTGACTAGATGCTCATTTCGGTTGTCTAAGCATCTAAAGGTGTTCCATGTGACTTGCAGAAATGCTAAGGCCTCCCTTAGTCCTTTTGTCATATTTACTAGACCCATGCAGATATTCTGGATACTTCACAGCATCTCAAATGGCTCTTCTTTCCTTTATTTAGGTATCAAGCTACCTAGCTCTCCATTGACTACAGAGGCACCTTAGACATCTAGTACACCCTGCAGGTACCTACACAGAGATGACCTATTTAAGTACGTTAATCTCAGACTGAATCCCATGCAAGGTTCCTTATCTAATACTTAAAATTACTAACTCAGATATTGCTAGAACACGAAAAAACCCTGCATGAAATGCTCAGAGACTTTCAGTTCAGGGCATTACTCAAGAACACTATGCTGTTGCTAGTGAGAAGAATAAAATTTGTACTTGTGTTATGGGAGCCAATGCTATCAGTTTCAGTTGCAGACCAGTGTAATTGTTGGCTCTTCCTCAGGCAACAGTGCATTGCTCTATTTCTAAAAGCTGAGTAACACTGTTTTGCCACTTAGCACCATCACACCTATTAAGTACTGTTTTTCCAGAAGTGAGTCTCCGTTTCATTCTGTGATATAGCCAACAAAAGGGCAAACCTCTGCCCTAGGAACTTGTAACATGACAGGAGATAGCAGATGGAGGCTGGCTGCAATACAGGAAGCACAGTGAAAACATGACACAGCTTTATGACGTCAACTGCTCTCTGTCTACCAGCAACCTGTTAAATTCTGTAAGAAAGTATTATTTCTGTGAGAAACTGATCTAAAAGCTTTTTGCTTACTTTAAAGGAAATTTTTAAAAACCTATCTCAGAAACATAAACAGAGTTAAACAGATTCTTTTTTAATTTTTAATTGCATATTGTATCTAGACTGTACCAGAAAACCCACTGAAATCACTGACATGATTTCCCACTCTAGAATAAAGGGAATTCAGAATAAAGTGAATTCTAGAATAAAAACGAATTCATGAATTCTAAGGGGGAGGGCGGGGCTGGGGGTAGGAGGAGAGGAAAAGAGAGAAGGGAGGGGTCCAGTTTCCCATGTGCTTTTTCATTGGACTGACACTATCCTAAAAGATTGTGACCTCTGTAAGGAAAGAGTTAATCATGCTATATCAAAAATACTGAGAGGATGTGACATGTGGAGACAATGGAAAGGAAAATCTCTACAAACTAACTGTCAGAGATTTAAAGATTTCCCCAAAAAAAGCAGTATGATAACAATTATATTGTGCAGAAGACCGAAATTTAAGGGCAATTTTTCCTACCTAAATATTTAACTCTTTATTTCCCATAGCTATCATTTGAGAATCTAGGAAAACGTTTTTTCTCAAATCTAATATTTGCAGATGCAAATTTAGCAGAAGATGATTTGGATTTATTTTTATTTCCTTTTTGCTGTGATTGTTTCTAATAGAAGCATGAATTTGCTTCTCAGCATGCAACAGCATTTCATAAAGATCCATCTGAAATATAGTAAAGTTTTTTTATCCTAGCACATCTGTGCTATTTGCAGTGTGTGCAACATGAAGGCACCCTCTAACAGACTAACAAAATGACACAGAATGGAATGGATTAACATGTTGAACTAAAATAGAAAACAGTTGTTCTGCTTGAACACGCTTATAATTTCAGAGGCTTGGGGCAGGACTGAGTTGAAACAAACAAACAAAAAAAGCCATACAAAATTCACATTAACCGTTTGAATACTTTCTTCACAAACACTTTTAATACTTTAATTCATTCGATTAGTTTTCTAGAAAGATGTTAAAATTACCTTTTCAAATAATTGTATTGCTCAGTTCATAGAAGAAAAGACAAAGTGAAGGATTGTTTATTTAACCTACTGTCGCGGTTTAAGCCCAGTCAGCCACGCAGCCCTTGCTCACTCCCCTCCTTTCACACACAACCCCCCCCTTCACCTCCCCCCACTCCTGGAGGGATAAGAAGGAGAATTGAAAGAATGTAACTTCCATGGGCTGAGATAAGAACAGTCCAGTAACTAAGGTATAACACAAGCCACTACTGCTACCACCAATAATAATAATAACAAGGGAAATAACAAGGGAAGAGAATACGACTGCTCACCACCTGCCGACCCATACCCAGCCTGACCGAGCAGTGATCTAACCCTTCTGGGTAACTGCCCCCAGTTCTACATCCTGGGAATGACGTGCTGTGGTATGGAATACCTCTATGGCTAGTTTGGGTCAGGTGTCCTGTCTCTGCTTCCTCCTGGCTTCCCCATCTCCCTGGCAGAGCATGAGACTCAGAAAGTCCTTGGTCAGAGTAAACATTACTGAGCAAGAAGTAAAAACATCGGAGTTATCAGCGTTGTTCCCAGGCTGAAAGTCAAAAACACAGCACTGCACCAGCTACTAAGAAGGAGAAAAAATGACTGCTACTGCTGAACCCAGGACACCTACAAATGTAAATAAATTTTGGTAACAGCAGTCACGGAATGGATTAACAAATGGTGTGCAGAAACACAATCAGAAGCATTTAGGCTACTGAAACTTGGCAAGTTACCACACATCAGCTGAGATGTGATGAGTGACCACTGCAAGCTTCTAGCCTGTGCCAACTGCAACATAAGATAGATACAGTTGTTCCAGCATTGAGTTTAGTTTCTTTCAGTTGGAGAGGGTCAGAGCACATTCATCCACATATATTATCATGCTTTTTGACTGTGTCTCAACTCAGAGAACCTGATTTAAGTATAGCATGAAGCTATCTACCTTATAAATATAATCAGATTGATTTACTGGGGAATTCAGAGTCACAATATAGTTCAAATAATCACATTAGTTCAGATCTTGAAATGTGTTGATCACCTTCAATTTCCTTTACTCACATTTACAAAACGATCACATCTCTGAATCATATGAACTGTGAATCATTTGTGATTCATTTTTCCTACAACACAACTTAACTGCACGTAAGATCACTAGCAAGAGAGATCTCCTACAGTGATCCAGACCGTGGATATTTTAGACAATCGAGTCTCATAATTCTCCATTGGAAAATTCCAACTGAAACCAGTTCAGTTGCTTGCCTTATAACTTGCATCCAGAAACTCATTGTTCTGGGGTTTTGTGCCAATTTTGTCTCTAACATAATTCTAGATTTATCCTACATATCAGGTTTTTACCTTCTCGTTAAAGGCTCAAGCATTTTTCAACTTTTTTTAAACTGGACAAGACAGATCCCTCCTGCAAAACAGATCTTCCATTCCCCTGTCCTCATAAATTGTACCTACAGATCTGACAAGGTTTTTTTCATTTTTAACTTTGACACTTAGAATTGTACATGATTCTGATAACCAGTGCTTTTCACTTTGGCATTAACAGTTCCATCCTTACCAGAATTATCTTACCCCAAGCACCCTTGCATCATACTGATCCTTTTCAAAAATATTACACATTTTTAGGCCACGCTGATTCTGTGATTGAGTAATTCAACTAAAGCACTACAGTGACACAAACGCTAATGTGCATTAATTAATTCAGTCTGGAAATTAGATGTTTTCTAATCATCTAGATAGAACTTTCCAGATAGAAGAGAGTGTGAGGGAACAACCCAATTCTTATTTGTACATAATGTGGTCATCTGTGACATAACAAAAGGCAAACCATTGATCCAAAGCCCTATTCTCATTCAGGGCTGAAAGCAGTCCGAGAATGGGAGAGAAAGAGAAACTGCAGTTGCAAGCCTGATTCCTTGGAAAGTGATGGAAAGTACATGGCTCAAAGCAGCAATTTAAGAGGTCAAGAGGTGACAGAGAGGCATGCAGGCTTGAATCCTGTCTCCTTTATTCCCATTAAAATTCTGCTTCCCGCTTGTGAAATTCAGAATGCTATACTTGTATGAAGTACTTTTCCATTTGATGGCAATGGGCTCCCATCACCTTATACTTGAACCCACACTGTGCCCTGAACTGGCACCTCTTCTGATGCTTCAGTGCCTGTCAAGAATATGCAAAGCCTCAGATCACTCCTGCTTTAGAATGTGATCCGTGACACCTCAACTGCAACATGAGCTTAATACAGAGGAAGCACCACAAAAAGCAACTTGAAAATATGTCACTGTGAAAAAAGTATTCTGGGGATAAAAATATCTGGGTTTCTTTTTATTTGCATGTTTCTTAATACTGCATTTTGAAATTATAGTTAAAATTAACATATACTCCCCTTTTATCTTTAAATAAAGTGCTTTTATTTTATTTGTCTGGCCTTAATTGCTATTTGAGTATTTGCTTGGCATTGAATTCTGAGAATTTCTGTTGACTGACCCGTTAAAAGTTTCTCTGTTGCCTTTGATCGCATAAATGCTTTTTTATTTATGCAACAGCATATATTTTATATTGTTTGCAATATTTTACAAGTGCTTCTAGTTTATTATGAATAAAAATATTATCTATGACTTCAGTGTTCTGTTCCATGACAGCTCAGTATATCAGAGTAAAATATACTTGATGTTTGCAGTATCTCACTATGACATGCTATGCTATTACTGACAAATTGGTCTTCTATTTAGCATCAATCAAAATATTCAGTTGAACGGCAAAATATGCGGACTTACACTGGCTTTTATTCTTACCAGTTTGTTCTATAAACACAGCATGACATTTGATTTTTAACTGGGCATATGGCTGAAAACCTGCAGAAATGTGTCCCACTTCCCCTAAATATTCTGTATTATGTTTTCAGATCAGGTGAAACAAACAGTTACTCTAAATTCTGTACATCATGTTTAACTATTCCTCAAAAAAGAACAAAGGGGATTTTGTCAAACACAGTGTAGAAATTTGCTCATTTAAATACTTCAGTACATTTAGTCTTCTAATCCAAATACAGAAAATAACCTTGCCAAACAAACATATAAACTGGACTTAGTATTCTGAAGCTGAGAAAATTTCATTAGCTCTCTACATATCCTAACAAAAGGAAACGGTTTCTTAAAGGAGTAAAAAAATCCCCAGCATCTATATGAATATAATTTTCTGAATACACATCTGAAACACATGCAGGTAGCGTACAAACAAGGAAGCTGATGATGCATTTAGCATTCAGTGTTACTGTGAGATTTCCCTGCACATCTGTAAGTTTTTACTCAGGGAATGCTTTATTGTTGATAAAAATATTCACTGCAAAGGAAGAACCAAATGAATACAAAATTTCTCCTATCTAGAGTTAGGTGAGTAATCACACTAGTTAATTGAAAGTATGGTGTTTCATAATGAAACCAATTATGTAGAAAGGCTGCTTGAGGTTGAACTAAGCACCCTCCCATTAGCATACAGCACAGACACTGTGCAACAGGACAGGAAAAAAGTAGGCTGAAAAGCAAAACATTATGTTTTTTATTGAATACTCCTTTATTATGAATATTATTACTGTTCATTAAAGGGGGACTGTGAAAATGAAAAAAGCCAGTGCTACCCGTGGCACACACAGCCAGGGTGAAAACTTCATCCTTCTAATGTACATTCGATATCCACTTACCATTTTATAAACCTTGTGCTTTATCTTGCTAGCTTTCTGATAAAGCAAGAGCTTACGAGGCACCTGTTCCTTCATCTGAGTAACGCCTCTGAATCACCACATCAAAACTGGTGACGTTACTTAGATTTTGTATACCAGCACAATGAAAACCAAATGAGACATGAGGTAAACTTTTTGATTCCTAAAATCAAATTAAGCACATTAATGAGCAAAACCATATAGCTACACCTTTTAAATTCACAAATTCAGCAGTTTGGTACAAAAAAATGGCCAGCAAGTGATGACGATAATATCATGACACATGTAGAATGAAAGAACCATTTAATAAAATTCTAATTTATACTCCATTTTATCCAGTATACAAACTATTTTTGGACATGCTGGTGGACAAATATTTTCTCATTTCTACTTTCACATCATTTCTAATTTTTCATCATTACAGTGGTTGCACTGCTAACTCCTGTCTTTGCAGGTATCTTAACAAAATATCCCATATCAAAAACAGTCTGCACAGAGTCAAGTCTACCAAATAATCACACCCTTATGCTTTATTCCCCTGTTAATATCAGATCAATTCCAGACGAACATATGGCACTGCTCTGAGTGAAAGGAAAATATAATATGCATATCAAAATTCTTCTAATTAATTTTTTATGCCAAGTAAAAAGTTTTCTAATAAACCACACCTCTTAGGAACTTTGCTCTTCTCTATTTTGCATTACTCATTCTTTCTATGAATTTTCTATATACTGCTAAAAGTACTTTATGTTGTCAAACCCAGTTTACTTTGTGGGGTTTTTTGTTTGTTTGCTTGGGATTTTTTATATTTATTTTTAATACTTCCGTATTTTTGACCATGGGTTTCTTCCTAATCTTTCTGAAGTTAGTTGTTACTCTTGCTTCTGATCCAGGTATCAGTGCTCCATCTTTCCTCAAGATCTGTTAACTTAGTATGGAAACATTGCTTTTCCTTACTATGTGCAATTCTAAACTTAAGATTTTCAAGCTTTCACACAAACGGTTCTTTACAAAATCTTATCTCCATTGCCAGATAACAAGCTCACGGCCAGTAGCGGTGCCATTACATGGTGAAACTATTTACCTCATACCCTACTTCCAGACTAAATTTCACTTCAGTTTTCAGTAACACTGGCTTCCAGTGCTGTTCGTATTCCCACCAACACGCTCAGTTTACATTTCAGACCAAGTTTCAGTCCCCTGACAGGGTGCCAGAGATGCCGGCTGGCGAGGGCACACAGCAGCACACAGGGTGAAGCACGCTGCTCAGCCATCAGCTCCAGCACCTCTATCAGTCGTGATGGCACCGCTCAGGGCCTTACTGACAAGTCGGTTTGCCTGCTCAAGTGGCTACATCCACCGGGCCCCGGTGCGGGAGTCAGGCACGCCTGGTGAAACTGCTTTCGATATTTTGCTTTTTTGATTTTTTTGCCTTTTTCTCGTTGTTTTGGCAGCGGCGAGGCCCGGGGCGGCTCCCGGCCCATAGGTGTCGCTGCGGGAGGCTGCCTCGGCGAGGCGTTTTGACCACGCTGGCTGCCCGTAGCCCGGCCGGCGGGGTCTGACGTGTAGTGTCGAGGCGGCGATGGCGGCCGCCTGGGAGGAGATTCGGCGCCTAGCGGCCGATTTCCAGCGGGCGCAGTTTGCCGAGGTGGCCCACAGGTGAGCAGCGCGGCGCCGGTACCCGCTGCGGAGCCCGGAGCCCGCCGCCTGCAGCTAAGGATCGCCTGCTAGCGCTCCCTCCCCTCCCCGCGCCGGCGGCCTCCATTCCGCCGCCCGCCCTCACAGCCTCCCTTCCGCTGCTCGCTCTCACAGCCTCCTGCCCTGACACACAGCTGGGGCCGGGAGCTCAGCCAGGCAATCCCCAAAAGTCCCGGGGGCCCCCACAGAGTATGTGCAGGTCCACGGTATGCAGTTGCTGCTAAATTCAGGCTGGTGAACCCTGTCGTGGTTCCAGTGCTCTGTTTCTTCCGTATGTGTCGTTGAGCAGTAGAGGTTGTTGCTTACTGTTTTATTAAAAAAAAAAAATAAAAATAACCCCAAGCAAGCAAAGCAAAATAAAAAAATACAGAAAGGTGATAGACACACATTCTGTAAGCGCAGCCGTTCTTAAGTCCACAAGCAGGTGCATTCTTTCAGCAAAAAGGGGCTGACAGCTGTTAAGGGAAAGAGTAAAACTTGGTTTAGAGATATGACGCATATAAATGAAGCCATATGGATGATTTGGGAGGTGATAAGCGGAATCCTGAACTAGTTTTTTGTCTTTAAAAATACTGATACAGAACAGAAATTCGCATTGCACTTCCTGTGTTTAGTATTTCTGAAACATCAATGTAAAGATAATTTAAGCAAGCACTTACTTAGACTGACTGATTTTATTTATGCTGTTGACAGATTATCAGAGCGGAACTGTATAGAAATTGTCACTAAACTGATTGCTGAAAAGCAGTTGGAAGTAGTGCACACACTTGATGGAAAAGAATATGTCACTCCAGCACAGATTAGTAAGGAGATCCGGGATGAGCTTCATGTGTGTGGTGGTAAGTGTGGCATTTGCTTTCTTCCTCTGGATTTGGAAGTTAGTTCTGAAGACTACAAAAAGAATTTGAAGGTTTTGTTCAGTAGCCCTAATCTTGCAAAAAAAAAAAAAAAAAAAAAAAAAAAAGCAAACCTTGCTTTCTACTGCTTCATCTACGTATTAATTCCCCTACTACTTTTTTATTGCCACTTCAGATCTGTGTTAAGCGTTTAGGTAAGCATATCAAGATCCATTACTTAGTTCATTTGTTCATTTTCACCCATACAGAATTTCAAAGGTAGAAGTGGTCTAAGAACCCTTTTGGAGGAAGTTTGGCACTTTAATATGGTTAACTATCTAGCCTAGATATTTGGCCTTGACTCTCATTCTCTATTCATGTAATTGATAATATTTTAAAATTGTCACTGACATTTTCTATTTTATAGGAATGATGAGCCATCTGCTTTGTAAGATCTCAGATATGTAAGGAAGCACATAGCCTCAGGCAGCTTTTTGTCAATGGTTTTAATGAGAAGACAGTGTACTGTACTTTTAGTTATGTTTAAGGGTGAATTTCACTTTATCATGTGTTTGGAAAATTAACTTCCTTATTATGTTTATACAGATTAGTAGTATTCTTACAATTGCCACAAATATGCCTCAATATGTTAGGCCACTGTATCATATCAGTATGATAGCTTGAATTTAATTTAAAGTTGCTGGGGTTTGTTAGTAGCATCATGCAAGGGTAAAAAGTTGTTGTTTTGATACTCATGGACAAGTGGTCAAATCTGGATTAGCATCAAGGCGAAAACTAATTGGGAGGGAGTTTAAACAGTTATTTTTACTTCTGGAATTTCTGTATTGGATTGTCAGCAAGGCAGTAGGGTAGAACGGTAGGGATATCTTGCTCTGACTGCCTGTGATTTGATAACATATAAAGCTGAAGTTGGTTTAATTGGTTTACAGAAAGGTAGTGAAAAAATGTTTTGTACACAGTGGACTATGCTATATAACTAAATCTGTTCAAACATGTTTTATACACTAAAAGTGTATTTGTACTTTTTTTTTTTTGAAGGTCGAGTAAACATTGTTGACTTACAACAGGTAACTTTTTAATAATAAAATACTGCATACTTTTTTCTTTACTTCACCATGTATATTGTAAATGTGGAGTTCATCAGTTATATTCCAGCTAATTTACTTTTTTAAGAGAATGAACTTTATGAAAAGATGATAGCTCATGTCAGAATACAGCAGAGTACTTAATCTGGCCATTTAGTGCTTTATAGAGAGCTGCTGTGTGCTTAATGATAATCTAGAACCGCTGAAATCACCACTGAAATATACAGATTTTCTTTTTGAGCTCTTCCTTTGTAAACTAAGGATGGCAAACAAAGTAAATATGTTTTCCATTCAAATAGAAAGCTGCAGGAGCATGCATAATTAACTTTTGCATGTCTCTTTGGATCTTCACTGTTCCTTTTTTAATCACGTATCTCCACTAATTTTTATCCTCGACTAGTCTGCCTCTGTGACTAATTTTCCCTTCTGGCTTGAGTAAAGTCACTTGGAATCAGAAAACTTTTCTGAAAGACTATTTAGTATTTTCTGTATTTTTTTATTGTAGAGGTTTCTTTTAACCTTGTCACAGTTGCAAAGAAAGCATTGCTGCTTTATTCCAAATCACAGCTTATGTGTGTGTACAATAGCAGAAAAAATAAAAGCAGCTTTCCTCAAGGCATAGGAATGTGTAAGTATGATATCTCAGTGTTTGAGAATTAATTTAAAGTTATGATAAGAGGTTTCATTGGCATTTTTCTTTAGGTAATAAATGTGGACCTTCTGCATATTGAAAACAGAGCTAATGACATCGTTAAATCTGAAAAAACTATTCAGCTTGTATTGGGACAGCTTATAAATGAGTGAGTACTTTCAGGAGCAATATGTATAATTCACATCTCTCATATTTTAGAATGCAGGCTAAAAGCATTGGCCAGCCTTTGTTGCTTTTGAGGCGGACTGCATTTTTCTTGACTGCTGCTAAGGGTGCCTGGTGGTGATCAGTGCTTCTTTTGGAAATGGCAATCAAGGCCTGTCTCAGCAGAGCATCCAGTGAATCCATGGAGCAAAGGCCTTACTGAATGTCTCTGCCCAGTATCTTGCACTTAAGAGGCTTCGTTTCTTACTCAGTGTCTTTGTGTACAGCAGCTATATCTCTCTTGGTTTTGCTGTTTGCCTCGGCTATTGACAAGCAGTCTAATTTTTTCCCACATCTTGCTTTACCTCACAAGCTAAAGATGTATGAGCAAGTTATTTCATGGCTTTCAGCACACTAACAGCCACTGAAGTAATACTCTTGTCTCTATTATTCATTGTGCTGCAGGATTTATTCTTGGTAAAGAATGTGAAGTTCCTGTCTCTCTTGATAAAAGGCTATCTTGCTTATTAAAGCCCTTTTCTAAGCCTCATTGACATATAATGTTTTCCTGTTCCTGCTAGTTGACAAATTCATACAAGCAGATAAATGGACAATTTTAATACTAGGTACTTGGTTAATAGGCTTAAAAAAAAACAAAACCAAACAACCACATGTTCACTGACATTGTTCTCCTTTATTAATTTAAAATAACTTTATTTTTGCAAAAATTCATCAGAAAGAGGTATAGTCATAGAATCATAGAATGGTTTGGATTGGAAAGGACCTTAAAGATCATCTAGTTCCAACCCTGCTGCCATGGGCAGGGACACCTTCCACTAGACCAGGTTGCTCAAAGCCCCATCCAACCTGGCCTTGAACACTGCCAGGAATGGGGCAGCCACAGCTTCTCTGGGCAACCTGTTCCAGTGTCTCACCACCTTCAGAAGTAAAGAACTTCTTCCTGATACCTAATCTAGATCTCCCCTATTTCAGTTTAAAGCCATTATCCCTTGTCCTATTGCTACATGCCCTTGTAAAAAGTCTCACTCCAGATTTCTTGTTGGCCCCCTTTAGGCAGTGGAAGGCTGCAGTAAGGTTTCCGTTCTCCAGCCTTCTCTTCTCCAGGCTGAACAACCCCAACTCTCTCAGCCTGACTCCATAGGAGTGGTGCTCCAGTGGTGCTCTGGTCATCATAATGCCAGGTCAATTAGTAATTCAGCATATGGCTAGCAGGTTGATTTTGAAATTCACACTTAATGTGCGGGTGTTTTTTTTCTTGTTTTTACATAAGGAGTTACCTGGATCAATTGGCAGAAGAAATAAATGATAAACTACAGGAAACTGGCCAGGTGACAGTATCAGAACTCTGCAAGGCGTATGACCTTCCGGGAGACTTCCTGATACAGGTGATGCAAGCCACTAACTTGGCAAATGTAGAATTTATTGTATTCACATTCTTTTGTTATCTTTGCAGTATCCATGGCTGTAATTATTATAAATTTTTTCTCATTCTAAGCAGAAAAGTATTAGGTACGTAGAAGGTGCAGTGTAATAGCTATTCACAGAATGAGGTTGATGTTAGCCTTTCGACTACTGGGCAAAATCTTTTCAGAATCTTTATAACTGGTAGGAACAGACCAGGATTAGTAATGTCAGGAACAGGTTAGATTAGTGTAAGATCTGAAAACTTATTTGTGTGAGATACTAAAGATACAGGGGTAATTTCATCAATCTCATTAGTTACCCAGGAAGCAGAAATACAGTGGTAGAGACCTCTCAGTTTATTCAGAAAACGTAAAATAAATGTTTGTTTCTAAAAGCTGAAGCCAGACATTCAGAGTAAAAACAAAAAACTTTGCTTTTGTTAGTGACTATTGTAGTGTTTCAGAGGATTAGGGAGAATTCTCTTACCATTGTTGACTTTCAGTTAAGGTTGGATTTTGATTGGAAGATAGTTTTTTCAAAGAGTAATCCCATGGCATGTGTTAGGTGAACAGTCATATTGTGTACCACAGACAACCTTGTTGACTCTGAGTTTGAGCGGATTTCTTCTAATACTTGTTGTATGATCAGCTTCTACAAAAACATTTCTAACATACAAAATTACATGTGTTCTGTTTGTTTCCTGGGCAGTATTTCCTGGGTTTAGTTCACTTCCAACGATGCACATTTATAAACTGTTTCTACCTGTCTTCTGTTGTGTTTCTTGTTGCTGATTTTTGTCTTGTCTATTTGAAAAAAGTTGTATTCATTGTGCATTTCCAAGCTATTTTTACTTCTTTTGAAAAGTTTTATTTCATCATTAGATATGAAAATATCTGATAGAAAAAGGCATTGTTAGGAAAGCTGAATTCTCTTAAGTTTGGAGTGTGGGCTGTAATGGCATCAATTTATATGTAGTAAATACATACAAATTCTCAACATATCTAAGTAGTAATTTAAACTTGCAGTCCTCGTTTCTGAATGTTTTGTCTGCCTTAGCAACGCTAATTTGCTGCTCTGCTAATACAGGTTTTTTTCATTAATTTTTGTTTAATATCATTAATATACAGTTTTAGCAGTTAACCCAGCTTGTATTTACAGGCATTATCCAGGCGTTTGGGTAGAATTATTCATGGGCAACTAGACCAGGAAAACCATGAGGTGATTTTTACAGAAGCCTTTGTGTCACGCCATCGAGCACGCATTCGTGGTCTCTTCACTGCAATTACTCGGTAAATGGAACACATACAGCCACATATTAAAATATTTTCAACATAGGTCTTTATGGACAAAATTCTCTTGTGATTGAAAAAGAAAAGAAAATAAAGACCTATGGGTTGGTTTCTTTAAGTGTAGTTGAGTTCCTGGGGTGAAATATTTACTTATATTGGACTCACTTTTTTGAAAGGGGGACCTCCTTTTGAAAGGAAAAGAAGGGAGGCATAACAATATGCAGTATACAAGAAGTTGTTTGGCTGAAGAAAATGTTAATCAGTAGTTCTCCCATTTTTTTGGAGAGTATCTATCCTCATTGTCATTCTACCACTCCCTAGTCAATCATATATTGATATCTGCCCACTATGTGTGATTCTAGAAAATTTTTTATAATTAAGTCAATAACCTCCTGTGTCAATTTGTATGAAGAGAAAAACTTGGAACAGCAAAAGTTTCCTTACAGTAATTGTTGTAGCTTTGTTATAAGATACAACTTCGTAGTAATTTAAAATTAAAATGTTTTAGGTAATGTTAAACGTCAGTGTAGCACCTTGGGGCTAAGACACTTTTTAGTTTTGTCCATCTAGAGTAACCTCTCTTATTTCTAGATTCTCCACATCAGTTTCAGGTCATTGACTTATATTGGTTTGTTTGTCTTTTTTCCAAGGCCTACACCTGTAAGTAACTTGATCACTCGGTATGGATTTCAAGAACATTTACTTTACTGTGAGTTTCATTTGGATTGGGTTGGTTTGTTTTGTTGGGTTTTTTTAGTTAATTAATAGATTCTTCATTACTAGAAGTATGTTTTTAAATAAGCATTTTAGTATATAGCCTTAATTCTGGAAGAAAGAGCAATATGTTTTTCTTTAGTGTAAAAAATGGTAAATCTTTTCTGCTATCCATAACTGAAGAGATGTTCTCTGTATCTAAAGCAATAAAAGCATACGTTGATGAAATGCCTCTGGGGCAGGATGATGCAAGAAGTACAGTACTCATTTTGTCATCTGTTTTGTTACTTGCCCTTAGCTACTGGCAGTTTTATCTGTGAAGCACACAAAAGGGAACAGATTTTATGTAGCCAAATAACATTAACTGCTCTGGATTCTATTTATTGACTTTTCTCTGTGATATCGGAGGCAGAGCTTTTGTTATGCCCTTAGTTAAATGTGTTTATATGCTGAGAGGTAAAGCATATCCTTAAACTGTTTGCTTTTATTTCTTGCAGTTCCTTTTTTAAATAGAAATGCAAAAATAAAATAGATTTCCTATCCTACTACGGAAACTTTTATGTTTTAGCTTTTCTTTCACTATCCCCTCCCATCTGTCCACAATGCTGCTTCAAGCATCATTAGTCTTATATTCTGACTGACTAAGTGCTACTGGTCTTTAGAATCCCTTAATAGTTTTCTGTCTCTTCTCATGAAAGTTACTATTTCTCTTTTCTTTGGTTGGGTCTTTTTACCTTCTGGGCGTTGCATGCTTTAGCTGCTCTATAATACCTCTCTGCTTACCTTCTTGTTCTTTGCAACAAACTTGTTCATTGAAAATGAAAATCTTAGTATTTAAATAAAGTTATATAAACACTCTACCTTCACATAATCTTATTTAAGGTCTCTTTTTTTTGGAACATTCCATCCAGCTATTCATAGATTAAAAGGAAAATCTGTTAAACTGCATTATAATGCTGCTGCAGTACCCAATATCAATTCCAGTATGTGTTTACAGTCTTTTTCAAACAGGTCCTGCAAATACATGGTCATGTTCTGCTCATGTATAGTGTTAATGTGAATAGAAGTTCTAGTGTTTTCTCATCACTAGTAATCATCACTGTGGCTAAGTCTATTTGTCGTATCTTTTTCATGGGTTTTGGGATGGATTTTTTTTTAATGAATTTGTTCGTCTTTTTCTTTAATTTTTCATACTGTATTTCACTTTCTTTGCAAGTTTCAGATAGCTTTCTTGTCTTTTTATTCACTGCCAGAGGACATTTGATTTTATTCTGTCTGAGATGCCGTTTCAATTTCACAAATGCTGGAAATTTGAAAAAATACCTTTTAATGAAGTTACTTATATGTTTGTTATAACTTAACTATTAGTAAGTACAAACATCTAATTTAAGAATCTGTCCTATAAGCTCCATTTTATACAAGTTAACTGAATCATGGCAGAACATGATTCCTGACTCTTGTTTTAGGTGATGTAAGGCTATATCTTTTTTAAATCAGTTTCTCTTTCTTCTACATTTTCTCAGTGTAAGTAATGTTCAGCTGAGTTAGAGGCAGTTGTGTTCAACAGCTGCTACTCTAGCTTGTAGAGACATACTTACACCATGGTCATATCTGCCCAAAGAAAAGAAAAAATCATGATTTAATGTGTGGTATTCTGGAACCAGGTTTTCAGGTAAATTTTCCTGTGTAGGTGAGCTAAACCTTCATGTGCTGTACTAAGCATATTGTAACGTTGACTCTCATCATGAGGAAGAAGCCAAACCATATGATACTATTTAATGTTCTGCTCCAGCGTAAAATTTGCCTTTCAATGAAATAGAAATCATCCCAAACTGGGGATAAAAAAGCCATCTAGCAAATCTCTGGAAATCTGCAGAGCTTGGCAGTTGATGTCACTGATTTATTTTTTTTGTCATTGCATCTAGTTATGTATGAGAAGGCATATGCAGAACAGACGAAGCAAATCAGATATTCCTGTGCACCTTTAATGGACAAAAAATACCTTATTTAGCATTGAGAAAGGCTTAGTACTTTGGTACTACCAGTTGCCAGTATGTTCTTCATCAACAGTATTTGTGCATTATTAGGAGGCTATTATTTGCAACAGTGTGAACATTGTAAACCATAAAGATGGTCACCAGTAAGAGGTGCTCACATTTATGCAGTTTAGATAACAATTTTTGATGTCATTTTAGTGTGTTTGGATTTCTTTTTTTCTGTCATGTTTAACATGCAAGCAGTGAATTTGAAGAGAGCATAATTGCTAAAATGCTTATACATTATATATATATAAAGATACTTTTATGACTACATTTTCTAAAGTAAAAGCTCTAACTGTACAGTTACATGTTCAATAAAAAGTGTTTCGATTCTGCCATTGAGGTTCACTCTTTTGAAACCTTGTATGCTTTCCAGAGCTTTTATCAGAACACTCGCATAGTCTTAAAAATAGTTGATAGACCCACAAAATGTTTTTCTAAAACAAGCACAAACAACTAATGGGGGGGGGGGGACAGAAAAAGAAAACCAAACAGGGAAAATAATTGCTATGTTTTGTTTAGTAGTGATATCAAAGTGGAAAATGCCACTTCTTTTATTTTCTGTATTGTAGCTGTGCTAGAAGAACTTGTTAACACTGGTCGACTAAAAGGCACTGTGGTTGGTGGGAGACAGGATAAGGCTGTGTTTATTCCAGACATTTATGCCAGAACGCAGAGCAACTGGGTGGATTCTTTTTTCAAGCAGAATGGTTACTTAGGTAATTAATCTATATTCCCATAGATAAAATGTCTTTCTAAAACTAATCTATGTAATTGGTCTTACCCTAATATAGCCAGTGTTTAGAGTAAAGCCTCACAAGAATAAGTGGAAATCAATACAGTAGTTGATACTCCTTTGTTAAAAGACTATCTTGCTTATAATGATGTGTGTTACTTTATCACAAAGAGCCATATTTCAACAGAGAGAACCATACTGCTGAACAGTAACTTTATTTCTCAAAACCAGAGTTACAGATGCTACTTTTACTACTGTTCTGAAAACATTTCTTAGAATGCTCCCTGTAGACTTTTCAGGTGATCGTGTTTGACCCACAGGGTTGGAGTTTCAGTCCAGGCATCCAGATTACAACCAAACTTGGGCTAATAGGCCAGACAGCCAAGCATGCAGTGCACAGGAAGAACCTGTGCAAAATGAGATTTGTAGAACTGGACTGGATGGCACTAGTGTCCGATTTTATCCAAACAAATCTATCTAACTTAAAGATAAGTGATGCTGGATGATGGTGTTTTAATACAGGAGCTGTGGGAAAATATGGACCTGAATAAACAAAAAATGTATCCTTATGGTCCCAAAGGGCCAGTTCCTAAAAACAGTTAGTCTTGCAGTTTGAAAAGCTTCATCATAATTTACTGTAGTACTGTTAAGTGTTTCTGTAATACTGCTTGACTGATAGAGTATCTGTCAAAGTCTTTGAATGTTTTCAGAATGTCTAAGTATAAACTGCCAAATAGTTGAAACACTTTGCTTGTGAGGCATTGCACAATTCTATGAGCATATTGGGGTAACTTTTGAAAACAAAACATTTTGACATTGTATATATTATGAATATTGTTCATGTTATATTGGAATACTTTGGAAAGATACAATTGCAAATTTAAAGGTATAGGAATCTGAAAAACAAACAAACAAACAAACAAACAAAAAAACCCCAAAACAACAACAACAACAACAAAAAAAAAAAAAAAAAAAAAAAAAAAAAAACAAACCACAAAAACCAAAACTCCAAGCCCTTTCTTTTTCCAAAACTCAGCCCAAACTCATGTCCACTTCATATTTCTCTTAACTATGTTGTGGTGCAGCTTGTGCCAACTAAGTTTTAGGTCAGCATCCGCTTGAGGCTGCATTTACTTGTATACAAACTAAACGAAATTCTTCATTTCCTGCTTTCAAAAAAAATTACCACATAAGGTCCTGTAAGTATATGATGGTAGTGAAATGTGACAGACATCTAACTGTTTTATAGAGTTTGATGCGTTGCACAGACTTGGCATCCCTGACCCAGCAGGCTATATTAAAAAAAGATACAAGTCCACACAGCTCTTATTTCTGAGAGCAGCTTGTGTTGGTCAGGAAATCGTGGATCAAGTTGAAGCCTCTGTAGAGGAAGCCATCAGCTCGGGAAACTGGATAGATGTAGCAGTAAGCAATCCTTTCAGTTGTTGTTGTATTTATTTGTTTTGTTTTACTTTTGTGTCCAAGAATACTTTATTGGTACTACACATATATAATGAAAATTTCATGTTGTCAAAGAAGGATATTCAGTTCAAGTGAAATAACGAGTAAAAAGGCATTATTTGCCTTTAATCTGGCCTGAACAAAGCCAGTGGAAGGACATAGGACTATTCAGTTGACAGAAACCTAGGACTAACTTTCATTTCAAAATTAGTGCTAGTGTATTCTGCTAGAGAGCAGTATATTTCGGGGGCGGTGGGGGGTGGAGGGGGGAGGTTGGAAAAAGTTTAAAACGGATTTCTGTGAGTTCCGTAAACAGAGGGATATTAGCCATTTTGTCCTGGCTAAATCCTAATTCTAGGCCATAACAGCACTATTTTGTCACTTGTAAGAAAGCCTGCTGTTGTTTTGTTTGGTGTTACTGCTGGGGTGCATTTTGAAGAAGTTGCCATGCATTTGCACAGAGCAATGTTGATTTCTGGTGTTAGAAGATCTAAAATAGTTTACTCTTAAATTGCTAGTTTAATTTTAAAAGTGCAGTATATTCTAAACAGTTCATAGATTTCAAATGTCCGTGAATTCTGTTTATCCACACACAAGTATGTCTGTCTATTCTAGAACAGATCATTGTATGTAAATTATTTTTATTTTCTTTACCCTAGACTCTTCTGCCCAGCTCATTGTCAGTAGAAGATGCTGGAATTTTGCTTCAGCAAGTTATGAGATCTTTAAACAAGAATTCTTCAGGTTTAATCTTCAGTGACACTATTGTGGTCAGTGAGAAATTTGTAAGCAGCTGTGCTGATCTATTCTCTGCTACAATGCAGCAGAGAGCTGAAAAGGTAGGGGTTTTATTGGTCAAGATGCAATCAATATATGTTGAGTGTTGGACTATAGTTTATATGACTTTCTGTTTGCTGTTACCGTCTCTTTGCATCTCATCTGAAATACAGTTTGGGAAGAAGAGCAAAAATGATGAAAAAGTTTGTATGTATAATCAGTGTAATTTAATGTATATTCAGCTGCACTCAGGGAACACTGTTCCACTGACAGTATGACCAGATGCTGAATTTTGAAGAGAAGAATAAATATCTCTTCATATGTTGCACTTGGTGTTAGCTGGGAATACATGGTGTTAGCTTAGTATACTGAAAACATGGCCAAAAGGGTTAAATGTTTCTGCATGTATCTTTTGTTGCTGTATCTTTTTGCTATTAAGTGCATGTTCTTCATTTTAGGAAATTAAAAATAACCCTGTTAATTTAATCACTGAAGAAGATTTAAAACAGGCTTCTGGTTTAGAGAACTCATATGCCACTAAAAAAGACAAAAAGGATGAAAGAAGAAAGAAGGCAACAGGTAAAGCATCAATATTTAACTTAAGCAAAAAAAAAAAAAAAAAAAAAGGCTTATTTAGCCTTGGAAATATTCAAATATAAAGTTACGATATTTTGTAGTCTGGTAGTTCCTTCCAGTCTGTGGCTGAAGATATTTTAAGAAATAATCCAGCCACTTCTTATCATTATCCTGTAGATGTATCTGAGCTATGTCCATGAGAACTAATTTCAGGTTTAGAAGTATCATAAAGGTGTCTTGAGTTAGTCCAACACAAGGCAGCTGTCCTTAGAAGCAAGGAATCCATGTTCATTTGTTAGTGTATATGGTATGGTCACGTAAGATTGAGTTGTGCATTGGGGAGTGGCCAAACCAGTAGCTCAGGGACCTCTGTACCATTTTTGATTACACAGTATAGGTAACATTCTGTGCTGTTCTTCTCAAGGACCCATGAAAATGAAAATATTTCTTAATAGTCTTGAGAAATAAATTCCAAAATCACTCTGTTTAAATAGAGAAGTCAGATTTGGGGGCAGGGGGGTGTTTCCTTTTCTTAAATGATACCACTGTTACATAATGTAACAAAAGTTACTTGAAATCTTGGACCTTATATTTCAATGGATAAGAACTACTTTTTCAAGACTTAGTTCATGTATAGAACCAGTTGTTCTGGATCTGAAATTTCTTTCAAGTGAAAAAAGAAGGGAACAAGCTGTGGAAAGGGAAGCAAACAGCAGAATGACTTACCTTGTGGAGAAGGACTGTATTGCAAATTGAGATCCAGTCTGCAGTGTGAATACATGGATTAAGGGACATATGAACTAAGTAATTTGATATGTTTGTCAGAACGGGAACATCTCATTGCATTGTAGTCATCTCGGAATAGTTGAAAAAGAATTAGTGTTCTAGTTAATTGAATGCATGTTTTCAGGAATATTTTGGAAAAATGCTTACTATGTTGGATTTTTTCTCTGCGCGTTAACAAGGTTACATTATCTGGATATTTTTCAGTAGCTCAGTTATTCAGCATCACTGAATAAAAATGCTAAATGCCTACTAAGATGCTATTTTCAGCCAACAGAAAATCTCCCATTACATTCTGGAAAGTGGTATCTCATCTGTTTTCATCTGGAAAAAGATATTATGCCTTTTAAAAATAAAATATATAGGTACATTCAATATTATTAGTACTTGTGTTTATTGATGATGTTAGCTTAAATTAAGCTGTGACTCAGTTGCTCTTTTTTCTCAAGACTGAATCTTACAGTCCTAAGATTCTGGGATATGGATTGCAGGTTATGTTTAGAATCAGGTTGTAGGGTTTTAATTCAGCATTAACAAGTAATGCAGGTAATTTACTTTAATATTGTAAACTGTTTAAGTGCTGCAACTGTGCTGTGTACTAAACAAATTCTCCACCAGAGGGCAGTGGATGCGTGAGAGGAGGAGGAGGTGGTAATGCCAGAGAGATCAAGATTAAGAAAACCAAGAAGAAAGGAAGAAAAGATGCTGACAGCGATGAAGAGGCACAAGCAACTAGCACAGGTTTGTCGTTTTATTTTGGGCACTATCTGTTCATACTCACATGTTTTTAGCACTTGATTTTTCACACCTCTTGTTTTCCCCACTGTCAAGTAAAATGCCAAAGAGCATGAGAATACTTTTAGTTAGAATTGTATCAATGAATATGATAATGCAGTTTAAATGAAATAGACATACCATATTCACTGAGAAGTATAACTTAGCCTTTAAAAAAGAAATTTAAGTAAAAGAAATGAGAACCCTTTTTTATTATTTAATTTTATGTAGGAAATGCCTTATATTTTAGGATTAATATTATACTTGGTTTCTTAATACCTGCTGAATAGTGTATGATAAATGGAGAAGTTCACATTCAGTTCCAAGGCTTAAATTAAGAAATCATAACGAAGAAATAGTACTTAGATGTTTTTACTCATAGGGATAAAATATACAGTCAAAATAAAGATTTAATATTCTAAATAGGGTTTGTCTTGTTTAACTGGGACAGCTACATCAGAGCAAGTTTCCTTTATATCTGTTGGCTTTGTAATGGAGAAAGGTAGGTACATTGAAGGGCTAGTCTGTCTCGCTCGTTTTAGGTGTGTATTACAGGATGAGACTGAATTGCTCCCTGTTGAGCCCATTTCTCTGCCTTTACTGTTAGGAGAAGGAGCATGGATAGCATCCTCAGAATTAAACACATTGTTAGGCTTTCAGCAAACTGGTTGCAGGTTGCACAGTCATAATTATGTGTTAACTTCTTTTATTCAATGGAGATGAAGAAATGGGCACTTCCGTTTTATATATAGTATTGACACTTTCGTTACCGACTGAAATACTTTAAACATATTTGAAGTTGTGAAGTACAGCATCTTAATTTCATATGATACTACTCTCAGATTACTGGAATTCTCATATAAATGAAGTTATTTTTCAAGGCTGCTCAGTCACTGACCATACAAAATTAAGTTTTAAATCACCTCTTTCGTGTGTTTTACAGTTGTTGATGCTTGTATTGCAGTATTTTAATAAGTAGCTTGAGCCAAAATCCCAAGATAAATTCAGGTGCATATAAATAAGACCCTTCCAAAACCTGATTTAAGCTCCCTTACCACCAGTTTATATAGCCTTGTATGTTGTTTATTGCTAATGTGGGACTACTAGGAACATAATTGATTTCCATTCATTTAGTTTCCTTTTGTGCAGAATAAGCCCATTACATGCTGTATCTGCATCATAGAATGCCTGTCCTTTTCTGGTTCTCTGTCATCATCGTGATCTCATTCTTATGTATAAAACAATTCTGCAGCATGCATATAAACTTCATATTTTGTCTAAAACCAAAATACAGAGGCACTAATTCATATGTGTTAACAAGCAGCATGTGAGTTGATTTTATTACTGGAACTTCCTGTCTAGTTTAATACTTTTGCTTTATCATGTCTCAAATTTTATACTGTAATATTAAGCTTAGGATACCTCTGTTACATGATTGTGTACCTTACTAAGTGGACTGATTACAGAAAATAACTTCTGAGCAATCAAAAGAGATATTTTGTCAGTTTTTCATGTGTAAGATTTAACTATCATGTGTATTCATCTTATGTGGAGACATTTCAATGCCTTATGCCACAGAGGAAATGCAGCAAAACTTAAGTATAATGTTTTCTCAATGAACATTGCTCATGACCGCTACAGGTAGGAATAAGCAGCCGGAGTTCCCTTTCATGTCAGCAGATGAAATTCAAGATGTTTTAAAGACCCACATGCAGGATTGTCCTGAAGAACTTATTGCAGAACTTGCTGAACATCTAATAAGGTAATTTCAGTAATTCAACTGGAGTTGGAAACCGTGAGTCACTTCAAATTAATCTTCTCTTCAGTCTGTTTTCTTGCTGAGAAAAAAATATTTTGCTGAGGGAAGCAAAGTGTGTCACAGCTCCATGTGGCATGTGTCGTGGCAGTAGGTGGTTCTGTGCCCTTTGTCAGCAAGCATATTTTCTAGTTCATGCTTGTATTTCCACCCCCTTACACTGATCTGTGTTGGGGTTCCACCAGTGCCATCTTCTGTACAGCCTTTGGTCTCTGTTCATCTTTCTTGTCTTTTGTAGCTCCGCTGGTACCTGATGAACTGGGTAATAAGCTAGGTCAGCAAACTGATCTAAGCAAAGATGAATATCTTGTTTTAAAAGATGCTCCATACAACAGAAAGTATGTGAATATGTGTGGTCAGGGCAAAAAAGGACATTAGAGTACAGTGGTAACTGCAATTTTAGAAGGACCTGTGCTATTTTAATGCAGCTTAAAAGTCTTCCCTTCTTATAGCTATCATTGATCTGAAATTTGTCCTCAGGCCCGTGAAAGAGTTTTTGAATAGCATTGCCTCTGGAAGTATTTTCTATCTTTCATCTTGTTTGCATTTCGGAGTTGTTATGAGTTAAAATCTTAGCAAGCATGTACATACTGTGCATACTGTAACCATTAGTACTTCTGCACTTACCAGAGTACATTTTAACTTCCTAGTGCTTATTTTCTGATTTCCATTATTTGCTTTTTTATTAAGCTCACCATTCTGTGAGCATGTTCCATTCACTTACTGTGCAATGAGATAGCTGTCTCTATTGCTGATATATTTGGAAAAACCTACAGTTTTACACTTTGTTTAATGTTCACTTTTTCTCCTTTCTTCTTCCCTGTTCTAAGACCTTTAACAAAAACTTACCAGGAAGTTGTGCGTTCTGTTTTTACATCTTCAACATCATCTTCTGGAGCCAGCAGAAGACAGACTATGAAGGACTTGCAGGAGGGGTTCTCAAACTTGTACAACAACATTAGGTTATTCGAAAAGGGAGCAAAGCATTTCACAGGTACAATACATATATGCATTAAAAACTGAATATGCTCCTTCAAGGGTGTTGAATTTATTCTAGAATCTACATTCAAGGTCAAAGAAGAGCAGCCATTTAAAAAAGAAAAACTTAGAGATGTGTTTACTTTGCCTAACACTGACCTTATGCTGGAGTGCAAAATGAGTAAGCTTCCTTCATTCTGTTGCCTGTGCCACTAATGAAAAATTCAAATGTTTCTAAGAAGCCCCTGTTAAAAAACTCTTTTAGGTTTGATACTAAAAGCAGCTGCTCCTTCAGGGCAGCTTTTCAAAAAGGTGTAGATTCATTTTGCAGTGGGATACTTTGTAAGGTGTCTTCTTCAGCTATATTTTGTGACAGAAAAGTAGCATTAGGAAAATATTGTAGACATTTCCAAGATTCTCTGCTGCATTCAGCTTTCATGTAGAACTTTCCCTGTGGAAAACTTGTAACAAAAGGAAACACTAATAAAAAACCCTGATATTCCTATGTTTAGGAATAAATGGTATTATTTCTCGTTAGCGTTTGTTCTTGTACATGTGTTCTGTAGCCTCTTTTTTCTAAAAACTGTTTCAGTGCTATAGTCATGTGCCTGCTCTTCTGTTCAACTGCTTGTCCTGTAGACTTTTCCTTTTTTACTTGTTGATGAATAGGGGTTCAGGAGGATTTTACAAGGACTACTTTACTGCTTCTACAAATACACCTTTTGAAATAGTACCAACACATTAAAATACTCTTAGAGACCTGAAAGCTCACATTTTTCACTGAAGAATGTTCAATAAGTGATTACAAATGAGGCATGTTAGCTTCATGTATCCAGATAACTTTCTCGTACTACTCATACTTGGTAAGACTCCACGTTTTAGGAAGTGCCGTGCTAACTCTCATAAGAATCACGTAAGTTAACTTTGAATCTCTTACTTCTTTTAACAGATGAGACTCAGACTAACCTTGCCAAACATCTGTTGAAGACAGTCTGTACAGATATTACAAATCTTATTTTCAACTTCCTAGCATCTGATTCAATGATGACAACAGAAAATTACTCTGCAATCACAAGTGAGGTACACGGATAGCGGTTCCTTTTTAACAGTCTCAAGTAGATCAGTAATGTTTATTTAATATTTTATTATCTTATGTGTAAGTGCAGCTAAAATGATAATTAATAGTACAGATTATTTTAATTCTTTTCTCATACAGGTCCGGACAAAGATTTTAGGTAAATTGCCAGAAGACACCAAAAGCCCTTTAACTAAACTGCATACTTCTCTGAATGGCAAGGTAAAGTGATCCAGAATCTGAGTTCAGATTTTCTGCTGATACAATGCTAAGAAACAGCTAACATAGAGCATGTAGTCCATAACTGCTGCTGCTGTGAAGGAAGAAGTCCAAATAGTCTTTTGAATTTTTGTAAGTCAGTGAGAGTAAGTACATTTTCATACCTGTGAATTCTTAGATTTGAAAGGTTGTTCTTACATTTACATAGTCACCTAGCTCTTCGCTTCCAGGTGAAATCCAGTGTATCTCTTAAGTGCAGGTGAGAAAAGTAAAAGCTGAGAGAGAATGTGTAATTCAGAGTGGTTGATGTTTCCTGTTGTTTGTTCCTGAAGATCAAGATTGTTGTCCCATGTATTTCATAACTAGTAAAACCCTGGATATTTAGGAAAAAAATCAGATCAGCAGTGGAAATACAAAGCAGAGTAATTTATTATTTTATGCAAAAGGCCGGACTGATGTTTCTTAAGAAAAAACATATCTGTAAATAATTGTAGAACATATATTCCTTTTTTAATTACATTGTTAATATTAGTGGATTATAACTTGTTTTAGTATTGAAGTATATGAACTATTGGAAAAGGAATAGCATTAATTTCTACTAAATACTTTTTACTTTCTATTTTGTTTCATAGCATATTCCAAATGTATTCACAATCATCTGTGTGATTAATTGTGAGCAGTAGTTAACTTTTTTATAATCTGCTAACATAGTTTAAATATTTATCTCATTTTCTAATAGAGTGTAGAAGATTTTCTTTCATGCCTTGATTCTGCAGTGGATATTTGTGGTATTATGGTGAAAAAAGGAGACAAAAAGAAAGAAAGGTACCTTAATTTTATTTATTCTATGCGCAGTCTGAAGTGTAGCTGTATTGCTGGACAAATATTAGGTGGTTACTGTGGTCACAGTCACAGAGAATGTGTAAGAGGCAGTCTTCCTGTTTAACTGAAAAATGCAAAGTCAGGCAGTCCTAATTCCATGGGAGAAGGGGGAGGGGGTCTTCATATTTCAAAATCTGAGCTACACCAGTGCTAGTTTGTTTTTTGGTTTTGGGGGTTTGTTTTTTTTTTTTTAATGTATAATTTTACATAGAACTGGTCAGAAGAGAAAATTAAAATTAACTGAAGTTAGATGTTTTAGAGTATATTATCAGTTGCTGTAGGACAAAAATATTTTTATATACTGTATTTCTGTTCCTCAGGCAAGTCCTGTTTCAGCATAGACAAGCTCTGATTGAACACCTTAAAGTCACAGAAGATCCAGCTCTTGTTCTGCACCTGACATCAGTACTGTTATTTCAGTTTTCAACCCACTGTATGCTTCATGCACCAGGAAGATCAGTACCACAGATCATTAATTTCCTAAGTGGCAAGATCCCAGAGGTATTCCTTTCTAGCTTCTTAAGGGGAAAGTACCTTTTTTCTATGACAGAACATTGAAGTTGTGCCTTATACTGTTTCTGCTGCGTAAGACTGACATCTTTGTGTTTCATGTCTAATCATTATTTTATTTACAGAATATGCAATTTTGCTGATCTGGATTGTATTTCAAACCTATCATTTCAAGGATCTGTCTTCAATATTTTTTAATAAAACTAAAAATCAACCTGTTACTAGTACTGCAGCTTTTGCCTTTAACCATAGATACAGCTGTCTATTGGAAAATGTTACGATTCTTGCAGCTGAAAATTCTTACACTCTATTTCCTCCCAGCTAGAGCATGGTTGCTTTTTAAACTTCTCTAGTTCAGTTTTAGAGAAAGATATACCACTTCAAAAGTAAAGATATTGAAATTCTATATTCCAAGCTGCCCAAACTGGTGATGTTTACTAACTGCACTGCTTCCCTGCTTTGGTGGTTAGTTGTCCTGTTCTTACAGCATTGATGCACTTTAATTTTTTTGCCTCTGTGAATGTCTCTCAGAATTTAGGTTGCAAAATAACTTGATGGAAATATATTTATGTATATATTTACCCTCTTTAGGCAAGAATGGGAGAATGCTTTTTAAAAAAAAATTACTTTCAATTAAAGCTCGGGGTACCTTCTCCATACCATTGACATTCCTTTGGTTTATTCTCTCTTTTCCCCTTAGGATCAGCATTCTCTGTTAGTAAAATACCAAGGGCTAGTAGTGAAACAGTTGATCAGCCAGACTAAGAAAACTGAACATGGAGACAATGACACAACAGATAACCTGGAAGAGGAAGAAGCAGATGCCATTCGAAAAGAGCTCCAGGAAATCACTACCTCTATCAAAGACCTTGTTCTCAGACCTAGGAAATCTTCTGTAACAGAGGAATAAAATTACTATTTGGTGCATCCAAATCCATAATTCAGTCAGATTTTTTTTTCTTATCCTGAAGGAAAGAATAGCAGAAAATGCTTGGCAAACTTTTAAAATTTAGCTTCTAACAATGGCAAATTACAGCCAGGTGGTGATGGTAAATAAAGTATTGTTATGTGCTACTACAGTGTACATGTAGCACATGTAACACATTGTAGTACAGCTGTACAGTTGTGGACACTTTGGGTGTGAAATTAGTGGGTTTTAATTAGCATCTTCATGTGAGGCCTCAAGAAATGGTTATTCAAATATGGTTATTCAAATAACAGTGTATTCTGTTCCATACATGCACAAGCTTATGGTTTTACTTCTCTAATTTGAATTTATAGTGATCTAAGAATTGCATAGAAGTGTATTTAAGCCCATATGTCTCAATTTCAAATATTAGTTTTGACATGATCTACCTACTATGAAAGGCCATCTCTACTTTTTTATATCATTAGTGGATGTTTTGTGCTTTGGTTCACTGGAACACAACAGTAAAAAACATTGAGGACAAGTGTATGTTGCTAAAGTAGAAGTAATCCAGTATTAATGTGAGTTTCTAAATATACTGAAAGCTTATGAAAATCAGCATACTCATGCTATTCATGTGTTCTGTTAATGTCCCTAATAGCTGCTCATTTCAAACATGTAATTTGAAAAGAGGAAGTGATAACCATTTACACTGGTATTTTGGGAATGGATAAATACTGTTATGCCTGCCATATTTTACGTGCTGTATGTTCATTCAGCAGACTTCTTGAGTTCTTAGTCCAGTTCCCATAGCAGTTAGAAGTACTGTATTCTGTCACCTCCTTGAGAAAACTTGCGGTATTCTGTTTATGCTGAGTTTTGTTAAAAGATTTCAGTTTATGGTGTTTCTACATAAGCTTTATAGACCAAAATAGTGGCTAAAGTATTTCCCTTTTACCAGCCTTATTTTTACATGTGCGGTGCTTTTTGTCTTCAGGAAAGTGGTAAAATGTGTAAAATAGAGTTCTGCCACTATTAATTACACAATTCTTGTATGTCAAATATACTGCTAACTTACTTTTAAGAAAAGGTGATTTTCAAACAGGAGAGATTGTAGTTGCATTACTTAAGTAATGCCCATTGATTTCATGTGTGTAATTGCAGGGATTTACATAAAGTCAAGTTTGAGTAGTAAGACAGAAATAGAGTTCTTTTCACTAAAAATGTCATTCACCCGTCCTTGCCAAAATTCTCTGATGCTGAAAGAAAGCAAATTCTGTGCAAGCCCGACTCTGTTCAAATACTTGTTTTCCAACAGTTCATGTATTCTATAAGCTAAATCATAAATACATCAAAACCTGAAATCGCAATAAATGAAAGTTGAAGAGGCCAAGTATGGAAGCTCAGTAACTGATAAAACAAGGTGAAGATAATTTTGGTAAGGTAAAAGAAATTGAATTTTATACATATATAAAAGGCAGTAACATATGTCAGTGTTCACAGCAGTGCTGATCTTCTGCCAGAAGTAAGACAAAACAGTTTGCCAGTTGTAAGGCAGAAGTAAAGGTAGTTGGTTTTTTTAACTTGGCTGGAGGCTTTCGTAGCTGACAGTAGAAGACAATGAAAAGTAAGAGATGAAAAATACTCAGGCTGTTTAACTTCGTTTAAGAAATAAAGTTTCCGTACAGGGAATAGGTTCAATTTCTTGTTATTTACCTGAAATAGCTATTAATTTCCTATATTGAATGTAAACAATTTTATATGACATTGAGCTATTTTGTAAATAATACACCACATGCCATTCTATATGCAAATATGAAAGTATTTTAATAGCATTAAATGATTAAGTATTTTAAATGTATTCTGTTGATTTAATCAATGGTTGATCATCTTGAAATTTGGATCTTTCAGAGAGCAATGAGCAAATGCACCATTTGATTTAACATGCCATTCTAAGCATCCCTGTATTTTTGTTCAATACTGGTTTATGCTGCAATAATAATGGACATCTTATAAAATTTTCTACATTGTGTGTTAGACTTTTAGTATTGTAGCTAGTCTTAAAAGGATGATAAATATTATTTTAAGTAGATACACGGGAAGCACTAAAATTCAGAGATATCTTCTGGCTACTAACAGAATTCAAGGAGACATAGGTTGGAAAACCTTTGCGGATATTTTTGTTGCCTCTTAGCTGTGGAAAATCAGTCTTCAGTTTATGGTACAGAAGTATTTTGAAAGAGAAAGAAAAGGAATATTCTCAATTTCCTGAATATTTTGCTAATTCATGGGATTTTTCCTCTGCCTGGGAGGAATTGTCTTAGAAATCAGGTGTTCAGTTCACAAAACAAAACTGTCCTTTGACAGCACTACAAAGTATACAAAATAACAAGCTTACTTTGATTTCAAGTATTCAGTCGCAGCCTCTCATGCTCTTCACCTGTGGTATTTAAACACCACCTTTATTTTTATAGACTTAAAAAGCTGATGTGTATGTATGCATGTATGTATATACGCAGAACTGTTTATAAACATTGATCTAGCTTCATTTGGTGCTGCTCTCAGCAAATTGGAATGAGTGCACTAGCCATAGGTAGAATAATATCTCTCACCAATGGCCTTTCCTTGCCCTTTTTTAAGTGGCAAAATGTGACTTTCATAGCTGGTCATTTGGTTATTTGCAGGTCTGCTGGAAATAAGCTGTTGCTCTGTTAGAACTTGAGCCTTCTTTCCAATTCTCTTGTTTCACTGCTTTTTAAAAAAAACCAAGAAATTGGCAGAAGTTTCTAATTAATAGCACTGGGGTTTGTTGTCTGCATGAATCCATCCTACAGCTTGGTCAGATAAAACTACAGTTCTTCTGCTCTGTGTAGGCTCACGAGTAGGCTACTCATGCAGTGGTTGCTCTGTGAATTCTTTTTTCCAATAACAGTTACATTTTCGTTAGGCTGGGAAAACAGAAATCTCTACAAAACTGGATGGATTTGGGTGGGTGTTTTAATTGTAAGTTTAGTACTCTTGCAGAAGACGCAAGTGTGACTATACTGGGTCAGATGGAAGGTCTGTGCAGCCCAGTATTGTGTCTTCAGCAGGAGCCAAAAGTGGATGCCTAGGGAGGAATATGAGAAGAAGACATGCAGGGATTTTCCCTTGAGTGCTTTTTGAGCCTCCAAATACATGCTACTTAAACTTTTTTAATGATGATTGTATTTTAAACATAGAAAACGGCAATTATCTGAAGCTTTTGGATAAACAGGATACTGAGAGCAGAATTCCTTTCTCTGCTAGCCCAAATAACAGAACATATTCAGTAAATGCCAAAGATGTTTTCTCAGAAAAACAACAAGTTATTTATTTATTTATTTATTTTCTTGGGAATTGTTAAGGAATGACTTTTAGGCTGAATTGGAAAGAGCAACTTGAGTAGTTTAAAGAGAACCACCATTTGGTTGATGGATTTCCCAAATCCTCAGTATGAAAACGCGTCGTGTCTGGTGGGGACAGATGAAATAAGCTTCTCTGTATTTCAGGAAGAGATGTGAGAGCTGTAGGAGGCATCATCTAACTGATACTGTGAAGAAGCAGCAGAATTTTTGTTGACCTCTGCAGTTGTACTCAATTTGCACCTGTTGGCAAAGCCTCCAATTAAATGCTTCTCTGGGGATGTCTTCTATTGACATAGTTGTGATCTCTATAGTTATACAAATTGGAGGATAGTCTTTGAAGATTAAGGAAGGTGATATGCTGGAGGAGGTGTCTGTACTTCCTTTCGGGAAAGAATGTGCTGCATTAGAAGTATTTTGAAGTTTCATTAGCTCTTTTGACAGATCTGTTTGGGTAATGCTTTTTTGTTTCTCTGATTTGTGAATTTCAAAAGGTACGTGGTCAAGAACTGTACTTTCAGTTTTCTCTTTCTGGAAGTAAAGGCAAGAGGAAGCTATTCATGATTCTCATTCTGGACTCGAATTCACATCTAACTTGTCCTCAATCTCCAAAAATCCCAAGTTTGTAAGGTGCTTGGTATAAATAAAGCTTATAGCTCACATAAAAATAAGAAAAAATAATTCAGCTTAGTTTAAGTATATGACAAAATAATTGTCTTCAGAGTTTAGTAAGCCAGACAGCTGAAAATAGAAATGGTCAATTCTTGGCAATAAGAGCTAGAGGATCACTCTTCATTGCAAGATACTACCTAGACACAGATAACCTCCAGAACATGTCCAGATATAGCAATTTTGCCAAAGTCTTCAAAAAAAAAAAATTTTGCCAAAATCTTCAGACATCTTTAAAAAATTTAAACATTTCCTTCTTTCTTCTATCTGTGATGCAAAACAGCTTCCACCCACTTGACGTTATGGATTAAATGATTCAGATCTATTGGCTCTTGGATGTGGAAAAATCTCCCTGGAGATCAGTCGCTGTTCATACCACAAGCAGCCATCCTTTTCACTCTGCTTAACTTCAGCCTGCAGTTCTAAACAGACACAATATCCTTACTTTCAGCTGTGATTGATTAAAAGTCTGAGTAGAGTCTTGTGCAAAGTATAGGGACTTCTGTGTACTCCATGCATGCAGTAGGCTGTCTGTGAAAGTCAGCTGGTTCCTGCTCAGTCCAAGCAAAAGGTAAAAGAGATGACTGCAATTCAAAGGCCAGAACTGAGAAACACAGAGAGAACCTAGAGGAGGCCATCACTGCCTCTCTGATGGTAACACCATGTGAACAGCTTCTTACCTGCTGGAAGAGTGGCAAATTATTACAGCCTGGAAACTGTTTTAGCAGTGTCAGAGTTCTGCTGGGTCCCAAAAATTGCCTGCGATTTCTCACTGATGCCCATTTCCTGTATATAGCAATCAGACTTCAGTAATCATGACTTTTCTATGTGTTTTCTGATGTAAAAGCCTACATAACATCTTCCGGATTCATCATGCGTGGACCAAAGGTATCTTAGGATAAATGGCAATCCATCTTTTTTTGTCTTTTCTCCATGTACTAAACAGTTTGGGGCTTGGGGGTTTTGATTCCTTAGTGTTTTTAACAGAAATGCCTTTTTTCCTTTTGACAACTGTCTGAAATATGTTCCTTTAAGAACCTCCTACTTGGTATTTGCAATTGTAAACACAATATGTCAAAGAATGATTTGATTCAGTGGTGAGGCAGCCAGCTATTTGCATGTCATGAGGTCTAAGGGAAACAAACTGACCCTCAGCCTTCCTCCATCCAAATTCAGATGGGACCCTCAAATAGCTCTGGCAAACTCTTCTGTTTCTTTTGGACTTGATGAATGCTTGTTTCTGTGAAGGCGTGTAATTATTTCTTCCTTTATTTTGCTGCACAAGTTACCAAGAGAAGCAGCTTAAAACCAAATGTGAGTATTGAGCCTCTTTTTCGTTATTCCTGTCTGATAATGCTTAAATGTGGTAGTATACAAGGGACCTATTTTAACATTTTGAGCAAGTAAGCAGGAACTTTTTCCTTCACACATAAAACTTCTGATTAAATTAGATGCAGAATTCTACATGTTTTGGGTTTTTTTTGATTTTGTATAACAGAATAGATACCACACTTTTTTTGAATGCAATTGTTTTAATTTTATTAATTGGCTCATTAATTTATAGGAAGATTGTTTGGGGTTTCCTCTGTAATGAGATGAGGATTAATTTTCTTTACTCCAAAGAATAACCCAACAAAACACATGTATGCTGTTTCCTGTGACATTTGAATCACTATTTTTATCTCTTAGAAAGCTGTCATAGCTATTTGCTGTTGTAGGAAAACTTTCTACATAGTGTCTTTTCCAATAAGGTAAGTCACTTTTTTTCTAGCATAACTAATTTTAATGCCTGAAGTGGATTGTTCTTGCCTTTTTTAAGTAAAACCATGTTTCAATCTGGTGTTTATAGCCATATTTTGACTTGTTATAAAGATCAAGTATCTTCTCCAAATTCTTCTTCCATAAGACACTCGGTTTTATCTTTCAGCTCTCAAATTTTAGGATCACAATTTTGGGTTGGAATTTGAAGGGAAAGAGTAGTATTGAAAGAATATACAACTGTTTATTGAAATTGTGCTGGAAACGTGTGTCTATATTGCAGAATGGAAAAGTATGGGTAATGACCGCAATAGTCCTTAAATTAAAGGCTATGTAATTAATTGTACTGCTGCCTGATTACATAATGGCAATCTTTTCAATAATGAGGTTGCCATTAAACTTGGAAAAAACTCTCAACTGTACTTTCCATTTCAATAATAGAAATGTTAAAAACTATATTTCTTTACGTGCCCTTGTTTTCAAAAGATCTGTTTCTATATCTAGAGCTGGGTGCAGAATCTCTTACATTTAGAAGACAAGTTTCAGATGCATTTTTTGTTTGTGGTTAACATTTTGTCTATATTTTTCATCTGTCTTTGTGAAGCATTGACAATTCTGGAGTATTTTAACAGAACAGACTGTAAAGGATTTAATATATTAACATTGTCACAGATTGCTGGTTGTCTTCCCATGTAATTTTATTGCAGTGTCAGAAAAATCACTTTGATTCAAAGTTGTGTGATTACTAGAAGCTTAAGAAGACATACAAACCTTCTTGTAGGATTAGAGCAAAATGAAATCAAAAGCTGCCTGCAAGAGATTCTGACCGATAGTGACCTATGGTACTTCTGAGTTATTTGCAGACGGTCATATTTTATGAAGTGTGTATTTTTGGTTGACTTGATAGAATATATGTTCTTGTGAGCTCTATACCAAGAAGCCTGTCTTGCTTCATTTTGCTCCATATCTGAGTTTCATTTGGAAAGAAAGAAAGAAAGAAAGAAAGAAAGAGAGAAAGAGAGAAAGAGAGAAAGAGAGAGAGAGAGAGAAAGAAAGAAAGAAAGAAAGAAAGAAAGAAAGAAAGAAAGAAAGAAAGAAAGAAAGAAAGAAAGAAAGAAAGAAAGAAAGAAAGAAAGAAAGAAAGGAAAGAAAGAAAGAAAGAAAGAAAAAGAAAGAAAGAAAGAAAGAAAGAAAGAAAGAAAGAAAGAAAGAAAGAAAGAAAGAAAGAAAGAAAGAAAGAAAGAAAGAAAGAAAGAAAGAAAGAAAGAAAGAAAGAAAGGAAGGAAGGAAGAAAGGAAGGAAGGAAAGAGAGAAAGAAAGAGAGAGAGAAAGAAAAGGAAGGAAGGAAGGGAGGGAGGGAGGGAGGAAGGAAGGAAGGAAGGAAGGAAGGAAGGAAGGAAGGAAGGAAGGAAGGAAGGAAGGAAGGAAGGAAGGAAGGAAGGAAGGAAGGAAGGAAGGAAGGAAAGAAGGAAGGAAGGAAGGAAGGAAGGAGAGAAAGGAAAGAAAGAAAGAAAAAGAAAGAAAGAAAGAAAGAAAGAAAGAAAGAAAGAAAGAAAGAAAGAAAGAAAGAAAGAAAGAAAGAAAGAAAGAAAGAAAAAGAAAGAAAGAAAGAAAGAGAAAGAAAGAAAGAAAGAGAAAGAAAGAAAGAAAGAAAGAAAGAAAGAAAGAAAGAAAGAAAGAAAGAAAGAAAGAAAGAAAGAAAGAAAGGAAAAAGAAAAAAAAGAAGTTAGAAACTTTTAGTATTGGCTAACCATGGACAGATAGACAGAAACATGTGAAAATCTGAGCAGTGTGCTTCCAAATATCGAGCCCAAATTCAGAGTATGAAACTCTGACCCTGTTCGAATGAGCAGCACTCCTATTGACTAAACAAGTTCTAGATGCTGTTCAGGCTTTTAGATCACCTGGGGAATAAAATTGACCTGAGTTTTCCTGCACACTTCCCTGCTAGTTAAGGGTAAGATGATGTCTTATGTCTAATTCTAGGATATTCCTAAAATTAATGATTTCCAGTTCAACTGTCTGTTAAAATCTCTAGAGCCCCAGGTTTGGAAGCTGTCATGACAAAATGCTGCTGATGCTCCACTTGGGCTCCTGCAGCGGAATTCTCTTCTGAGAACAGAGTGTGCAGATCTATTGAGGAAGGAGGCTGTGAACTCCTTGTTTCATGCATTTGTATTTTCCTGTAAAATGTAAGAGGGATGAAATAAGGACGGTTTTATAGAACTACACGAACATTACTCCAGAATCACTGAACTGGTGTATTAAAAAGAAGTTAATAAAACCCCATGACATAAAATTCTGTAGCTGAGATATAGTGAGGGACAAGACCATTACAAAGGCTAACTAATCTCCCTTGGTTGCCTTTATAATGACGGCTAAATTAAGTTTCTGCTATAAATCACCCTGGAGAGGAATATATCTCTCTGCTTTAAGTATAAAAAGTGTCTTGTTCATTAGCCTCAGTAGACTTAGGTTAGCTTTTGTGAATATCGCCATTCTTCTCTGATACTGTACAGTATGCATCAGCTATACGTATTCTTCTCGTTTGCCTTTCTTAGACTAAGAGTTCTTTTTGATTCTACTTCATTCATGCTAGTATGTACTTTTTTCTTAGCCACTGTTGCCTTTGAATTTGATTTTTTTTAGATCCGTACATAAGGACTGGTAAATTCTTTCACACCTCAATGTATTATGGATAATGGATCTGAATAGGCTGCCCTAGTTGGTTGCTGGCTTCATATTTAGAGGCTTTATAACTCAGAAAAATATTAATCTTCCTGTAATGTCTTTGTGCATAGATAGCAGAACTGATAGAAAATATGACCAAGTGACAGAGTGTGATGTAGTTGTTGACAGAGCACCCACACAGGAGACCAGAATTCAGTCCAGAGTGACCTGTTGTTCTCTGCCTCAGTTCCCCATCTTTAAACCAGTTTTGTTACATTGGGGAGAAAAAAAGAATCAGTTCAAAGCAATATTATCTGAGATTGTCTGGAAACAACTCAAATTCACTGGAAAATCCTTCATAATGAGGAACTCTCAACTCCTGTGGCCCTAAGAGGTTTGACATCAAACTGGAAAAATTCCACCCAGAACATTTTGCCTAAGAATATCAATCCAAGCCTCAGTGTCATTAAGGACAATTGCAGAGTTCACAGCTGGCACATTTTATTGCTTCAGCTAATTTTGGAAGTGTTTTCTACCTCTGGCACTGGAAGTTGACCACCCAGCACCTTCATACAGTGCTTTTTAACTATCCCAGGCCAGTGTTGGACACAGCCTGAGAAGCAGACTCATCTAATGGCAAAGGCGTAGTGACTGGCTTCTTCCCACTCCTCTGGGTCTGCTCTCTGACCTTGAGTAATAATAAGTTTATATAAGTTTAAATAAACTTGAGTAATAAGTCAGTTACTTTGCTTTGACAAGTATTAACTTTTTCTGTAGACAAGTATCTCACAACTGTGTTTTAGGATTATTCTATTATTGCTGTTAGAAAATCATTATGAAATCTTCGAAAGGAAAGCTGTAAAATACTTCAGAGTATTAGGTTATAATTCTATTTATTAGAAGCTCAGAACAGTGTTAGGCTGTAAATCTATTTATCAGGAGCCCAGTTTTCCTCAAGTGTGCTCTTCAAGTTTCAAGTCAGCAGCATCATAATCATTTGTGTATTATAATATGAAAAATTGTGACATAATTAGAGTTCTGTTGTGAGTCTGGGATTCTATTTGCATGAAGAAAAAAAATGGAAAAGATTAGAGGAAAAACTGCTTCATGCTGATCTTCTGATTGTTGATCTTTGCTTAGTTTGGTGCTTGAAAACTGAAGAGTGTTGAGAAACATTTTGAATTAAAAGCTCAAAATATTTTGGTTTGGTTTGGTTTTGCTGGGTTTCCTTTTTTTAACACAGTAGCAGGATTCTTAGTTTGTTTAATCATTTGCTTAGACTTTTAACTGAAAACATGTACCAAATTTAACATAAATTAGCAAAAAGGACTTGAATTGTATTTGTTCCTTAATGCAGTTTCTGCTGTTGCTTGCCACTGTCCTCCTCCTCAGATCGACCTCATCCCCTATAGCTGGTCAGAGTTATGGCTTCTGAGCATCATCCCCTACTGGAAATGGTCAATTCCATTCTGGGTTTGAAAAGATGATTGCTACATGCCAAGCTTCACATCACCCCTTGCATAGACTTTACCAGTTTCAGTAGAATAACCATTCCACAGTATCCTTAGGTTAAACAGCATGTTCGTAAAATGTTCCTAAGTGGACTCACCGTTCCACAGTATCCTTAGGTTAAACAGCATGTTCATAAAAATGTTCCTAAACGTAAGAAAGGAATTTCTTAATCCCCACCAAACTTCTTCCAGAATTCTAAGACTTTACTGATGGTTTTTATTTGCCTGAGTCAAATGTCGGCTATCTTGGGTGTTCAGATAAACTTTAGCTTTAATTCTCCTTCAATCAGAAAAGGGCAAACCTAGATTGAAACCAGCTTTTATATAGCATTTATTTATAAGTATAGAAAGAAATCTACTCTGAAAATCATGGTGCCAGAAACAAAAAAAAAATGACCTTTTCACATGCCAGGACATTACAAAAGTCCCAGCAGGGCAGTAACTGAAGGGTCAGTAACCTCTTATCATAATAAAGAAAGACAGAACACCATAGTCTACTCCTTGCAGGGTCTAATTTTAAATCACAGCCACTTTAAAGAAGATAGACTATGTTAAAATAGAAAGAAATATGTTTAATGTCTGGCATGGAGATTTTAAGGCTTAAGGGAAATGTAACGATACCCAGTCACATAATTGTTCAGCAGACCTTATCTCCTAAGCAGGCAGAACAGGTAACCTAAGAAGCACAAAGATTTCAAGTACATAGCAAAGGTCACTGGTAGGACATGAAGAGAACCCAGGCCTGAGTCTCTCTAAGGACTGGTCGATGTTGCTGCTCACAGGACGTGAAGATTGAAGTTAAAAGAGAGTTGATGCCGTGATATACTCTATCTTGTTTGACAGGACATTGTGTTATCAACTACTGAAGGCTCAAGAGGTCTTCAGTTAACATTTTTTTCTGGTTAATGGTGTAATAAGCAGTCCAGGGCTTGTCTGCAGAACCAAATCATCTCTAGTTTCAGTGAAAAGTTTGGTAAGGTGACAGCTAAGACAAAACTGGCTGTTCATTGGGCCTACAAATCTAAATACCTCAGAATAATGATATACCAATACTCCTTACAGTAGCCTTTGCTTTCCTACTCTGTAATGTCACCTAGCTCATGACAACCTTTTAACAGGGCTAAGATCAGAAATCTGTAGATTTGGTTCATTTTGATGAGGTGTCATATTTTTATTACTGCAGCTCGTGGTTTTTGCCTCAGAAAACTAGGTCAGGTTGGCACAGCTCTGTTGGGAGAGAAAAGGAAAAGGCTGTGCCACTGCAGCAGGCACTTTGTTACCACTTGGGGGTTTTATGTTTGCTTTGGGGGGAAGGAGGTCTTTTTTTTTTAAATAGGGTAATGAAAATTCTGTCCAATTTTAGCTCGCTGCTAACGGTGCTGCTGCTGCCGCCGAGCATCTTTTTCTTACCGCTCGTTTAATTTTTTTTTAAAGCAGGTCTAAGTAGGTCACAAGCTTTTAAAGAACGCAGCTAAAAAAGTTGTACTGCATAATCAGTTGTAGGGGTTTATTTAGAGGATTTTAATTCATGTGATGCACCCATTCTCACAAGACACGATACTCCTCATCCGCCTTTCTGTCCCTGAAATAAAATGCAAGGGCAAAGGAAACCCAGTATCTGCAGTTGATGCATCTGCAAAGACAAAAATATTGCCTATTTTTCATTAAGATCTCAAAGTTTGCATTTAGCATGAGCGTTGCCTGCTGAAGCTGTTACTTCTTGTTATTGGCAAAGCTGCTTCATTTCACAGTCTGTGATCACTTCACTGCCTGCTGTATCACAGGCATCGTTTCTTACTGCTATTGTTTTCCTCAGGGAAGCTTTCAGTCCCAGGGACAGGCTTGTGTTGTTTTCAGGTAGAAGCGTTCCTGGCTGGTGCTGTTGGTGCTCTTACTGCATTGGTAAGATACGGCTGTTTCCTTGGTGAACTTCTGCTCATCTGTGCAGGCACTTTGACTTTAGTGCATTGTGTTGAGGGGAATTGGGAGATAGATGTTTGATGGGCAGATGCTGTTCAAATGGAGATCACTCAGAAGTGCTGCTCTCATTTGCGTACTGGGGAGGAGCTTCGAGGTAAAAGTCTCAGATCAGGACTTCTGCACACATCTTCATTTGTAACTTTCATTTTCTTTTTATTTAAGCACTTCTTGAAGTATTTTCTATGATTAGGGGATTGTAGCAGTGGGCAGAGGCAGGAAAGATTGCAAAAAACAGGTAGAAATGGTAGTGGGGAAAACTCAGTACTCATTGCCAGAGATCAGGTACATCCTCAGTGATCAGTTCTCATCTTGACCAGTTCAGCCCCAAATATTTAATGTTTCTTTTTCACTTTCAAGACATTTAGTATTTGCTGGATCGTAGGTTGATAGAGGGAAAATACATTTATATTTCCATGCAAGTACAATATGTTCTTTTCTACATTCCCACCATTTTAACTGAAGAAACTGTAAGCCAGCTTAAATGTTCTTTTGCTACCAAATTTCTCATGTCAAAATTAGGTCTTTCCAATTCAGATTCACATCTTTTTTCCTAGAGTATAACACAGTTAGCTATACAATTGCTTCTTTGGCAGAAATTTTTAACTTGATATCAAAAATGAAATTTAATGTTTTACTAGAAATTTTTCTGTTGAGAATTCAAGATCCATTTTTAGACCAATATTTTTCCATCAAATGTCACCTTTTTTAATGCTACATTTCTAAAACAGAGATGATCCATTAAGTATTTTTTATTTTTTTATATTTTCTATTAAAATAGATTAAAATTTTAAAAATAAAAATATGAGAGAATTTTTATCAAGCTTAGCGCGAAACTCTTTTCCCCCAGAAATACCCTGATGCAATAGCTTTTAATTTGTATTAGTTTTGGAAGCTTATAAAAGCTCCAGTTTCAGAGCATGAATTTAATCCTCTAAAAGGGATTAGGAAACTTTCCTTGGGAGAATTTTTTTGCCTAGCCGGCTTTTGTAGGGTTTCTTGTATCTTCCTTAGGATGGTTTTGCCTGCTAAACTGACAAAAAAAGAAAAAGATATGTACAGTTATAACTATTTCCCTTCGCATAGTCTTTAAGTCATTACGAAATAAGTTTTAGATCTGCTTTCCCTGCTGAGTCCTGGTAAGGAGCATATTTAGTGTAGATGTCAGTGCCCCAGACTCTCCTTTATTCCTCCTTGTTCTGTACAGGGCAGTGGCTACGTTTCTTTCTGAACCGAGTCATCAAAATAGCCAAGTTTAATGAAGGCATCCAGATCTTTACATCTCTTCTGTAGTCTCATCTGTAACAATTAACACCACATTAATTTTAAAATGATCAGTGAGGAGGAGTTTTGACTTGCAAGTGCCTGCAGCACCAAAAATAACAAGATCTTACTGTGGCTAACCAGATAGCGCAGCCAGGCCTTTCCAAAATCAAAAAGGGTTCAGCTTTTGGGCAGTGCTCACACCTAAGTGTCGGACTGGTTGACTAAGGAGATACTGATTGTGTTTCACACTCAGTGACAATACAGGAAATAATATGTGTCTCTCAATTTCACACATGTCTGGGACTTGAGAATATTGGAAGAGATTTCTCCCTCTGGAAATGGTGAATATACTGAAATGGTTTTCTTCTTTGACAGAAATCATCTAGAATCACGGTTTCCTTTGCTCTTTCCTCTATAACCAAATTCATGCAAATCCACTGAATGAATTTCAGTTGAGAAAGATTTAGAGACTATATTTACTAGATTTGAAATATCAGGAAACATTGAAATCAATTGTAATGAAGAAGGTAATTGCTTATATACCTTTTTAAATCCCACTTTTTATTACCTTTGAAAATATCTTTCAAAATATGTGCTCCAGGGACATAGGCAGCAAAGCTCTAAAGCATGCATTCAGCATGTATTCAGGTCCTTCACTGCAAGATAGGCTGAGAGAGCTGGGGTTGTTCAGTACGGAGAAGACAGGGCTCTGGGGAGACCTTTCTGTGGCCTTTTAGTATTTAAAGGGGGCTCATGCGAGACTGGAATGGACTGTTTATTAACACCTGTACCAATAGGATAAGAAGTAATGGGTTTAAGCTAAAAGAGGGTAGATTCAGACTAGATATAAGGACTAAATCTTTATTATGAGGATGGTGAAACACTGCCAAAGGCTGCTCAGAGAGGTGGGAGATGCCCCATCCCTGGAAGTGTTCAAGGCCAGTTTGAATAGGGCAGCCTGGTCCAGTTGAAGATGTCCCTGCTCATTGCAGGGGGGTTGGAACCGGATGACTTTTAAATGTCCCTTCCATCCTAAACTATCAAGTTTTTTCCTGCACAAGCATTTCTGTATGTCTGCACCATTTCAAACACTTAGTTGAGGTGCTCTTTCTCTGCTTTCTCTGCTCTAATGTGTTCTAGCTTGAAGTTTAGGTAAGTAGTAAATTATGCTGTACTGGACTAAAGGAAGAATTTAGATGACTACACCAACATTTGAATTTGCATGGTGTAGACAAAGCAGACAGCAATACCAATTAAGGACAAAATGACAGAATTCCTGAGATGCTTGATCCCCTAGTCAGGCCAGAGCTCTTATCTTTTTCGCTTGTGTTCATGGTGTGCGTGGACACAGTACAACACAGCACAGTGTGGTTACCAGATCAGCCTCTAAATGAGCTGCTTTGCTTAGGTGGCCCACAAAACCCATGTCACTTGTGGACCTCAAAGAGGTATAGTCGATTGTTACAGCACCATCCTGGTTGGCATCCATCCTGGCTGCTTAGAGCAGAACTTCATCAGTAAGAGCTCTGTACTCACTCAGATGTGTTCAGGACCTGACTTTGTATTCCTGTGCTGTACCACAGAGATGAAACAGCTCATCAGAAGATAACACCTGTGTCTCTGCTTTCCTGTAGGTATTTGTTTTGACTTGATCTGTAATAGATGCCCCTGGTTCCTTTTGCTTCTCTGGCCATTTTTAGAAGAGTAAAAGTTCTAGTATCCTTAAACACTCAAGTATAACTTAGAGGTATCACTTAGAAACTTGCAGTTACTCTAAGAGATAGAAAACACAAAGCAAGGAGATTGACAGCGTTTTGAAATACATCATACATTTAACATGTGGGTTGTTTTGGGTTTGGGCTTGTTTTTTGGTTTTGGGGGTGGGGGTTTTGAGGGTTATGGACTTTTATTAGCTCTAGTCACAATAAAATAATGTATTTCTGGTGGGTAGCAGGCACCCGGAGAAATCAAGAAACTGTGATTTCTGAAATGAGGAAAGATTTCTTTGCAGAACACTTAGAAACTTGAATTTATAGATTATGATACTGTTAGAAACTTTTCCTTACAATGATGTTGTCAGCTTTATGAAGCAGTTGTAACCTTATGTCACCGGTGTATTTCGCAAATGTGAATTGTTCAGCAACAACCACAAATTAAGGCAGCAAATTCCTGCAAGTAGGCAAAAACATGCTCCAAGACAGGAAAAATATGTGCATACTTGAAAATAAACAAATGGGACAGCCTGCAACAGCTTGCAGGGATGTCCTTCTCAGATCAATTTATTTTACTTATCTTTCAGTGTTGTTGCAATGATTTATTTTGCCATCATTTTTCTTTCTTTATGCCTCTCTAATAGAGAGCCTTATTCCAATCATTGTATGCTTTTAAAGATAGAGATGATGCAGTTCAATGGCAGGCTTATTTAGATTGGGAAATAGTCCATTAGAATTGCCATAGAGCAAAAGATACAGAATTTTTGTGTGTATGTAAACAAGCATTCTTTTCCTAGGCTTTTTCTGCTTGTATAACAGAGAGACTAACATACGGTTATAGAAAATATTAAGATAAATTATTAAGAGATATATTAACATTGTGGTTGTGCTTTTTAGCTCCAGTGAGGAAACAAACATTCTTTTCCTGACGGTTCCACATTTATCAGGTTTCACAGCTTCACAACCATTTTCTTATGGCTTTCTTCACTGGAAGTCTTCTTGTGCTTTGCATTTTATAGGAAAAAACCATTTGACTCTACAGAAAGGCCCTCTCCTAATTCGTTTTAGCTAAATGCTATCTTAATCTGCTGGAACAGCAGGCAGACTAGCCAGCTCTGTTGTTTTATTTTCATCTACTTTATAATTCATACCATGAGACTGCCGTATTCTCAAATCTGACCCCAGGGACTCCAATTGCAATATCCTCATATCTTCAGCAATATCTCTCTGTGCCCCCCTGGAATATTCTAACACTACAAATGATATCACATATCCATACCTACTAAATGCATTAAAACCAACAGTATTTAGCTTTGCTCCAGTTTAAATGGCAAAATCCTCTTTTCCCAAAGAATGAAGACATCACAGCCTTTTTCTGTGCCTAGGACACAAATTAGCAGCTGGAATGCTGGAGTCAGCATTTCATTCCATGAGAATGAATAGCATCAGACCTCCAGAGATTTCTTTACTGACCTTCAAAACATGAATTCTAACTTCCAGCAAACTTAGCCTAAACATATTTCTCTTGAGATTAGGATCAAAGCACCAGCAAAACATTCTACTTAACTACGTGGTGCTCGAATCATTACTTGTTTATTGGAGCAAGGGTAAATGGTGCTAGGGGAGATGAGATGCACTTTTCTTGTTGCATTGTCTAACGCTTAAAGTAGTTCACAAAAGTTACCAAGATCCTTGCCAACAGAATTGCAAAAATTATCATTCTTTTTCATACCATTGCTGCTTCATTCCCAAATATGGTCTTATATCATCATGGTCAAACCCTGAAGGCTTTCTTTGAAGCAAGGTTTCGGGCAACTTGAACATTTTAACAGAGGACACCCCAGCTTTGACTCTGGTCTTGGGGGTGCTCTTTTAATGTTCTCAAGCAACCACTGTCATCTGTAAAACAGGAGTAATAACACTTTGCTCCCGTATCCAGATAGGTTTTTACGAGGATAATTACTTTACAATTTCTGAAGTTCTGAGGTATTGCAGTAACTGGTCTTGTTAGAGTATCATAGAATATCATAGAATGGTTTGGGTTGGAAGGGACCTTATATATCATCTGGTTCCAACCCCCCTGCTATTGGCAGTGACACCTCTCACTAGACCTTCCTGGAATGGATTGGCTTCCTGGGGAAAAATTAAAATAAAAATAAAGAGAACCACCTTTTAAAGAAAATTATTGGGCATGCACAGTTTTTACTAACTTAAATACCTATTGCCATTCATTAGAATGAAAAAGCAGAGATGTATCTGCAGATCGAATCATAGAATCATAGAAGAGTTAGGGTTGGAAAGGACCTTGAGATCATCTAGTTCCAACCCCCCTGCCACGGGGCAGGGACACCTCACACTAAACCATGCCACCCAAGGCTCTGTCCAACCTGGCCTTGAGCAACGCCAAGGATGGAGCATTCACAACCTCCCTGGGCAACCCATTCCAGTGCCTCACCACCCTCACAGGAAAGAATTTCTTCCTTAGATCCAATCTAAACTTCCCCTGCTTAAGTTTGAACCCGTTACCCCTTGTCCTGTCACTACAGTCCCTGATGAAGAGTCCATCCCCAGCATCCTTGTAGGCCCCCTTCAGATACTGGAAGGCTGCTATGAGGTCTCCATGCAGCCTTCTCTTCTCCAACCTGAACAGCCCCAACTTTCTCAGTCTGTCTTCATACGGGAGGTGCTCCAGTCCCCTGATCATCCTCGTGGCCCTCCTCTGGACTTGTTCCAACACTTTCATGTCCTTTTCATGTTGAGGACACCAGAACTGCACACAATACTCCAAGTGAGGTCTCACGAGAGCAGAGTAGAGGGGCAGGATCATCTCCTTCCACCTGCTGGTGACGCTCCTTTTGATGCAGCCCAGGATACGGTTGGCTTTCTGGGCTGCGAGCACACACTGAAGCCGGCTCATGTTCATTTTTTCATCGACCAACACCCCCAAGTCCTTCTCTGCAGGGCTGCTCTGAATCTCTTCTCTGCCCAACCTGTAGCTGTGCCTGGGATTGCTCCGACCCAGGTGTAGGACCTTGCACTTGGCATGGTTAAACTTCATCAGGTTGGCATCAGCCCACCTCACAAGCGTGTCGAGATATCTGAAGCTATTTGTTGGTGAGTTTTGTGCAACAAAAAACACTATAAATAACACAAGTTCTTCATGAGTGTCCTGTTAGGATTTTGCTGTTGCCACTTTTAGGCTGAGATGAAAGTATGATAGGAAGCTGGGCTACTGATTCAGCAGGGAGGAGACCAGAAAGGTGGTTCACTCAGGGTTACCCTTGCAGGCAGTGCATAACTCTAATTCCCACAAAAGAGGAATGAAAATTCCTCTGAAACCCAGCTTCAAGTCCTATGACCTTGAACATGGAGCCCAGTTAACCACAAACATTCCTTGATTGTCTCCCTAGTCACTGGCTTGTACTGATTCCCTAATACAGACAAAAATGAGGCAAAACTGAACCTTTATTTTGATGATGACAACATAGGGATTGTGTGCTAAGTGCACTGCTCTCTGTCTGGTTTCTAAGTCATATTTGGTAAATGATAAAGCTGATGGATGTAATTTTCTCATATACATTGATTCATTTATTTCGCATACAAATCTCTGATCTTAAGGAAATGGAAGCACAGATTCAAGCCCTGTTATACTGTTATTCCAAGAATATCACATAAAATACATCTGTAATATTTTAGAGAGTGTGTTTCCTACTGATCTGAATTACAGATTATTTGATTTTCTTACTAACCCCTGTCTTGCCTAGCACAAGGATTTAGGGCAGTCAGAAATGCAGTAAATCAACTCACAAGATTTTCAATTTACATGAACAATTTTTCCATAGCTTGTGACAAATGATCAAGTCATTACTTCAGAAATAAGCATTATAGCCTCTCTCCCTGCCCCTTTTCCACTGTCTTACTACTGTCCCTCCAGGAACAGATTAATAAATACCTGACCTTATGCATTGATGCCAGCAGAGACCTGCAGTAATTGTTCTTTCTCACAGTTCAAACTATCTTTTTGGATTACATCTCACAAAACAGAAACCCACAAAAAAACAAAGTGCCTTTTCAAAACTAAACCATGGGTATAAGAGACAGTGAGTGTATAAAAACAAGTATGAGGGAGTAACCCTCAATGGACTAGATGCAAGCTCTGTGATGGTTAAGCACTCCCTCGAATCTTGTTCTTCCTCCTTTTCTTTACTCTCAGGCTTTGCATCTATTTAGGGTAAACTAATTTGCACTGATATTCAAAGTGCAAAGATTTCAGCTGCCCAGAGTCACTGATATGTAAATATTTGAGGAGATCTTCCCTGGTTGCTCTCAAGTCCTCTAAAATTTATGATTGCTGGCACTGGCTGCAAGTTTAATGAAGAGTGCAAACCAATGAGTCCAGCAGATGTTTCTGGGTTTGCTTCACTGGGAACTTTCTGGATTCTTCTTCCTTCATTCCCAGGAATCAAGACCCAATTTTAGCAAAGTGCTGATGATCCAACCAGCAGCAAGAAGACTGAAATAAGTCTTTATGTCCACAATCCTTAAAACATTCAGCACTACAGATCTATAAGCAGCTGAGGTTTGAATGCTTATACAAGCCTCTTTAGCCTGGAAAACTGAAGGATGGGAAACTTGTACAATTGGCTGTCAATAGATTTGTGGTATTTCCTGCACTTGTCTGGCACAGAAATATAATCTATCTATCTCACAGTATTTTGGTACTGCCAACATGGAATCTAATAATAAAGAAATATATAAGAAAAGGCAATCTTTTCCAATAACAACAAGGGAAACTTTCTTTGAGTTATGATTTAGTTTATTTCTTTTTGTATTTTGCCCTTTTGCTATCCAGGGGTATTTGTGTCACCTTATAATGCCACCAAATGTTATCAGCACAGCTGGGATTATGCAAAAAGTATCCATATAGCTTGGAGTGCCTTGACTTCCTTCTGCTCAGCCAGGTAGAGGTGGGCGTACTTTGAAAAGGAAGGAATGAGCAGAAAGACAGGAATGGCAAGAGAAAGCCATTCTTATGCTTGCTATTTCTCTTTGGTCTTTTAACTCTGCAGCTGGTTTAATTTTTGAACTATTGTTTCAGTCTCCGTTGCCTGATTTCTGGATAAACCTTGCCTCACAATCCAGTACATAATGTTCATAATGCCAGTAGTTGTATGTAGAGAATGTGAAGACCTATCAATCAGTTATCTGGCCTATCAGTGTAAATAAACTGAAGGATTAAGCTGAAGCAACTTTCATGCTCCCCATTATGTAGATAACACATGGTACATGCTGTTAAAAGCTACCATTTTATTATGGAACAGCCCAGCATTAGAAACCCACAGCATTGCAAATGACCAAGAAAAGTCTGTCCTAATTTTCACAGGTAAAACAGCATTACATTTCATTTGAGCAAGCAAACAGTCATCCACTGAATTACATGATTTTTCCACCTTTGCAGATCCTGTGGAGAGCCCTGCCAGAATGACCAGCAATCACACAGACTGTCATTACTGCCTGCAGTCTCTTCGTGGAAGGAAGTATGCATTAAGAGAAGAAAACGCTTATTGTGTTGCATGTTATGACAGCCTGTTTGCCAACCCCTGTGAAGAGTGCAAGCAACCTATTGAGTGTGATTCCAAGGTAGAGATTTAGCTTTCACTTCTTGTTCTTTACTAAATTATACACAAATTGCTAAATTATACACAAATTCTTTAATGGCACATTCCATACCCAGCCCTCTGTGTGGCCGTCTACTGGTGAAGAGACCTAAGCATAACAGTTGTACATCCATGCACAGCAGGGAGATGCAGTGCTATTTTCCGAGAATATGAAAGCTCTGGTGCCAAAGATTAGGAAATCTGTGCATATATATACCTCAAACATGTGGCAAGGCTATGGTGTATGTATGGACCACAACTAGATTCCATCCTTTACCTCCAGTGACTCATTGGCTGCAGAGAGACTGCATGGTACTTGAGGGACGGTAGGGTGCTGGTGTAATTCAGGTTGAATGAAACTTTGGTATTTCTGAGAGAAAGTCCATTAACAAAAAGAATTTTGAGTATTGGATAAATTACTTTCATTCTAGTTGTTGACATGAAGAATGCCAAGCTGAAGAGAAAACATGTTTATAATTTGTATATCATTTCCCCTGTGTTTTGGAAACAAAGTATATTTTTGTTTTAACTTAATTCCATGCTTACCTTGCTCATCTCACAGATGCCGTGTTAGTGGCAGTGTTTCTGTGCTTGTCTTTCTCTTCACCTCTCCCCTTTTTTAGAATACTAATTCATAATATGGGTTCCTCTAGGGTCTTTGACAGGGTTTCCAGTAGCCCATTCTTCAATTTAAAGCCTGTACACTCAACTTTGCATTTTAAGTCCAGATGAAACCTATCAAAATGCCTTTGTTTTGCCAAGTTCAGTGTGTAGTGTTCACCTTCTCCCCTTTGTTCTTTTGAAATAAAAGGTCAGAAAGTTATTAAAATAAGCCTCTCAGAAGGCCTCCACAGCCAAAGTACTTCATGGTTTTCAAAGCACGTTGAGTACAGCTCAGTACTGTAAAAGAATCATCCAAGGAAAATTCTGATTTGGATGAAGACTCAAACTCTCATGCACATTTTTCAAAAGCAAACTTGTACACATAGCACCAGTCAGTGTCACCTGGAGAACACGTGCTCTGGGTTTACTAATTTCGATTAATTAAGTGGCAGATGTCAAAGATTGTTAACAAAAAGTCACATATTTGGACTGAATGGAAGGAAAAACTGTGAGAAAAAAAAGCAGGAGTAACAAGAAAAGAGTACAACAGGCCAGGGTCAGATAGAAAAGTGGCCCACAGAGATCTACAGCTGGTTGTCCCATCTCTGCCAAGGTGCTAAAGCTTGGCTCTCTTCCTTTCCTTATTACCCAGTCTTTGTCTCAGGTTGCTCTGGGCTGATAACATACTTTCTACAAGGTTCAAAGTACTAACTAAAGCAAATGAAAGTGATAAGCACTCAGCACCTTCTGAAATGGAGAATGTTATTTATTTCATTTTTTAGCACTTTAAAGGGTGGGGATCTGACAAAACAGAAAAATGAGATTGGATTTGTGCCCTTTTGTGCTTCTTATAAAGGATACTTGGAAGGATCTAGTCTATTTTTTAAGGTGGGGTGTTTTTTTACAGGTGCACTTTTCCCTCATTTTTTTAACTTTGGAAAACTAAAATTTGCTGTTTGTTCTTTTTTGGAATTCTTAGCAGAGGTCTCATACAGACACTACCAGCTTTTTCATTCACTAAGCCTGCTGAGTCTTAAATAAACATTTTTTTTCCGCCAAGTTTTTAGGAGGAGTTATATTAGGTGTAAACAAAAGCAATTATTTTCTAATAATCTTCGTAGGAATCATTATGTTCTCAATGGGATTTTAACTGCCTGTTTTCTGCAATAATATGATCTTTCTGCAGTGATATCCACTGTCAGCTCGAACAAAAAGTAGTAATGATAAAAAATACCTGAGGTTTATTTCAAAGTCTATAGAGAACACACTTCTCGTCGGGTGCCTTGTGCACATTAAAAGTGTTCATCACTTGCTTTCTCTTAAGGCCAACTGTAAAATACAAAACTATTCTTCCAATAAAAACGTACCTCTCATGTTACATGAGGAAGGACAATTGCCTGTGCCAAAGAAGCTCCTAATGGCCTCTGCAAGAGATCTACAAAATATACAGACACAGTGATGCTGATTGCTTACATCACTTCTGAGCACACCTCCCGCCTGATGCACGTGTCACCTCAAGTCATCATTGCAATGCTCCCCCTTTTCACTTTATTTCTGGGAGGAGCTGAGAGATAAAAACACTGTAAAGAAATGTCTTTATTAACATGGGCTTATTTTCTCCAAGGATCTGGCCTACAAAGGCCGCCACTGGCATGAGCGGTGCTTCAAGTGTGCCAAATGCAGTCGTTCGCTGGTGGAGAAACCATTTGCTGCCAAAGACGAGGTCTTGCTGTGTACTGAATGCTACTCCAATGAGTATTCATCTAAGTGTTTCCACTGCCAGAAGACCATTATGCCTGGTGAGACAACCGGGACCCTTCAGTGAAAAATGGAATTGCATTTTTAATTATAACCACAGCTTTGAGAATAGCCAAGCTACAAGGTCCTTGACTTTCAGAACAGCTTTCATGTGATTGCTTCTTTGTGTGTAGTATCCTCCTGGAAGTGAAGTGACAGCAGGCAGATACCTTTGGTTTAGTACTGACAGCGTTTATGGATCCTTATAAAGAATATTAGAGGTCAAGTAGACTAAAATGTGTTCATGTTGAGTCCTTGATTCTGTTGCAGATCTTAGAAAGCGTATCGTGCTGTAGGTAAACAGAGCTACCATTAGCAGGAGTGCCAGATTAGACAAGACATCTGCATTATTGACCAACCCTTGAGCTCACGTTCTTTATACAATGTCTTTCATTCAGAAATATTTTTTGTTTAAATTGTCAAAACATGACATTCTGTGTTCAAATCATTATTAGCATTTTTACTAAAAAGAATACATTTGCATTTACAATCAGTTTACTTCCTGCCATTAGCAACCTTGAGAATTCTACACTTTTCACTAAACTGCTTCTTAGTTTTTGTCTGTGTCTGTTCAGGATATCCTCCAGGTCTTTCATTGATACCACAACATTCATTCATGGCTTGACTTCGCAAATGAAGATTTGGGAAGGGCTTTACCCACGCTTACTACAAGCGCACTGATGACAAGCAGAGATAGAGCAGAGCAGAGACATTGCCTGAAAGTGTCCTCTTCAGAGGCATATAAGAAAAGCCACAGCACTGTATGTGCCAAAATGAAAACAGCTGCTTAGGAAAGTGGGTCCTTAACTTTTGGAAGAGTGAACTACCCTGGTTGCTTGAACCTTTTTACAGATCATGTGTATAACTCCAAATACCAGCTGACTACCAGTTTGGGAAAGGCCAAGGACATTAGTAAATTTGGCAGTGACATAGGAACTTGACTTTTCAGTAGATCTTAATGCAAACAGTATTGTCTGGGCTGTGCAGAATTATTGTCTCAGTATAAATACTAGGTTTCTGATGTTATGGTTCAAACTGTAACATTGATTTGTATTTTTACAGTTTATTTCCTTTCCATTACAGGTAAAAGCTGTACTAGTGGAAATAAATGTTGTAGACATATAGTTGTGTTTAATTTAAGAAGCATATACTGCTTAAAATTGATATAGTCTAAAAAAAAATGTTGCCTAATAGGCACACCTCACTAGACGTGATGAAAATAGTACCAGAATATGCTCAGGTTTGCATTATTACCCTCTGGTGTATATTCATCTTGCAGATTTTGCTCCAGAGTTTAGGAAACTAAATCCTTGCAGCAAGTGCTGATGGCGGGAGTAATAGTGCAAAGAGAGAACTGAAGTGGCATGAGAATGCCAACCAGTTTCTAAATCATTGCATTCTTTGCCATCAGCTTGCTAGCTCTCTATTGAAAAGACCCAGTAGGCAAAGACAATGAGGTCAGCCTTCTGATCACTGGGAGGAAGCTGCAAACCTTTCATGTTTAAATGCAACCAGTAGTTTCTCTCTCTACTAGCCCCACAGTCCAGGAAACAGGTATTAAGGAATTAATGGGTTATATCAGCAATACTTTTCTTCATGTGAAAAGGATAGTAAAGCCCCTGGCATGCCTCTTTACGTTCTGATGCAACCAGCAGGTGAGGAAGATATGGTGGAGAGTCACTGGAAAAAGCTTGCTGAGATGTATGTGTGTATCTTGGATTTACACACCTACATTAAGGTGTACAGAGCACCTGTACACAGAGCTAAGAGCTCTGTCTCTGTCAGACATTTAACTGAGAAACTTTCTGTCCTTGCGCTGTATCAAAAGCATCTAGTTAAACATCCTAAAAGAAACTGTTGATCTGCGACAAGAATGATGAGCTCCAAGCGTAGTGAACTCTGTCATAGAAAGCACATTTACTTTTAAAAATTTACCAGCTTAAGCTTAAGCTGAATGAGGTAAATAATGCATTTATAAGTGAAGGACACTTAGTTTAAAGGAGACAAAAGACTTTAAACATCATTAAGGGATGTACTGAACATCCAACAAATTAATCTTTATGAGAGTGCTATGTACCTGAATATTATTTCTGAGTTGGCTGTCCTGAAAGAAACTCTGAGCAACTGAAGCATGCCACAGAGAAGTAGCCTTGAAAGATTCATATAAGGACAGACTCTGAAAATCACAGCTTACGTAATTTAGCACATCTTTTGCCAGGTGATCATATGGCATTGGAAATGTTCTTGAAATTTCAAGCACATATTCAGAAGTGCCATTAAATTGAGGATAAGTGGTCTCCCAGGTAATCCAGTACTGAGATAGAAGATTAAAACCAAGAGTATTCCATCATTTAAAACTTATGTTACAAGGCTATATCTTGGGAGATTGTTCACTTTGGGTTTTTACAGGTTCCCGTAAGATGGAATTTAAGGGAAGTTGCTGGCATGAATCCTGTTTTGTTTGCCAGTATTGCCGGCAACCATTGGGAACAAAACCACTGATCACCAAAGACAATGAGAACTACTGCGTGCCCTGTTTTGAGAAGCAATTTGCTCACCACTGCTACTCTTGCAAAAAGGTAATTGAACTTATAACAGAAAAATTATCCTAATGAGGCAGTATTGCTCATGGGGAAGGGGGCTGGATCATGTACATTTCCTGGTGTACTAAGAGTAGGAACAGAGTCTTCCTTTTGGCATTGGACGCTGAAAACCAACTGTATCAGTGCCTGCTGTTAATAGTAACTTATTAAGTTAATAGAAACTTAAGCTTCATTATATTTGAAATTAACTTTTTGACCAGAACAAATATTTTGGTGTTCTTTTGTTATTGATTATGATTTTTAAGAAAGGTTGAAAATTTCACTGAAAGTTATGTAAAAGCCTTCTTTCCTGATATGCTCTGATTTTGCCTCCTTTTTCAACATTTTTCAGACATATTCATATGCCTAATAAGCCATCTAAACTGAGTAAAACACAGTCTTGCCCACTTTTTAATTGAAAACTATCATGCAACAATCAGATAAAATAATATTCAGTTGTGAAAATACTGGCCAAGAGTACCACTGCTCAATACATAATGCTTCCCCTGTAGGTGCCAGAAAGCTTGATTTCTAATGAGGATTTCTTTTTTTTTTTCCCAAATGCAAATAAATCAATTCATTCTTCTCTAAATTTCTGATGTTTTAAAATTGCCTCTGGTTGATGAAAACACTCAAAGGATCACACTACCTTAGTGTGATACTGTTCTCTGGGGACAGAGCTTAAGCTACTTTACATGGCAGAATTTAACTTGTTCTTATTACCTTTATCACTCAGGAAGCAAAAATTACTTTTCTTTTTCATTTCATCAAATAACTTAAAATTTCTGTAGTTATTTAACATCTATTTCTAAACCTCTACCTCTAACAAAAGCTTTTAAGAAAATTTTGTGGCCTGTTCATTTCTTCAGTAGTTAAACTTTAGAAAGTACTTTTATATATTCTGACATCTCTACATCAAGCCTTCAATTTGCACTAAATGATCACGTGGAAAATATAGTATTTCTGCTCTATGTTTGTTAAGGGCATTGAGGTTAGCAGCACCTACGTGAAATAATTGCGATTTGCTTCTTAATATTTCTAGGAATGCAGAGTCCCTCTAAACATAGTTTACTACTTAAACTTGCATCAATTCCAATAAATAAGAGTTGAGCCTGAAGAGATTAAATTGCCAAACTGGAATCTTGAATTTTGTGTCATGGATTTTGCGATTTTAGTGGAAAACCAAATGACAGAAGTAGCCCAATACTGGAATGCTAAAGGAGTTGGGAACTATTTAATTTTTCTTTTTTTTATTGCCTGACATCACCCAGTATTATTCTTTATTTCCCTGAAATTGTGTTCTCTGGGGAAATTTGATTGTGCCACTATTTTTACTTAAGTTTCTCCAACTTTTCTCTTCTTGTTCCAACTCTATTAATTCATTCATTTTCATTTATTCATTCATTCATTCATTCATTCATTCATTGCTGTACACATTACTTGACAGTAGAAACACTCTTACAGCTCATCTTTATCTCTACATAAATTTCTCTACACAGTCTCCCACAACTTATGTGAAAGTAGTATTTTATCACACATATGGAAGCCATAGAGAAGTGGAAATTTCCCTCTTCAGAAATAACCAGTGGAGAGCTGTGAGTGAGTTGTGGGGAACGAGAAGTTTGTTGACACTGATAAACACCTTTTTTTTTCCTTCTGACAATGTAGATCTCCTTTCTGTCTCACTTCTGCTTCTTTCCTTTTTTAATTCCTACTTAAAATGCTCTATCTGTTGTGAGACAGCAAATGTCAGTTCCCGTTGGAGATCAGCCATAATCTCATCACTGGTTCTCTCATGCACTGTCCATCACCAAGAACTGCTCTTCTGAGAGCATGCCTGATGTTATGCCTTTACCCATAACATAACAGAAAATTTCCATAAGATAGTCTGTTTATTACAAACCATGAGGTTATCGTGTGATAGAAATAGAGAATATCAAATCAGTGGCATGTTCATATCAACTGCAGTTAGTCAAGTTGATATTCCAAATAAAAGGCAGTTGATGTGCATTTCCCTTTTCTCTTGTGCATATGAGAAGAGGGAAAACAGTAGAAGGATTTACGAAAGGCTGGATAATCCTTCACAATTAACACCTTTGTTTCATTGTTCTCTCCTTATTTGTCAATACATTAGGTAATAACTTCTGGGGGAGTGACCTACCGTGACCAGCCTTGGCATAAAGAATGCTTTGTATGTGCTGGGTGTAAAACACAACTGTCTGGACAAAGGTTTATTTCCAAAGATGAGTATCCATACTGTGTAGACTGTTTCAGCAAACTGTATGCTAAGAAGTGTGCTGCTTGCAAGAAAGCTATTACGGGTGAGTCTCATTTTCTAGAGGGAACAAGACACTGACAAATCATTAGTCTCCTCTCAAAGCAGACTTTTGCTTTAGAAAACAGCATTAAAAATACTTCCATCATAAGGGAAGACTGAAGAGGTTAACTACTAGAGAAACTCACTGTCCATCACATATACTGCATTTTGCTGGGACATGTGGATCACATGTGTTCCCTAAATGCTCAGCAGTTCTTTTATGTGCCAAAAGAAGTTCCTCCATTGTTTGATTTAGTCCTTTTGCACTAAAATTCACCCTTAAGAATATAAGAAAAGGCACTTTTTGGCTCTTCCCAGGGCAGTACACACAAGTCCCTCATGTCTGTAATTTCTTCAGCTTTGTTTTCAAATGCAAATGTGCTGAAACTGGACAGAAATTAACTGCCTGCTGGTAAGACTCACCTGTCAAATTAGAAAGCTAGCCAAAGGCAACAAAGCTCTATTGCATGCCTGCTTGTGTACTTTGATGATTTATAATTAGACATATATGTCATTAGTCTATGACAGCAGTTTTCTGAGAGCATTTGCTGGTGTTCTGCATTGTAATTCTATCATGTGTGGCCTCAACTGTTGAAGAGTACTGCCCAATTGTTACAGGCGCATGCTGCATATGTAAATGGGCAAAAAAAATGATGAATACCTAATCAAATGGACATGATCTTACAAAAACACCCAAACCAAACAAAATCAAAACAAACAATAGAACAAAAAGAACTCCAAACCCCCCATTATTTTATTTCAGATACTCATGCTAGGAACTCTATGATCTATAATTTCTGAAAGACTCCATCTTAAAGAAATTTGGGTAGAAAATTCAATTTCACTCAGTGTTGTATAGAAACTACATATATAACACATTGCAGATAATTTTAGTGAGATTTTTTTGGGAAGATCAGCAAACCTGGATGGACATTCTGATAAACCTATTCTGTTCAGCGTTCATAATGGGATATGAAAACAAACAAGTAAGTTGTGGCTTTGCTTAAAATATTCTCACTGTATTTAATTTAAGATTTTTCTTTTTTAAATTCAGCCAACAAAGGATACTTCAGACTATTGATTTTTGTTCACTTGTCTGCTTGCTATGTGAATGACAACCTGATTACACACCAGAAATCACTCTGCTGCATTTCTGAAGCATGCCCAGAAGATTCACATCTTCTCTCTCATAATCTCTTTCAGCTCCTGGAAGTGCCAAATTTATCTCATTTGAAGAGCGCCAGTGGCATGGGGAATGCTTTAACTGTGTGAAATGCTCTGTCTCGCTGGTGGGCCGGGGATTCCTCACTCGGCAGGATGATGTCCTTTGCCATGAATGTGGCACTGCTTCATAGTTCTGTGGAGAGCTGTACAGATGCGTTATTCTCACTTTGTAACAATGTACTTCATTACTGTGCAGTAAGAAATAAGAGGTATAACAGTTATTTAGTCATAGAATCATAGAATAGTTAGGGTTGGAAAGGACCTTAAGATTATCAAGTTCCAACCCCCTTGCCATGGGCAGGGACACCTCACACTAAACCATGTCACCCAAGGCTCTGTCCAACCTGGCCTTGAGCAACGCCAAGGATGGAGCATTCACAACCTCCCTGGGCAACCCATTCCAGTGCCTCACCACCCTCACAGGAAAGAATTTCTTCCTTAGATCCAATCTAAACTTCCCCTGTTTAAGTTTTAACCCATTACCCCTTGTCCTGTCACTACAGTCCCTGATGAAGAGTCCATCCCCTGCATCCTTGTAGGCCCCCTTCAGATACTGGAAGGCTGCTATGAGGTCTCCACGCAGCCTTCTCTTCTCCAGGCTGAACAGCCCCATCTTTCTCAGCCTGTCTTCATACAGGAGGTGCTCCAGTCCCCTGATCATCCTCGTGGCCCTCCTCTGGACTTGTTCCAACTGTTCCATGTCCTTTTTATGTTGAGGACACCAGAACTGCACACAATACTCCAAGTGAGGTCTCACGAGAGCAGAGCAGAGGGGCAGGATCATTTCCTTCAAACCTGCTGGTGACGCTCCTTTTGATGCAGCCCAGCATACCGTTGGCTTTCTGGGCTGTGAAAGTAGTCATTCAAGTAGCTTTCCAACAGCAGTTTAATTCTATCACAGTTCTCAACTGCTTATAAAAAAAAATTAAACAGACCCAATGCTGATTAAAAAAAATAACACAGAAAAGATTTGTGTGCATTTAAAATCTAACTGCAGTATGTTTTACAGTATGTTTCTCCTTGTAACACACTGCACTCTGCTGTTAGAAGCTCAGAAATTTACATTTAATCTCCCATAAACCAAGGAGGATTGTGAAAAGTTTATGTGGTATATGACTAAGAATGAGGCATTAGCAGTGCTTCACAGGTCCAGACCTTGGTGTAGAAAGCTGGGCACGTGCATTTTTCTTTGGATCATCACACTGATGAGAAAAACTTGTAAATATCAACTTCCTGCATACTTTAGGAAAAAAAAGGTACCAACAAAGCAGGCAGAAACTGGGAGGAAGGGGTACTTTTACAAAGAGGGTTTCCAAGAGCTAGGGCCAGATAAAGAGAAAAAAGGCTATTTTCCTCTGCTTACTGAGATTGCTCCTCAGAAACATTGTCTTTAATCATCCAAAGAACTTGACTGACAGGTCTTTTCGCAAAACTGCCTGACTGTGCTTAATTTTTCAGGCATAACTGCTTTAGAACCTAAAGAAACCCATATTTTGAGCTACTGCAAGAGATGAAGGCTGTCTGAGGTTGGCTAGTGCTGATGTACACTTTCCCATAGCTAATATGACTTAAGACTCTGCCTCCATTGTCTTCACTAGACCTTCAAATACACACACACAAAATGTATACTATTATTAATAGACACAAAATACAATCCATACTTATCCCTTCAACCATGTACTTCTCCTCCACTCAAAACCCATTTACCAGAGCTCAAATTATAGTTAATGGCCTTACCATTTCCACATTGTGAGGTCTTTGAAGCAGAGTCTACCCTTTTTCTTTTAAATATGTGCTTGTCTATAGCAGACTATAAGCTCTTCAAAACAGATATCGACTCATTTTGCCATGTGCCACATCTATTTGCCAATTGTCGTGGTTTAAGCCCAGGCCGTAAATCAGAACCACGCAGTTTACTTCCCCCCCCACCTTTCTTCCCTCCGCTCCTGGAGGGACGAGGAGGAGAATCGAAAGAATGCAACTCCCACGGGTTGAGATAAGAACAGTCCAGTAACTAAGGTATAACACAAATCACTACTGCTACCACTAATAGTAATAATGATAAAGGAAATAACAAGGAAGAGAATACAACACCTCACCACTTGCCGACCGATAACTCCCCCACTCGAGGCGTGATCCAGCTCTTTCGGGTAACTCCCAGTTACATCCCTGGGCATGACGTGCTGTGGTATGGAATACCTCTTTGGCTAGTTTGGGTCAGGTGTCCTGTCCGTGCTTCCTCCCAGCTTCTCCTCCTCCCTGGCAGAGCATGAGACTCACAAAGTCCTTGGTCAGGGTAAACATTCTGACCAGCAACTGAAAACATCGGTTTTATCAGTATTATTCCCAGGCTGAAAGTCAAAAACACAGCGCTGCACCAGCTACTAAGAAGGAGAAAAACTGACTGCTACTGCTGAAACCAGGACACCAATATTATGTCAAGAACTGGTAATGTTGTCATTGAAAGCTAGGCAGTCCTTGCTTGTAGTACAAGGTATTAGTTTCTAGGTAGCTGGCTTTGAGAAGGTTATACCTATTTGCTGACCTTCAGCACTCAATTGTCTATTATTAAAGGTCATGTAGAGCTGAGTTACAAGCATTTCTCTTCTTCCTTCATCAATGCTGTTTATTACAGTGGCTTGATTCATGTTACAGTGTCTGTACCAGGCTGATGTGAACTGTGCAGTAATATTAAGAATGGCAGATTTTGCACTGCTCAGCACTTGTTTAGTCCTCATCTCGCACATCTCTAAGGCTTACATTCTCCTTCAGACTCTGACCTTAAGTACCTAGAGTTATTTGGCTGACTTGGGCAGGGTTTATTCATATTGAAGACAACCATTGCTTTAGGTCGAAATGTAAAAAAAAATTTAAAGAAAAAAAATAGTGTGTGTGCATAGCTAAGCCCGAGCTGAACTGCAGTGGCATAAAATCAATGTGGGTAATGACTGACCAACAAGTACATAGTTGTGTCTGGTTTCCAGTCAATAAAATATTGATCTTTTGCTCTACATGGTGTTCATTTTTGGGTTTCAGTTTCTTCTTTCATGGCAGCTTTTATTGCAGTCTAGAGTTTCATTAGTTTATGCCTTTTCATTTTATCCCTGCTGCTTTCTTTTCTATTTTCAGATTTCACATGGCTGATACAGGTTCTTGGTAAGACTCGGATTCCCATAAATAGAAATATGTTTCATTACCTTAAACACATATATACACACATATACAGTGGTTCAAGATATTTATGATGTTCCAAAAATGTGCACTGAGTTATCAGAAATAAACCCATTAGTAAATGTTAATTGTCTTAAATTTTAAATGAAAATGATGAATCACCAGACGCAGGCTTGTCTGAGGGGTGTACCTTTTGTTTGTGCTGTGTGAAATAACATTCAGCAAATAGCAAGAACGTGGTTTAGGCCCTTTATTCAGTCCTGTCTGAACAACCTTCCAGCTTAATTACAAAGTGACGCAATTACCAGGCAGTATCCTAAGACATGACAGAGTCACAGGTCAGACACACTGATCATGATATTCCCTATCTTCCAGCCTTAACATTTGGGGAAATGAAATTCTTCTCTGACTCATCAACTAATTATATTTTTAGAAATGCCAACTGAATTATTTATTTCTCCTGCAGTAAATACACTAGATTCAAATCTGGAACTGAGATTTTTTTACTTCACAGTAATGAGAAGTTATATATGTGATTGTTATAAATAGTTTGAATAAAAGTTATATTAGGTATCGGTTTAATGTTTCTTAGTCTGTATCACCAGTTACCAATGCCAAAACATAAATACAGTAAAATTTTTGCACTGGGTTGACCCTGCCTGGATGCCATTGTATGGTTTTATTTTAAAATATATCTAGTTCTTCCCTGTGCATTATCTCTCCAGCTCTAAGGTAATCACATTGCTTTTGTTATGGTCAAGCTCAATTATCCACAGCTGCAACGATGACTCTAATGCCCTGATCACATCTCTACTGTACTCATAGTAATCCCAGAGGACTGGGAGGGAGGCTGCCATTTGGAACTAACTTCTAAGGAGTGAAGTAGGTGTCCTATTACCTCCCTCAGCACTTAAGGCTAAACTTCAAGACTTTAACGCAGAAATAACATGCTTAAAATACAAAAACGAGCCCTGCAGTATTGTTACCAAGTGACACTCCTCTACCCGTATTTCTGAATGTCACATTTTTCACTCTGAGACAAGTTCATATAGTGTAAGCAAGATATCAGCCTTTTCCTGGACTACAACTTGTAGGATCCAGGCATTTTTTCAGCAGAAGTTGTAGCAGGCAGCACAGAGCAGAAGTAATGCTGGAAGCTAGGATCACTTACCCTGCATTTCACAGATGGAGGCACATGCTCCATGATTTATGTCTAGGATAAAATCTAGACATTCTCCATTCTCTCTCCTTGTCCTTGGTTTTCTGGAAAGAAAATCTGTGCATCTAGGCAGCGGAAGAGGTAGGGCATAGTCTGGCCATATCAGTGAAGTGGGTGTCAAATCACAGTGTAGCTTTTCTGCAGTATCCCAGCACATGAAAGTTCAACTAGTTCTTGCATTCTACCAGTGGATATTGCCGCAGGCTTTCCTCACTGTAAGAGTGGCTTAGTGCAAGGACTGGAGCATTGGGATGGGAACAGTAAGGTTTTGCAAGGCCTTCTGGACCTGTGGTTTCAAACACTTTATGGGCCCCATCATGAGAAGGGAAGTACCTGTTTATACCCAAGTTGACCAGCAATTTCAGCACCTGGTCAAAGCTTTTATGAATTTCATTTATTTAATAGAATGGATGTAGATCAGTGCATTGTATTTTAGGAACAGAAGTAAAAATACAGTGACATTTATACAATGACAGATATCAATAGCTGAAGGAAAGTAATATAAAATGGGTGAGTAAGTGGAAGCTGGGCGATCATTCTGTAAACAAAATGTTGAATGGATTCGAAACTATAGCCAGAACAAACTTGTTTACCAATAAAGAAGGAATGCTGCAGTAAATCAGCTACATTCTTGTTAATAATATCTCAAAGAAAATGTGCTTGTGTGCATGCTTGGTCACTGTCCAACTGCAAAAACTTAAAGACAGTCATAGGAAACCTGGCAACTTAAACCAAAGTGCAAAACACCTAGCATGGTTATAGACTACTGTTTCCAAATGTAAATTTCAGCTCCTCATATTCTGAAGTACAAGTATTTTGATACAAAAAGAGGACAGATACGACCTTTGGAGGACAGGCACATTTGGCTGCAGACAGGGATGTAACACAGGGATGTTATCCAATTGGCAGTGCACAGCTGCACTGGAGGATCTAGAGATATTGGCTTTGCCCTGAATCATTAATCTTTTTCAGCTTGTTAGTGAGAACATTAATCCAATAGTGCCCATTTATACATTTCTGTAGACTTTCATCTTGCATTTTTCACTCAAGTGAAAAATGTAAGGAGCCAAGTGTTTACTGCGGCTCCTTGAAGATGAGGCCAAACAAGAGCATCTCTACAGCACAGTCACACAGACATGTACAATGTTAGCAAATACTGCCCATAAGAACCTGGATTTGCTCAGTGAAAATTAATTCAGTGTCAGAAGAACAACCACTGTACAGCATTGCATCCAAGCTAATAAACCTTATCTCTGTCTTGGGTATAATTCAATATCAACTTGTGCCTCTGCTGTACGTTCTTCAGTGTCCTCTCCTGTAGGGTAAGCACTCACCTGACTCACTGCAGATCTTCTTCCTGTGCAGACTGAATTATTAAATTACTGCATACAGGAAGCAGCACTACCACCACATCTCTGAAAAACAGGAGCCATGAGTCCCTTTCATGCATAGTCTGTGTGAGGCTTTGAGAGTGAATCACATCAAGACAAAAAAGAAACACTTGGCTCCTGCATATAGCCTGGGCACAGATACGAAGGTGACCACCAAAGTACTCAGATAAGATCACTTACAGGCCAAGCAAAAGAGCATGGCCTTGGGCGTCTGAGGAACTGAGTCAAGCAGAAAACTACCTGCCAAAATTAACCGAGCAAATCTGGGGTGAGTCAGATACTTCACCACAGTACCTCAGTGCTCTCTCAAGTCACTTCTTAGCTGTAGCCCAACACCTTGTGTTCTAATTGTCTTCAGGTGCATTACTGTAATTTCCACTTGTAAGAAAGAGAGCAGTTCACTGCAAAAGGACCTCAGTCTGGCACAATGGCACTGCCTTAGGGGTCTCCTGGGTGACTTACTAAATGGAAGATTCACCCAGCTGGAGGTAAAAAAAATCCAAACAGCCTTAGATAGTTACTCACATTTGAGCCCCAGCGCTCAGCTTAGAGAGCTTTTATAGCAAAGGCATACATTGGGTAGCCATACCTACATTGTTCCTGGATGAAGATCCTCATTTGACCATCTCTGTCTTCACCCTAGGCTTTGGATTAGCTTTTGCTAGACTAATTACCAAACAAATACAAGCACAGCTTTCCTGGATTTAGGAAAAAAACCAAAACAAAACAAAACAAAAACCAAACAACAAACAACATAGTCGTAGTGCAAAATAATGAAAACATTTTATCCAGTTCTACAAAATTACATTTTTGTTGATCTTGTTTCCCAAAGGAAAACAAAAAAAAGCAAAAATAACCAATTATTTTTTGAGAACAAGCTCTTTACTTATAAAAAAATAAAAAACAAATCAAGCCCTTAGTTAAACATTTTCATTGGAAAGACAGCAATCCGAGTAGAAATTTCTGGCTCTGAAAGCAGATGGCCATAAAAGGCTGCTAATACAAGGAATGGGACTTACCTCAAATAACAAACAAAATGATAACAAATCTGTAACAGAAATGGTAGCTTAGTGAGTACTTTGTAAGCCTGTGACGAGGACGAAGTTCAGGACACAAGTGTCCTGTTGGGGGCCAGCCTGTTCTCATGAATACTTGGAGAAATTACAAGTTGGGTGACCCTAACATCACATTCCAGTGTTTCCAAATATTTGGATTTCTTTAACCTTTAACTCTTGAATATCCTGGCCTTCTCACAATAGCAATCCTATTTTTTCTTAGCCTGATTCTTTTATAATCGCTACAAAATCCTTATTAAATCTTAACTCACTGGAAAGTAAACCCACCCTGGTCGAACTGGTGGGGAGGGACACGACATGACAGACAATGCCCTTGGTTATCGAGATCTTTGATTTAAAGCATATTTTCACTTGCCTATAAAACACTGTCAAACTTCAATGTTTTGAGCTGAGCTCTGTGCCAAACTTTCTCAGGCCAATTCCTGCTTTCCACTTCACCTTTTTCCTTTTCATCCCCGGAAAATTCCAGCCAAAGCCATCTTAAATGTCACAAAACAAAACACAGGAAAAAAAGATAATGTTTGCCCTATGCTAAAGAATCCTGAAACTTTTCTTTGAGAAGTTCAAGTGCTTCACTTAATTTTGGCTCAGGAACCCACCTGACAATAAAAAGAAAAACTTTCTGTCATAGAGATGTCTCCCACCATCCCCACAAAAATCCACTTATTCTAGTTACATCTCTTCCACATTAAGGAATTGCAGACATATTTCACACAGGGCACATTTGTGGTCCAGGTACTATGTGCTTGGTGACAACCACTTGTAAGCATTTTAGGTTGGGTAAAGGTTTCAGTTCCTGAGCCATAATATAGAGATAACTCGCCATCTTGGAGGAATCAAGTCAGATAACTGTGAAAACTGATCCGCCTGAAGCACTGTCATAGCAGACCACTGGTGACCAATCTGATGAGGCCAGACTCTGAGTAAGGATCCTAGTTCTGCCTTCAGAATAGCTTTCAGCATGGAGCTGCATAGTGAGCAGTGCTGAGTCCCAGAAGCAGGATGGTGCTCGCTATGAGAGTGTGAACCACTCTTCATGGACGATGGGGAATGGATGCCCTAAGAAAATAGCCATCTGGGGCTGTTTTGCTTAAAGTCTGTGCTATGCAGGAGAGTTAAGGGTGCTGCAGAGGCAGCTCTAATTCCAGTGTTTTCTCACCAGGATCAGAGACAAGCTCTGAAAAGTCCAACTCAAATTAGCCAAGGATTAGTCACTTTTATTTTTGCTTAACATTTCTGGCAACCCACCAAAGCCCACAAGGCTTTTCAGAAGAGGGCTTGAGAGGGACATTTTGCCCTCTGCTCATGCCAAGGGAGGAACAAAGGGCACACAATTTGTTGGGATGCAGTTTTTCCAGAGGAAAGGTTGCTTCTGTGGACATTCATACAATAGGGCAAGGGCATTGTCAGTGTCTCTCCTCTCAAGACTGCACTATGGACATCATGATACAGATTCAATTGAGACATCACCTCCAAAACCAACACAGAACTAGTTTCAGCATGGTGGTACACAGTCAGGATTATTAATCAGTTATATGGCTGTCATATTCTGGGCAATTCACTTTAGTTTCTCAGAGCAGTAACAAGGGAAGCAAGAAATTTAGCTCATTCAAAGATATTACCAATAACATTATGATTTCAAACACTGGCCCTGATAGGAGCCATCTCCCTCCTGGGGAGCAGTAGAGAGAGAACTGGGTTCGTAGGGATGCTGCTGGACACCCAGAAGCTGGGACAATAACAAGCCAGGGGGCAGTGGGTCCCTTGATAGGGACAGAAGTTTGTCATGGTCTACCTCTTTTCACGGTCTACCTTCTGTTCAGCTTCTTTTGCACCATGTTCCCATAGGCACTCTGGAGGTGGTGATTCATATATTTTATCAGGCAACTGGGAAACTTTTCAAACATATCTACTTTCTGCTTCTTGGTCTATGTGGCCAGATGAGAACTTTAAAATTACATAGAATGGAAACAATCAAGAATAACTCTCAATCAGTGTGCTTGGGGAGGAATTGCTGGGTTAAAAATGATCATTTTTACTCTGTTGTACCATTGGATGAAAGAGAAATAAACGGTCCTTACCAATATCCCCCGTGGGTACTAAGGTGGATATATCTAGTACCAGCTGGATGAAAACTTCCCAAATACAAGGAGATGGTGTAAGTAACAAAAGAAGGGTGTATTAACAGAAAAACAAACCCAGTAATAACTAACAGAATGAGATAGAAAATAAATAGGTCTACTGTAGCTAGCTCCAGCTTTATTTATCAGAAAACCCTTGTCTAATACTGAACCAAAAGCATATACGTAATTCCTCTGAATATCAGATATTAAACATGCAGACCATATTCTAAGAGTGACAAGCATAAAAAAAGAAAAGTGAAAGGGAGCAAATGAAATATAGGAAAATAACAACAATGCATCAATCAGTATTAACAGCAAAACTTCCTTATGTTAAAATGATGTAGACACTGAGTCATGGAAAGATGATGCTAAAACTGAAGACCTGCCACATGAATCAGTCAGGTATTAAAAGGAGTAACCTTTGTCTAAGGAAAAATGAAGGAAATAAATATCTAAAAAGCAAAGTCCTTTATCCTCTATAATTACCCTATATCTCATTTTGTTGTCTATTGTATTCCCACAACAATCCCTGGGTGATGAGTTAGTGCAATAAAGTGCTGTAACAATTTTAAATGTATTTCTCCCTATAAATCATTGATATATTTTCAACAAACTTAGTATTTGCATCACTTAGGCCACATGTGGTAGAGTCTGTGTAGATGCCTATCATCATAATGCAGGCTAGCTATGATTATTTTCACTTGATGAAAATATTTTGTGTTACCACACCGATTTCCTTATCTTGTTAACTGGAAAATAGGTGAGTGTGTGTGCGCACATTTATTTCTCACTCGTCCTATAGCCTTCATAAATAAAAGAAAGGAATGTTCCTTATTCCAGTGATGTACAAAAAACAAGCCCTTCAGCTGCTTTCAGCCCCTTCACTGTGAAGGTGGTGAGACATTGGCACAGGTTACCCTGAGAAGTGTTCAAGGACAGACTGGTCTGGGCTTTGAGCAACCCAGTCTAGTGGAAGGTGTCCCTATCCATGGCAGGGGGTTGGAACTGGATGACCTTAAGGTCTCTTCCAACCCAAACCATTCTGTGATTCTCTGATGCTCTGAATTTTTTTTAGTCCTATGCCCAGCAGAAATAGGAAAAAGTTTTAAAAAGACTTTGGCCACCCAACCTTACGACCACACTCACTGCCACAAACTCAGTCCTCATTGACATGCAAGAAGTCAGGAGAGCTGGTTTTCCACCCACACAATTTAGAGAAACTGGCTTCTTTGTTCACTTACAGAAGATCTCAGAGAGCAACAAGCCTGTCTTGCCTCACCGTACATAAGCAGGTCTCATCAGGATGTAAGCAGCTTGCACAGCTTCCCTGCAGTTGTACACCACACAGAGAAGTGTGAAAGTCAGCAGAACAGCTAAGTGGGACTACTCTAAATCCACCAAGTAGCAGTCCATCCCCTACTGTGTTCAAATGAGTTTACCACTGAAGCTACAGGTATAGTCTGTGACACAATGTGTGCCAGCCGCATGGGAAGGCTCAGAGACAAGCAAACCTAACTTGACCTGGTCATATGAAGCCCATACAGCAGCTCCCTGCTGTCCTGCACATCAAGCTGGTGCTGAACAAGCCTTTCAGAGTGCATTCTCCAGTGAACTCGAAAACCTGTTTTGTCAGATCACGAAAGAGAGGTGGTCGCTCTGACAGGTTTAATGGAAAACCTGAGCAAATTGCTTTTATTCTGTTCACATCAGCCCTCAGGAATCACCAGAAAATCACCTTTCAGCATGAAGAAGCAGAAATGAAGGTCATTTGCCATTACCCTTTACAAACTCAAAACTCACTAAAGAAGGCTGTTGAAAGGGTGAGCTATTAGGGTTGGTTAAACACCACCTACAGTGCAGTAGTTTCTTTCCCAACACAGGAATTTGTCGTTCATGTGTCAGTCATACCAGCTATGGTACCTCTCACAAAGAACTCTTCATAGAGCACATCATTTACATGCAGACAACTGCAGCTAACTCTCATTAAGTTGATCATTAAATTTGTCACAAAACACGTGCCCCTATATTGGAAACAACAAATATTCAGCATGACACCCTTTTGCCATTTCTACATTTCTGAGATTGGAAGTCATCTCTCTTGAAACAAGAGTTACTTAGTGTTGTTACATATTACTTGACAGAAAAGCTGTCAGAGAAAGTCCACCACTACAAGACCACCTATAATTTCGGGACATGGCCAGTTTCCTGAACAATTACTGCATGACATTGTGAGATTGTGTGAAGGAGAGAAACTACAGTAGTTTTTTCATTGCCTTACCAATTGTCATGCAAGCCAGTAAATCATCAGAGATATCAATACTACTTGTTAAGTAACATTCACTAAGTAACATTCACTATCTTTAATACCAAAATCAAATATAAAACCATCCTGATGCTTCTGATGTGCATGGAGGTAAGGTCCTGCTAATACTGACTAGGAGTACATCTCCTCTTTGAGACTGAGCTTTTACTGACAGTCTGTCAGCACACCTAGGCTCTGCTTGTGCTCTCTGCTTGGGAAGGAAAAAGTACAGTTTGAAGCTGCTCTCAAAAGCTGCAGACTTGTGGTCATGTCATGAAGACTATTCAAGGTCAAGGGAACTTGTGCATTAGGTGTGTCGGTACTGGCTAGTGGCCTGGGTTTGGTTTTGAAGATCATCCAGAGCTCATGAATCAGTTCAACGTCAGCGATGGGAGAGAGACGCTTTTTTAGGACCATCCTAAGAGAAAAGATGGAGGCTTTTCTGACAATGATACCTTTAGAATTCGAGTTATGCTTATAAACTCAATTGTTTAACTGGGATTTTCCTTTCATATCTGAGACATTAGGCTTTTATTTTTAAATTCCAGAAGCACAAATCTTTATTTAATGATATTTGGCAGGTTTTCAGTACAGCCGTTCACAGTGCTTTGGAAACATTAACCACATTTTAAAGGTACACAATAGCAGCTAAATAAATTGATCGACCTATTTATAGAGTCATGGACAGTTGGGAAGAGGGGGGAAATGGGCTCATAGCTGCAATTCTTTACTCTGCAGTGAAACAGAGATCTCACTTTCATAGAAACCTCAGCAAGCACAGTAGGAATAAGACAAAACACAAAAATACAGTTCTCTTAACCATATAGACACATTTGAAACACTTACTAGAACTAGTATTGCTTAACCTTGCTAGCAGCCCAGGTAACAAGAGAGAATGTACCCCCAGCAAGCTGTGGAGCATACCAAATTGTAGGGAGTAGTTCATATGCCAGCAAGCTGAGTTGCCATTAAGAAAGGGCTGGAAAAATGGGCCAACAGGAACCTCATTAAATTCACAGTGGGAAGTACAGAGTAAGCCAGAACAACCCCATACACCAGTACAGGTTTGAGTCCAGGCTGTGGCTTTGTAGAAAAAGACCTAGGAGTCCTGGTGAACAATAAGCTGAACATGAGCCAGCAATACACTCTTGCAGGGAGGGAAGCCAAGCACATCTTGGTCTGCATTAGGAAGACTATTACTAGCAAGTCAAGGTATGTGATGTTTGCCCTCTCCTCAGCACTGGTGATATTGCATTCAGAGTCTTATGTACAATTTTGGGCTTCCCAGTACAAGAGAGACTTTGCTAACCTGGACCAAATTCATCAGGCAGAGGGCCAGCAAGCCAGAGGGTTGGAGCATTTCTCCTCTGAGGAAAGGCCAGGGGAGCTGCTCCAGGGGATGCTACTGAATACCTGCATCAGCAGCTACTTCAAGACCAATGAAATGGTAGCTGTTTTCATCCTCCTTCTCCTCCTATCAGACAAGTTTGCTTTTCGTTTCACTTCTCTGAAAAGTGACAATAGCCACATAAGTAGTAAAACAGTTCAAGTACAAAGGACTTTACACGCTCACAACTGCAAAGAACATCAAAGTAGTCAGATCTTGGATTGCTTCATCCCAGAGTTTGTATAATCTTAACAACTACTGACACTCAGAAAAAAATCTGTTACATTAGATGTCAGGTTAAGCTCTTCTCTTCTCTCCTATTTGCTGATTTAGGATTTACCAGAATAATAGATGAAAGGGAAAGGAAGAATTAATTTACCTCTTTAGGTCAGCCAGACCAAGCCAAACATGCCGTCACAACACTGATGGTGGCAAGTGCACCATTAATCTAACCCTTGAGAAGTTTCAGAACTTGTTAGTAAATCTTTACTTAAAAATAAACAAGGGCTACTGTATATGTTCCTAAAAACATAGTGCAAGAACTAGGTTTATTTTCTGCAAAGAATATTCATCCAAATGTCAACGAGGATTAATCAATTGTTATATCCTGGTAATGTTATTTTCATTTCAAAAGAGGGGGAAAATGTTTAGTTTGCTTTTAATTTGTCTCAGACTACAACAAATGTTTTTCATGCAAAAGTTCTGTTTGAGAGCATTGACAGATGAGGATTTAGGGTTGAACATTTATTACCCCTCTGTTTGAATGTCCATCTTTCTGCTTGTGGTTACCAGAGCTAAACTGAAATCATAGCAAACAGGGTAGAGAGATCTGTTCTAAGAGACCATGCCATGGTCTGGGAGCATGAGTAGTTTTGCTGAAAGAAGCACCAATGCTGATCATAGCCACTTTCCACTCAGACAGCAGAGTTCTCCAGAACTTTCCTGTTACGTCCTCTGCTGTGCTCCAAACTCACATTACTGTAGGAAAGCTTTGACAAACCAGTGAATGTCAAACAACATTCTGCTCACAGACAGGATTAATCATTTCCTCCAGTAGCTCATTCCAGACACATCTCAGAGGCAGCAGCCTCCTACCATAGACATTTAATTAGGTCAGTTTGGGGCTGACTCTCATGAGAACCCATTGAGAAAGGCAGGAGAACATGACCATCAACAAGCTGTGCATGAAGCCCAGGTTTTGGAAAATGGCTTGTCTGTGGTCAGCCCAGCTGCGCTCAGTTTTCTGCCAGACAGCCTGACTCTGACCCAGATTCATCATTGTACATATGCTTTTGGTCATATGCAGCAAGTGTGAACATGCTAGCAGCTGTCTTATGACCATCTTTTATAAATGGCGTTAGACCTCACAGGCTGATGCAATACTTTCCCATATTTTATTTTTTTTAATGTTTTTCTGCTATGCATGTTTGTGAGGCTTGTCAGGTGCCTCTCAGTTCAGACAGACATTTAAACTCACAGGGTTAAACTGCCTCTAACCTCTAAACCAGACCATGAAAACTGATTCTGTGCTGAATTTAATCTACAGTCTCTTCTCTACAAAATACTTGTATGCATACATATATACACATGTGCAGTGTAGAGGTATTGGGTTTTCAAGAACTGCTCCTGCAAAGCTAACTCAGCCACCATCATCTAAAACCATACTTGCACCCATTGATAATAAAAATTGCCGTTAACACCATTGATAAAGCTGAAGTTATGACATTTGGTGCCCATTAACACAGATATTTCTTTCTTCTATGTTTAAACTTTTTTATTTCTGCTGATATATAAAGGTTAGCCTTGTCTTTTATCTGCACAGTGAATTACCCTGAATGGACCTCAAGCTTGTATTCCAACATAGTTAAAATAACCTTTCAGACAGTGATTCAGCAAGGCAATGTAACTTTCTGGATTTATTTGATCTGTATCTTTGAAGCAAACAGTTAAGCTGCCTGTCTCAGAAAGAAAATAAAGCACTTGAACTCTTGCCTTGGTCCTAATTTAGAGTTCTGTTTGCATGTTTGTTTTAGCATCTTCTGGGAACATTCTGTCTCCTCAAGAGCTATTCTACCAACATAGAAACACAATTTGATTGAGTTTTATTTCATAATCTTCGTCAACTTCATTTTCTCTTAAATATGCAAAATTCAAGGATAAAAATTATGCTTGGCATTAAAAATGCATATGGCCATAAATAAAAAAATCTCAGCAACTGTTATGCTGCCGCTATATGTGAATGTAGTACTTGGCCCCTAAATGGGATGCCAGCTAGAGATTTTTTTGCAGAAAAGATGAAAAAAGTTCAGTTTCCACCTCCTTAATCATTTTCTCCAAAGCACCTAAATACCCATGAGACATAATAACTAAGTGCAAGATCACATTTTTATGGACTTCTCGCTTCTGTGTATCTTTTAATCACACCTCGTTGAATTTAATGGTATTTTACCTTATTAAATTACTGCTACAGAAAGGCAGAAAGAGCTGTTCTCTGGGTTTTGATCATTAGGCAGAATCAACTTTAAGTTCAGTGAGCTGTAGCATATAGTCTTATAGAGTACTTTACAGCATGCAAGAAGTTTGTCATTATTGACATTATGGACGCAGCAAATATCTGCCAGGACTGGAAGCATTGCTGTGCATACATTAACATATTTGTCACATTGCAGAACCACATAAAACCTCACTGTAGGGTGAGTCAGCTGCACAAGCACATGGGAGAAAACAATTCATTACCAAAGTATTAAACTTCAGATGAGAGGCCGCTTGTGACAACCAAACCGGGATTGAAGTACAATAGGATTGACTGAATAGTCCAAGCTAAAAAGTAAATCCATTTTTGACCACCGTAGCATGTTTGCATTGGATGTTTTCAGATGTCATCCTCAGGGTAATCTCAGTGATAACCAGTCTGTCAATATGAGAAGTTTGATTTGTAGCTATGCCAACCTCAGAGGCTGATCTACAACAACCCAGTATGTCAATACTGTATTTACACTACTGCACCAGAACTGGTGCAGTTTTAATCACTTGCTTTCTCATTGATGAACAGCACTTACTGGTCTCTTTAAATTAATGCCAATTCTGGAATAATTCAAAAGAATATATAAAGGAGAAAACAGTTTAGCATTTGCTTTCTATTCTTCCATCCAGTGCTAGAAGAACTGACTGAAGCAAGCTCAGCATACAAAGTCTTCCTTTAGGTGACAAATAAAGAACATTCCTGTGCAAAATAATGATAAATTGCAATGGGACAGTAAGTTGCAGTATTTTACAGGTGACAAATTGCCTTTGCAACAAAGCACAGCTGGTGCTCAGCTGGTGATACTCCAACTTATTCCAAGCTACACAACATCACAAACCTCATCAGCTACCACATACCGGGAACCAAATGACAGCTTTCCATGCAGGGGATGGCAGCAACAATGTGTAGCTATGGAAAAAGCAAGTCAAAGTAGCAGCTGCCATTGTGAATGTTAGAGGAGGAGAGGAAGGGCAGGTTTGCTACATAAACAGCCCTTTCAAACAAAGTCACCAAGATCTAAGTGTAGTAAAAATATGTAAAATAGAACAATCAAGACTAGGGCACCCCAGAATAAAATGCATTTTAGGATTGCATGAAGAACAACAACAAAAACAATAACAATAATAAAAAAAATCAATAGAAACCTATTTAGTAAATATATTTGTGTTAAGATTTTGGTTTGGGTTTTTTATTAAATGTCCTTGACATAGGAAAAATTCAGTGGTCACAAATCTGTTGATATAATAAAATTGCAAAGGATTTAGACCCAGCACATGAGCTTCAAGATGACTTACCACCAAATAAGATTGTCTTCCCTCCTGTCATGTTAGATAGGATAACCTAAGTGAAGAAGTCATGCTTGTTCACCTGTTTACTCTTTTGGTGGATATAAAGCAGTCACACTTCTCTTACCTTTGTATGTCTGAAAACTGCAACAGCTGACAGAACCAGCTGTTATCCATTCCTTTCTTCTCATAGTTTTTTCCTGGCAGAGCATCTAATTAAGTTTTGCTTGGATGCAGTTTATGTGGTATTGAGTAAACAAACCCATGTATTTACTAAAGCAAAAGAAAATTCCCATTGTCTCATTGGATCATACTGCTTAAATCACAGCTTTGACCCATCACTGTGTCCCATGTAAAGCTGCAGAGGAATAAATATCTGAGGCCTTGTGGACAATGGAACACTAAGAATTACATAAACTTTGCCAAAATAAAGCAATATGTTGGAAAAGTGGATGAGAAGAATGGATTCTCAGTGGCCATGAGTATTCATTAAAGGAAAAGCTGGGCTACATCATCAGCAAAGTAGTTTTTAAAGTGTTCTGTGGTTAATCCTGTGATTACTAGGACAGTAAATCCAGTGTCTCTCTCACTAAGCCAATAGCCCAGACATCTGGGAAGAAAAACAGAAAAGCTCTAAAGCAGGCAATGGAACATGCTCTAACTGAAACCTGCCAGTTCATTGCTAACACAGTGGAAAAGGCCTTTTATAAAGTGAATAGGACCAACTCACAGTTTGGCATGTAGAGATCTGGCATTTTCATCAAGAAGAAAAGAAAAAAAGATTAAGTGAAGAAAAAAAACTGATGCAATGCAGTAAGTAGTATATTTATCGCAAAGTCCGAGATCCATCTTTTTCCACCTCAAAGCCTGATATAATTAAAGCTTTTCAGACATGCAGGGAAACAACACAAAATAAAACAAAAAAGAAGGCAGTGGTACCAAAAGGAACATAACTAATATTGAAAAATGGTGACTATTGTCTGAAAATTAAAAAAAGAAAGTTTAATATACTCAAAAAGAAAATGTATAAGGTAAGAATTATCAAGATTCAGGCAAGACTTACAGAGACAATTGATGTTCAGTTCACATTAAAATTAATCAAAACCAATTTCAAGCCACTTATTCAAAGTTGAACCTTTCAACCCACAATGACATTTCTCCTAGAGTACAGGGGTTCTAGTATAAAGCTTCTAATTAAAGATGTTACAAAATACAATAAAAATGTATTCAAATACATTAGAACTAAAACTAAAAATAATTCTTCATTTTCTCTAATATGCGGGAACATCTCTTCCTGCCAGTGTTTTCCCAGTTTCTTGACTGGATTCTAATTCTGGAGTGGGATAATATGATTCCTGTACATTTCCACCCTACCCAAACAGTATTAATTTGGGCAACAAAACAAGGCTTTTGCTGTCACCACCCTTGTAGAGAAAGGCCTAAGTAGAACATAAAATCTCATTTCAGTTAACCAACCTATTCTGTACCTTATTCAGCTCTACTGGACAAATACACACCCTACCAGATTATATGGGGTTCCTGGAAAGTTCAGACAACAGGAATAATAATCCAGTTCTCTTATACCAAATGCTGCAGACTATACTAAATACTTTCAGCTAAATATGTTCAACCTAAAGCCTTGACAGATCTGATTATCTAAAATAATTCCCTGTCCCTTCTCCTACATCTTCCTCCAGCCTCAGCTTAATTGCTCCCAGCTGTTCTTAAGCTTCCTAAAACTTTACATAGCTGACAATCTCTAATTTCTCCTGTAGCTTCTTATCATACTCTCCCAAGGCACATACAACCCAGCTTCCAAATTGGTCTTAATAAACTTCAGAGCTAGCTGATTTCAACCCATGTGAAGCATTCAGTCACCAAACTGGGTTTCTTTCTTGAACAGGCTGTGCAACAAGCAGAAGTCAAATTTTGGAAGATAGCTTGTAAAAGGTGCATTAGCTTTAGAGTTCACTGCTGTGGATGATTGGATGCTTAGTAACTGTGTCTGATTATGGAGTCCTACCTCCCTACACTTCAGCTTTATTTCTGTTCTTGGGACAGGTCTAAAATTTACAGTAATTTACAGCAAGTTCTTGTGGGTAAACTAAGGTTGCACTCACCAGTATTATTTGTAGGTCCCTAGCTGACCTTTGGAGAAATTCTAAGAGCTCTTCTTTGCCAATAACTTGGGGATCTTATGCATGTGCCCTAGTAGGACTGTGTCACTAGGTATCTGAAATGAAGGCACAAGCTGAGCACCAAATTTAGGCAGATGATATCCCTCCCCTACTTCCCTCCCTCCTCTTTTGCAATCATTTCTGTTGAGATGGCTCTGTTTACTCCAGTCACCAAAACACCCAGTGAATCTGAGCAGTTCTACCTAAATAAGCAGATTCAAGCAGCACCATAAGCTTCTCAGTTTGGGTGAGCCCCTTAGGCATGTCTGCACCCAGCCCCATGTCAGAACAATATCCAGACGTATGCATCATTGTTCTTCCCATCATCATCGTTCTTCCCATCTTACCCTTACCCTTTCTTCTTGTACTTTCACCTCCACCAGAAGGGAATCCACATAAGTCAGATAGCATGCACTCATCATTCAGCTTGGGTGCAGGCAGCGGGACTTGACTTGTATCATGTTAGGCCTTTTCCTGAAACACAGGACACACTGCTGTTGCTTAGTCAAGACCTGACATGCCTTTTTAGATCTCTCTAACCACAATGCTCTTCTGTAGCAGATCTTCCACTTCTTGAATGCATACCAAACTCTTCTTTTTCCCTCCCCTTCAGATTATGAGGTCTAGCTACAGCTAACAAAGCTGCACAGAGTAAGACCTTTTTTACACCATTTGGAGGTTAAAACCAAATGATGAATATGATTTCCATCCAGATCAGCCAGGTGATCTGACTCTCTCCCTCATAACACCAGCACAAGGAAGGCAGTTAGCCAGAAAATCTTCATTAATGAAATCAGTAAACTATTAACTGAAATATTTTCTGAGCAGCATTCCAAGTGCATCTTGGTTACAGTCTTAGCATTTAGTGCATATTTTCTAACCTAGTAAACTAGGTTTCTTCACAGGCAACAGTTCTGCCTTGGGCTACCTTGCACTTCATTGATTGCCAGCACGAGAGCAGGCTCTGGTAATTGGCAGGATGGACTGCAGATGTGCAGATAATTGGCAATTATTTTTAAATAAATGAAAAAGACAACATCTGTTCAATTTGTGTAACTTCAGAAAGCAAATGCTGAAAGGAAAAGCTTTCTACTACAACCAGATTAAAGGTAAAAAGAAGTCCAAGACTGTAAACAGTGCCAGTTTTAAACACAGGTACTTATTCAGGTACAAACACAAAAATCATGAGGAGCAGGGGAAAGAGGTGAAGGTAGGAAATACTTTAAAATTTCTATATTTATAATGATCTGAAAATCCTGCAAATGCACCTGAGTTTTAGATATTGGATATTTATCCATGCCCTTGTTCACCCTGTGTTGTTTACCCTCTGAAACTGCTCTCAGTCCGTATAAAGCAGAAAGAACATTAGAAGATCCTGACAGGAGCCCTGAGCACCCCATAATTTGGACACCTATATAGCATAATTGATTTGGTATTAGTGAAATTGTTGGACATCTAATATATGCAAAAGCACAATTCTTCATCTTCCAGTCTAGTACAAGTTTACTCTGGCAAGGATTTTCAACTTAAAAATTTTCAGATGAGGCCCCCTAAATTGGTTGTAGTTCCCCCAGTTTTGTAGAACACTGTGAGCTCATTCCACCTCAGCAAAATGCTTTGGTTGAACTGCTTTACCATCTCCTTCTGCAGGAGTACGCCCTTATCAAAACGAATTGCATCAAAAAAATCATAACTCATTTTGCAAGAGGAAGCCTAAACCAATAGCATACAAAACAAAGCTGTTCAGATAGGACATCTCAGCATCTTCACTACTTCGAAGCATTCACTGGGACTTGATCAACCTTTTCTGAGATACTACTTCCTTTCAGTCTGTCAAGAAACCTTTCCCATCTCAATTTGTAAGCGCTGCTTAGGATGACAGGAGGTGTTTTGTACTTCATTGCCTGTTTCTGGCAGCTCCCAGGTTAAGAAATGCTGACCTGGAGCAGTCAGGACTATGGTCCACTCCTCAGTGCTTTATCTTATGAAACATTTCTCTAACTCCTTCTCCTCCCTTACACAGCTAGTAAGATAAACCTCATTTTACAACTTGTTATATAACTGATTTCCCATGCAATGTGTTTATCATCCTCACCAAGTGAAAAAAGCTTCTTCCATGTGACCTCTTACTCAGTTTAATTCCTAATAGTCTTCACTGATCATTTTCTTTGCAGTGTTCTACGTAACTAGACTTCACAGTCTGTGCTATCCCACCAGATAGGCCAACCTCACCTTCCTGCCTTTTTTCTTTTTACCAATACTAACACCTTTTTGGTCATGGGACAGCTATATCATGGAGCACATCCACCTGGAATGATTGCAAGAAAAAGATGTCATTTACATTGGACTTCATAAGCTCTTGTGATAATCCCTTGACTGACTACCCCTTATGAGCAAATGTGCGTGAGAAAAAGGCCAGCACAACATAAACCAGATCCAAAATAGAGAGATCCAAGTCGGCAGGTCCAAGTTAAAGTCAGCTTTGTATTCCTGAAACCTTGGGGGATGTGATGGTTCCTGACAAAGTTTATAATAGATTCTTAGAACCTAGATACTTAAAAACAGCTCCCTGTGCAGAGTTATCATTAATGACACTTGGGAAGGAACGTGAGCTCTACCTAAAATCTCTGGTTTCAGTTCAACTGCTCCCTAAATCTTTGGTTAGGCCCTTCACGGAGAAATCCAAAGCAATCAGTTTTACCAAACTGTAATTTTCCTACTGACTGAGCACATGCTTCTCAAGAACAATAAAGGTCTATTTGGAAATTGTCATTTGTGAATTCACAGATTCTCAACTTTTCACATCCATGGTGTTAATTAATGTGGAGTTATAATGCAAATATTATAAATACAGCACTCTCAAGAGATGTACTAGGACTCCAGGCAGGTTTGTGTACACACACAAAAAGTATTAAGAGTGAGTGAAAGATTTTTAAGGAAGGAGTGAACTGCGGCTGACTCTGACAGCAGAAGCTCCAAAATCCCTTTTCCCTCACTGATCTTCCTGTCAACTTGCCAAGGAACTTCAAAAAATACAAATTTACGGGATATGGCCAATGGCAGAGTCCAAAACTGTAAGACCTCAGTCACGAGATGAAAAACAACAGCAAGAAAACAACAGCAAGACCTAAAAGATGTTTTTTGTTACTACCTTAGCTTTTGTTAATATTCAGCTTTCAAAGTCTTCAGCAGTTTAATTAAAGTTGGGGGGGGATGCTTCCCTACAACACAGAGAAACTGGAACATGCCTTATCTGTTGTAAAATACCTGATATTCACACAGAATCGGCCAAAGACTCAGTTATTAAGAAAAAATGTCTACTCCACAAGCCAGGCAGGAAAATTGAGAATAGTGGCAGTACTGCACAACACTTTTTTCTCATCCTTCCCAGAACAGCAGAAACACTGACAATTTAGTTGACAGTGAAAAAACAAAAGGAAAGGACCAGCAGCTGCAAAGAGCTACTCCTGTTTAAGTCCTCTAGAACTTGCACTTCTCAGATCAAAAATGGTTTAAAGACTTGATTTAGTATCAAAAAACAACCTTCTGTTACTTACCTTTTTCTATGGTCCTCTGAATACCAGTGCAACTCCCCCGGAGTTGTAGCCTTTGAGCTGGGTTAGTCTAGGCTTAAACATGACCAGCTATTATTAGGATGGCAGTTTCAGTAGGGTTACCCACCAGCCTTACAACCAGCTGTCTTTGGAGTGCAGAAGAGCAGTCTAATATCCAGAAGGGGTGGCCTCATTAAAAGCATCCTAGTATTCCTCTCCACACTTGTATGCTGATTACCCGTGTCTGTGATAGGTATTGTGTCTAATCCTCAAAACTAATGAGGTCTATCTCCAGATCCGAGGCAGACTCATTGTTCTCAGCCTTCCTGAACTGACAAATCTCCCAGGGACGTAGCATGAGAGAGCTTGCTGGAATAACTAAGCAAGGTGCCAAACATTACTATAGCAACTAGGAAAAAACTAGAGGCTCGGTATATATCCCAGTGATATTTTCTATTTCTTTTATCGTTTGTAATCAATCTTTATGCAACTATACTGCAGTCCTTTGGCACCATAAGCTTTTGTATTTATTACAAATAAAGTAAAACAATAAAAAATAAACTTACTCAACATAATTGCATTCCCTTCCCTAGAGATTCATTGTGCACATTCACTGACAGGCTAGCTCCCTTCCTGTGTCAACGGAGAAAATTAAACTTTTCTGGCCTAAAGTGAACTGAAGAAGAGTAGGAAGCAGCATGACAGAATAATGAAAACATTCTTGAATGTAAAGCATATAGCCTTTTTTTTTAATGAAGTGTTTCATAGATTTTTACTGTACCTCTTGCAGCATTGCGAGACTCATGAGGGAAACCTGACCACTGAATTTTTCTGGTTTTACAGCTTTAACATTTCTGTGCTAGGTGAGATTGCATTGCATAACAATTTCTATATGTTAAAATACCAATGTTTTTCCTCCATTCAAGTGACTTTTTAATCAAAGTCAATAACAGTAAAGACTTTGATTTTAATAAATTATGATTCTTTTATAATTAATAACTGGCAAGGTATGACTAATCTATTTAATAAAGACAATGTTATAAGTGATATTCATTGGCTGAAGTATAAATCTGGAAAAAGACAATGGGTTCAGGACAATTCTGAAAAATATAATCTCAGCAACTAGAAATGGGTCATAAAAGAAAATATACCTTGACTATCTCTGAAAAACTTCAGAAGTTTTCTCTTTTATAGGCATATGTGTGGCATACATCAGACCAAAGATAATTCATATGGCACTAAGAATACTACAGTGCTGTTACGTAGAAAAAACTCTCAGCCTGCCTTCACAGTCAAGTAGCTCCTGCATGACCTGCATTTTTGAGAGTAGGTTTACATTTTAAATAATGGAAAAATATTCACTGTTTATAAGTAAACACAGTATATTCAGTGAGAGAAAATTTATGAAGAAACATGACAGTAATTGCTGAATCTATAACAAAATAAAATGGTACATAAGCAGAGAAATAGAAGAGGCCTGGAAACATGGTTCTACATTGTATCTCCTATTCCTGTCGTGCTTCTCACCCCAGCTTGTCCACATGCACTTATAATGCACCCACTGGGAAGAAGAAACCAGTCACTATGAGTCACCTGGAGCTGGGTCCACGTGGATTGGCCAACATGTTATGTGCATGACTTATTAGCCAGGAGGTCGCTATGAAAGAGGATTACAATGACTGAGCTGTGCCTTCCTCAGAGGAGTCACAAATTTCTCCTTTATCCTGATATTTATTTCCATTAGACTAGTAGGAAAACATCTTTCAGTATTCTATCCTTTCTCGAACCTGCTCAAAATTAGCCAGCATCAAAAATAACAGGGGGAAGGGACTTGGCAAAGGGATCAATTAAAAAATTGTATAACAATTTTATACAATTTTAGGAATTCAGGTCTAAATGGATTACAAGTTGAAGCATCCATGCTTCTTTTTATTATTAAGTGCTTTTTTTACCCATCCCAGATTCAGCAAAATTCAGTGAGCACTGAGTCTGCTGCAAGCCCCATGCAATTCAGTGGGGCTGAAACATCCTAGATAGAGATATGGAGCTGCCTACCTAGGTTTTTTTAATGACAATATTTACTCAGCCAATATTTCTTTGGTATCTCAGCACCTCAAAAATTGCAAGTTATTTATTTTCATCTCTGAGAAGTATTGGGGCCCCTGGTTTACATATAAGGTAGCTTCCATACTTACCTCCACCAAGTGAGATGACTAAAAAAGCATTTAGTGCTGTTGCAGTAAATTTTCATGCCAGGCTCCTAAGCAGAATACATGATTCTTCATTAGGTTCTTAATTGCCTTTATTGTGCAAAGAAGAGCAATTTAGGTGCCCAGACATAGGCAAGCAGTGCATGTTTGCATGCCTCAGGGTACCTCATCTTGCTTCCAGATGCCACTTCAGGAAGACACACATCTCCAAATGTACTGTGTCATATCTGTCTGCTCTACATTGATGACTTGATAACCAAGGGCATTTCCAGTGGCATTAGGCACCTATGTTATATTATACATGTAAGTCCCAAACAAAAACCTCCAAGTCCAAAATAGGCCAGAGCATTAGACAAAACACTAAAAGACCCCAAATTTGTGAATTCTTTTAGGGTTTGGGCATGAAGGGGGTGTGTTCCACCCAGCATTCACCAGGAAGATACTGCCCACACTGAGAGTTGTAGAAGTGAAGAATTTTGTAAGACTTTGCAGTCACTGCAAGGCTAAGAACCATTTGATTTTCAGGATCTAGATCTTAAATGTGGCTGCTTAAATACCAGACCTGAATTATTTTTTAGGCCTTAAAATCCTTTGTATGCTTGAGCTGAAATGATCTGATCTGTCATAAACAAAGTCTGGAGGAGATGGAGAAACTGGACCTCTTTCTCCCATCACCCAAAGCACTGACCCAACTACCCTCAGAGCACATCAGCTTACAAACTAGTAAAATAACAATTTCAACTAAGTGCCTATTTGCTAGATTGTTTATTCTGTTTTTATACTTTAGTGTGAGGTGTCCCTGCCCATGGCAGGGGGGTTGGAACTAGATGATCTTAAGGTCCTTTCCAACCCTAACTATTCTATGATTCTATGATTTTTCTGTCCTAGAAATGGTGCTCAGAGAAGCATAACGTGACTTAAAGAAGTATGTTTAAAGAGGGCAAAGGGGTACAGACTTTCTGGGAAGTGAGAGGCAAAGGCACTGGAAGACTGGAGGAGCCTTAAAGTGGTCTCACTCATGCAATTGGAAGTCCTACTCAAGAAACTTCCTACCTCCTTTAATTCTGGTACCAGGACTGATGAGTGTTAAATGTACTGGCACAGAAAGATGATTACTAAAAAAATTGAAAAGCAAAATAAATGGCAGTCCTTACTCTGCCTAATTAAAACAGATTAGTTACAGCAATTTGCTGTCAGGATCAATGCAGCATCAGCCAGGCAGATGTGATCTATTAAATAGCTTTGCTTTTGCCAAAAGAAATTCATTCAGTACAACTGGATTTTATAAAATCTACACTGTTTCTAAACATCTGCATCTGAACATCTGCATCTAAATCTTTACAACTTTATGGCATTTCTTAACATTCCTTTTTCTAAGTGTTTTATTACCAGAGGGTATTAT